>NC_052315.1:20287022-20923450 GCF_016432855.1 Salvelinus namaycush | reverse complement strand
CACACCATTCTGTCCGTCTCCAACTGTTTGAACAGCACGCTAGTCTGTCCCCTTTGTTCAGATGTTGAAATCAAGTGTCCTACCTTACTTCTCCTAATGAGAACGAGTTGCCAATTCCTTATATAATTGTGTTTTATGCTATTTGCACATTTATAAAACACAGACTAGACAGCTAGTATAACAGCATTTGGCTAAAATTCTGCTAGCGGTACATGGTACTGCGCGCAACAAACTGAGCATACATTTTCCAGAATCAATGCTCATTGACACTCTCATTTTAGTGTCTTCTCTGCACGCAATTTGAGAAGTTGAGACATAAATAAGGTATCGTTATAAAGGTTTAACTTCTCTATTACAGTAAAATAATGTCTCAATGTGTTTCAGTATCCATTAGACCGATTCTGTTGGATCAAACCTCAAATGCAAATAGCGAGTTGAAACCGCTTGTTAGGGAAGAAGAAGTGATCTCTCATCTTTGTCGTTGTGAGTAGCAGGGGGAGAGGCTTGGTGTGTGTGTGAACAGAGAAGAAAAGGTGAAGCGAGAAGTTTCACTCTCGCCAAAATCTTTCCAAAATAAGCCCAATACGTTTCTACGGGCATATTTTGGACCTAAGCTTGTCGCCTTCCTTCCCGCCTTTAAGACAACGACTCCCATTGTTAGGGTGGAGACATGAGCATCTCGTCATTATATTCAGATCTCTGATGTAAATGTGCAGGTGCGCACAGCACAGAAAGAGCGAAGGACACCAAACCAAAAAGACAACATGAAAACAAGAGGACATAAATGCTCATAAAAACATCTATAAAGCAAAAGCGTGATTCTTGCGATATAGGCATTTGGAATATCCCGCAAAAACATACATTCTAATTAATCAAACAATTTCACTATATTACCTTGCCCTGGTTCCAACTATTCCACTTCTCTGCCCTTGGGTCCTGAGTGGGTTGCCTTGCCTTCTTATTGTATGCTCTCAGGCATTCTTGGGTTGTTTGTGATGCTGTTCCAAATATCTACATCAGAAGTAGGCCTAAATGCTCACTGGAAATAACCCCAGAGAGAGACAGTCCAAGGAGGAGCTCCTTCCTGGCTGCCTGCACCCTACTGATGCTCTTCTAATGACAGACTGACTTTGAAACTCCTCACACCAAAGACAGGGTGGCTTTCGGGCCCAGAGTGTGTGTGTGCCTTAACGTGTGTGTCCTGTATCCTCCTCTTCATTCAGAGACTGCTGTATGACTCCAAGGGCCCTCGTCAAGGACATAAAGTACACTCTCCAAGGCATAATACAAGAACTGGAATCAGGACACAGACTCTATACTCTGTTCCTACATTTGTTCTTAGCCTGGCTGCAACAATTACATCAAATCAATAGTGCAGGACATGTGATTGAATTATCCACACTGCTCCACTACTCTGACTCATTTAGCACCAAGGCCATGACCCGAGTTGGTCCCTGTAGGCCTAAAATCACACAGAGCCTAAACCTCTACTGCCAGAAACAAGTTCAAACACACAATATTGGAAAAATAATTAGCTTTTTTGAGTGCTTGTGCTATGTGCAGGATGAGGATCCCTAGTTGAAATGTCTCTCCCTATGTGTACACCAGCATGTGCCAGCCACAGCACAGCCACACTGCATATGTGAATGAGTACTGTCACGAGTGGCTGGCATGGTGAGGTTTGCCCCGGCCCTGTTACATTCCTGACCCTTCTACTCACACCTCACCACAGCCAGCACCCTACACCAGGGGGCTAACTCTGAGCTTACAGTCTCATTGTCGAAGGTGAGGAGCCAAGGAGAGATGAAGAAAGAAAGAGAGAAACAGAGAAATGGAATGAACTTCTCCAAATGTAGCCTAGTTACTTCCTCCCTCCTCTATGGGTGGGGCACCAGAGGCAAAACAGTCATGTGTTTCAAAGTGTATCAACTCTTCACACATCACTTAACTTATGTGTTCCTTATAGAACAGAGTTGTTACTTGAGTTCACTTCTCTGTTCAATATTTAGAATAAAAAGTTGACAAACGTCACGTAATGGACTAGAAACAGCAGACACATGGCAGGAATAAGCAACCAATAGTGACCACATACACAAGTACTGCAGCACATCTCAGTCACATTGCTCTGCATCTGTTAGTCTAGTTCAACGCCTGGCTCAGTGTGTAGGAGAGGTACTCCTAGAGAATGTTTTATAACCACCGCACACTGCCACCGCACACTGAACACACTGACAGAATCCTGTACTTTAGCCTTAGAGTTTTAAAGTAAATGCTGTGTCGCAAAATTAGGTAATCCAGCTGGCCACAAATCTGTGGCCAAATAAGGACTGTATGTATGAATGTATTAGATCAGAGTTGTAATAGCTGATCTTGCTTCTGAAAGCAGAATATCTGTGGTGGAGAGCAAGGCTGGGATCGGATCCTCAGAAAGAACCTGATCAGTTTGCTTTCCTCTCTGTTAATGAGGATACCAACACATACACTGAATGTACAAAACATTAGGAACACCTTCCAAATATTGAGTTGCATCCCCTTTTTGCCATCAGAACAAACTCAATACACCAGGGCATTGGGGGGGGGGGGGGGGGGGGGGGGAGATCAGATTTAATATTGCAAATAGATTATGGCTTCTATCAATGTAATTGTTTGTATCATTTCCAATCCCCCATATTTATTTTGTGTGTACTGTACCAGTCAAAAGTTTGGACACACTTACTCATTCTAGGGTTTTTCTACATTTTTTAAAATTAGATTTGTTTAACACTTTTTTGGTTATTATATGATTCCATATGTGTTATTTCATAGTTTTAATGTCTTCACTATACCACAAGCTTCGCACAATAAGTTGGGTGACAGACAATAGTACACAAGTATATACACCGTGGGACCACGCAGCCATCATACCGCTCAGGAAGGAAAAGTGAAAAAGTGTGTGCAATCAAGGAGGCCTACAAACCTGACAGAGCTGGTGTAACATAGTCAGGTTTGTAGGCCTCCTTGATCGCACACACTTTTTCAGTTCTACCCACAAATGTTCTATGGGATTGAGGTCAGGGCTTTGTGATGGCCACTCCAATACCTTGAATTGGTTGTCCTTACGCCATTTTGCCACAACTGTGGAAGTATCCTTGGGGTCATTGTCCATTTGGAAGACCTATTTGCGACCAAGCTTTAACTTCCTGACTGATGTCTTGAGATGTTGCTTCAATATATCCACATAATTTTCCATCCTCATGATGCCATCTATTTTGTGAAGTGCACCAGTCCCTCCTGCAGAAAAACACCCCCACATCATGATGCTGCCACCCCTGTGCTTCACGGTTGGGATGGTGTTCTTCGGCTTGCAAGCTTCCCACTTTTTCCTCCAAACATAACGATGGTCATTATGGCCAAACAGTTCTATTCTTGTTTCAGCAGACCAGAGGACATTTCTCCAAAAAGTACGATCTTTGTCCCCATGTGCAGTTGCAAACCGTAGTCTGGCATTTTTATGGCGGTTTTGGAGCAGTGGCTTCTTCCTTGATGAGCGGCCTTTCAGGTTATGTCGATATAGGACTCGTTTTACTGTGGATATAGATACTTTGTACCTGTTTCCTCCAGCATCTTCACACGTTCCTTTGCTGTGGTTCTGGGATTGATTTGCACTTTTCGCATCAAATTACGTTCATCTCTAGGAGACAGAACGCATCTCCTTCCTGAGCGGTATGATGGCTGCGTGGTCCCACGGTGTATATACTTGTGTACTATTGTTTGTACGGATGAACGTGGTACCTTCAGGCGTTTGGAAATTGCTCCCAAGGATGAACCAGACTTGGAGGTCTACAACATTTTTTCTGAGGTCTTGGCTAATTTTCCCATGATGTCAAGCAAAGACGCACTGCGTTTGAAGGTAGGCCTTGAAATACATCCACAGGTACATCTCCAATTATGTCAATTAGCCTATCAGAAGCTTCTAAAGCCATGACATCATTTTCTGGAATTTTCCAAGCTGTTTAAAGGCACAGTCAACCTAGTGTATGTAAACTTATGACCCACTGGAATTGTGATGTGTTAGCAATTGTTGGAAAAATTACTTGTGTCCTGCACAAAGTAGATGTCCTAACCGACTTACCAAAACTACAGTTTGTCAACAAGAAATTTGTGGAATGGTTGAAAAACGAGTTTTAATGACTCCAACCTAATCCAACCTAACTGTTTGTAAACTTCCGACTTCAACTGTATATATAATCCTAAACCACATCTAGAGTGCTGCTTGGACACAGCTTCCTCCGCCGGCTCCTGCTATATGTCTAAAGGCCCTGGATTTCCTACTATATATCTGAAGGCCCTGGTTTTCCTGTTTGAGAACTGAGCATGCTCATGCCAGGAGGAGAGGAGAGCCCAAGCCTAGCTGTGTGCACTGAGCCCAGCTGATCCCCTTCTTCATATGGCTGCTCACTGAAATCAGACACCGCTGGGCCACGCATCACACAGCAACAACCTCTTCCTTCCCCCTCTCTTCCTCCTTCCGCTCTATGGGCCAGGCTGAGTGCTCTGCTTAGGGATCCAATGGCAACTTGAAGCCAGGCCCTTATTTTGAAAGGATACTTCGGGATTTTGGCAATGAGGTTCTTTATCTACTTCCCCGGAGTCAGATGAACTTGTGGATACCATTTTTATGTCTCTGTGTCCAGTATGAAGGAAAAAGTTTTGCGAGCCAGTGTAGCACAATGATATGGCTATCTGTTCGCATGCAGATACCCATAAACTTTCAGTGTGCTAACGCTGGTTAGCAATTGCACTAGCGATATTTAGCAACTTCCTTCAAACCGCACGCAGAGACATAAAAATGGTAGCCTCGCTACTTTTATAGCCTCGCTACTGTACAGTCGTAGCCAAAAGTTTTGAGAATGACACAAATATTAATTTCCACAAAGTTTGCTGCTTCAGTGTCTTTAAATATTTTTGTCAGATGTTACTATGGAATACTGAAGTATAATTACAAGCATTTCATAAGTGTCAACGGCTTTTATTGACAATTACATGAAGTTGATGCAAAGAGTCTATATTTGCAGTGTTGACCCTTCTTTTTCAAGACCTCTGCAATCCGCCCTGGCATGCTGTCAATTAACTTCTGGGCCACATCCTGACTGATGGCAGCCCATTCTTGCATAATCAATGCTTGGAGTTTGTCAGAATTTGTGGGTTTTTGTTTGTCCACCCGCCTCTTGAGGATTGACCATAAATTCTCAATGGGATTAAGGTCTGGGGAGTTTCCTGGCCATGGACCCAAAATATCATAAGTTTTGTTCCCCGAGCCACTTAGTTATCACTTTTGCCTTATGGCAAGGTGCTCCATCATGCTGGAAAAGGCATTGTTTGTCACCAAACTGTTCCTGGATGGTTGGGAGAAGTTGCTCTCAGAGGATGTGTTGGTACCATTCTTTATTCATGGCTGTGTTCTTAAGCAAAATTGTGAGTGAGCCCACTCCCTTGGCTGAGAAGCAACCCCACACATGAATGGTCTCAGCATGCTTTATTGTTGGCATGACACAGAACTGATGGTAGCGCTCACCTTGTCTTCTCCGGACAAGCTTTTTTCCGGATGCCCCAAACAATCGGAAAGGGGATTCATCAGAGAAAATGACTTTACCCCAGTCCTCAGCAGTCCAATTTGCAGAATATCAGTATGTCCCTGATGTTTTTCCTGGAGAGAAGTGGCTTCTTTGCTGCCCTTCTTGACACCAGGCCATCCTCCAAAAGTCTTCGACTCACTGTGCGTGCAGATGCACTCACACCTGCCTGCTGCCATTCCTGAGCAAGCTCTGTACTGGTGGTGCCCCGATCCCGCAGCTGAATCAACTTTAGGAGATGGTCCTGGCGCTTGCTGGACTTTCTTGGGCGCCCTGAAGCCTTCTTCACCACAACTGAACCGCTCTCCTTGAAGTTCTTGATGATCCGATAAATGGTTGATTTAGGTGCAATCTTACTGGCAGCGATATCCTTGCCTGTGAAGCCCTTTTTGTGCAAAGCAATGATGACGGCACGTGTTTCCTTGCAGGTAACCATGTTTGACAGAGGAAGAACAATGATGCCAAGCACCAACCTCCTTTTGAAGCTTCCAGTCTGTTATTCGAACTCAATCAGCATGACAGAGTGATCTCCAGCCTTGTCCTCGTCAACACTCACACCTGTGTTAACGAGAGAATCACTGACATGATGTCAGCTGGTCCTTTTGTGGCAGGGCTGAAATGCAGTGGAAATGTTTTTGGGGGATTCAGTTCATTTGCATGGCAAAGAGGGAATTTGCAGTTAATTGCAATTCATCTGATCACTCTTCATAACATTCTGGAGTATATGCAAATTGCCATCATACAAACTGAGGCAGCAGACTTTATGAAAATTAAAATTTGTGTCATTCTCAAAACCTTTGGCCACGACTGTATATAGCCTCGCTACTGTTATTTTTCACTGTCTTTTTACTGTTGTTTTTATTTCTTTACTTAACTATTGTTCACCTAATACCTTTTTTGCACTATTGGTTAGAGCCTGTAAGTAAGCATTTCACCGTAAGGTCTACACTTGTTGTATTCAGCGCACGTGACAAGTAAACTTTGATTTGATTTGAACATGGACAACCAGCTTTAACGAGAGGTATGTTACAGTAACCCACATAATCTAATAACAGTGTTATGTCTCGAGCCCAGCCACCCTTCTGAAACTTGGGCACCACTTGCACTGTGTAAATGTAATTAAACATGCTCTAACCCAAGCAAAACACCAACATGCAATTACCCAGGGCAGCCATATAACCCGACCCACTGGCCCTGACTGTCACATAGCACAGACAGACTCTATCACTAACTCAAACCAATGTTATTTACACATACATCCTATGTACCATCTATATTATGAATACATTTCACTCTTTAATTCTTAGGTTCCTTTAATGAAAATGTCAATATTTAATTTACGTGTCACCAAAACAGAACTCTTTAATATCTATAGAACATGTATTCCAACAACCATAATAGGTTTTAATGGTTTGAATCCATTTCCCAGATGCACCACAGACAGAAATACGATTTTGGATTAAAGTGGCATACTTACATATAGCGGAGCTTGCTGTGGATTTAGTTTCATGACACTGGACACTGTGGAGAGAAGAGGGAGAACATCAGAGTTAATAAATATAGTAAACCCCAAAGCAGAGGGCAGCATGAGGTAAGCAGCAATTATATAGTCTTACACTCTGTGTCAGCTCCACACAACAGGCCAACAGCCTAAGTCAGACCATGGAAGGCGGTGGGGCTGCGGCAGCACTAGCCTTGGGTTCAGACGAGGCATTTAACAGACAAAATCAGGCCTAATAACCATCATTAAGGGCACATTACAGAAATGTAGCTGCCTGGGCCTATAATGGCTACCCTGTTCTTCCTTTTTCTCTTTTCCCTAAACTACGGAATCTAGCTGCTTTCTTTGTCTGTGTAGAACACTGCAGACAGAGAGACCATTCCTGAGGTTTGGGCTTTTGTTGTTAATGATTAAGGTCTAAATATTTTAGCATTTCTATGCTGTTTTCATGGACTACAGGTTGAAAAAAATGTCTGTGAAGATGTGGTGGACCTTGATTCTGATCAGCTGAGCACTTTACATATGTACAGTCGTGGCCAAAGGTTTTGAGAATGACACAAATATTAATTTTCACAAAGTTTGCTGCAACAGTGTCTTTAGATATTTTTGTCAGATGTTACTATGGAATACTGAAGTATAATTACAAGCATTTCATACGTGTCAAAAGCTTTTATTGACAATTATATGAAGTTGATGCAAAGAGTCAATATTTGCAGTGTTAACCCTTCTTTTTCAAGACCTCTGCAATCCGCCCTGGCATGCTGTCAATTAACTTCTGGGCCACATCCTGACTGATGGCAGCCCATTCTTGCATAATCAATGCTTGGAGTTTGTCAGAATTTGTGGGTTTTTGTTTGTCCACCCGCCTCTTGAGGATTGACCATAAATTCTCAATGGGATTAAGGTCTGGGGAGTTTCCTGGCCATGGACCCAAAATATCGATGTTTTGTTCCCCGAGCCACTTAGTTATCACTTTTCCCTTATGACAAGGTGCTCCATCATGCTGGAAAAAGCATTGTTTGTCACCAAACTGTTCCTGGATGGTTGGGAGAAGTTGCTCTCAGAGGATGTGTTGGTACCATTCTTTATTCATGGCTGTGTTCTTAGGCAAAAATGTGAGTGAGCCCTCTCCCTTAACTGAGAAGCAACCCCACAAGTGAATGTTCTCAGGATGCTTTATTGTTAGCATGACATAGGACTGATGGTGGCGCTCACCTTGTTTCCCCGGACAAGCTTTTTTCCGGATGCCCCAAACAATCGGAAAGAGGATTCATCAGAGAAAATGACCTGACCCCAGTCCTCAGCAGTCCAATCCCTGTACCTTTTGCAGAATATCAGTATGTCCCTGATGTTTTTCCTGGAGAAAAGTGGCTTCTTTGCTGCCCTTCTTGACACCAGGCCATCCTCCAAAAGTCTTCGACTCTCTGTGCGTGCAGATGCACTCAAACCTGAATGCTGCCATTCCTGAGCAAGCTATGTACTGGTGGTGCCCCGATCCCGCAGCTGAATCAACTTTAGGAGATGGTCCTGGCGCTTGCTGGACTTTCTTGGGCGCCCTGAAGTCTTCTTCACAACAATTGAACCGCTCTCCTTGAAGTTCTTGATGATCCAATAAATGGTTGATTTAGGTGCAATCTTACTTTAGGTGCAATTCTTGCCTGTGAAGCCCTTTTTGTGCAAAGCAATGATGACAGCACATGTTTCCTTGAAGGTAACCATGTTTGACAGAGGAAGAACAATGATTCCAAACACCACCCTCCTTTTGAAGCTTCCAGTCTGTTATTCAAACTCAATCAGCATCACAGAGTGATCTCCAGCCTTGTCCTCGTCAACACTCACACCTGTGTTAACGAGAGAATCACTGACATGATGTCAGCTGGTCCTTTTGTGGCAAGTCTGAAATGCAGTGGAAATGTTTTTTGGGGATTCAGTTCATTTGCATGGCAAAGAGGGACTTTGCAATTAATTGCAATTCATCTGATCACTCTTCATAACATTCTGGAGTATATGCAAATTGCCATCATACAAACTGAGGCAGCAGACTTCGTGAAAATTAATATTTGAGTCATTCTCAAAACTTTTGGCCATGACTGTATATTATAAAATCTCTACATACAAAATTATCAACATAAATCATCTAAGCCAGTTGCATGTAAATGTGACTAGTTTCAGGAAACTAGGCGTATGTCGTGCGTCACTACTTCACAGGATATCCATTTGAACGTAAACTTCTCTTTTTTTAATCCAAATGCCTTCTGGAACGTGAACTTTCATGTGCCTTAATAACAAACTTGTATGCCATCTGTAAATACGAATACAATTGTTAAAAGTATGAGCCTAGTTGGTTTAGCCACAGAAAAGGCGAGGAACCTTCCCGCTAGCCATGATTGGCTGAGATAATGAGTAGGTTGGACATGCCGAGAGATGAGTTCGGATTGGTCTGCCATGTAGCATGCGTCTGTCTATAACATGTGCTGGTCAGTATGTGTAGGTAATAATTTCTAACTCTGTTTTTTGAAAGATATCACATAGCAGAAATGCAAAAAGTGTTGCTCTCTACTTCCTGGAGGACCGAGTTTTGAAATCAGGAGATGGGGAAAATTCTGACGTTTGATTGCAAATATGCAGATGAAGTCGAAAAGAGAACACACAAAAGGCTGTTGTATAAAACACGGTCTCCCAATTACATCTTCAAACTAAGGCAACAATGGCATCCGTGACAGAGGGAGAAGTGTCCATACATGTATACGGGTAAGAATCTAGCTAACTATATTTCCCGATATTACACGTTTCTAATTTTGTCAGAAAGTCATTTTCATTTCAAGTTAAAGCGTACTGTTAGCTAGCTAGCTAACATTAGCTGGATGGCTGGCTGGCTAGCTAACTAAAGTTACGTATATGATCTGTGTAGTAATATTATTCATATCTCATAGGTATGTGCATTGCTAGTAATAGCCTAATGTTAGCTAGCTAGCTAACATTGAACCTGGTTGGTTAGCTACCAGAAGATTCATGCAGGGTAGTAACGTTATGAGTTGGTATTATGGCTCATTGTTTAGCTAGCTAGCTACATGTCTCAGCAGAAGACTCCACTATGCAAGTAACCATTTTAATAGAACGTTCATGATGTCACTGCGACAACTGTCGATAGACGTAGTTGGTAAATTTGCTCCGATTTCAGAGCTCTCTCGTCTGAGTGTGCCAGAGCGCAGAATAACGGACGAATTTACGAATACTCAACACCCGTTGAATATGGCCGGTGTCAGTAAACGTTGGCAAAAAAGCGTAATAAAATTGTTGCCAGCAGCACAGTTGCAGTCATCAACGCTCTGAATAACATAAAAACAGCCTAACCAGCTAGCGTAAAATGAGCTGTTCCCTCATTTATGTCAGGAAGTAGCTAGTAAGCTAGCCAACATTAGCCAGTTAGCTTGGTTGTTGTTAGGTCAGAGCGCTCGGATCAACCCTACTCCTTGGCCAGAGCGTCCAGTGTGTGCTCTGAATTTACGAACGGACAATCTGACAACGCTCTGAGATTATGAATGCCCAAAGCGAACTCTGAGCACACTCTGGCACTCCAGATTGAATTTACGAACACACCCATAGTATAAACCAGCCTTTAGTCTTGAAATCTTTGGTTGTTTAGTACATGGCCTCATGTGAATCCTTAAAGAGATGGTTTGGGGTTTAGGCTTAAGAGGGTGTGAACGAATCTGAATGGGTGTAGACAAAGAAGAGCTCTCCAGTAGGTGTATCAAAACATTCAAGGACAATTTCCTCAAAAGTGAGGTTACAAGTTTATCAACTTTCAAAGCAGAAATACTTTCCTATTTTTCCTCAACTGTAGTGTTTGATATACCATTTTCTAGCTCTGAGTCTCTGCTTTTATCCAATGTAAAAAACACAATTTCAAATTTTGCTACATAAGACCGAATTGAGCCGGTCCATCACAAATTAAATGCAAACTCTGATCCCGGGTCAGCTGATCTGTGTGACAAGGCTCTGTTCAAAGCAGCAACAGAAAGTGTCTCCATTGAAAAGTGAACAGAGAGGCCTAACAGGCCTGGCTGGCACAAGCCCTGCCATTCATCCCAAACATATCACTTTGCATGGCAAGTAGAGACCCATAGATATGCACAGGCAGACAGGCAGGGAAACTGTTATGGCCCAATAAATACAACACAGACAATGTTGCACTGCAGTGAGCAATGGTAACTTTTAAAGAGACAGTAGCATTAGTTTTCCAACTGCAATACTTATTTCCTCTTTAGCATTACTTCATCATGTACTATGAACACACTTTGAACTTGCATCAGTTGTTATATCGTATTTGATCAATGCATAAAACCACACACACAAACAAACGCGCATGAGGCTGCCTGCCTTCTACACAACACAGAGTGACTGTGACACAGACCTCACTTCAGGTATATGTTTTGAGAGAACAGAGCAGGTCTGAGACTATGTGCGTGTGCCCTTGCCATGCTTTGGAATCTCAGTGTGCTGCCGAGTGTGATACCCATGTGAAACAGGGTGTGGGCTCTAACCAGCTCTACCCGGGCATGAAAACATCTATGCACCACACACACTAGGCCTTACTCAGACCACAGCAACACTGACTGAACTAGTCGCAACTAGCCTCTTTATTGTATCATTGAGGAGAATGTTCTCTCGTCAATCCATTAGGGCGTCCTTTTTATCTGTGAAGCAACCATTCAAATGGGAGCTGAGTAAATGGAAAAACCTTCCTTCTCATTATTATCTTGTCCACCTTCTGTCTACTTCAGATGATAATCCACCCCCCACTATTGTTTAGCAATCAGCCTCAAGTCACGTTCTGCAGGGGGGAGTTTAAAGAGGCAATCTGATTATTGAGTCTCAAGTCACACACTGTACCCATGCCCACTGACAAAATGAAAAACTGATTTGTTTTTGGAAGAATATATATGACTTTAAACTGAATTGCAGTTCTGTAGGTGCCGGTCACTCACATAGATTGTCTCTCAAATCCTTCATTGTGATGTCAATTCCCAGTTATAATTCCCTTTAAAACCACCAGCACAACTGCACAGACCATAGCCCTGCCTGCCCAACCCCCACTATAAGCCACTGCTGCAGCTCGAGCACCAGCCCCATTCTAACCCTTCCCTCATCAAAGCCCCTGTTCCAGTCCCAGCTTAACCCCCATGAACCCTCAAAGTGAGTAAAAGCCCCAGCCTCAGCTCCAGCCTCATCCCCAGTCCCCAAAAATGATTTTGTTTAGCTAGCTTGCTAGCTAATGTTACCTAGCTGTGTAGCCTATATTATTATATGAATTACACTGTATGATAACGCTACTGTACTTTAATATTGGTATGGGAGAGGTAAATGTTCATTATTGATATGCTAACATTACTTGATCATGAAGCATGCTGTTAGTTAGCTAGCTAGCCAGCAGGAGTGAGCTGTATAGCCTATTGTCAGCTAATTTAAGTGTAGGGATGAGAAAATAAACACTTTAATTGTCTGCACATGCTTGTGGATTGTTGCATTATTCAAGAGTGTAATATGGTTTGGTTGCATTATTCAATTTTGCAACATGTTATAGAAGAAAAGTTGCTCGGATTGTTAAATAGTTTGTGCTTACTGGCTAGTGGCTACTGGGATATTTACGGTCAAAATGAGCTCCGGACCAAGAATGTCACATTGCCAGCCACAATGAAAGGTAAGGATTTAATGTGAATTGAAAAGTAGAAATCTATTTTGCCACTCCACTCCTCCGACTTCCTCTCTCATAGTGGGAATAGGACCTTAGACCCAGCCACAAGCGTCAGACAGGGACCAGACAGCCTGCTGCTGTTGGCCTCACTCACTAAACAGGTGCTGATTTAACATGGAACTCATTCCAAACACATCATCAGCTTGTCCATATACTGAGCAGTGAAGTGATCACCACCAGCAAGGAACATCTCAATCTCTGCCAGTAGCCAGGACCAGGCAGGGACAGTTTGTCAGAAGGAGGAAGAAAGGCCTGACAGAGTGCTGTACGGTGAGCTGCTGAACATGGCTACAGAGGGGAGATTAAGAATGACGAAGGAAAAGAAACCGCAAAGAGACAAAAGTGGCTCCCTGAAGTAGAAAAACCCTATAGGATGGGCCAGGAGAGCGACTGTAGCGGCAAACTGCAGAATCAGCAAGGCTGCGGTTTTCCAACCATATCCATGTCTAAAGGCATTCACAAAAAAGTAGAGAGGGGGAACTGTTGTTTGTGTGCCTTGGCTAGCTCTCTCTGGCACCGCTGAAACTCGACCCGTACATTTGGTCTGCTCCAAAACCCCATAAACCCAATAAAAAGCCCACCATTCCAGAGGGGGAGAGGACAGGACAGGAAGTGGGGATCCAAATAGGGGGTATGGACAACAAGCAGCTCAGAGTCAGCTCCTCCCAGCATCATGAATAAGTCTGGAGGAGTGAGGGGGCATCCATCATGGGGCAGGTCATGCTCACTGTTCCTGGGACAGTTTCTAGTTCTTTCCTCCATAAATTGTGCTACTGTTGGAGTCAGATACACAGACAAGATAGAGGGATAATCAGCTATCTCTAATTATACACGTTGATCTCATCCTGATGCCCTAAGTCCTCACAGTCCAGTCTTGCATACAGAAAGAGCAGGTTTTCATCAAGTATATCTCTGTCCTTTGCTCCGTTCATCGGATGGACACACACAGCCCTATACATACTGACTCACACAGACAGAGCTTGAACTCTGACCTGTAAAGCATCTGGACATCAACTGACTGTCAAAAAAGCTGTAAGGAGAGATGCTAGTAGGGCTGTCACAGACTAAAAAAAATCTTGGTCGACCGAGAGTTGTCTGTTTCGACCAATCGATTGGTAGACATTTTCAAACCTGTATTTTTCCATATATAGACACACCCTATGTTTGAATAAAATCAACTATATGTAGGCTACTGAGCTTGTCTGATGCTTTAAGCACTGCAATGAAAAATGAAGACACAAATTACTAAAGAGGGAGCCAGAGATCAATACGGCCTAACCAGAAGAAGAAAAAAAACTGTTCCTGACCCGTTTCCTTCCGCTGCCCAGTTAAGCTCCTGAAGTTGCTGGTAATAGGCTACACCAGCTGTCTGCAACCTTTTCCATTTGGAATGCCAAGTTATCCTAACATTTCTACTGATCTGCGTGCCAGTTATGATTTTTACATGCACATTTTTGTGGAACAGTTTCATTTCATTTCATATCTCAAAATCAAATGTCATGTGGTTAAATCAAAATTCTAAATGAAATTATATCAATCTACAAGTAACTTCAATTGCCATTGCCAATATGTAAAATAGCCAACATAAGCCAACAAATTGCAGCCCGCAGGTAGAAAATATCCTGATGAAAATATCCTATAAATCACATTGGCTACATATGGCCTATCTGCAAGGAACTTGAAAAATTGTATCAATTTTTGTATTAACTTGGTCCAGACCGAAGCAGTGCTAGCAAACTTGCAACATTGTATAGAATATTCTGGGTCCTCAGAGTTTCCTGAGCCAGTGAGCTCCGGGCAGACAGACACAGCTGTAGGCTATTTTGCGCAAGGGATAAGAAGTAAATCAGGTAGGCCTATTTTATGATGTTTCCACCAGATCAGAACATGACATTTTTTGTTTACTTGCTGTTTGATGCAAAGAAAAAAATACTTTGAGAATCTCCACAGTGATTGTTAGTTAAGACAATCAGAAGTAGTATCAGATCCCCAACTGGGCACACTTTTAGGCCTACATTTGCTCGCAAGCCAGGTAGATTAGTCCTACTTCAATATGCGTAATCAGGTGCATGCCCTTACTCAAGATTGACAGGAGCTCTCCAAACAAAAGACAATGAATAAATTGACAAATAGTAAATGGGATGAAATAAAGGTAGTGCCCTCTGCAAACGACGTGTAACGGCTTTCTTCCATAGGTGAAGGAGAGGACCAAAGTGCAGCGCGGCTAGTGTTCAACATGTTTAATAAAAGAACAAATGAAACACTACAAACAACATACAAAATAACAAATGTGCAAAACCGATACAGACCTATCTGGTGCAGAACACAAACACAGAGACAGGTAACAAACACCCACCAAATCCCAACACAAAACAAGCCTCCTATATATGATTCTCAATCAGGGACAACGATTACCATCTGCCTCTGATTGAGAACCATATTAGGCTGGACATAGAAACAGACAAACTAGACACACAACATAGAATTCCCACCCAGCTCACGTCCTGACCAACTAAACACATACAAAACAACAGAAAACAGGTCAGGAACGTGACACGACGTGTCAACTCCTACACTGACAACGGTAAGACTGTAATAATAATACAGTGCATTCGGAAAGTATTCAGACCCATTGACTTTTCAATATTTTGTTATGTTACAGCCTTACTCTAAAATGGAATAAATAAAATATTATGCTCATCAATCTACACACAATTCCCCATAATGAAAACGACTTTTAGAAATGTTACAATAAAAAACAGAAAGTCCTTATTTCAAGAAGTATTCAGACCCTTTGCTATAAGACTCGAAATTGAGCTCAGGTGCATCCTGTTTCCATTGATCATCCTTGAGATGTTTCTACAACCTGGAGTCCACCTGTGGTAAATTCAGTTGATTGGGCATGATTTGGAAAGGTCCACACATGTCTATATAAGGTCCCACATTTGAAAGTGCATGTCAGAGCAAAAACCAAGCCATGAGGTCGAAGGAATTGTCCCTAGAGCTCCAAGACAGGATTGTGTTAAGGCACAAATCTGGGGAAGGGTACCAAAAAACAGCATTGAAGGTCCCCAAGAACACAGTGGCCTCCATCATTCTTAAATGGAAGAAGATTGGAACCACCAAGACTCTTTCTAGAGCTGTCCGCCCGGCCAAAATGAGCAATTGGGGGAGAAGGGCCTTGGTCAGGGAGGTGAACAAGAACCTGATAGTCACTCTGGCAGAGCTCTAGAGTACCTCTGTGGAGATGGGAGAATGTTCCTGAAGGACAACCATCTCTGCAGCACTCCACCAATCAGGCCTTTACGGTAGAGTGGCCAGACGGAAGCCACTCAGTAAAAGGCACATAACAGCACGCTTGGAGTTTGCCAAAAGGCACCTAAAGGACTAGCAGACCATGAGAAACAACATTCTCTGGTCTGATGAAACCAAGATTGAACTCTTTGGCCTGAATGCCAACTGTCACATCTGGAGGAAACCTGGCACCATCCCTACGGTGAAGCATGGTGGTGGCAGCAACATGCTGAGGGGATGTTTTTCAGTGGCAGGGACTGGGAGACTAGTCAGGTTCGAGGGAAAGATGAACGGAGCAAAGGACAGAGATATCCTTGATGAAAACCTGCTCCAGAGTGCTCAGGACCTAAGATGGGGGCGAAGGTTCACCTTCCAACAGGACACCGACCCTAAGCACACAGCCAAGACAAGGCAGGAGTCACTTTGGGACAAGTCCTCTCTGGATTAAAACCAAATTATGATAAATGTACCATATTACGTATTGGATCACTAAAAAATACACATTTTACATTGCCATGTAGTTTACCAATTAAATGGTCTGACGGAGATGTGGACATACTCGGTATACAAATCCCAAAAGAAAGAAATGATCTCACTCCAATAAATTTTTATAGAAAGTTAGCAAAAATAGATAAGATCTTGCTACCATGGAAAGGAAAATACCTGTCTATTTGTGGAAAAATCACTGTGATTAACTCTTTAGTCATATCACAGTTTACCTATTTGCTTATGGTTTTGCCTACACCTAGTGACCTGCTTTTTAAATTATATGAACAAAAAATATTCCATTTTATTTGGAACGGCAAGCCAGATAAAATTAAAAGGGCCTATTTATATAATGAATATGAATTCGGAGGGCAGAAATTATTAAATATTAAAGCATTAGACCTCTCACTAAAGGCATCAGTCATACAAAAGTTATACTTAAATCCAAACTGGTTCTCTAGTAGATTGGTACGAATGTCTCATCCTATGTTCAAGAAGGGCCTTTTTCCCTTTATTCAGATTACACCTGCTCACTTTCGGTTGTTTGAAAAGGAAATAATCTCCAAAATATCTTTATTTTTTAAACAAGCCTTAGAAAGTTGGTTGCAATTTCAGTTTAATCCACCTGAAAGGACGGAACAAATAGTACAACAAATATTGTGGTTAAATTCAAATATAGTAATTGATAAAAAAAACTGTATTTATCGAAGAAATTTTTTAAAAAGGTATAATTTTTGTGAATGATATCATAAATAGGACTGGTGGAGTTATGTCACACATGCAGCTAACACAGACATATGGAAATGTCTGCTCTACCCAAAATTACAACCAATTAATTGCAGCATTACCACAAAAATGGAAGAGGCAAGTAGAAGGGGAAAAAAGTAAGGAACTTGTATGTCGGCCCTATATTAAAGAACATAAATGGTTAAAGAAAAGTGTGATAAATAAAAACATATACCAATTTCATTTAAGGACCAAAAAACTGACAGCTGTGCCATATAAATTGCAAAATAGTTGGGAAGAGATTTTCGATGTATCCATTCCATGGCACATGTTTATGAATTGATACGCAAAACAACACCGGATTCAAAACTTCGAATTTTTCAATTTAAATTACTGTACAAAATTCTTGCAACTAATAGAATGTTATATATATGGGGGATACAATCTTCCCAGCTCTGCAGATTCTGCTGTGAGGAGGCAGAGTCATTAGATCATTTATTTTGGTATTGTCCATATGTAGCTCGTTTTTGGTCACAGGTCCAGGAATGGCTTAAGAATTGCAACATTTGCCTAGAACTAACGCTACAGATAGCAATACTGGGGGATTTGAAAAGCCATAGTCAATCAATCAATAATATAATAATTATTTTAGCAAAAATGTTTATTTTTAATTTACAATCTGTAGAAGCTATGAGAATAGGAAGGTTCAAATCTTTTGTGAAGCATCACAGCACAGTTGAAAAATATATGGCAAATACAAATCCGAAATGGATGATGTTGGAGGATAAATGGGAAGGGTTGAGTGGAACTGAAGGGTGGGACTAATAACAAGATAAACAATGTAGGGCATACGGTATCTGTGAAATGTGTTTATTAGTTTACTCCAATTGGGGGATCGGTGGTAGGGTTTGAGGGGAATAATAATAAAGGTATATTCTTTAAAAAAGTATGTATGTCTATATAGGTAGGTGTAAAAAGTAAAAAAGACAAGGCAGGAGTGGCTTCTGGACAAGTCTCTGAATGTCCTTGAGTGGCCAGACTTGAACCTGATCAAACATCTCTGGAGAGACTTCTGGAGAGACCTGAAAATATCTGTGCAGTGACGCTCCCCATCCAACCTGACAGAGCTTGAGAGGACCAGCAGAGAAGAATGGGAGAAACTCCCCAAATACAGGTGTGCCAAGCTTGTAGCGTCATAACCAAGAAGACACAAGGCTGTTATCGCTGCCAAAGGTGCTTCAACAAAGTACTGAGTAAATTATCTGAATAGTTATGTATTGTGATATTTCCGTTTTTTATTTTAATATATTTGCCAAAATTTCTAAAAACCTGTTTTGATTTGTCATTATGGGGTATTGTGTGTAGATTAATGAGGCAAATATAGAATTTAGAATAAGGCTGTAACGTAACAAAATGTGTAAAAAGTCAAGGGGTCTAAATACTTTCCGAATGCACTGTATATTGAATGCATTAACAGAAATCACCATAACAAAACAAACATTGTAGATTAGAAATGATGGGAATTAATGGTAAATGTACCACTGGTGATGTTAATGGATTTGTCCACTTAGACAGGCATGAATCAGACATGTGTCTCGCGCGTGCCATAATTTTTAGTTATATATTTGTTTAAAAAATCTTGGTCGACCAACAGCCTATCGACCAGTCGACAAATTGGGGTCAGCCCAAGATGCTAGCCAAGCTTGTCTTTCAGAATTTCACACTGCCTCTGCTATGCAGCATATTTTTGTTAAAGTTACACAAACCATACCAATGTCTTTCAAAGACACAAACAAATAACACAAAAGCTAGACCAAGTGGGATTATAGCAGAAAACTGCTTCATGATTTCCATTACCTGGAAAAAGATTTGGACACATATGTTTCGTGTTAGTTGTAGATGAACCTGCAGGGCTTCCGTAGTAAGTTCGTGTTCCCTGATATTAATCCTTAACAACAGGCCAGGGTACCTGTGGTGCATGACGGAGCGTTGCCTGGAGATTGTTCTATACATCCAGAGAAATACCCGTTACTAACCTATAATAACATCTGATCTTCAAAGGGAGAGAGAGAAGAGGGCCTGGCTCGCTGCTACTGCCCTGAAGTTGTAGTTGTTGCACAATAGACCACAGAACGAGTTCAGCCAGCGTAAGCTAATACTGTTCCAGCGTAAGCTAAATTGCTGCTATAAGTTATGTAAGCAATGTTTTTATTAACATAACACTTACTTTCTCCGCTATGCAATCCGGTTTCCGAGCTGGTCACGGGTGCACCTCAGCCACGCTCAAGGTCCTAAACAATATCATAACCACCATCGATAAAAGACAGTACTGTGCAGCCGTCTTCATCGACCTGGCCAAGGCTTTCGACTCTGTCAATCACCACATCCTCATCGGCAGACTCAACAGCCTTGGTTTCTCTAATGACTGCCTCGCCTGGTTCACTAACTACTTCCCAGATAGAGTTCAGTGTGTCAAATCGGAGGGCCTGTTGTCCGGAATTCTGGCAGTCTCTATGGGGGTGCCACAGGGTTCAATTCTTGGGCCGACACTTTTCTCTGTATACATCAATGATGTCGCTCTTGCTGCGAGTGATTCTCTGATCCACCTCTACGCAGACAACACCATTCTGTATACATCTGGCCCTTCTTTGGACACTGTGTTAACAAACCTCCAGACGAGCTTCAATGCCATACAACACTCCTTCCGTGGCCTCGAACTGCTCTTAAAATGCTAGTAAAACGAAATGCACGCTCTTCAACCGATCGATGCCCGCATCCACCTGCCCGACTATCATCACTACTCTGGACGGTTCTGACTTAGAATATGTGGACAACAATAAATACCTAAGTGTCTGGCTAGACTGTAAACTCTCCTTCCAGACTCATATTAACTTCTTATGGCTGCAAGGGGCAGTATTGAGTAGCCAGTTAAATCGTGCCCATTTCAAACGGCCTCGTACTCAATTCTTGCTCGTACAATATGCATATTATTATTATTATATATATATATATATATTTTTTTTAAATTTTATCCCATTTTCTCCCCAATTTTCGTGGTATCCAATCGCTAGTAATTACTATCTTGTCTCATCGCTACAACTCCCGTACGGGCTCGGGAGAGACGAAGGTCGAAAGCCATGCGTCCTCCGAAGCACAACCCAACCAAGCCGCACTGCTTCTTAACACAGCGCGCCTCCAACCCGGAAGCCAGACGCACCAATGTGTCGGAGGAAACACCGTGTACCTGGCCCCCTTGGTTAGCGCGCACTGCGCCCGGCCCGCCACAGGAGTCGCTGGAGCGCGATGAGACAAGGATATCCCTACCGGCCAAACCCTCCCTAACCCGGACGACGCTATGCCAATTGTGCGTCGCCCCACGGACCTCCCGGTCGCGGCCGGCTGCGACAGAGCCTGGGCGCGAACCCAGAGACTCTGGTGGCGCAGTTAGCACTGCGATGCAGTGCCCTAGACCACTGCGCCACCCGGGAGGCCGCATATTATTATTACTATTGGATAGAAAACACTCTCTAGTTTCTAAACCCGTTTGAATTATTTCTCTGAGTGAAACAGAACTCATTCTGCAACACATTTCCTGACCAGGAAGTGGAATGTCAGAAATCGATGCTCTGTTCAACTTCCTGCCTATACATGGGCATGATACGTAAGAGTCTACGTACACTTCATACACCTTCCCCTGGTTGTCAAGAGGAGGTGAGAGAAGAAATTTCGTGTTTATCTTGGTCTGAGGTGGAATTAAAGGTCTTTGTATGACGTGACCGTCCATTTCCTGTTTCTGGAGCGCGCGAAAGGGGACATGGATTTGCCTTCTGTTTAGCTGTCGTTATGGACGACTAACATCTCCGGTTTAGATTTTATTTGATACATGTGACCATATCATCGTAAAGTATGTTTTTTCAATATAGTTTAATCAGATTATTGAAATTTTTTCGGGAGTTTTGCCGTGTGCCGTTCTCTGACTTTGTTGACTTTGGAGAGATCCGTGCCACTTGGCAAGTGCCCATGCTAAATCAAGAGGGAAATTTGCCGTTCCAGATCCAAACAACGACTGTTCTGGACAAAGGACACCTTGTCCAACATTCTGATGGAAGATCACCAAAAGTAAGAAACATTTTATGATGCTATTTCATATATCTGTCGAACTGTGTACTAGTCGTGGGCGTCCAACGTTTTGGGTACTCTAGCTATACCGAAGCTGCATATCGTAATGAAGTTATTTTTAGAATTCTAACACTGCGATTTCATTAAGAACTAATGGATCTATAATTTCCTATACAACATGTATTTTTTAGTTATGTTTATGAATAGCTATTTGGTCAGAATATGTGTGTCAGAAAAAGTGTCAGGAAAAATCCGGACGTAGTGGGGAAAAGTAGCTAAGTTAGCACAATGTGTAACCATTGATTTCAGCTCTAAATATGCACATTTTCGAACAAAACATAAGTGTATGTATAACCTGATGTTATAGGACTGTCATCTGAGGAAGAAAATCAAGGTTAGTCAAAAATTATATATCTTTTGCCTGTTTGTTACGATCGCTTACTTTTGCTACTGGGAAATTGCTTGTGTTTTTGGCTATTGTGGCTACGCTAATATAACGCTATATTGTGTTTTCGCTGTAAAACACTTGATAAATCGGAAATATTGTCTGGAATCACAAGATGCCTGTCTTTCAATTGCTGTACACTATGTATTTTTCAGAAATGTTTTATGATGAGTATTTAGTTATTTGGCGTTGGTGTCTGTAATTATTATGGCTACTTTCGGTGCAATTTCTGATTGTAGCTGCAATGTAAACTATGATTTATACCTGAAATATGCACATTTTTCTAACAAAACATATGCTATACAATAAATATGTTATCAGACTGTCATCTGATGAAGTTGTTTCTTGGTTAGTGGCTATTTATATCTTTATTTGGTCGAATTTGTGATAGCTACTGATGGAGTAAAAAACTGATGGAGTAAGAAAAGTGGTGTCTTTTGCTAACGTGGTTAGCTAATAGATTTACATATTGTGTCTTCCCTGTAAAACATTTTAAAAATCGGACATGTTGGCTTGATTCACAAGATGTGTACCTTTCATATGCTGTATTGGACTTGTTAATGTGTGAAAGTTAAATATTAAAAAAAAATATCTTTTGAATTTCGCGCCCTGCACTTTGAGCTGGCTGTTGTCATAAGTGTACCGACGTCGGGCTTGCACGCCATACAGGTTAAGCATCTCCAATCCAAAATTAAATGTAGAATCGGCTTCCTATTTCGCAACAAAGCATCCTTCACTCATGCTGCCAAACATACCCTCATAAAACTGACAATCCTACCAATCCTTAACTTCGGCGATGTCATTTACAAAATAGCCTCCAACACTCTACTCAGCAAATTGGATGCAGTCTATCACAGTGCCATCCGTTTTGTCACCAAAGACCTATATACTACCCACCACTGTGACCTGTATGCTCTCGTTGGCTGGTCCTCGCTACATATTCGTCGCCAAACCCACTGGCTCCAGGTCATCTATAAGTCTTTGCTAGGTAAAGCTCCGCCTTATCTCAGCTCACTGGTCACCATAGCAACACCTACCCGTAGCACGTGCTCCAGCAGGTATATTTCACTGGTCATCCCCAAAGCAAACACTTCCTTTGGCCGCCTTTCCTTCCAGTTCTCTGCTGCCAATGACTGGAACGAATTGCAAAAATCACTGAAGTTGGAGAATTATATCTCCCTCACTAACTTTAAGCGTCAGCTGTCAGAGCAGCTTACTGATCGCTGCAGCTGTACACAGCCCATCTGTAAATAGCGCATCCAACCAACTACCTACCTCATCCCATATTTGTTTTGTTTTTCTGCTCTTTTGCACACCAGTATTTCTACTTGCACATCCTCATCTGCACATCTATCACTCCCGTGTTAACTGCTAAATTGAAATTACTTTGCCACTAATCGCCTATTTATTGCCTTACCTCCTTACCTCATTTGCAAACACTGTATACAGATTTTTATATTGTGTTATTGACTGTACGTTTGTTTATCCCATGTGTAACTCTGTGTTGTTGTTTTTGTCGCACTGCTTTGCTTTATCTTGGCCAGGTCGCAGTTGTAAATGAGAACTTGTTTTCAACTGGCCTACCTGGTTAAATAAAGGTGTAATTATTATTTTTTTATTGTATTTTTGGTTTTGCATTTTCATGCCAAAAATTTGCATCAGCATAAAAAGGACCAGACACTCATTCTGCACTCGAAAACATTTGAGTAAAAGGCGAGAAAGTGCTTACCGGTATTGTAATACTGATAATGGCTTTACTCAGTAATGGAGCGCGTAGTCTGACAAACCACGACACAACTAACATATTTACTCTGTTTGTGTACATCCTTGGGTTGTTGTCTCAGTCTATGTGGATGAGAGGAGTGTGTGTGGAGATGATTTGCTCTGCAACCACAGCCTCAGTGGTGGTGGTAGCCAGGATGGGTAATCAGTAAACAGAGGAATTGTGGCACATACCTCAGTGTGGTAGAAAGATACATTGTTCCGCAACAAGAACAAGGTCAGTGAGTTTAACTTGATTTATTAATCTGGTGAAACACAGACCAGCAACACAGATAGTTAGAGCAGGCTGCAGAGTCTCTCAGGTTAAAGACCTAGAAGTAGAGTGTCCCACTAAACAAAAACACACAACTATGGTCAATCTCAGAATGAGTGGAGAACTCTGAGGAGTTCAGCAACTAAGGCCAGACACCTGTTTGTTTAGTCTGAGTAAATACATCAGACCACAGACTCCTCAGTGTTAGGCTCTACCTCTGGTCTCTGTTAGGGAGGCATTAACTGCACTTAAACTGTCTATTTCTCTTTAAAAAATCATAAAATATTAAAATTCTGCTGCAGAACTAATATAGTGCAAATCAAATACAAGGGAGTACCCCAGCAGTAAGTCTAGAGAGAGAGACAGCATTGATGTACTGTAGCTCAAGCCTAGGTAAGCCAACTCCCTGTTGAACTACACAATTACCAGGGAGGGATATTAGTGTGGATGTGGATGATGCTGAGACAACAGCATCATCCACATCCACTACATGAAGCCTGAAATAGCATTAGGTGATTACGGATTAGCTGGCTAACGCTAACCCATGTATTACATTACATTACATTTGGTTAGCTTTAACCCTCTCATCTGCACAATCCATCTCAACAGAGAAACAAAAAACAATGAATGGATGATAAGGACTCCCATGTCTTTCAACACAACACAATGACCGTCATGAGTTATTATATGAAAAGCATGGCAGCTATGAGGTATCATGGTATAAGAGCACGGCTGGAGCCCTGGTGGAGACTCTCATGCTGTTACATGTGCATGCCACCGTTTATGGTGGAGGAATGCATGAACAATCTGAGCTACAGGGGCTGATGTTCATACACAAGGGTCTGCAGAAATAGTTTGGATGTCAATGTCCCTCTCGGTGGTGGTGTTGTTGCTGCGAGTCTGTGTGTGTATTTACAGAGCCGACTCAGAGGGATAACAGTGCATGGGGGGCTGATGCCGTCGACGCGCACACACACACCCCCTTGTGACATTAACAGGATGTAGCATGTGACACTCTCTAAGGAACTTCCTAGTGGAACATGGGAAAACCTTTGTACTGTGGACCAGTCAGGCCCTCTGAGAGGTCAAGGGTCATGTGCACCATCGCCTGCAGATTGCAGCCTTACATAACTGGTTGTGTAGCTGATAGCCATATGCAGGACAACAGAGTACATAGCAAAGACTATGGGCTATCTGAATTATTCTTAATTATTGTTAATCAAAGACTGGTATCTCTCTAACTATGACCAAGCCATGTGGTGGGAACAAATCATTATGTTAGGTAATGTTTAAATTAAAGAGATTCTCCGGTAGGTTTGTATATTTTTTTAGCCGGTAGTTCTAAAAGTAGTGCTCAAGAGCCAAAAGTGGTACTAGCCTCCAATGCTCCGGAGCATGTCTTTAAGCACCGGAAGCATTCACTAGACGAGGGAAATACCAGCTTAAGTTGAGACCTTCAAAGCGCTCCAGCTTATCTACTCTACCATGACACGATTCCAATTTTGGCAAATCATTCTTTATGCATTCAACACCTTTCTTATCTATTACACTTGTTTACCATAGACCGGGGGGGGGGGGGGGGGGGGGTCTGTAAGAAGTCACCTTGGCCTTTACATGATACCATTGGCACCACTGTGACCGAGATAATGGCAAGGTAATGTTTCTAACACACACACACACAAAGGTGGAACATTGGCCCAGATTTTGTTCGTACAAGGAGGGATTAGATTGCATATCTGGCTTAATCATTTCACTTCAGTCACACTTTGTGATTTTAGCTGCCTGTCTCACCTCCTGGAGCTCAACAAATCAGCTGTCTCACAGTTAAGGTCTCCATGCCGACAGACAAACAAAAACAGCTCAGTTAGGAGATCCCTGCTGCAAGTCAATCCCAGGATTTCTAAATGGAGCCCTAGCCATTAAGGGAGTTAGGGAACTGTAGTGCTGGTAAATCAGATGGGGATATATAACAGCTACAGCTGGCACAGGATCATCATGTAGCAAGGCCAAGATTGGTTTCAGATATATTCAATGTCCTAAAGAATTACCCAACAACTGATGATTGATCTCACTGTTAATGCGTTTTGTAATACAATAGTGTCTAATCAGTCTTCAGACCAATAGCCTGGTGGAACACTTAACAGCTAGGAGTCAAGCAGAAATAAAGAGTCAAGCAGATATAGCCTGATGCTCACTGTGTCTAAATCTGTCTCTGGTGCTGTAAACAAGCCTCCTTCGTTTGGGGTCATGGCCTGTGTGCGACTGTGTGTTCTGAGGGTGGGACAGAATCTGTTCAGGTCAGCAGGACAGGAAGATGGGGGTTTGATGGCGTTAAAGTTTAACCAGAGGCCTGGTTAATGCTCACCCCATTGGTCACCGCAGGAGAAACTGGCCTCCCACAAACCACCATGAGCCACCTCTCCTCCAGAGGGAAGAGGAGAAACAAGGAGACAAAATGGAACATGTAGCATCTCTAAAGATCAGGTTTGGTAGAGCAATTATTCAGAGTGCAAATAAAATATATATATATATAAAAATGTAACGGGACATCTTTGAAGTAAACATGGGTCTTCTTAAAAAGGTTTGGCATTTGAGTGGCTGCTCTGAACCAGTGAAGGGTTTTGGTGGAATGCATACCAAGGATGGAGAACACTCAGAACAGACGGAGCATCTAAAAGGAACCTGATAACCGCTTGCTCTGAAAATGGCGGTGCCCAAATTAAGAGATCGCTAAGAGCCTTTTGAGAGGTTTTCATGCCAGCAAGAACCACTGGCGCACAGAAGAAAGCAAGGCTCTGGGGATGTTAGAGGAGGAGCAGTGGGAGATAAAGTAACATGAGGATCAGCCCTTGAACTGCAGGTAAAAAAAATACCTTGTTAAATAGTAGCTGTCCGGTCACTGTTTCTAACACATAAATCAGTTAAATAGTCTCTCAAACAGGAGAGAGGGCGCATCTGCTTGCCTCTATTCACCATAACTATGACAGTCACACCATCACAAGCAGAAATCAGAGTCCAATTAAAAACCCAGTCTGATGACACTACCTCCCAGGCAGCTTGGCCACTCTGGCAGAGAGACAGAGCGCGACAGACAGACAGACAGACAGACAGACAGAGCGCGACAGACAGACAGACAGACAGAGCGCGACAGACAGACAGAGCGCGACAGACAGACAGAGCGCGACAGACAGACAGAGCGCGACAGACAGACAGACAGCGACAGACACAGACAGACAGACAGACAGACAGACAGACAGACAGACAGACAGACAGACAGACAGACAGACAGACAGACAGACAGACAGACAGACAGGAGGCTGTGCTGACAATCCCCAATTCTCATCCACCTCTACACAGACTGCCATCCATTTGAAGTAAAAACAAAACATGGATCTCCAAATAGTAAATGATACAGGTGTAAGGAAGGAATAACATTGTGCCCAAAGCGAGCCATGTCTGTCTGTCTGTCTGTTCTATTCCTGACTGAAACCATAACACCGGAAATGGCGCTACACCAAACTGGAAGTCTTCCGACTAGCTTGGAAAGACAGTACCGAAGAGCCCTCACTGTTGCTCGATCATCCTATTTTTCCAACTTAATTGAGGAAAATAAGAAAAATCCCAAATGTATGTTTGATACTGTCTTAAAGCTAACTAAAAATCAGCATTGCCCAAGAGATGATGGCTTTCACTTCAGCAGTGAAATTCATGAACTTCTTTGAGGAAAAGATCATGATCATTAGAAAGCAAATTACGGACTCCTCTTTAAATCTGGGTATTCCTCCAAAGCTCAGTTGTCCTGAGTCAGCACAACTCTGCCAGGACCTAGGATCAAGGGAGACACTCAAGTTTTTTAGTACTAGATCTCTAGACACATTGATGAAAATAATCATGGCCTCTAAACCTTCAAGCTGCATATTGGACCCTATTTCAACTAAACTACTGAAAGAGCTGCTTCCTGTGCTTGGCCCTCCTATGTTGAACATAATAAACGGCTCTCTATCCACCGGATGTGTACCAAACTCACTAAAAGTGGCAGCAATAAAGCCTCTCTTGAAAAAGCCAAACCTTGACCCAGAAAATAGAAAAAACTATCGGCCTATATCGAATCTCCCATACCTCTCAAAAAATTTAGAAAAAGCTGTTGCGCAGCAACTCACTGCGTTCCTGAAGACTAACAATGTATACGAAGCGCTTCAGTCTGGTTTTAGACCCTATCATAGCACTGAGACTGCACTTCTGAAGGTGGCTCTGCATCTGTCCTCGTGTTCCTAGACCTTATTGCTGCTTTTGATACCATCGATCACCACATTCTTTTGGAGAGATTGGAAACCCAAATTGGTCTACACGGACAAGTTCTGGCTTGGTTTAGATCTTATCTTTCGGAAAGATATCAGTTTGTCTCTGTGGATGGTTTGTCCTCTGACAAATCAACTGTAAATGTTGGTGTTCCTCAAGGTTCTGTTTTAGGACCACTATTGTCTTCACTATATATATTACCTCTTGGTGATGTCATTAGGAAACATAATGTTAACTTTCACTGCTATGCGGATGACACACAGCTGTACATTTTGATGAAACATGGTGAAGCCCTGGGAAGTGGATGGCTGCAAATGTTCTACTTTTAAATTCAGACAAAACAGAGATGCTTGTTCTAGGTCCCAAGAAACAAAGAGATACTCTGTTGAATCTGATAATTAATCTTGATGGTTGTACAGTTGTCTCAAATAAAACTGTTAAGGACCTTGGCGTTACTCTGGACCCTGATCTCTCTTTTGACAAACATATCAAGACTGTTTCAAGGACAGCTTTTTTCCATCTACGTCAAAAATCAGAAACTTTCTGTCCAAAAATGATGCAGAAAAATTCATCCATGCTTTTGTCACTTCTAGGTTGGACTACTGCAATGCTCTACTTTCCGGCTACCCGGATAAAGCACTAAATAAACTTCAGTTAGTGCTAAACACGGCTGCTAGAATCTTGACTAGAACGGAAAAAAAATATCATATTACTCCAGTGCTAGCCTCTCTACACTGGCTTCCTGTTAATTCAAGGGCTGATTTCAAGGTTTTACTGCTAACCTACAAAGCATTACATGGGCTTGCTCCTACCTATCTTTCCGATTTGGTCCTACCGTAGAATTTCTAAGCAAACAGCTGGAGGCCGGGCTTTCTCCTATAGAGCTCCATTTTTATGGAAAGGTCTGCCTACCCATGTGAGAGACGCAGACTCGGTCTCAACCTTTAAGTCTTTATTGAAGACTCATCTCTTCAGTAGGTCCTATGATTGAGTGTAGTCTGGCCCAGGAGTGTGAAGGTGAACGGAAAGGCACTGGGGCAGCGAACCACCCTTGCTGTCTCTGCCTGGCCGGTTCCCCTCTCTCCACTGGGATTCTCTGCCTCGAACCCTATTACGGGGGCTGAGTCACTGGCTTACTGGTGCTCTTCCATGCCGTCCCTAGGAGGGGTGCGTCACTTGAGTGGGTTGAGTCACTGATGTGATATTCCTGCCCGGGTTGGTGCTCCCCTTGGGTTGTGCCGTGGCGGAGATCTTTGTGGGCTATACTCGGCCTTGTCTCAGGATGGTAAGTTGGTGTTTGAAGATATTCCTCGTGGTGTGGGGGCTGTGCATTGGCAAAGTGGGTTGGGTTATATCCTGCCTGTTTGACCCTGTCCGGGGGTATTGTCGGATGGGGCCACAGTGTGTCCCGACCCCTCCTGTCTCAGCCTCCAGTATTTATGCTGCAGTAGTTTGTGTCGGGGGGCTAGGGTCAGTCTGTTATATCTGGAGTATTTATCCTGTCTTATCCGGTGTCCTGTGTGAATTTAAGTATGCTCTCTCTAATTCTCTCTCTCTCTTTCTCTCTTTCTTTATTTCTCTCTCTGAGGACCTGAGCCCTAGAACCAAGCCTCAGGACTACCTGGCCTGATGACTCCTTGGTGTCCCCAGTCCACCTGGCCATGCTGCTGCTCCAGTTTCAACTGTTCTGCCTGCGACTATGGAACCCTGTCCTGTTCACCGGACGTGCTACCTGTCCCAGACCTGCTGTTTTCAACTCTCTAGAGACAGCAGGAGCAGTAGAGATACTCTGAATGATCGGCTATGAAAAGCCAACTGACATTTACTCCTGAGGTGCTGACCTGTTGCACCCTCGACAACCACTGTGATTATTATTATTTGACCCTGCTGGTCATCTATGAACATTTGAACATCTTGGCCATGTTCTGTTATAATCTCCACCCGGCACAGCCAGAAGAGGACTGGCCACCCCTCATAGCCTGGTTCCTCTCTAGGTTTCCTCCTAGGTTCTGGCCTTTCTAGGGCGTTTTTCCTAGCCACTGTGCTTCTACACCTGCATTGCTTGCTGTTTGGGGTTTTAGGCTGGGTTTCTGTAGCTGATGTAAGAAGGGCTTTATAAATACATTTGATAAATTTGATACCAGTAGGCTGAGGTAAACAGAGTGCAGTCTAACGTCTTTATAGAGGTGTAGGAGGAGAGGATGTTTTTAAATCACCTGCTGCTGGTTCGTCTTATCTAAACACCCTATCAGGCCCTGAAAAGGCCTATTGTACAATCCTGTGCCACTATGTTTACACACTGGATATTCAATACTAGTTAACAAAGGCTACACATCCGCGCGCAGTCCACATCAGTAGATAACTTCACTGTTGTTCACAAGATGTACAAAGGTCATTTTGATGAATGATTTGACTTCCCAGAAGGACATGACTAAACACTCCAAACTTCTGATATGAAGTGGACCATGAAATAGTGCTCATTAAAAGTCATTATCAACACACTTCCTAAGAGGAGACATTTAAACGCTCTAACCAAGCTCATGCTCACACCCAAATGCTAAATACGGCATCTGTTCTAAGGGTTGAAAAAATATGAAATGATGTTGCTGTGGATTAAGTAACAAAGTGGGTGTAGTGAATTCATAAAATAACAAATGAAAAAGATAACAAAAAACTGGTGTCTCACTGACCTAACCTTTCAGAACAGTAGAAACAAACGTTGTTACTGATAACACAGCACAAATGGCAATGTTTACCATTCACTGCACACTGGCTACAAATGGAATACTGCAAATAGCTAAAATAATTTTTCAACAAGACTCTGACCAATGACTGCTATGATTACAGTAGTAGCATATTAGCGACAGAGATCTACCACCACCACAGAGCATGACAAAAGGCAAGGCAGACCGAGGCTGAGCAGATGGTCATGAAAGCTACAGCAGTGTAGTGGATGTGGATAGGTCCAGCTAGCACACTGCTGCTCTGCTCACAGGAAGCTGTCCAGACGCAGGCACATCATCATTAAAAGTGCAGATGTGGGCTCAACTCATACAAAGGAGGACAAGTTGAAAAGGAAGCTGAAGAATCATTCATCTCAGAGGTAACTAAAGGTCACCAAAGTTCACGGCAACATTCAGATCTGAAAGTATCCCAGCACTTTAAAACTCTTGCCACTGGCAGAGTGCTTAACTGAAGGCACTTGTTGTAACTAGGAAAGGCCAGCCTTTTAAGGTCTGAGTAAGTGATTTTCATAACTTATTTTCCTTCCATTTACATGGAAGCTCAATACATATCGAATGCAGACTTTACATCAACAAAAAAATAGAAAGCAAGACAGTGTTCGGAACATGCAGTGACTCCAGAGGATCCTGTGTGTGTGCTTGGCCAGGCTGAGGCCCACTACACTGATTACAGAAGGGCTAAATATGGAGATGGTGGTGAGGGAAGATAAAAGCTGTGATGTCACAGTTGAGAGGGGGAAAGGCAGCCAGGCCACAGGCAGGTGTGTGTCAACAGCACTGGAGTGTCTGGGACATGTGCTGTTGGTTGCACTCTCTAGTGCAGATTTGACTTGGCTTGTTTAACACATGCTCCCTTCTGAACAGTTGATGGCCCTTCTGTAAACTCCCCTGTAGTAGGAATGCTAAAAATGAAAGATTGGTACAGAGGATCTGGAGTGAGTTATTCATGTTTATTATGATGAAATTTAACAAAATAAAACCTTCTGTAGTCATCGGGCAGATCAAGGAAGAACCAAGTTTAATTTGATGAAGTAAAATGGCAGAGATAGAACTCCCAGGCCTATCTGTTTGCAATCAATGTCGTCCACTACAACACATGGCACAAGTGTGACAGTATGACTCAACAAAAAGAAAGCCTAACTTGGTTAGCTAATTCCATACTTTTGAATCAGTGCTATGAATAGAGGTGTTGCTTGGTAGTGGGATCAAGTTTTCAACATATTCTAACACAGCCTCTATCTGAAGTACTGTCATTCTATTGTCCCATCCTTTGTTGGAGTAAAAGGTGCTGCATGGTCAATCCGACGTCTGCATTGGCCATGCAGCATTTACGGTGATATGGCCTCTGAGAAGTCAGGGCATTCATACTTGTAAAGGAAGTTGTCAAGGAAGTGAGTTTGTTTATACAGGACCTCCCACCGTCACCTACCATCAACCAATCATGTCAATGCTGATCTATACGGAGAGGCGCACGGCGATGTGGTACGGAGCTCAATTTGGCCTCTGCGTGCCTCCAGAGGCTCCGCAATTGCGTCACACCATCCATACAGCACTTCCGACCACATTTTCGGATCAAGTATAAATGGGCTCTTAATGTGCGCTGCAATTGAGGACACAACCAGAGTTCCGTGTGCAATCTTTCATTAGGGGGAGTTAGCAGTAAGTCAAGCATGCTTCGTATCAGACCGAGACAGTTGGGCACTGGAAAACCACTTCTCAAGTCGGAGAGCAGCTTAAAACCGGAAAAGCAGGAATGATTGGAATTGTGACCATGCGTACCATTGCAGAATAACCACAGACATATACGGGGAGTGAACAGAATAACCACAGACATATACGGGGAGTAAAGAGAAAACAAAATCACATGACAGGGAAGACAGTATAGAACACTGAGCTCTGCTTCCGTACATTATTTCCCACAGTCTGAAATAATAGCACCCCAATAATTCACCCAGTCCATCTGTGAAACAGCCCAACAGCTACAGTAGCCAGAGAAAGTTTATATACAGTGGGTATCATAAGTATTCACCTCCTTGAAAACTGTTTTAACTATTTGAACCAAGACTTAAAAAGACCTGACGTCGGCACAAGATGGAGGGAATTTTGCAGCATAACTAACGAAATTACAGTTCATTCAAGTGTATGCTTAATCCACTATTATCTAATGTATATCATTTATTATACAAGAGACAAAATTCACAAATTCTACAGCACAACAACAAAGCCATGTCTTAAGTGTAAACTAATAATGACTTAATAATCCATGCTTTCTGGGAATGCTATAAAGTACAAAAGTTATGGGTGGAGCTAGAAAGTTGGCTGCCAGAAGTATTACTTTTAATCCGTCTGTCTGCATATTTCAAGACAAGAAAGACTCATCTTAGAAAAAACGTATACTTAGAAAAAACGTATACTAAAAACTTGGAAATCAATCAATCTGCCATCATTAACACAATATAAAACTCTAATTATTTATTATTGAAATAGCATGGGCGACCGAGAAAAACAAATTGGTACAATTTAAGGCCATGTGGCCATCAATAATGCAGGCACTAGGGATGGGGATGTGATCATGTGGATCTGGGCAGATGAGATTGTTGTTTGTGTGCGTCTGTAAGTTGATGTTCATATGTGTATCTGGTGTGAATTATTTTTATTTAAAAAATATATATTATAAAAAACGTATTCACCCCCTTGGATTTCTTTACATTTTATTGTGTTACAAAGTCCGAAGTCAATTATTTAATTCCATTTTGTTCAGTTGTTTTCTGTGAGCTCAATGCACAGTTTATCTAGAGATAAGTCAAATCAAGCCTGAACTGTGCAATGTAGGGAGCTGTAGTCTCCAACAGGCCAATATTCTACAAAGTTTAGTGCCGAAAATGTGGTAATTAACTACAATGACCATAATCCATTGCGGACCTACTTGTCCGTCTGTGTGGGGCAGACACGAAGAGGGAGAGAAGACGGAAGAACACGCGATTGAGAGGGCTAGAGAGCAGTTGCTTCGCGAGGAAAATACATGATCTAAGTGATTTATAGTTGGAATTCAGTTGGTATTCATAAAAATATGCAAACTAATCACTAAAATTGTGATTTTGTCAGATAGCATAGGCAGCAGCTCTTTAGAGATGAGATGATGACTTGGAATAAAATAAAGTGATCAAATAGCACAAATGTAATACACACAACAACTGAAATATTTGATTAAAGTAAAGTAATGTGAATAAATGATGGTTAATAAGTGATAAGCAGTGGTGAGCAGTCACTACCATCATGGGACTTTGATTAATTGTTTTATTCTGTATTATTACAGCATTCAACCCACATAATATCAAAGGGCTATCCAGACCGCTCTTTTACGCTGCTGCTACTCTCAGTTTATTATCTATGCATGGTCACTTTAACTCTACCTACATGTACATATTACCTCAATTACCGGTGCCCCCGCACAATGACTCTGTACTGGTACCCCCTGTTTATAGCCTCGCTATTGCTATTATTTTACTGCTGCTGTTTAATTATTTGTTACTTTTATTTTCTATTTTCTTTTACTTATCTATTTTTTACTTAACATGTTTTTCTTCTTAAAGCATTGTTGGTTAAGGGCTTGTAAGTAAGCATTTCACTGTAAGGTCTACACATGTTGTATTCGAAGCATGTGACAAATACAATTTGATTTGTTTTGATGTGATAATGCATAGTACATTTCATGTTTTTTTTTTATATTTAAAAAATGATCAAAACCGAAATCAAAAACTGTGATTATTTTTTGATAACCGAACCGAAACCGAACTGACTTCAAAAAGCACTAATTGCTCAGCACTATTATTGAACGTAGCAGCTGCATGTTAGCTGTCGAGAGTCGGTGGAGTAGCTAGCTAGCTATATTTTGCTAAATGGTGATGTTAACCATTTGGCTAACATTAGCTGGCAAGAAAACCAGCGATATGGGATAGTGGAGAGTGAATTAAATGATTTCTTCATCATCTTACTAGATAGCTAGCTTGGTAAAGCATTTGGTCAAACACAGTAGAGTATGAAGATAGTTAGAAACTGCTTTTCCAATATAAATCCCAGATCACGCTTGTAGGCAAGGTCATGGCGACATTGGCTAGCTAAGCTAATGCGCAGAAACACGTCTTCGAGTGTAACGGTCGTCTCGCACTGAACTGCCCTTGTGCAGGCAGTCAAATCAAAGGCACTCCTTCAATATAACGATGTTGCGCCTCTGGGTTTAGAAACTCTGTGATTTAGTGTTGAGTGCATTGTGCTGCACGTACCACCCCATTTGTTACATGAGGTTAACTCCATCAAAAATCTGGCCACAAATATAAGCCCACGAATTGAGTATTTGTTTTATGAAGGTCAATGAGAGTGTTGAATTTGGTCAACTAAAAATTTAATTGCTAATTTGCCACGTGATGCGTATTTGATTGAATAGAAGTTCCATAATGGTTAGGTTGTTACGAATGCGCTGATATAAGTGGACGCACGTGGCATTCCGGCAACTTTGAAAAAAACAACTTTATATCGGAGTTGTGCCTGTTGTTATAGAGATAGAGAACTCATCATTGCTATAACTGTCACGTTCTGACCTTAGTTCCTTTTGTTATGTCTTTATATGTGAACATATCGGAATTGGACAACATTAGCTAAAAATGCCAACATTGGTATCGGCCCGATGTCTAGTTTAACGCTGATGTGCAAAACCGATGTCAAAGCAGATGTGTATACCTATATAACGTAGGTACATGAAATAATGACTCCAAGGAAAATATTGCGCTACACATGCAACACAGCATTCCAAACCTAGCCCACAATGTCTGCTGTGTGAATCGAGCAGTCAACAAGTAGAGCAGTCATTTGAAAGAGTAAGACATTTTCAGCAAAACAACTCAAAGGCGAAATGCATTAACGCCAAGATAATGGAATTCATTGCCCTTGACAATTAACCGTTCTCTGTCGTGGGTGATGTTGGCTTTCACCGACTGGTCGAGCACCGGTACACACTACCAAGTCAAGTGCGCTATTTTTCAGATGTTGCCCTACCGGAGTTACACAGTAATAGCGCCACTGCTATTAGCTTCACGACATACTATGGAATGCCGTTTGGGTCTTTGCGTATCAAAAAAGATACACGTCAAATAACACTATTTGACAGGTAAAATTACCCTATTAGACGAGTTAAATAAGGTTTTAATTTGAGACGTCAAATAACACAGTTCTATTATAGAATGTTGTGTGTTCTGAATTAGCATGTGCAAGCCAAGCACCACCACTACTATCAGCCAAAGCCGTACAAAAAAGTCTGCAAACAAGCAAACACCAGCCACGAACGATATGTTTACAATACCACGTTGGTAATAAAGCATTATTTGTTCGACCACAACTTTTGGGGTAGCTAGCTTTAGCTTGGTACCTAGCTAGCACTAATACATCCAGCCTGAAAACAATGACCAGTAGAAACTGCAGTCATTTTCATTATTCTTAGCAATGATTTAGGACTGCTTGTGAGTAAGTATTAGCTAGGTAGTCACTTGTTGTTCTCTTATTGAAATTGAACTTCAGTTCATGAAAATAATCAGCTAGCCAGCTACTTAACCCTGTTGCCCAAAGCTAACGTCATAGGCAGTCAGCTAGCTTCATCTGGCTAGTGATGCTCGACCGGACCGCGATATGTGTTGTGAAGCTAGCAACAATAATGATTAGGCACAATAGTGGAATTTGCGGTTTGCCTTCAAAATAAAAGTACCTCTTTGAACGTGATGGAGACATTTACAATTGATAGAATCATGCCATATTTAACTAGATCATGTTTAACAAGGTTGGAATGTGAAGCAATGACATGGGGTATCAGTCTACTCAGTGACACCCACAGAACACAACTGTAAAGCGTTTACACAAACATTAGCGTTGTAGCTCTTACCGCGGGACAGTGACTGTGTGAAATCACCTCCCCAGTCAGCCTATTGTGTGTATTGACATTCATACTGACTGTACAGCTTTACCTAAGGATCGGGGATCAATGAAATAGGGTATCAGTCTACTCAATACCCAAGAGATGTTTTCCCAACGTCCTCCTCAGAGTTATCAGACTCCAAAACATCCACGCAGTATTGTTTTTCCTCGGGAATAGTGTTCAATACACATAGGTTGACAATAAATGTGGCTCAATTCATAGTTGTTTCAGAGTCCCGCAATAAGAGCTATGATGCTAATGTTCTCTGGGTGTCACTGAGTTGACTGATACCCCATGTCATTGATCCACAATGGCTGTACAGTGAAATAAGTATGGCCCCAATGCAATTCTAAAGTATAATACATCCAGTGTGATTTCAACAGATGTCAAATTAACAAATTATTGTCTTTTGTTGATTTTAAATAACAACATTCCAACCTCGTTAAGCAAGATCTATTCAATTATGGCACAATTCTACTATTTGTATTAATTTGCATCACTGTCAATTACACTTATTTTGAAGGCTAACTGCAAAGTCCACTATTGTGGCTAGCTTCACATAGATGTGTACAATCAAATAAGAACTGTCTTATAAATTAGGGTTATTTTAGATGATGACACCTAGCTATATAGTTAGCTAGCTAACTTTAGCTATTGAAACAGATTGTCGTTTTGTGACATGCAGTCATATTCAGGTCCTGATTGGTCAACAAGCTTATTTGACACGTCATGCAAAGACATGCAAAGACTCAAAACGGAATTTCCATAGAAATCCTGGTTCAGAATGAAACGACTGAACAAATGAACAAGTAAGTGAAAGAAATAGGTTTTGATTATGTTTTACTGGTAAATGGGGACATACGTAAATGCCAACAAAATAACTTTTTGGTCAGTGTGGTGTGGTGTGGTGTGGTGTGTGTGTGTGTGTGTGTGTGTGTGTGTGTGTGTGTGTGTGTGTGTGTGTGTGTAACCTTTATTTAACTCGGCAAGTCAGTTAAGAACAAATTATTATTTACAATGACGGCCTACCCCGGCCAAACCCGGACGACGCTGGGCCAATTGTGCGCCGCCCTATTGGACTCACAATCATGGCTGGATGTGATATAGCCTGGATTCGAACCAGGGACTGTAGTGACGCCTCTTGCACTAAGATGCGGTGTCTTAGACCACTGTGTCCATGTGTGTGTTAACTATTTAACTGTACTAGAATGCTTAAAAGGACACAAAAATGTTACATATTGGTTATCGGTATCGTTGTTTTTGTCAGGGAAAATATCGGATATTGGTATCGGCCAAAAATGTCATATCGGTGCATCACTACAACATACACTTAGTATTACTTTCTTAGCTACGGTATACATATCTCCCTGGCATATTAAATCATTTTGGACTCGTTGTGCTGTGCTCACTTAAACAGGAAGGTGGCGTGGCGGTCCATCATGGGCAAATTTTGTCATCAAACTTTGTCAAAGTCTGGTATTCTCTGGATTTATGGTCCTTTCAAGACAACTGGGAACTCTGGGGAAAAAAACTAAGTTCAATCATGACGTCAGTGGTCTTCAGGTCAGAGCTTTAGAAAGAGTCTGAACTCTAGAAATAGGCCTGAGTTCCCGACTTGGAGTTCCGAGTTGGATGACGGTTCAAAATGTATTTTCCCAGTGTGAGCAATTTTTTTTCTGAGATTTCCCAGTTCCGAGCTTCCAGTTGCTTTGAACGCGGCAGCAGTCATGCTGGATTGACAGCATGGCCCATGTATTCAACCTTTTACGGCCCATGGTGTTGAATGTTTATCCTTTTAAGCTTGGAAAAGAGACCCTTAAACCCAGACTTGGACCACACACCCACTCCACTGAATAGCAGGCTAGTGATTGCTTTGCAATGCTTGCAGTTAGCCGCTATGTAACGTCCTGACCAGAGTTCTTATGTGTTTTGCTTGTTTAGTGTTGGTCAGGACGTGAGCTGGGTGGGAATTCTATGTTGTGTGTCTAGTTCGTCTGGTTCTGTGTTCAGCCTAATATGGTTCTCAATCAGAGACAGCTGTCAATCGTTGTCCCTGATTGAGAATCATATATAGGTGGCTTGTTTTGTGTTGGGGATTGTGGGTGGTTGTTTCCTGTCTTTGTGTTTTGTCTGCACCAGCTAGGACTGACGGTTAGTTTGTTTTGTCATTTTGTATAGTGTCTTGTTTTGTGTTAATTAAATCATGGAAAATTACCACGCTGCACATTGGTCCTCAGATCCTTCTCGCCTCTCCTCGTCTGAGGAGGAGGACGACTTAGACTGCCGTTACACGCTAATTCCTTCCAAACCACTCATTGTTGAATTTGCAGTTTCCAACTTGTTGTGTAATGTTTATGTCCAATGGCCGATGAGCACTGATACGTTTTATATATAATTTCTCTTCATAATTTCTCTTCATATGACAAGGATTGAAAAGAGACCATGTTTGCAAAACAGAGACCATGTTTGTATGAGGCTTTATTAACTCAATGTCATAGTTTTTTTTACATTGTTTGCAAACTGATATGTGACACGTATTAATGCCAAAATAAAATGCTCTGCCCTGAATGATGGATCACCACTGCTTCTTTTCCCTCTGTCAATTAGGTTATTATTGTGGAGTAACTACAATGTTGTTAACCCATCCTCAGTTTTCTCCTATTACAGCCATTATACTCTGTAACTGTTTTAAAGTCACCATTGGTCAGCCTCATGGTGAAATCCTTTCTCTATGGCAGTGCTCAACAACCGGTCGATCACCAACTGGTCGATCTTCAAGGCCTTCCAAGACGATGACCAAATATTTCTGTAGAAAAGCTAATGATAAATGCTTGCATTCCTTTTTATTATTATTTGTGTTGCGTTGTTGGCAGTAAGTGCACTTGATTCAGAATCCCTGCGCACCGGTAGGCAAAGTGTTCCCATTTTGAACCATTTCATTTGACTGAAAAGAAAAATGCAGCCTACCTGCAGACCGAAAGATCTGTGGCTAAATAGAGTGTTTCTACTGTGCTGGGCAATCGAATAGCTCAAATCACTATGCCTACATGTTTGATTACTAGCCTATGTGAGATTTCATAACTGTTTAAATCATGACCAAAGAGAGACTGTCAAAGAATACAGCAAAGAGCTGCTGTTTTATTGTATTATTCAGCACTGTCACTGTTTTTATTCAACGCTATTATAAAACATTCAACGCCTTCTCCCTACTCCCACTCACGCTGCAGTGAATGAGTAGCCAAGTGTATCAATAGCCCTGCATTTTTATTATTATTAGCAGCTTGTGGTGTCTATATTAATATTAAGGAATATTTCACTTTCTCTGGTCATAGGAACAACATTCATTTGTGATTTAGGCAGATGCGGATGGGGTGCGACTCAAGTTATGCCATCAGATGGAAGACGGGGTCCCCTCTCTCTGGTCAGTCTCACCAGAGGAAAGGAAGGAGAGCAGGGATCGCAAGAATCTGACCCTCTGCTGCTCTCTCCCTCCCTGCACTAAGTCTAATGCCATATTCAAAACAATTGGGAACTCTGACATCTCCGACTTCAGTGTGTTCAAGACAAATGGGACTTGGAAAAAAACGAGATCCAACTGAAAAATCGTTCTGAATGGTCATCCAACTCGGAATTCCAAGTCGGAAACTCGGGCATCTTTCTAGAGCCCCGACTTACCGACCTGACCATCACTAGTTTTTTTTCTTTCTAGTTCCCACTTGTCTTGAAAGCACCATGACCATCAGATGCAGGTACCATCAGTCCAGTAAAATAAAAAAGATAATTATTTGCAAATTATTTCAAGTTATACTCAGCTGTGCCTTGCAAGTGCTACACCAACTGATCCAGGGCCAAAAATTAACACCTGCCACACCCCCCAATGCGGGTAGATTTAGGAATTTGCGGGTAAAATGCCTATTTCACCAGACACGTTGGCGGGTGGTCAGGGTTCCATAGTGCAAGCATTTCACTCGTATACTGTTTCTACTGTTTCTGTATTTTTGTTTCATAGCTAGTAGCTTATCACACAAAGACCTACGATTCCTATATATCCCACCTCACAGGACGCGCGTCAACACTGCCTGGCTGGGGAGCTGTGCTCACTGTGATTAAAGTGAATATACATTTTTAGAAGTGCTGCTCACAGACATAAAAGTTGGTCTAATTTATTCAAAAGTCTACTAAAGTGAGCCTTTGTCCTTGTTTTTCTTGGCTATTTACATTGTTAACAAGCTAGGTTGTTTTTTGATCTTTGAGTGTATGCTTCATCGAAGACATTGGCTACTAGTCAGATTCTCATATCTCACAGGCAGGCACACTGCAATGGAGGACTCCAGCTGCTCGGGTGCCCTTGTTGCCACAGTAACCTTCTGCCCTAAAAGGGGCAGCTGAACATGTGTGACCGACCTGTTTACATACACTTAGGTTGGAGTCATTAAAACTCATTCAACCACTCCATAAATGTCTTGTTAACAAACTATAGTTTTGGCAAGTCGGTTAGGACATCTACTTTGTGCATAACACAAGTAATTTTTCCAACAATTGTTTACAGACATATTATTTCACTTATAATTGTCACGTTCTGACCTTAGTTCCTTTTGTTATGTCTTTATTTTAGTTTGGTCAGGGCGTGAGTTGGGGTGGGCATTCTATGTTGTTTTTCTATGTTTTGTTATGTTGTTAGATTTCTATGTGTTGGGCCTAGTATGGTTCTCAATCAGAGGCAGGTGTCAGTTGTTGTCTCTGATTGGGAGCCATATTTAGGTAGCCTGTTTTTCATTGTGTGTTGTGGGTGATTGTTTCCTGTTGTAGTGTTTGTTTCACATGTCAGGACTGTTTCGGTTTTCGGTATTATTCACTTTGTTATTTTGTATTTTTCAGTGTTCAGTTTTAATAAATTAAAATGGACACTTACCACGCTGCGTATTGGTCCGATCCTTGCTACTCCTCAGACGAAGAGGACGAGAACCGTTACAATAATTCACTGTATCACAATTCCAGTGGTTCAAAGGTTTACATACACTAAGTTGACTGTGCCTTTAAACAACTTGGAAAATTCCAGAAAATTATGTCATGGCTTTAGAAGCTTATGATAGGCTAATTGACATAATTTGAGTCAATTGGAGTGTACCTGTGGATGTATTTCAAGGCCTACCTTCAAACACAGTGCCTCTTTGCTTGACATCATGGGAAAATCAAAAGAAATTAGCCAAGACCTCAGAAAAAAAATTGGAGACTTCCACAAGTCTGGTTCATCCTTGGGAGCAATTTCCAAATGCCTGAAGGTACCACATTCATTTGTACAAACAATAGTACGCAAGTATAAACACTATGGGACCACGTAGCCGTCATACCGCTCAGGAAGGAGACACATTGTCTCCTAGAGATGAATGTACTTTGGTGCGAAAAGCGCAAATCAATCCCAGAACAACAGGAAAGGACCTTGTGAAGATGCTGTAGGAAACAGGTACAAAATTATCTATATCCACAGTAAAACGAGTCCTATATCGACATAATCTGAAAGGCCACTCAGCAAGGAAGAAGCCAATGCTCCAAAACCGCCATAAAAAAACAGACTATGGTGTGCAACTGCACATGGGGACAAAGATCGTAGTTTGGAGAAATGTTCTCTGGCCTGATAAAACAAAAATAGAACTGTTTGGCCATAATGACCATCGTTATGTTTGGAGGAAAATGGGGGAGGCTTGCAAGCCGAAGAACACCATCCCAATCGTGAAGCACTGGGGTGGCAGCATCATGATGTGGGAGTGCTTTGCTGCAGGAGGGACTGGTGCACTTCACAAAATAGATGGCATCATGAGGTAGGGAAATGATGTGGATATATTGAAGCAACATCTCAAGACATCAGTCAGGAAGTTAAAACTTGGTCGCAAATGGGTCTTCCAAATGGACAATGACCCCAAGCATACTTCCAACGTTGTGGCAAAATGGCTTAAGGACAACAAAGTCAAGGTATTGGAGTGGTCATCACAAAGCCCTTACCTCAATCCTATAGAAAATGTGTGGGTAGAACTGAAAAAGCGTGTGTGAGCAAGGAGGCCTACAAACCTGACTCAGTTACACCAGCTCTGTCTGGAGGAATGGGCCAAAATTCACCCAACTTATTGTGGGAGGCTTGTGGAAGGCTACCCGAAACGTTTGACCCAAGTTAAACAATGTAAAGGCAATGCGACCAAATACTAATTTAGTGTGTGTAAACTTCTGACCCACTTGGAATGTGATGAAAGAAATAAAAGCTGAAATAAATAATTCTCTCTACTATTATTCTGCCATTTCAAATTCTTAAAATAAAGTGGTGATCCTAACTGACCTAAGACAGGGAATTTTTACTTGGATTAAATGTCAGGAATTGTGAAAAACTGAGTTTAAATGTATTTGGCTAAGGTGTATGTAAACTTCCGACTTCCACTGTATGTTGCAAAATTTTAAATTGTGTTTTTTACATTGGATAAAAGTAGAGAGTATATTATACACTACAGTTTAGGAACAATGGGAAAGTAATTCTGCATTGAAAGTTGATGAACTTGTAACCTCACTTTTGAGAAAATGGCCCTTGAATGTTTTGGTACACCTACTGGAGAACGCTTCTTTGTCTACACCCATTCATCATCGTTCACACCCTCTTAAGCCTTAGCCCCATCCATCTCTTTTAGGATTCACCTATGAGGCCATGTACTAAACAACCAAAGGTTTCAAGACTAAAGGCTGGTTAATTCTACGTCTATCATCAGTTGTCGCAATGACATCATTAACATTCTATTGTCGTCCGACATCAAACTAGTCGCTGTCGTTATGAAAAAACCTCAAGCTGCATGACATCAGCAGCCTGGTTGTCCAAAATAGCATAACTAGTGTATTTTAACACCAATAAACCCACCCATTTAAAAATTGATTTAGTATATGTCAATCTAGCAAACCAGGCAACTAAAAACAACTTTATAAACAATGTTTTGGTTTGTTTCTAGCTTGTTAGCTAGCTAGCTAGCTAATGTTAAGTTAGCTGGCTAGCCATTTCAAATAATGACCATATCCTATCACTGACAACGTCTTCACTTTAGCTTATTTGTCTTCACTATTACAGGAAAATAAACTCACAACAAGATCCTTATTTACAAGTTAATGGCGAGCCAATTACAGAAAAAAGCTTAAGGTTGTGAGTGTGACAAATAAAAGTAGGGCATTCTACCAAGGAAATGTAGAACTCGGACACTGTTTGGTTGGCCCATGGTCACATGCAGAGGATACAGAAAGTTTAGTGAAATAGTTACTTGCATAGTGGAGTCTTTTGTTAGACATGTAGCTAGCTAGCTAAACAATGAACCATAATCCCATCTCATAACGTTACTACCCTACATTAATCTGCAGGTACCCAACCAACCAGGTTCAATGTTAGCTAGCTAACATTTGGCTAAGCTAGCAATGCAATTGGTTCTGAGATACGAATAATATTACTACACAGATCATACACGTAACGTTAGTTAGTGAGCCAGCCAGCTAACATAAGATAGATTTGCTAACAGTACACTTCAACTTGAAATGGAAATAACTTAGAAAAAATTTGAAACGTTTAATATCTGAAAATATAGCTAGCTAGACGTCCATTTTACATGGATGGACGCTTCTCACTCTCTCACGGATGCCATGGTTGCCCTTAGTTTGAAGATGTAATCCGGAGACAAGTGTTTATACAAAATCCTTCTGTGTGTTCTCTTTTCGACTCCCTCAGCATATTTGCAATCAAACGCCAGAATTTCTCCATCTCCTTAACTATCATACTCTAATTCCAACAGGCATTCCACTGATTTCAAAACTCGGTCTCCCAGAAAGTGGAGAGCAACACATTTTTACAGTTCTACTACGTGATATCTTTCAAAAAAGCTGTGTTAGAAAGGATTACCTATGCATACTGACCAGATCATGTTATAGACAGAAGCATGCTACATGGGAGACCAATCCGAACTCATCTCACGGCATGTCTAGCCCATCCATTATGTTAGCCAATCACGGTCAGCGGGAAGGTTCCTGGCTTTTTCCATGGCTAAACCAACTAGGCTCGTAATTTTTACAATTTTATTCTTATTTACAGATGGCATACACGTTTGTTTTTAAGGCACATGAAAGTTCACATGTTCTGGAAGGCATTTCTGCCCAAAAAACAATTTTGAAAAAGAATTAAGATTATGTTCAAATGCCTATCCTGTGAAGTAGTGACACGCTGTCTCATCTGTGATATTATTAAAAGACGGGTCACAAAAAATGAAATAAAATGTAGCAATATACCACATCACTTCTTACAAGTAACACCTTTATTGTTTTAGAAACATTACAAAGCATGCTCATCCGTTTTTTGTTTTAGTGTAATAATGGCAACAACAAATTGTCTGGTAAAACATTATGAGTGGCTGGTAGATTTGGCTGGTGGACCAAAAAGTTAGTTTCAGGTCCTGAACTGATCTATTTAGTTAGCAAAGCTTGAGCTTTGAAAGGTAATATGGTCTGAGAAGAACAATATTAGCAGGCCAGGCATATAGCCAATATGCTGTGATAATGTATTAGGCCTACCTACTGCACAAACCTCATTCCTACAGAATTGTTTTTATTAGGTTAGTGTTACATTTAAGTCATGTTTAAAAAAAATCTGAGCAGTAGATGTCAGCTTGTTTTTTGACTGCAAAAGTGATCTTTACTCAGAAAATGTTGGTGACCACTGCTCTATGGCAACTGAGTTAGGAAGGACACCTGTATCTTTGTAGTGACTGGGTGTACACCATCCAAAGTGTAATTAATAACTTCACCATGCTGAAAGGGATATTTATTTATATATTTTTTTTATTGAATATCCGAAAAATACAACATACTTGCAGTGAAGCCGCTCAATAACTACACCATACCAGTTATCCAACAGACTCCCATTCAGAGTGACACACAGAAGCATCCAGGGTCAATGCCCTGCACAAGGGCACATTGTGAACCCAAACCCTCCAAGATCCCCCCCCCCCACAGTTCCACAATAGCTGTCCCTCAACCATTCGAGACCCCTCCCACAGTCCCCCCCAAGAAGAAAAATCTAAATCAAAAATACAATTAATTCCATTCCACACCCCCAATGCACCAACACTGAATGCACTGAAAGGGATATTAAACGTCTTCTTTTTTTTTACCCCATCTACCACTGGAAAACTTCCCTGGTCTTTGTGGTTGAATCTGTGTTTGAAATTCACTGCTTGACTGAGGAACATTACAGAAAATTGTATGTATGGGGTACAAAGATAAGGTAGTTATTCAAAAATCATGTTAAACACTACCATTGCACACATTGTGAGTCCATGCAATGTATTATGCAAATGTTTACTCCTGAAATGATTTAGGCTTGCCATAACAAAGGGGCTAAATACTTATTGACTCAAGACATTTCAGCTTTTCCTTTTTAATTAATTTAAAAAAATTAAAAACATAATTCCACTTTGACATTATGGGGTATTGTGTGTAGTGACAAAAAAATCTAATTTTAATCGTTTTTAAATTCAGGCTGTAACACAACATTTTTAAAAAGTCAAGGGGTGTGAATACATTCTGAAGGCACTGTATGATACCCACCGTAGATTGAAAAACTGAAATAAAACTAACAATCCAGAGAGGTGTTGGTGATTCAGAGGTGTGGTGTGGTCTTCCCCCGTGTCACTCGTCCCCCCTCTCTACCAGGATATCCAGCTGGTGTAATGGGTGTTTAGACACAAGGGCATGTGTGGGGGTGCACGCTTTGTTAATAGAGGGTTTTTAATGTTGTCATACCACATTGAAAAGGGAGGAAACTCAGGCAGTGAATGCATTCTTCAATCATCCACTACATACAAAGACCTCCTATGAATTTAAGTTGGAGGTGTAACCTTCCTGTCTATGTCTTCTAGCCAGCCTGAGGACCCCAACCAGCCAGAGATGTTGGCTTGGCAGCATATCTACTGTTCTACTGTGGAGAATGTTGCTGACAAGATGCCAGTATGCCATTCCCTTTAACACCTCCATCCTTAAAGTCACACTTGAAAAATAAAAAAGGTCATATTTCAATCAGCGAGGAATGAAATAGGCGAGAAACAGACACATTGCTCAAAGTGAAACTCAGACAGGATAATTTCATATACCCCAATGTTTAACCCCAGGAAAATGTGAAAGCACTTTCAGGTCATTCATTAGCAGGCCCTGTAGTCTGTGAGGAACTACTCTTATAAGGAGCTGAAACTGAAACCCAGGCAGTGAGTGGCAGACGGACCCTCTTGTGTTTCATTAGACAGAGAATTCCACTGTATGGAATGTTAGAAACCACTTTCTCCTGTTTTACAGTTCTATTCCCAGAGCAATTTTTTCCCACAAGAGTGGCTGTTTTAAACGTCATATTCAAGAATGCAATGCGTCAATCTTCAGAATACAATGTTTCTAATGGTTTTAGGCCTATATCATCAAAGTGCTATAGCAGTCTTTATGAACCAATGTGACTAACTGCCCCATGCCAAAAGATATCAGACAGATTCAAATACAGTGCCTTCATAAAGTATTCATACCCCTTGAATTATTCCACATTTTGTTGTGTTAAATTGATTATACACAAAAAACTTCTGGAAATGTTTGCAAATGTATTGAAACTTAAATACAGAAATCAAATTTACATAAGCATTCACACCCTTGAGTCAATACAAGTTCGAATCATCTTTGGCAGTGATTTCAGCTGTGAGTCTTTCTGGGTAAGTCTCTAAGAGCTTTGCACATGTGGATTGGACAATATTTGCACATATATTTTTTTTTTAATTATTCAAGGTCTATCAAGTTGGTTGTTGATCATTGCTTGACAACCATTTTCAAGTCTTGCCATAGATTTTCAAAACGATTTAAGTCAAAACAGTAACTAGGCCACTCAGGAACCTTCGATGTCATCTTGGTATGCAACTCCAGTGTATATTTTGCCTTGTGTTTTAGGTTATTGTCCTGCTGAGAGGTAAATTTTTCTCCCAGTGTCTGTTGGAAAGCAAACTGAACCAGGTATTCCTCTAGGATTTTGTCTGTGTATGTCACGGTCGTTTGTAGAATTAACGGACCAAGGCGCAGCGTATGTTGGGTTCCACATAGTTTAATAACGAAGTGAAACTTTAGCAAAGACAAAACAATAAACAATAAACTAACAAACAACGAACCATGACTAACACACTAACTCAAAACATAAACAATATCCCATAACCCACAGGTGGTGGAAAAAATTCTGCTTAAGTATGATCCCCAATTAGAGACAACGATAGCCAGCTGTCTCTAATTGGGAATCATACCAAAACCAACATAGAAAAACACAACCTAGAACCCCACATAGAAAATATAAACTAGACTAACCACCCAGTCACGCCCTAACCTACTCCACCATAGAAAATAAAGGCTCTCTATGGTCAGGATGTGACAACATAGTTATGTTCTGCTTATTTTTATATATATATTTTTTTTTTTAACTCCCTAGTCCTTGCCGATGACAAGCATATTCAGTCTGCGCTTTTTTATATTTACACGGCATGGCCGAGTAATTAGGGCCAATTTCAAGTTTTCATAACAATCGGTAATCACCATTTTGGACACCGATTACATTGCAATCCACGAGGAGACTGTGTGGCAGGCTGACCACTTGTTACGCGAGTGCAGCAAGGAGCCAAGGTAAATTGCTAGCTAGCATTAAACTTATCTTATAAAAAACAATCAATCTTAACATAATCACTAGTTAACTACACATGGTTGATGACATTACTAGTTTAACTAGCTTGTCCTGCATTGCATATAATCAATACGGTGCCTGTTAATTTATCATCTAATCACAGCCTACTTCGCCACAAACCTGTCTCTGAGCTCCACGGACATTTCCTTCAAACTCATGGCTTGGTTTTAGCTCTGACACGCACTGTCATCTGTGGGACCTTATATAGGCAGGTATGTGCCTTTCCAAATTATGTCCAATCAATTGAATTTACCACAGGTGGACTCCAATCAAGTTGTAGAAATATCTCAAGGATGATCAATGGAAACAGGATGCACCTGAGCTCAATTTCAAGTCATATAACAAAAGGGTCTAATTACATATGTAAATAAGGCATCTGTTTTTTATTTTAATACATTTGCAAACATTTCTAAAAACCTGTTTTCGCTTCGTCATTATGGGGTATTGTGTGTAGATTGATGGGGATTTTTTTTCTTTAATCCATTTTAGAATAAGGCTGCAATGTAGCAAAAAGTGGAAAAAGGGAAGAGGTCCGAATTCTTTACCAATTGCACTAGAGTTCGACCGATTATGATTTTTCAACGCCGATGCCGATACTGATTACTGGAGGACAAAAAAAAGTTGATACCGATTAATCGGACGATTTTTATACACTGCTCAAAAAAATAAAGAGAACACTAAAATACCACATCCTAGATCTGAATGAATGAAATATTCTTATTAAATACTTTTTTCTTTACATAGTTGAATGTGCTGACAACAAAATAACACAAAAATTATCAATGGAAATCAAATTTATCAACCCATGGAGGTCTGGATTTGGAGTCACACTCAAAATTAAAGTGGAAAACCACACTACAGGCTGATCCAACTTTGATGTAATGTCCTTAAAACAAGTCAAAATGAGGCTCAGTAGTGTGTGTGTGGCCTCCACGTGCCTGTATGACCTCCCTACAACGCCTGGGCATGCTCCTGATGAGGTGGCGGATGGTCTCCTGAGGGATCTCCTCCCAGACCTGGACTAAAGCATCCGCCAACTCCTGGACAGTCTGTGGTGCAACGTGGCGTTGGTCGATGGAGCGAGACATGATGTCCCAGATGTGCTCAATTGGATTCAGGTCTCAGGACCCGGGCCAGTCCATAGCAATGCCTTCCTCTTGCAGGAACTGCTGACACACTCCAGCCACATGAGGTCTAGCATTGTCTTGCATTAGGAGGAACCCAGGGCCAACCGCACCAGCATATGGTCTCACAAGGGGTCTGAGGATCTCATCTCGGTACCTAATGGCAGTCAGGATACCTCTGGCGAGCACATGGAGTGCTGTGCGGCCCCCCAAAGAAATGCCACCCCACACCCTGACTGACCCACCGCCAAACCGGTCATGCTGGAGGATGTTGCAGGCAGCAGAACGTTCTCCACGGCATCTCCAGACTCTGTCACGTCTGTCACATGTGCTCAGTGTGAACCTGCTTTCATCTGTGAAGAGCACAGGGCGCCAGTGGCGAATTTGCCAGTCTTGGTGTTCTCTGGCAAATGCCAAACGTCCTGCACAGTGTTGGGCTGTCAGCACAACCCCCACCTGTGGACGTCGGGCCCTCATACCACCCTCATGGAGTCTGTTTCTGACCGTTTGAGCAGACACATGCACATTTGTGGCCTGCTGGAGGTCATTTTGCAGGGCTCTGGCAGTGCTCCTCCTGCTCCTCCTTGCACAAAGGCGTAGGTAGCGGTCCTGCTGCTGGGTTGTTGCCCTCCTACGGCCTCCTCCACGTCTCCTGATGTACTGGCCTGTCTCCTGGTAGCGCCTCCATGCTCTGGACACTACGCTGACAGACACAGCAAACCTTCTTGCCACAGCTCGCATTGATGTGCCATCCTGGATGAGCTGCACTACCTGAGCCACTTGTGTGGGTTGTAGACTCCGTCTCATGCTACCACTAGAGTGAAAGCACCGCCAGCATTCAAAAGTGACCAAAACATCAGCCAGGAAGCATAGGAACTGAGAAGTGGTCTGTGGTCACCACCTGCAGAACCACTCCTTTATTGGGGGTGTCTTGCTAATTGCCTATAATTTCCACCTGTTGTCTATTCCATTTGCACAACAGCATGTGAAATTTATTGTCAATCAGTGTTGCTTCCTAAGTGGACAGTTTGATTTCACAGAAGTGTGATTGACTTGGAGTTACATTGTGTTGTTTAAGTGTTCCCTTTATTTTTTTGAGCAGTGTATATATATTTGTAATAATGACAATTACAACAATATTGAATGAACACTTTTATTTTAAGTTAATATAATACATAAAGAAAAATACATTTAGTCTCAAATAAATAATGAAACATGTTCAATTTGGTTTAAATAATGCAAAAACACAGTGTTGGTGAAGAAAGTAAAAGTGCAATATGTGCCATGTAAAAAAGCTAACGTTTAAGTTGCATATGAAAGCTAGTGGTTCCTTTTAACATGAGTCTTCAATATTCCCAGTTAAGAAGTTTTAGGTTGTAGTTATTATAGGAATTATAGGGCTATTTCTCTCTATACCATTTGTATTTTATATACATTTGACTATTGGATGTTCTTATAGGCACTATAGTATTGCCAGCCTAATCTCGGGAGTTGATAGACTTGGAGTCATAAACAGCGCTGTGCTTCAAGCATTGAGAAGAGCTGCTGGCAAACGCAGGAAAGTTCTGTCAGACTGCTCTATCAAATATCAAATCATAGACTTAATTATAATATAATAAACACACGGAAATACGAGCCTTAGGTCATTAATATGGTCAAATACAGAAACTATAATTTCGAAAACAAAACGTTTATTTGTTCAGTGAAATACGGAACCTTTCTATATTTTATCGAATGGGTGGCATCCATAAGTCTAAATATTGCTGTTACATTGCACAACCTTCAATGTTATGTCATAATTATGTAAAATTCTGGCAAATTAATTACGGTCTTTGTTAGGAAGAAATGGTCTTCAGACAGTTCGCAACGAGCCAGGCAGCCCAAACTGCTGCATATATCCTGACTCTGCTTACACTGAACGCAAGAGAAGTGACACAATTTCCCTAGTTAATATAGCCTGCTAACATTAATTTATTTTAACTAAATATGCAGGTTTAAAAATATATACTTGTGTATTGATTTTAAGAAAGGCATTGATGTTTATGGTTAGGTACATTGGTGCAACGACAGTGCTTTTTTCGCGAATGCGCTTGTTAAATAATCACCCGTTTGGCGAAGTAGGCTTTGATTCGATGATAAATTAACAGGCACCGCTGTTTTTTATAAGATAAGTTTAACTTCTTTGGGACTAGGGGGCAGTATTGAGTAGCTTGGATGAATAAGGTGCCCAGAGTAAACTGCCTGCTACTCAGGCCCAAAAGCTAGAATATGCATATAATTAGTAGATTTGGATAGAAAACACTGTTTGAATGATGTCTATGAGTATAACAGAGCTCATATGGCAGGCAAAAACCTAAGAAAAAATCCAACCAAGAAGTGGGAAATCTGAGGTTTGTAGTTTTTCAAGTGATTACCTATCCAATATACAGTGTAAATGTTGGTCCGATTGCACTTCCTAAGGCTTCCACTAGATGTCAACAGTCTTTAGAACGTTGTTTCAGGCTTCTACTATGAAGGGGGAGCGAATAAGAGCTGTTTGAACCAGTGGTCTGGCAGAAAGCCATTAGTTTAGTCACGCGCACGAGCTCTGTTCCTTTTCATTTCTAAAGACAAAGGAGTTGTCCGGTTGAAACATTATTGAAGATTTACGATAAAAACATCCTAAAGATTTTATATACATCGCTTGACATGTTTCTACGAACTGTAATAGAACTTTTTTGACTTTTCATCTGGACCTAGTGCCTGCGCCTTGTGCATTTGGATTACTGGACTAAACGCGCAAACAAAAAGGAGGTATTTGGACATAAATGATGGACTTTATCGAACAAAACGAACATTTATTGTGGAACTGGAATTCCTGGGAGTGCATTCCGATGAAGTTCATCAAAGGTAAGTGAATATTTATAATGCTATTTCTGATTTTTGTTGACTCCACAACATGGCAGGTGGCTGAGCGCTGTACTCAGATTATCGCATGGTGTGCTTTTGCCATAAAGCTTTTTTGAAATCTGACACAGCGGTTGCATATATATCTTTAATTCTATGTATAACACTTGTATCTTTTATCAACGTTTATGATGAGTATTCCTGTAAATTGATGTGGCTCTCTGCAAAATCACCGGATGTTTTGGAGGCAAAACATTACTGAACATAACGCGCCAATGTAAACTGAGATTTTTGGATATAAATATGAACTTTATCGAACAAAACATACATGTATTGTGTAACAAGAAGTCCTATGAGTGCCATCTGATGAAGATCATCAAAGGTTAGTGATTCATTTTCTATTTTTGTGACTCCTCTCTTTGGCTGGAAAATGGCTGTTTTTGTGACTAGGCGCTGACCTAACATAATCATAAGGTATGCTTTCGCCGTAAAGCCTTTTTGAAATCGGACAGTGTGGTTGGATTAACAAGAAGTTTATCTTTAAAATGGTGTATAATACTTGTATGTTCGAGGAATTTTAATTATGAGATATCTGTTGTTTGAATTTGGCACCCTGCAGTTTCACTGGCTGTAGTCAAATCGATCCCGTTAATGGGATTTGAGCCAAAAGAAGTTAATGCTAGCTAGCACCTTACCTTGGCTCCGTGCTGCACTTGTGTAACAGGTGGTCAGCCTGCCACGCAGTCTCCTTGTGGAGTGCAATGTAATTGGCCATAATCATCATCCAAAAATGCAGATTACCGATTGTTATGAAAACTTGAAATCGGTCATGCCGATTAATCGGTCAACCTCTAAACTGCACTGTACATATTGACTCAGCTTTTCCTTTTTAATAAATAATAAATACATTTGACATTATGGGGTATTGTGTGTAGGGCAGCGACACAACAATATAATCCATTTTAAATTCAGGCTGTAACACAACTAAATGTGGGAAAAGTCAAGGGGTGTGAATACTTTCTGAAGGCACTATATCTAGGCTAAAAGTGATGACTTGTACTGCAATCCTGATTTCTTACAGACATTAAGGCCTAGCCCTTGGACAAGAACCAAGTGCAGATGAGCCACATACAGAGCTATGAGGGGGAACATGAAACATGCATGTATGCCAGACAGACTGCGAGTCCAACTATGTGTGTGTGTGTGTGTGTGTGTGTGTGTGTGTGTGTGTGTGTGTGTGTGTGTGTGTGTGTGTGTGTGTGTGTGTGTGTGTGTGTGTGTGTGTGTGTGATCTGTAATGCATGCTAGTGCAGTGGGAAACAGAGACCCAACATATGTTGGGAATTCCACTACTCCAATTCTTAACAACAAACTCAACGCTACAGAATGTAATCAGACAGGAGTTAAAAGCAATGAAACATCCAAAACAATAACATGTAACACGTACTGCAGGCTAGCTCCCAGGCCTTGGCAATCACAAGCTCTCTTGGAGAAGTCACACCGAAGTCTGTCTCACAATCATTTAGATGTTGTATGATGAGACAACAACAGTGTCATGGGTATGTATGTGAATGACTACTGCTACTGTAGCACATTGGGTATAAATGTCTTATCTAAACAAATAGATTGTTTAAAATAAAAAACATGTATTATGTTTATCACAATACTAATGTTGTAGTCTAGTAATAAATGTTACATTAACATCACATCTGATTCAATGTGGCTGTGTGTTTCAGACCACATTCCCGAGCCCCTGACCTTACAGAAGAAATAGTCCCCTAACAACATATAGCTATTGTACTTTGGTCATCTGAATTTTTACAAAGTAATACAATCTTAAATGGTGAGACACCTGTATAGTGAAACGGTAACAGGCCTGATTTTGTATTGCACGAGTTCTATAATAACTACATGAAATAACATCAGAATTACATGTAGGCTAATTACGTCATGGAAACTATGCATTGTATTAATATTGAAGGGGAGACCTTTTAGGAGGTCATTCTATTCAGTCTGGTAATAAATGTGTCCGTTTTAGTGGCACAATAGTGGAGTGCAACCCCCCATGTCTTTTTGGTGGACACTCATTTAGCATTTATATCTGATCTGAATTTAGGAGGGGGTGCATGGGACGGGGTTGCCTAACTGTACCGGTGTGTGCCACAATTATTTGCCACGGACATAGCTTAGATTTTTTGGATTCTAAGCAGCAAGGCCACCTCAGGGTCACTACGACAACGTTCTTAACACTTTTACATTGGTGCAATCATGAGGCTAGACGCAATTAACCGGCTACAATGTGCCACCTCTAACATGGGGGAAAAAAGAATTGTATCTCGTGCAAAAGAGACCGAGATAATTGTTTCAAAATAGTTTCCAGATAACAGTTTATTCACATTTCCCAAATACTACTGTCCTTTTTCTCAACTCGTGCTACAGCCTAAAATGTATCTTACCTCGAATTTAGCGGGTGTTTAAAGCGTGCGTTCCTCTTTCCGAAGCATTCCCCTCTCCATTCACAAGTTATCAGAACACAAACGACAACCTTTTCGTGCCTTGTATACTCATTGATCTGCAGAGAGAAGTCCAGATCCCTTGGGCATCTAATTTTCATATAAAGTCCCCCTTCTTCTCAGCATAATGAATGGCCGCTACTTCTAAATGCAGTAGGGCTACTAGATAGTTCCCAGAGCGCCCACTTGTTGATCACGCTTAAAACTCTATTCTCAGTTCACCAGAAGACGAGTATTCTGCCAGCATCACAAACAATGACGTGACTATCATATGGTAATTTTGAAACCTTCAAAATAAAAGCCCGCATTTCAAAACACTGCAATGTGGATAATGCATTCATAATAAACTGAACAAAAATACAAACGTTGGTCCCATGTTCATGAGCTGAAATAAAAGCTCCCAGAAATGTTCCATACAAACAAAAAACATATTTCTCAGAAATGTGTTTACATCCCTGTTAGTGAGCATTTCTCCTTAGCCAAAATAATCCATCCACTTGACAGGTGTGGCATATCAAGAAGCTGATTTAACAGCATGATCATTAAACAGTTGCAGCTCGTGCTGGGGAAAAGAAAAGGCCACTCTAAAATGTGCTGTTTTGTTACACAACACAATGCCACATATGCCTAATGTTTTGAGAGAGCGTTCAGTTGGCATGCTGACTGCTGGAATGTCCACCAGAGTTGTTGCCTTACAATTAAATGTTATTTTCTCTACAATCAGCAATGTCGTTTTAGAGAATTTGGCAGTACGTCCAACCGGCCTCACAACCGCAGGCCCCACCCCAGCCCAGGACCTCTACACCCGGCTTCTTCACCTGCTGGATGGTCTGAGATGAGCCACCCAGACAGCTGATGAAACTGTGGGTTTGCACAACCAAAGAATTTCTGCACAAACTGTCAGAAACCATATCAGAGAAGTTCATCTGCGTGCTTGACCTGACTGCAGTTTGGTGTTGTAATCGACTTCAGTGGGCAACTGCATACCTTCGATGGCTACTGGTACGCTGGAGAAGTGTGCTCTTCACGGATGAATCCCGGTTTCAACTATACCGGGCGGATGACAGACAGCGTTTATGGTGGGTGAGCGGTTTGCTGATATCAACATTGTGAACAGAGTGCCCTATGGTGACGGTGGGGTTATGGTATGGACAGGCATAAGCAACGGACAACAAACACAATTGCATTTTATCAATGGCAATTTGAATGTACAGAGATACTGTGACGAAATCCTCAGGCCCATTGTTGTGCCATTCATCCGCCACTATCACCTCATGTTTCAGCATGATAATGCATGGCCCCATATTGCAAGGATCTGGAAACTGAAGATGTCCCAGTTCTTCCATGGCCTGCATACTCACCAGACATGTCACCCATTGAGCATGTTTGGGATGCTCTGGATCGATGTGTACGATAACGTGTTCCAGTTCCCGCCAATATCCAGCAACTTCACACAGCTATTGAAAAGGAGAGGGACAACATTCCACAGGCCACAATCAACAGCCTGATCAACTCTATGCGAAGGAGATGTGTTGCGCTGCATCAGGCAAATGGTGATCACACCAGATACTAACTGGTTTTCTGATCCACGCCCTTACCTTAAAAAATGGTATCTGTGACCAACAGCTGCATATCTGTATTACCAGTCAGGTGAAATACATAGATTAGGGCCTAATATGTTTATATAAATAGACTGATTTCCTTACATTAACTCTAACTTAGTAAAATCTTTTAAATTGTTGAATGTTGTGTTTATATTTTTGTTCAGTGTATATTGCATTTTAATCAATGGCCCCTTTTTATTGTTCCAACAAGAAAATGTAATTTATGAAAACAAATACAAATATGTAAAATAAAAATAGAATTAAGACCAACAATGGCAAAATACAATGTTGACACGAGTATGCTGAGAATATTGTCCTTTTCTACCTGTCTCAGCTAAAGTGGGGTGGAGAAAACTCAGTCGGGTCTCTACTAAGTTTTGGAGGTGGACTGTTTTATAGACATATGCATTTAGTCCTGCGTGTTATGTTCATTTCTGTCACACCCTGGCCATAGAGAGGCTTTTATTCTCTATTTTGGTTAGGCCAGGGTGTGACTAGGGTGGGCATTCTAGTTTCTTTATTTCTATGTTTTCTGTTTCTATGTTTTGGCCGGGTATGGTTCTCAATCAGGGACAGCTGTCTATCGTTGTCTCTGATTGGGAATCATACTTAGGCAGCCTTTTTCCACCTTAGTGGTGGGTAGTTGTCTGTGTTAGTGGCCTGTATAGCCCTAGTCAGCTTCACGTTAGTTTTTGGTATTTCTTGTTTTGTTGGCGACATTTAATACATTAAAAGAAATGTACGCTTACCACGCTGCACCTTGGTCCTGTCATTTCCACCCTGATGACGATCGTGACAATTTCAAACAACACATTAATGTACTGTTGTTGTGTTGAATATCAGTTGGAAAGACAAAACCCCTTAACACTTTTTTTTTGTTACTTACTCTGTTTGCTCCCAGTGTGAAATAAAATTCCATTCCATCCTAAACTTTCATGCATTCTTGCCTTGCCCTAATGGAGGTGCCAAATATTGATTATTAGCAGTTGATTAGTCAAAGACCACTCCTTCAAAGACACAATGTAAACACTGATGGACTGGCATGCCTGTTACTGACCTAGATTAACTTAATGGTGATAGTAATGGCTGCACCTTCACACATTTAAATCAGCCCAAGGCCAGCCTTGACAAAAATGCATCAGGTCAATCTCTTGGCCTGGCAAATAAAATATTTCATTTAGGTTTATATCACCCCAATAATGCATAGCGTTCTAACACTTTCATTAAACCCAGCTTGGTCGCAATTAATCCAAAAGGTTTGCCTCTTGGACTTTGTCTTACATGTCCCTTCTTACTTACTTATTCTCTAAAGCAGTCTTATTAGCAGTCTTGCTTTGTCACAATGGCATTTTTATATGAGTTATCAGAGGGAAAATTACATCGTAATACTTTTTTTTTTTTATCTACAGAAAATGCCTGGTAATAGTCATTACATGTAATTTGTAAATGTAAAATGTGAATTAATTAGATTTTCGTTTTGATAGAAAAAAGGTTTGGCTTGAGTGTGTATTGATTTCAGGACCATGGATAGTACCAGGTTATTTGTACGACATGGTTATTTAAAGCTGGATATGTTTGGCATGGTCCTCCTCCAAAACTATCCATATTTGGTTAGTATAGACCCTACTGAGTATTTTCAACCCCACATTAGCTGAGACAGGTAGAAAAGTTTTTTCTCTACAAGCCAATATGTATCCAATGTACAGTTTGTTACAGCAGATTGCATTGTGGGCGGAGCGAAAAGCCAGCAGCAGGCCATGTGACACAGTCCCCCTCAAAAATGAACCATATTTGGTTAGTGAAGAATCAACTGAGTATTTCCCACCTATGAGACAGGTAGTAAAAAAAATTCTCTACAACCCAATAAGTATCCCAGATACAATGCATTGCATTGCAGTGAATGGAGTGGATGGAGTAAGGAGTCACCAGCACTCTGTATTAAACCCATTGCCCAGCAGAGTATAACAATTTAAGTTTTGCAGACTATTGAGTAATTCCAAAAACATATATTTGTACCTTATTACAAGTGTATTTCTTTAAATATAGTTTACACAATAGCTTTCAACATACCAGTATTTGTGTAAACTTTCAAAAGAAATGCTGGTTTAAATAATACAATATGAAAAATAAAATACATAAAATTATCAATTTATTGCTTGAAAGGCGGTTGCAATGCTGTGATAAACAGTTGTACTGCACAAGATGGCTAAACAAATCGATAATCCCAAAGTTTAGCATGTCTTTCCCTGGGGACTTTATTTTGAAAAATGTGTATCGGCAATCCTGCTAACTATTACAGTATAATATATCCTGCTGCTAGGAGAACGGTAATCACAAGACGCATGCATCAGAGGGCGGCTATACCATCTCTAGGGAGAAGAGGTTTAGTTGGAACTATGTTCCATTGTCTTCTCTCACCGGTCCAACGAGCTGTCACTCAGTCATCCCTATAAAATATAGGTTAGTGCTACCAGAGATCCTTGGGACATCCCTACCCTACATCCTAACCCTAACCTTAACCATTTTAAATGTAAACTTCAGTGGGGTGACGTCAGAGTTATAAAATAGGGTGGGCATTGGCATTGTTTCGGGTTTCTTTCTATGCAATTCACGTTTTTAAAATGCATCAATTATAGGCGATGAAACAACTGCATATAAAGTTGACAACTTGTCATTTTCACATCATTGCATAAGACTGTACGGTATGCTTTGAAACCATGGAGTATTATGTGTGAAGGGTAAACACAGTACATTTATTAGGTAATAATGAATGTACTTCATGTAAGTAAGGTGGACTTCTAGTGGCTATGTGAAGGGACATGGTTTATTAATGTCTCTAACTTATAAATGCATAAGCTCAGACTGCACTGTGATTGACATGGCAATCATGCATTGCTCTGCATGACCAATAGCAAGTAATGCCATCGCACTGTACCTGTCAATGTAGTTTATTTTGCCTCAGCTACTGTAGAAAATGTCATTAAGGGTGGTTATTGGTAAAGAAAAAACATAGGTGAGAAACCCATTATCTACTACTTTAATGGTTTTACTGTTTGTCATAAATTCTATTTAATGCACAATAGATTTAGTAGCAGGTCCAAGAATGGGGCCTTTAATTAGCAGCTTACGTGCAAGCTGCCCAATAGCACTTTGGTCTTTATTCCTGGAACGGGAGAGGGGGTAAATAGAGGGTTAGCTGCTCCCAAGCTGAAACAACATTGTGTACGTGTACACACACACACACACACACACACACACACACACACACACACACACACACACACACACACACACACACACACACACACACACACACACAGAGAGGAGAGACAGTGCGAGTGCTTTGTGGTCATGCTGAGAATACGCCACAGTTTTATGTTCTCAGGAAGTGTGGCAGTCTGTCAGAAAACAGGTGATTGAGGCCCGTTCTCCAGGAACACTGGCCCCCTCTATTTGGTCACCTCTGAGAGATAACTGTTCACATGAACTGTCCTCGGCCCCAGCCGGCCGTATAGTCATTTCAAGCACAGCCGGGGTGCCACAAGACATAGCCATAATAAACACATTATAACCATTAGTAGATGGGTTTTGTGAGTTAGAATAATTTAGTTCAGCTAAGATCTGTTTATACCACCACCCAGGACCACCTGGCTGGAAGTGGATCATGCATCCTCAATAATAAATATTACAAATGGAAACATGTGTGGGCCTGTGCTGTGTAGTCAGTGCATGCATGTGTGAGTGAGGCACCCAGTGTGGGTAGGGTACAGCTCCTTGTTCGTATTTGGGGTATCAGTATGGTAGAGACAGTGTTAGGTGTTATAGGGAGCAATGGACTTTGAACACAGGCCTTGCATACTAGGGATGAAGAAGAGAGTGTGAGAGTCGGAGTGGGGCTAGATTAATCAAACTTGGGGCCTCTGGGTTCAAATAAAGTGCACCACACTAACACCAGTGTACAGTATAGCTCGCCATTCTCTATTCATCCAGGGAGGGAGTCCGCTTGAAAGCCGGTCTGTCTTCTGAAGACTGTGGCATTATCTTGGGTACTACTGTTATATCTAACGGTTTAAAGGTGTTAATGTTATATCAAACTGTTTAAAGGTGCTGCTGTTATATCAAACTGTTTGAAGGTGCTGCTGTTATATCAAACGGTTTAAAGGTGTTAATGTTATATCATACTGTTTGAAGGTGCTGCTGTTATATCATACTGTTTAAAGGTGCTGCTGTTATATCAAACGGTTTAAAGGTGCTGTTGTTATATCAAACTGTTTGAAGGTGCTGCTGTTATATCATACAGTTTAAAGGTACTGCTGTTATATCAAACTGTTTAAAGGTGTTAATGTTATATCATACAGTTTAAAGGTGCTGCTGTTATATCAAACGGTTTAAAGGTACTGCTGTTATATCAAACTGTTTGAAGGTGTTAATGTTATATCATACAGTTTAAAGGTGCTGCTGTTATATCATACTGTTTGAAGGTGCTGCTGTTATATCATACTGTTTGAAGGTGCTGCTGTTATATCAAACTGTTTGAAGGTGCTGTTGTTATATCATACAGTTTAAAGGTGCTGCTGTTATATCATACAGTTTAAAGGTGCTGCTGTTATATCATACTGTTTGAAGGTGCTGCTGTTATATCAAACTGTTTAAAGGTGCTGCTGTTATATCATACTGTTTGAAGGTGCTGCTGTTATATCATACAGTTTAAAGGTGCTGCTGTTATATCATACAGTTTAAAGGTGCTGCTGTTATATAATACAGTTTAAAGGTGCTGCTGTTATATCAAACTGTTTGAAGGTGTTAATGTTATATCAAACTGTTTAAAGGTGCTGCTGTTATATCATACTGTTTGAAGGTGCTGCTGTTATATCAAACTGTTTAAAGGTGCTGCTGTTATATCATACTGTTTGAAGGTGCTGCTGTTATATCATACAGTTTAAAGGTGCTGCTGTTATATCATACAGTTTAAAGGTGCTGCTGTTATATAATACAGTTTAAAGGTGCTGCTGTTATATCAAACTGTTTGAAGGTGTTAATGTTATATCATACTGTTTGAAGGTGTTAATGTTATATCAAACTGTTTGAAGGTGTTAATGTTATATCAAACTGTTTGAAGGTGTTAATGTTATATCATACTGTTTGAAGGTGTTAATGTTATATCAAACTGTTTGAAGGTGTTAATGTTATATCAAACTGTTTGAAGGTGTTAATGTTATATCATACTGTTTGAAGGTGTTAATGTTATATCAAACTGTTTGAAGGTGTTAATGTTATATCATACTGTTTGAAGGTGTTAATGTTATATCAAACTGTTTGAAGGTGCTGCTGTTATATCATACTGTTTAAAGGTGCTGCTGTTATATCATACTGTTTGAAGGTGCTGCTGTTATATCATACAGTTTAAAGGTGCTGCTGTTATATCATACAGTTTAAAGGTGCTGCTGTTATATCATACAGTTTAAAGGTGCTGCTGTTATATCAAACTGTTTAAAGGTGCTGCTGTTATATCAAACGGTTTGAAGGTGCTGCTGATATATCAAACTGTTTAAAGGTGCTGCTGTTATATCATACTGTTTGAAGGTGCTGCTGTTATATCATACAGTTTAAAGGTGCTGATGTTATATCATACAGTTTAAAGGTGCTGCTGTTATATCATACAGTTTAACGGTGCTGCTGTTATATCATACAGTTTAAAGATCCTGCTGTTTTATCAAACTGTTTGAAGGTGTTAATGTTATATCATACTGTTTAAAGGTGCTGCGGTTATATCATACTGTTTAAAGGTGCTGCGGTTATGAACTGTTTAAATGTGCTGATGTTATATCAAACTGTTTGAAGGTCATTCATTAAAGTCTAGAGACTCAGGTTAGTGTGAATCTTTCAAACTGGTGCAATGTATTTCTTTTCAATCAAGTGAGTCTGCCTCTTGCTCTTTTTTTATTAAACCCTTTCTCATTCCTGTCTTTTCCCGTCCTCCCTCTCCCTTTTCCTGCTTCTCTGCCCTCCTTTCCTCGCCCCCTCCGAGAACGGGGCCCCTGGAGTACACACTGGTTCCATGACTACCACGTGTTAGTGGGCTTTGAAGAACTGTCATGTTTTTTTAGGCTGAGAATGCGTCGCTGTCTCTTTTTCTCTCTCTCCTGGTTCTTCAGTAAGCAGCCCAAAGGTTAAATAAATAGTACACTGGGCGCGAGGAGATGCAGCTCAGGTTTTCTATCACGTTGGGCTGATTTGAAACGCATTTGTCCAGGGCAGCATCAGGCCTGATTCTGAGGGTGGAGGAGCGTAGGGGTACTCTCAACGGCGGTGCTGTGGGACGCTGCTACTGTGGGCTGCCTGGGAGGATGAATGGATGGAGAAAAAGACACGAGGAACCACTAACCAATGACCATTAGGACACAAATAAGCACGAAGTAGATTCTGTGTTACAGCATCAGTGATTGTGGGTTAGAGGACATCTTGATATGTGCATACAATTGCATTATAGTTTTCAGTCATCCGTTATATAGTATGGTACTTATACAAAGGCAATAATATCTTTTCACCTGATAATTAAGAAAAATATCTTGATCCACTGCATATCACATTTAAATACCCACCAGGCAGGAGACCTACAGGCAGGGAAGGAACACAAGTGATATGTTACAGAGATTCCTGCCAAGAGCAATAGGCAGTAATGTCTGAGGCTGACAGACAGAGGTAATAAAGAGTCTAAATTTAGTTTCTCTAATCCTGCAGGAGCTCTAATGTGCTTAACAATAATGAGATTCATCCCCCTGTAATTCTTTAGATTCAGCATTTTATTTCACTAGGCCAGTCAGTTAAGAACAAATTCTTATTTATGATGACAGCCAGTGGGTTAGCTGCCTTGTGCAGGGGCAGAACAACATATTTTCACCTTGTCAGCTCAGGGATTCAATCTAGCAACCTTTCAATCATTGGCCCAATGCTCTAACCACTAGGCTACCTGCTACCCCAAAGCATTATTTTGCCTTTGCTTGATCTGGAAGTGGTATTCCATTCAAGGTAATTCATGAGACATTTCTAAGCAATGAAATGTGTCCAGTTTTGGACAATGCAAAAGCCATTTATGTAAATTGAATAAAATAAAGTTTGTTTATACAGACGGTGGGACCATTATAAGTAAAAAATGATTACATAATTTGTCAAGTAGAGGGCACTGTTGTCATTTTAATTAAAACACAATGGATGTTTGTTTGTTTCAATGGGAGACATTTACTTGGGCCCGGCTCCATGAGGGGGAAAAGGGGACTTAGCCCCCTCAGTTGAAACTTGTGCCCCCTCAGTTTTAGTTTTATGTCCCTATATAAAAATAGCAAAAAGGTACACATTATTGAGTTACAGGTTGGAGCAAAATCTGTATTTCCGCTGCACAGTGTAAGCAATGGACAGAGCGCGCCATGTGTGTAGGTGGGCTATGGAAAGCCACTGGGACAATTAGGTATGAATCCTTTGGGTTTCCATAAAAAGAGTGAAAACATGCTTCTCTTCTGTGGTAGACTAAGTGAATAAGGTGATGTGCCTTCGCCTGTAATATTTTATTTTGATTTATAAGGGTTAAGGGTTAAATTTACCATTGAAACTGCTTCACTCAACTTTGCCTCACGCCCCACCATAATTTCAGAGTTAATTTAGCTTCTTAGCTAGCTGTAAAAAGCGTTAGTGTTATTAGCATATTTAGCTAGCTCGAACCAGCTAATCTGCAACAGCCACGATGGATATCAGAAATTGGTTTCACCAAAGTATCCAAACAAAGCGAAAGGAGAAGGGGAAACCTGGCTACTGTGTCAGTGGTTGTTAAAAGTTCCTCTCTGACATCAAAGTAAGACTCAAAGCTACAGGGCTGCTGAAGGCAGTGATGGACCCCGGCTTTAAATTTACAGCCACCATGGTGCACAGAATCCTCAGTCTTTTCGATACAGATTTTTACACTTTGAATCAAAGTGGTCCGCAGTACTTTGGAGTGCGCGAGAAGCTGAGGTGTGACAGTGAGTTTGAAGTTATTTGGGCACAGTGGAGTGCCAGAGGCACTGATGCACCACCAGCTCCAAGCAAACGACTACCTTATGTAGGCTGAGTACAAATAACCAGCAATACGTGGTGGACAGTACCGTAGGCCTCCAGGACAGAGGAGAAGAGACTGTAAAAGACTGTTCTTCAGCCCGTTGGATGCTGTCATTGGTGAAGTCCGAAATATTCTGCTAACATAAGAGCCAACTGGTGGAGGGCCTGCGTGCCCTTGACCGAGAGAGCCATACCTTTCTAGACGTGAAAACATTAAACCACTGCTGGATCTACGCAAATCAAATTTGGTGGAAGCTGAGTTTAGTGTTGCCCACTAGTTTTTGGAGTTTGAAATTGCCGGCTCTGGCTCCAATGAGGACAAATGGACCCCACTTGATATCCTGCAACTATTCTCTGGGCTTTTCTCGGTTATGCCGACTGTGCTTACTGCACTGAAACATGTATTGACTTTTGGTGCGTCCAGAGCTACATGCGAGAACTTGTTTTTCACTTTGACAAACATGTTCAGTCAGCACAGAAGGAATATGCTACACCTGAGTAAAGCTCAACTAATACAATTGGCATTTGAGGGGGATCTTACAAGAAGAATGGAATGATCGATTACTCAGGAAGTTCCACAGAGCTTCAAGGAGGCTGCAACTCTTCTGAAAAGGTAAGAAACAATCTAGCTGGTTCTTTTTTAAATCAAAATATTGGTGTTTTCAGCAAAAACCTAGGGTATGGAATGGCAAAAGGACTTCCTTAGCCAGCCTTGGTTTTCAACGGCATTGCATTAGTGTGTCCATGGTGCTGGTAGAGCGCAGCGGAGATGTCGCGCCAACCTGTTCCTTCTTGGTCAAAAGCACTCAATGGTCTAGCTATTTGAACTTTTATGTTTATTTTGGTATAGCATGATATACAGTTGAAGTCGGAAGTTTACATATACTTACATTGGAGTCATTAAAACTCGTTTTTCAACCACTCCACACATTTCTTGTTAAACAAACTATAGTTTTGGCAGGTCGGTTAGGGCATCTACTTTGTGCATGACACAGGTCATTTTTCCAACAATTGTTTACAGACAAATTATTTCACTTATAATTCACTGTATCACAATCCCAGTGGGTCAGAAGTTTACATACACTAAGTTGACTGTGCCTTTAAACAGCTTGGAAAATTCCAGAAAATTATGTCATGGCTTTAGAAGCTTCTGATAGGCTAATTGACATCATTTCAGTCAATTGGAGGTGTACCTGTGGATGTATTTCAAGGCCTACCTTCACTCAGTACCTCTTTGCTTGACATCATGGGAAAATCAAAAGAAATCAGCCAAGACCTCAGAAAAAAAAATTGTAGAGCTCCATAAGTCTGGTTCATCCTTGGGAGCAATTTCCAAATGCCTGAAGGTACCACGTTCATCTGTACAAACAATAGTATGCAAGTATAAACACCATGGGACCACGCAGCCGTCATACCGCTCAGGAAGGAGACACGTTCTGACTCCTTGAGAAGAACGTACTTGGTGCGAAAAGTGCAAATCAATCCCAGAACAACAGCAAAATAACTTGTGAAGATGCTGGAGGAAACAGGTACAAAAGTATCTATTTCCACAGTAAAACGAGTCCTATATCAACATACCTGAAAGGCCGCTCAGCAAGGAAGAAGCCACTGCTCCAAAACCACAATACCAAGCCAGACTACGGTTTGCAACTGCACATGGGGACAAAGATCGTACTTTTTGGAGAAATGTCCTCTGGTCTGATGAAACAAAAATAGAACTGTTTGGCCATAATGGCCATCGTTATGTTTGGAGGAAAATGGGGGAGGCTTGCAAGCCGAAGAACACCATCCCAACCGTGAAGCACGGGGGTGGCAGCATCATGTTGTGGGGGTGCTTTGCTGCAGGAGGGACTGGTGCACTTCACAAAATAGATGGCATCATGAGGTAGGAAAATGATGTGGATATATTGAAGCAACATCTCAAGATATCCGCTCTCTCCACTGGCTTCCAATTGAAGCTCGCATCCGCTACAAGACCATGGTGCTTGCCTACGGAGCTGTGAGGGGAACGGCACCTCAGTACCTTCAGGCTCTGATCAGGCCCTACACCCAAACAAGGGCACTGCGTTCATCCACCTCTGGCCTGCTCGCCTCCCTACCACTGAGGAAGTACAGTTCCCGCTCAGCCCAGTCAAAACTGTTCGCCGCTCTGGCACCCCAATGGTGGAACAAACTCCCTCACGACGCCAGGACAGCGGAGTCAATCACCACCTTCCGGAGACACCTGAAACCCCACCTCTTTAAGGAATACCTAGGATAGGATAAAGTAATCCTTCTGACCCCCCCCCCCCCTTAAAAGATTTAGATGCACTATTGTAAAGTGGCTGTTCCACTGGATGTCATAAGGTGAATGCACCAATTTGTAAGTCGCTCTGGATAAGAGCGTCTGCTAAATGACTTAAATGTAATGTAAATGTATATCAGTCAGGAAGTTAACGCTTGGTCAGTAATGGGTCTTCCAAATGGACAATGACCCCAAGCATACTTCCAAAGTTGTGGCAAAATGGACAAAAGGACAACAAAGTCAAGGTATTGGAGTGGCCATCACAAAGCCCTGACTTCAATCCTATAGAGCAATTGTGGCAAGGAGGCCTACAAACCAGACTCAGTTACACCAGTTCTGTCTAGAGGAATGAGCCAAAATTCACCCAACTTATTGTGTGAAGCTTGTGGGAAGGCTACCCGAAATGTTTGACCCAAGTTAAACAATTTAAAGGCAATGCTAACAAATACTAATTTAGTGTATGTAAACTTCTAACCCATTGGGAATGTGATGAAAGAAAGAAAAGCTTAAATAAATCATTCTCTACTATTGTTCTGACATTTCACATTCTTACAATAAAGTGGTGATCCTAACTGACCTAAAACAGGGAATTTTTACTAGGATTAAATGTCAGGAATTGTGAAACTGAGTTCAAATGTATTTGGTTAAGGTGTATGTAAACTTCCGACTTCAACTGTAAGCAGAATTCAATATAACGTAACAATCCGTATTATCAGCATATTCAACAGCATTTAAAAAATATATTGCCTTCAATAATGTTATCTTGTGATCAAGCCATCAATGTTTTGTGATTATTGGTGTCGTAAAAAAGTTAGCTAATGGGTTACAATTAGCATGTTTGACATTTCAGTGGAAATACTACTACTATCAGCTTTTTGATAAGTGTTTTAGCAAATAAATACATCCTTTATCATCGGCATATTGGCCACCTTACTATTTTGTTCAATTACAAGATATATCTGTTTAATTTGTTCAAAAAAGAGACACCAACCTCGTATGTGAAGTGTTTACTAGATAGTTGACTAGTTGGCTAGTCGTCCAGAAAAATAAAAAACGTACCTGTCAACTTTTCAATTCGTTGCCCGGTCCGATGTTGGGGGAAAATTAGCTAATTTCAATGCAAGAACCCAAATGACGCCCCTGCGTATAGCTACATATCGGTATGTTTCACCATAGAAATAGATAACCATAATAGACTTTTTTGGTAGCCTATTGGTTTTCGTGGTTATAAATGGAACTGTACGAATTGGAAATGTGTTTATGGTAGGCTGGCATTGCTTAATTGATTATGTGGGCTGAATTTGATTCACAGAAGTGTATCGTGCTGTATTACAACTCATGATTTCCATGTTTGAAGCGACCTATAGGTCTATGTATTTGACAGGACAGCTGTGGATGGCTGCATTTCACTGTAGTAGGCTGTAGGGTATGTTTTGTTTATTTGGATCTCCATTCACCTTTTGTTTACCGTGTTTGTTTACTATTAATGTAAAATATAGATTGTGTCATGCCTTTATCGATCTGATATTTTGTTTTCTATGCCTACTTGGTAGCTCTGTTTTGTTCTGTTTGCATTCATTCGTTTGCATTCGCAGTTGTCGGTATTCTAAGCCAAACTGCTATTCAGTGTTTGCATGCATGAATAAATAGGCTACTACGTTCAACATTTAAATTGCATTATTTTGGTAAGACAGCGGTGTGTATGGCTGCATTCACATAGGGTAATTCACCTATTACAAACAGTCTATCTTGTAACCTATATTCATTACCAAAATGGCCTTGCTTTAGTGTGTAGGGCGCTGTCCATTGTGCTGATACAGCGCAGCGGAGAAAGGCTACAGATTTCGTGGCAATCTGTCACTTCAAAAGCACTCAATGGTCTCGGAATCTCGGCATTTGAACTTTGTTTATTGTGGTATAGTGTGATATAAGCAGAATTCAATATAATTCCAATGCAAGAACCCCAAAAATTGTGCCCCCATTGACATTTACAACTGCTCCCTTAGTCACCTTATCCTGGCTCCGGGCCTGCATTTAGTCTTTGGTTTCAATGGTTGACAGTTTAAAAACCCCAATTTACATCTAGTTGCTTGCCACATGACATTTTATATTGCTTGTATTCAAGTGATCTACCCGTGAACAATAAATCTAATATAGTCTGTTGCTGCAAGACTGTAGTACACAAGACTGCACACATTTCATCTTTTGCGTTGAAGGCAGCATTATTACACCTGAAGTTATGGAGTGAATATGTTCTTAAACAACATATTCTTTCTCTCAAAGACTACACTATAAAACAGCAATTTTTCGATAACACCTTACATTACAGAAAAGAGGGATAATAACATGGCAATAAAATGGAAACCAGTTTAAGTTACCCCTATGTCAGTACCTCCATCTCTGATTACACAAAACAGGAATCAAACTTACACATTCAGAGATAAGGGGTGTGCCATAAACAACTCCAGAAATGCTTGTACCAGGTTCTGGTACAATCATTTCGTTAAACCAGCAATAATATCTGCTAAACATGTGTATGTGACCAATAAAATTCAATTTTGATTTGATGTATAAATTCTTCAGCATGGTGGTGGTGGTGGTGGTATGTGATGTGGAATGCCCATCCACGCTGCATACAATATGAAAGATGACTGCTACAAGCTGTACTCTGCAATAATGTATGACAGACGCCAGCATGGCCCTGCAGCAGCCAGTGTGTAATGTCACGTTGATATTGATACATTATTTAGCTGTGAACTGCATGCAGTCAGAGACCCTGGGTTTCTGGAGTTGGTGATACAACAAATACAGTATATAATAGAAATGCATTTTTTTGTTGAAAATATAAGTGTGCCGTTCTTAGTTTGATCCTGTTTGTTCCCATAGAGAGTGTACTTTGCCTGTAGGATACCTGGCTCTACCTGCCATACGGGTACATACAACCCTTGTTACAGTATGAGCAGTCAGTCAAGAGTTAGATGCAGGCTGGCAGTGGGTCTATGGTCTGATCCAGCCAGTGGATAGTGCTGACTGGGCAGGATTCTGGTTGTGAGTGGGTGATACAGGGAGATATATGGAGGGGGTCTGCTCTGCTCTCCTCCACTCATGGGGAAAGGCCTCCACTATCTGATTAGCATTCAGCTAGTGCCCAGACTGCATCAAGAAACTCCACTGCTCTAATACTCCACACTCCTTTCTCCCTCCCTTTCACCTCTCTCGCTCTCTCTGCATCATTCTGCTGGACCGGGAGGACCCTCCAATACAAAGTGAATGCCGTGCAGGGGTCTTCCAATCTCAGGGATGAAGGTAAACAAAATTCCATATTCTCTTGCTTTTACAAAAAATAAACAGCACTCAACTTATTGTAAGGTTTTTTAAAAAGCAAATCAATACTTGTTGGACTCACTGGGTGTACAGTAAGTTCTGCATGATGATTTTACAGAGGTTCCTCATTACGTAACTGCTGTGGGAATATCAGTGTACTTATGGAAAACATACTGCAGCATAATCCCATGTCTTGAAGCATTCCCTCTTGACTCATTACTCTATTATCACTACTGATGACAATTCTGACTCCGTAGAAAGATCAATCGATAAATTGATACATGAACAGGTTTTCATATACAATTTCAATTTATTGTTGTTTTTTTATGTAAGGCAGACTTTATAATGTTGCATAAAGACAGCGCTGTTGCAGTTGGTCAGGAGATTCACTTGCACAGTCCCAAGGTGGGGATTCACCTGTAGCTTATTGCAACTTTGATTTGCTAATATTCTCTATTTGTATTCGAATTATATTTGTGAATATTCAGATTTGTATCATTCAGTCTTGAAGAACTCTGGGTTTAGTTGTGGTGTTGGTTGTGCTCTGATGCAGTAGGGTTGGGGTTGCAGTATCACTGCATTTCATGAATCTTGATCACATTGTTTATTTGAATTCCCTTCGTAACATTAACATCCCATGATTGTGAAAATGGTTAGATTAAAAAGGAGTGAAATGTCTTTATGTTTCTCAAAACATAATGAGATGGGCTGCCTGAAAGGATAAAGAGTATTGAGAGAACTGATATAGACTTGAGACAGGTACTGATGTTTCTGATTCAAGCCTTCATTTCCTCAGTGCATCCAGCAATGTCCCAGTTATTCAAAGGAAAATGTATGAAGCACATCCATTTTTCAGATGGAACTATGAGAACACATTATTCCATCCACAGTCCACTATCCTAACAAAGGCTGTGGATTGATGGGTATCACTTGGATGTACAAATAGAAAATCTATTGATTCTCAAGCCATTTGTTTTGCTGGAGTTAATTGGGAGGTGAGTTATCCACGTATCCCAAACGATTCATGAAAAACAAACACGTAATATGTGAGCAGGGGAACACGACCCTTCTGGGCATAAAGTGAAGCGGAAGGGCATTAAAGCATCTAACGACCCACTTAGCTTTTCTACAAGTGGTTTGAGGCAGTTGGTAAATAACTAGCGGGTTCAAGTGCAATTTTAGTAACAATGGTTTTAGGAAACAGATTTAACGATGCACCTACAAAGGTTCTAATGATGAACTTAGCCTTAAGATGCTTTTGGGAAACCGGCCCAGATATTTAGCCAATTATTGGGCAAAATATAGGAATTGGGCTGCCTGTGTAAACGCAGCCTCAGTACCAGGTAATTAATCATAGAAATTATGTATGAGGGCTAAGACGGGAACACAGAGGCCATTGACCCTACAGGGGAGCTAACGCGGCTCAAAAATATGCAGTCCATCATTATCATAGTTGTCATTCAGCTCACACACCCCATAACATAATTATAGGGATTACCAATCAACAGGTCAAGAGCTGCTGGAGCTGGTGTTACATCCCTACATCCCATTTGTAATGAAGGGTTATGCTCTCAGGATATTTGAATACACCAGATATATAACAGTTCATATATCAGAGTAATGCTTTAACAAGATCATAGTGATATGGGCACCATTCAAAATATATATTTTAAGTGGTTTTGATATGGTATGGATAGGAGCGTTTCCTGTTTATCCTAACATGTTCCAGCAGTACGTTTATATGATACTAGTAGTATTTGACACGCATGACATAATACAGTATTAGAAAGAGCTGCCATTGTACTATATCAAAGATGACTTATTCATTACTTACAAAATATAGTTATTGAAGAAAATTACCACAGGTGGCCCTTGGTGTCCCTACTAACATACTGTGTAGCCAGCGCAGCGCTAGTGCAGTGGGTGTCGTCATTCATTCACCTGCCCTAGTGCCTTTCAGCTGTGTAAAGAGCAGGAGAATAGACACTCCGCCCCCACACCTCGGCACCTGGCCTCTCTCATGGGCATGGTTGTCAGGCAGGTAGCGCTCTCTGTTCCCTTTTAGGTCTTTTAAGAATCACCCTCTTTTCCCTGGGCTAGATCAAGGGGAGGCAGACATTACAAGGCCTGATCATTATTTATGTGGCGTCCAGAGGGGGTTATAAACCAGGGAAATAAAAAAATACAAAGTTAGGTAAGGTAATTGTGTATCTAGGATATCTACAGCAGGTCTGATCGGGGGGGGGGGAGAGTCATTGTATATTTCTGGATAATAATTATAAATTAACTTGTGTAATTTACTGGTAAATGCCCATTGGGTGTTAATTACCCTGTTTTGAGGGGTTGATGCAAAATGGGCCTGTCTTATCTGGTCACTGCCATCTGTTTATAGATAATGATCTGTTGGGAGGGAGGTAAAGTGGTAGTACAGCTGACGGTAGTAAAGCATACATTATCCCTTTTTAACGGCGGTTGATCCAGGAGAGATGATAGGCTCCGCAGAAGAATAGAGAGAGATGCTCAGGTCCACGCTGATTTATGAGAGAGAAAGGGAGGGAGAGATGGAGTGAGGGAAAGGGAGAGCCAGAGGGAGGGGGGACTCTGCCCCACTGGATTGTAATGATGATTTGTGTCAGGGCCTGCAGAGTGGCAGGCAGCATAGTATGGAGGGAGACAGCTCAATGATTAATGTTGAGGCCCTGCTGCACCAATCTGTTCAGAGGGATTTGATGATGCTGGTGTGGGTTTAAACACCCGCCCCATTCCTCCAGGACCCTCCCCCTACAGGCTGATATATTTTTTCTCCCTCTCTCTCCTACCAGTTAACCAGTCACTGATACCATCTCAAGCAATGTAGCATTTTGTCATCTGCATATAAACGAATTCTATGGCAGAATATCTTGAGGCGGCGGGCATAGTGATCCCTATGAGGTTTAATGAAATGCAGCCGCACTGATATAATCAAAGTGGTTATGCATACAAAGGATGATGGATGACCACTGGAGAAATATAAACCAGCCAGGAATTATGAATTGAACTCAACTCATTCAAACCACTGAGAATAATAAAACGCTGATTTATACCCCTAGTGTGTACCCAGCATAATCCCTATATCTACCTCAGAGAGCATCCTGCCTGAAAAGCAAACAGATACACGGGGTCGGTTGGAATCAACACTTATCGATCCTGTGTTGACGACTACAACAACTGGACGTGTTGGTTTGCTCTCAGGGTGGAGGGTAAATTGGACCGGATGGCATATAGTTATTTTAAGTCAGACCGGTAAGAATGAGGTTGGTGAATGAGGTTTGTGAATGGATAAAGGTTAAATATTTTTTTAAATAAATGTACTATACTGTAGTAAAGTAATTGTCAATAATGAAGACAGATAGTCTATTAAATATATTTAGTGGATGGTTCTTCCGCCTGACTGACTATCTGTTGGAATTAATCCTCTTTCGATCAGAATTATATGGCATGGGGATTAGGGATCTTTCCCCCTATGCTGTGTTGGCCATCTACTCTCCATAATGATGTCCTAGTAGGCAGCAGCAGGACAAACCAACTGGCCCTCTCCAGGGGTGGGCCCTCCTGCCTGCCTGTATGCCTGGCTGCCTGGCTACAGGGAGGGGCTTAGGGGGAATCACCCACATCACAGCTGTGCAGTTAGGACAGAACTCCATTTTAGGACGATAGCGGAAGTCCCACTACACCATTTGAGAAGCATGTACAGTACATACATCATCGTAGACAGTTAATATACAAGAGATGGATGCGAATGCTGATATTTGAATTATTGATGACCAATCTGAGGATAGTCTGAGGATAGGAAGTACCAACATTTTATTCTCGTTCTGTGCTTTTCATGGCTCATCAGAGACAGAGAATGTAATTCATTCAAATGTTCAGTTGAATGTCACTGGTAATAGGAGAAATTAACTGTGTTTTAGACAGACTGGCTATTTCATCTCACAGATGCCATTTCCAGTCAAACTATTTTTATTGAACGTTATGTACATTATGTAGTTGGAATTTGTCAGATAACTTGACATCCTGAATGACCATCTTATGGACTCACCATATTAAGTCAAGACAACTTTCTGAATCTTAGAAGACAACTACCTTTATTCAGTACAGCATAGGTCTTCTGGCAGAGTAAACAGCAGCCACATCATCTGTCTGTGAAAGTCAAGGACCAGGGTCCCCCTGTGCCAAGCCTTTTAATGAGCACAGTGGGTGCTGCTCCATATGGACTGCCTTTGGTGCTTTACCCCCCCCCCCCCCCCCCCCCACACACACACACACTCATCCACAGTTAGGCAGACAGAAAGGTGAGAATAGAGGGCCTAAACAGCTCTGGGCAGAAATCTGTGGGCCAGTGTGGCTGTTTAATCTAATCCTGACAGCGAGCTTTTATTCCATTATAATAGCTGGTTATTTATCACTGTACAATTCTACCCAAGGGACTCTCATCAATTAAGATGAACGAGAAATATGACAGGGTAGCTTCAATTACCTGCCACGCTTTAGCATAAAAACCGCTAAAATATGTTTTTTTTAAAGCACTATTGTAAAACATTCAAGGTTCAGTTGAGTGTGGAAGCCTACAGTTGTATTTGACAGTATGCTGCCAGCCGCATCCTCCTGTGTGTAACATCACTCCATCTTAGAGAGGAGCCAGAGCAGCATACTGTAGATGGCCTGCAGTAATTCACCTGTCCTGTGTGACACTGCTGAACTCCTGCTCCTGAAAACGCATCTGAAAGTGTCACAAGACAAACAGCAGCTCTGAGCTGAGCTGCCTCTCCTCCCACTGTCTATTGTAGGAGTACAGCAAGATCATCCATTTCCACTTTAACCTAAGCCAACACGTGTCACAGAGGCAGCAGAAAACCTAGCTGTTAGGAGCATTGGGCTACTAAACGAAAGGTCGCTGGTTCGTATATCTGGTGGAAAAATTAACACGGCAGTTAACCCCCCAACAACACCTGCTGCCCAGGTGCCGATGCCATGGACATTGATTAAGGCAGCCCCCCGCACCTCTTTGTTTCAGAAGGGTTGCGTTAAGTGCGGAAGACACATTTTGGTTGAATGCAGTTAGTTGTGCAACTGACTAGGTATCACCAGCCACCCATCTGCCAGCCTCAATCCCTCCTCCACATCTCTGCTCTCCTCTCATTTTCACTCTCCCTCCATCACACGCACGCACGCACGCACACAGACACGCACAATTCAGCTCAGTAGTGTGTCTCTCCTTCCTGCCGGGGAAGAGGTGTGAGCTTGTTGTTGCAGAGAGGTTGGGTGGACTCTACCATTGTGAGTGTGATGGGGTGGACGTGATCAGGGATAGGGAGCTCCTCCTTTGATGAGTGGGGCGGATAGCAGGCGCGGACCCTAATCTGTTCCTGAGCTGTACACTGAAGCTAAAGGAGGGTATCCTCTGTTACTTTACTACCATAGGCCCCAGTCCTGGATTTGAACCTATTTTATGTGATGTTTTGGTCTTTATCTAAAGGAGGAATTACTGTTTTGATGCCAACACTGGTAAGATGACACATTTTTGTTTGTTTGTTGCTGTTTTTTCATTTCAAATGCATTATTTTCTCTTGATTTTAGATTAGATTCTGATAGAATATTTGCTGGTGTTTTTATCCTAGAAAAAAGGCTGAAGGCAAAGGCTGAGGATGCGATCTCAAAAAGCCCTGCACTTTTCAGCACTTTTTTCATATCTTAAAACAGAAATCATTCCAGGGTAGTTTTGGGAAAACCTTACAGATAAGCAAATGCAGTAAACACTGTCTTCAAATAAATGAGGACACTGAGGAAGAAACTCCAATTTCAGCAAGATAGATTACGGGTGATATTACACAATCAATAGATATATTTCAGATACACTTTTCCCTGAAATGTCATTAATGTAGCATTGCCAATGAAAATGTATTTGATACTTACATTTTTTGTATTATTATTCATTTATTTAACCAGGAAAACCACTGTTAGGGTAAGAAATCATGACAAGAATAGCAAGGATGTGAAAACAAATGCAAAAAAAAAAGTTTAAATCATATAAAATTTGATTTGTCACATGCTTCGTAAACAACAGGTGTAGACTAACAGTGAAATGCATATTTTGACATTTTATGTTTGTTTCCAATATACTGTAATATCGCGAAGATACGCATGAAAGCCATTGCCACAGATTCCAGTGCGATTCATTTTTACTGTAGTGTGCAGCAAAAGTTGCTACGGATGAGAGAATGTTGTTTAAATCGAAGAATGTACCAAGAGTTTGTTGCTGTGCTATACAATTTTTATTTGGATCCTCTGTTGAAGAAGCAGCAGCTATTCTTCCTGGGGTCCACACAAAACATAGAATATGACAAAATACACAACTCTAATGGACAGGAACAGCATACTACATAGATCACAGAATTGATGTGATGCTGCAGCTAAATTAGTGTAGGTTATATTGCTCTACTTAGCTGGGCTTTACTGAGGGAGTGTGTGTGAGGGGACAGGTTGCTTCCTGCAGTGGAAAGGAACATATGCATTATTTATCAATAATAATCTTGCCTATGCAAGGCAGAAGCAAAGCACGGCGGTGCATTACTGTCTTTAGATCACATAACCAGAGCTGGCCTGTTAGCACGTTATCCTCCTCCTAAGAAGACAACAGCCAGAAAAAGCCCACTTACACTCTCTCTTATCCTGCTGTCACATGCAAAGTGTGGACAGATGGGAGGGTGGAATGGGACTCCCATAAGCACCCTCCATACCAGAACATAGAGGAAGGAGGCCAGTGAGCCCAGAGAGGTCCCTGGGTATTTCAGTCACGTTTTATCTGTATTCCACATTCATCTTGACCACGATCAGGAAGAAGATTGTATGTGTGTAAGAGCTAAATCAAATGCTCCAGAGCAAAATATCCAACATTTAGAAGTTGACAGGATTAGGCGATAAGATCTCTGAGATGGCTGGTGTGCTTTGAGATGGGGCTGATATGGTGTGTACCAATAAAGTGTTGCCGGTAAAATGTGTGTTTAATCAAAAAAGACAGGTTGAGGGGAGACTCGATATTAAGCAACGGGACGAAACATCAATGCTTTGCTGCAACAGGTTCTGTAGCTAACTTAGATGTCCAAGGGAAAATAACACAATCGAAGGTTTACTTTCATCTTGACAATCTGACAGTTTGTCCCTGTTGAACGGTCGAGAGAATGTTGTTTTCAATCCTGTACGTCTGATGATCTATACAGGGACAATATGTAGATTCTAAAAAGAGAAAACACCAGGACTATGTTAAAACCAGGTAGCAATACTTCATGCATAAAGTAAAACCCCAAAACAAATATAACTAAATAGATTCATTCAAAATATTTAAAGGTAATTTAATCTGTTTGAATTTGATGGTCAATCTATTTGGAGAAATGCTGATTGTTATAAAACAAATACATTAATCAAATGCCAAATACTTACTCAATGCTCTTTGTATATACCAGGGACATTATGTGGTTAGTTCAATTTACTGTGGGTTGAGAGCCAGGACCAGTGGATTGTTTTCATAGTGTGCCCTCCACTATCGAGTGAGGAAATTGACTGACCGGCCTTTTCTCAATTAGATTTGCTCAACTCCTGCATCCTCACTCCTGCATCCTCACTCCTCCAACCTCTCTAGCCTCCTTTTAAAAAAGGTCAAAGGTAATCGAGGAGAGGTGGCGAGGAATGTGAATGGAGATGAAAATGCTCTTATTTGAAATAAGCTCCTTTTCCACTCGCTTGTCATCAGGCAAATTATGTTTACAAGAGTGGATTTCAAAAAACTTGTAAAGTGAAAAAAAACTAAAAAAGTAAATGATTAAAATGATATAATAATTAAAAATGATTAGTACCAGATCGTTTTTAAATGTCTGCATGCTTTTCTCCTGCGACAATACAACAGCTGATTCAAAGGGTGTTTGGCAGATATCAAAACTTTTCCGCGGTAAGGTACACTTGTGCTTCTTCGCCAAAGGGAGGCTATAGAGGGGAAGACCGTCTTCCGTTTGCCTGCTAACGAATTGGCACTCCTCGACCACTCGGCCACTTATCGGTTTCTGGGTCACAGAGGAGAGAGGAAGGAGGACGGACTTTTGCCCAAACGAGAAAAAGCCATAGAATATGCTAATGCTTGTACACATACAAAATCATTGCCTGCAATCTACGCAGACGATTGCATTTGTGGCAAGAAAATATGAATTTTAAATAAAAAGGACAACTTCAGTAATGTTACATTCATGATACTATACATTAGAAGCTCTATCCAGTGAATCATCAAAACTCTTCAAAAATGGTTGAAAGTATTCCTTCTGATGCTAATTGCTTAAGAGTCTATTGATGCTATTTAGCTGTACAGCTGAGGGCTTTGGGGGCTGAAAATACTGTGGTACAGACTGTCCCTGAATATGAATCTTTAATATGCTGCACTTTAAAGCATCTCTGTCTTTCTCTCCCCCGTTCTCTCTCTTTCTCTCCCCCGTTCTCTCTCTTTCTCTCCCCCATTCTCTCTCTTTCCCTTGTTCTCTCTTCCTTTTCATGACCCTCCTTCTCTCCGTGGCCTCTTTGAACACCTTAAGGTGTGTTTTGAAGCATTGTTCTTTTATTTTATCTGCTGACGCCATTCATAATGTTGAATTTTACCGCTACAGTACGTCCCTGGACATTACATAATTACAACAAAATGGTCTTCCAGAACAATACCAGTAATGAAAATAGCATAGCAATGTCCTTCCTGAGACCCATCTCAGAGAAAGCGTCTCTCTCTGGCTCTAGGATGGACGGTTGTAGGAGGCAGTAAATAGAATGTGCAGTCAGACGCCAGTGGGTTCTTTAATATTTAACCATGAGTTACAACAGCACAGAGGCACTTCTCCTAACGACACAGAAGATCCTCCACTTCATCTTAAACCCACGGCTTGGCTATCATCACTGAACCTCTTCCAGTGGACCCTTTGCTCTCCCCTCAGGTCACAAAGGCTGTTCAGACCCATGCCATCATATTTCATTTAACACATGTCAAGCAGCTTAGGGCTTCCCAACTGATTCCCTGACTTTATCATTGTGACCATTCCTTTTGAAGTGAGTGATAGCTGCCCAGGGTTATTGGTCATAGGAGACATGTCCTCTGTGTGCCTGAACATTGGACCCTGTTGGTGCACACAGTGATTAGTCTCTCCCCACAGCCACTGTAGTGAGAAAACACAGTGACAGTCATTGGGAGCTCGTCAATAACAACATGATGAGTTCTAGTCCGAGGTTATTATCTCAGCTCTGTCTTTGGTGATCAGTAAAGCTACAATAGATGGTATGGCTACCTCATGATGACACACTGCCAGCAAAGGAAGTACCATCGGCGGTACTATGTCATTAGCAATCTTCAATTGCTACCTGGGCATGACGATCATTGATGACCAATGGTTTACTCCTAACAATATATCCAATCTCCTGTGCTGAATCATTGGTCACACAGCAATGTCATTTGGACACTTGTTGAATGACACCGATGAGACTGGCCGGAAATGAACAGTGGGTTCAATTAACAAGAGGCTATAAGAAGGAACCAGTAAATTCTATTTTATCTGTAGAACGGGCCCCATAGCAATCTGGAATCTCTCTGTCCATTGGTAGTGTTCTTAAAGAACTGAGGGTCAGAAAGTGAATCAATAACAAATTATTGGAACTAATGTGTGCTCTGCTCTATGTGCCTTGAAGCATAGCGGTACACACTGGAGGGCCGAGTAATAGATGTCGGCCTCCCCCTCTCCGTTTAATGGACCTCTCAATTTTATTTCTCCCTCTTTATTTGCGGGGTAGATGACAGCATGAGACCAGCACACTGCCACCCCTCAGCCTGGCCCCTGACTGGCACAACAGGCCTTATAACATATATTTTATTACCACACCTAGGGATGGCTTGGTTTATATCTCTGATATTTACCATACACCCAAAATTGGGATGTATCAGAACATATCTATCTTATTTGTATGTGAGATGTTGATGAAATACATCCCAATGGAGAGGTAATGATAGTGGTGAAGATAAAAAATAATACTGCCAGAGCAGAACCATGAAATTAGCCTACGTGTGAGCATTTTCATTTGCTGAGACTACAATGTCTTGCTCGGTTTCTTGAGCAGATGTTAAATGACTAGGTTTTGGCTTCAGTTCTGTTTTGGACCAAACTATGAGTCATTGCCTTTATGCGCAAAAAGCTCCAGCAAACTTTAATGACGTAACAACACCGAACACTAGGTGCAGTATTCTTCCCTTTATAACAAGATTCACTCAAGCATCAGATCTGAATCTGATACACCAGATGCTTAAAACAAACCTCTTTTGATTTAGCACTAATTAAGATAGAAATACAGACATATGTAGCTCTAATGGAGATATACAAATATAAGCAACGGAATCATCACATCAATTAGTGGGAAGAGGGGATGAGATGGGATGACAGGACAGCACATTTTTTTCCTTTTTTTTTCTTTTACCCCTTTTTCGTGATATCCAGATGGTAGTTACAGTCTTGTCCCATCACTGCAACTCCCGTACGGACTCAGGAGAGGCGAAGGTTGAAAGCCATGCATCCTCCGTAAGACAACCCCGCCAAGCCGCACTGCTTCTTGACACACTGCTCGCTTAACCCAAAAGCCAGCTTCGGAGGAAACACCGTACAGCTGGCGACATAAGTCAGCATGCATGTGCCCGGCCGCCACATGGCATTGCTAGAGCGAGATGGGACAAGGACATCCCAGCCAGACAAACCCTCCCCTAACCCGGACGACGCTGGGCCAATTTTGCACCGCCTCATGGGTCTCCCGGTTGCAGCCGGCTACGACACTGCCCAGGCTCGAACCCAGATGTCACGCCCTGGCCTTAGTTATCTTTGTTTTCTTTATTATTTTAGTTAGGTCAGGGTGTGACATGGGGAATGTATGTGTTTTTTGGATTGTCTAGGGGTTTTGTACGTTTAATGGGTCAGTGTCTTGTCTAGGTGTTTGTATGTCTATGGCTGTCTAGATTGGTTCTCAATTAGAGGCAGCTGTGGTTCATTGTCTCTGATTGAGAGCCATATTTAAGGCAGCCATAGGCATTTGGGTTTTGTGGGTAATTGTCTATGTAGAACGTTTGTAGCTTTTGTCTTGCACTTACGTTTGTAGCTTTGTTTAGTTTTGTGATAAGTGTTCGTTTCGTGTTTCACTCGTCTCTAATAAAGAGAATGTATTTTTCACAAGCTGCGCCTTGGTCCACTCATTATCCTCAAGACGATCGTGACACCAGATCTGTAGTGATGCCTCTAGTACTGCGATGCAGTGCCTTAGACCGCTGCGCCACTTGGGAGGCCAGTTACAAACACTGATGTGAAGAAAACTATTTTAAATGAACACGTATGCAAAAGAACAAGGCAGCATCATTAGCTATGTTTCCATTAACTTGTCCAGTGATTTTTCTGTCAACATTTAGAAAGTTTGCATAGAAAATAGATGCGACAATTACCTGCTAGGGTGCGTTTCCATTGAACTTTGAAAACAGCTTGATGTAAGGATGTCACACCTAAAAACTATATATCTCAAAAACCTAGTGTCGAATGAAAATATTGTGGTTGAAGGGTTTCCATTACCCATTTAGGCAAATTGCGCGTTAATATAATAATATATAATATAATCAATTTTTTGCGACATTGCGTTTGTCGAATAAACCTGGGTCAATGGAAACCTGCCTAGTAACAGTTTCGCAAGATGTTTTAAATCAATTTCCGAAGCATTCTATAAAGTACTGTATTTTTCCAACCAAACAAACCTCATAGTCCTATAGTGTCCTCTATATTCTTCTAATGGCCTTGGAGATATACATTGATACATGATAGAGAAAGGCATAGATGGAGTCAAAGACAGGTGGAGTCAAAGCCAGGTAGACAGACTCAAAACCAGATAGACGGAGCCACAGACGCCATAGATAGATTTATATGGTTCTGGATAGAGTACCTACCCAACTGAAAGGCACAAGCTAGTGTTATGAAACTCCCAGCTGGGCATGGCGTCAGCAGAGAGAGAACCACGGCAGGATGGGCAAGGCGGGGCAGTAACCTGAAACACTCTGGATCATGGGAGAAGTGTTGTCCTCTGACTAGAGAGAGAGAGAGAGAGAGAGAGAGAGAGGATGTTCACATAAGACAGAGTTTATTTTGTTTGTTTTCAGAGCGGGACAATGAAAACTGGTGAAAATTGACAACCTGGTTTGAGATTAGTTATGAATGGCCTCCTATGCTACTTTTCAGGGTAAGATTTCACATTTCCAAGGCTACAACAACTAATGTCGAGATTAGATCCAGTCAAGGAATAGAGATGTCAACGTGCTCTAATAAAACCAGCCTACTCGTGTGTAGAAAGACACCAATGAAAGGGAGGGAGGGTTTTTTCATTCAGCCAGACATTCATTTCCTTCTCATACGCAGCAATAAAAGCCGGGTCTTCTCCTGCCATCCTTCACTCCTGACTTTATCAGTTCAGTGTTGACATCGAAGCATGGAGTGCTGCATCTTTTATGTTTGTCCCTGTTTTTCTGCTGCTGGAACAATAATCTAAAGCTTTCGGAGCAGCGCTGGACATAATTACATTTCTGCAGTCTTCAGCAAGATTAAATTGCGGGGCAGTCGATCTCAATGGCTGATTTCTCTCTGTCCCTTTCACACACTCTTTCTCTCTCTCTCCCTCTGCATTAGCGTAAGGGTGGGTTAGAGAGAGAAAGAGATGGACACAGATCGGGGGGGGGGTCAGTCCAGTCACTGAGAATAAGTGGGCTGGCTGAGGTTTAATCTCAATGCGGGGGATTACAGATTGTGCACTGTGTTAGTTCCAGCCAACCACCAGTCTCATTGGTCAACATGTATATTCCATCCAGCCATGCCAATAATCACTATGACACACACCCTCTAAAGACTTCTTACTTTGTTAAATATGGAGATTTTGGGTATGCGTTGTGTGCCTGCCAATTAGTGAAAGTTGTTACACGTACAAACTGAGAATTATATCTATACCTGTTCAGATGTCATCAATATGTCATGTATGACATTTGGCTTCCCATGGTTCATGTTGGCTGACTAACCTTTTCCTCAAACATTGATGTGGCCTGATTAGTCAGGGGGCAGACACAGAGGTTGTTAGAGAAGGTTGCTACTGTATTATTAAGGTTGCCACAATCATGTGTGCAGACCTGATGCAGCACCCATGTGCTCTCTGCTGTGCTGTGGCTGTAGCTCCACACTGGTTCTCATGTGCCTTTCTACTTGATTATCTGCATTATGCCAGTTTCTGGTCCTTTGATCCCTGAGGCAGTAATGATGTACTACTGCCCAAGAAAAAACCTCCTCATCATCACACTTATAGATGATTTGAACATTATGCGCAAAAAATGCTAATATCGGTCCCATGATTTGAATGGGATTTGTGCCACAAATGCTAAAACGTTAGCATTTGGAAACAGTGCCAGCCACTGCCAGGGAAACTAAACCAAAGCATGGATTGCTGTAATACCCTGTACATAGACAGCTTACAGGGTAAGGAGACCAATGTGTCACTTTGTAATTTGGGTGAACTTTCCCTTAAAGAACAACACCACGAACATAAAATATACAATAAGGCACAAGGCGCTGATCGAGGATCAGGTCACCCCTGTCCATGTAATCTTATTCATGGTGTCATCTAAAAGGAAAAGCTGATCCTAGATCACATTCCTACTCAGACACTTGAGAGATATGCTGCTCCTTACATAAAGTCAGGGGAAACCAGTAGAATCCTGACCATGGAAACATAGACCATTTGTATGTTCCAGGTTGACATAGATTCATGCCTGCAAACCACCTGCAGTTTCCCTCAGATGTAGCCTATGTAGGCAGCAGATACCAAGGGAGTGACCGTCCGTAGCCTAGATAGGGAGTTTTTCCTAGCCACCATGCTTCTACATCTGCATTGCTTGCTCTCTGGGGTTTTAGGCTCTGTTTCTGTATAAGCACTTTGTGACAACTGCTGATGTAAAAAGGGCTTTATAAAAACTTTTGATTGAAATACATTTGTTATATGTTTGGAGTAGTCCTCCCCTTAGACACGGAAAGAAAGGTCAAAACTCATGGATGCAAATGTATATGATGCAGGCTGAAATCATCACATCATCTCATAACGTGATTTAAATGAGAGGGCAGAATAAATTGTTTATTATGAAGACACCAGCATAACAGAATCACTGCTCACCCACTGGACACACCCTGGTTGAATCAACATTGTTTCCACGTCATTTCAGGGAAATTACATTGAATCAACGTGGAATAGACATTGAATTGATGTCTGTGCCCAGTGGGCAGGGCATAACCTGGTGAGTCAGCTATTATAGCATTATAGTGTTGTAATGTTATAGACCCCAAACAAAATGTAGCTCTTGCCGCAGAGTCTATTTATGCAATAAGGGTGTGGTATATGGTCAATATACCACGGCTAAGGGCTGTTCTTATGCACGACGCAACACGGAGTAGCACGGCTGTCAGCCAATCAGCATTCAGGGCTTGAACCACCCAGTTTATAATGGTATAATTCTCTGGCATCTGGAGTGGAAGTTGTGACTCGTGCCTATCCTGTGCCAGAATGTCTCGCTCAGGATGTCTCTACCTGGTGTAGTCGTGGTGGTGCTCAGTGTCAGGAAACAGAGCCTGTCCTCTCTGGTGAGACTACACTGGGAGGGTGGCTGGCACACACTCAGCTCACAGACAATAAAATGGTGGTGCAAGGAAAGCATCACTGTACTGTAGTGGTAATCAGCTCCAGGTCGGTTCTAGTAAACTACCTACACACCACTGTCTGGTGTAGAAATACTGGAGTTTACTTGATTTGTTTGTGTCAGATTCATCCAATGTTTGTGTTAACTATTACATTTTTTTCTGAAGAGGAAAAAAATATACAATGAGTGTACAAAACATTAGGAACACCTTCCTAATATTGAGTTGCACCTCCTTTTGCCCTCAGAACAGCCTCAATTCATCAGGGCATGGACTCTACAAGGTGTCGAAAGTATTCCACAGGGATGCTGGCCCATGTTGACTCCAATGCTTCCCCCAGTTGTATCAAGTTGGCTGGATGTCCTTTGGGTAGTGGACCATTTTTGATACACACAGAAACTGTTGAGTGTGAAAAACCCAACAGTGTTGCAGTTCTTGACACACTCAAACCGGTACGCCTGACACCTACAACCACTGAAACATTTTGTCTTGCCCATTCACCCTCTGAATGGCACACATGCACAATCCATGTCTCAATTGTCTCAAGGCTTAACAAGTGACATCAATAAGGATCATAGCGTTCACCTGGTCAGTCTGTCATTGAAAGTGTTCCAAATGTTTTGTACACGCAGTGTATGAGCAGTCTGTGTGTAGCCTAGGGAGTGTCTGCCTCAATCTCTTAAATTAGTCAGAAGAAACAATATCAATACATAAACCTCATATTCACTCTGGCATTCTGCCTCTGGAAAATTTTAATTCATATAGATGAGCATAAACAAAAATATACATGTAGCTGGATATTCCAATATGATTTAAGGGAGCTCCTTATTGCCCTTTCCATTGTCTATAAAATACACAAGCACCTTTTCTGAATGGTTGTCATTACTGAAGCAGAAACAGATAGCCAATACCACAATACACAGTAATCATCATCAAGTAATGGCCCTTCATTTACCAAGCTCACTTCAGACATCCACCATGATATCCTTCACCACAGAATGGCCTTTTCACTCCATTTCTGGAAGGAGGCGTCTGTGTAAAGGACCTGTTGTTTCTCATGTCATGCTCCACTCAAAATAATGTGCTTTACATGTTTTCAAAGCAAATGGTAGAGAGATCAGTTTGATATACACTGCTCAAAAAAATAAAGGGAACACTTAAACAACACAATGTAACTCAAAGTCAATCACACTTCTGTGAAATCAAACTGTCCACTTAGGAAGCAACACTGATTGACAATAAATTTCACATGCTGTTGTGCAAATGGAATAGACAAAAGGTGGAAATTATAGGCAATTAGCAAGACACCCCCAAAAAAGGAGTGATTCTGCAGGTGGTGACCACAGACCACTTCTCAGTTCCTATGCTTCCTGGCTGATGTTTTGGTCACTTTTGAATGCTGGCGGTGCTCTCACTCTAGTGGTAGCATGAGACGGAGTCTACAACCCACACAAGTGGCTCAGGTAGTGCAGCTCATCCAGGATGGCACATCAATGCGAGCTGTGGCAAAAAGGTTTGCTGTGTCTGTCAGCGTAGTGTCCAGAGCATGGAGGCGCTACCAGGAGACAGGCCAGTACATCAGGAGACGTGGAGGAGGCCGTAGGAGGGCAACAACCCAGCAGCAGGACCGCTACCTCCGCCTTTGTGCAAGGAGGTGCACTGCCAGTGCCCTGCAAAATGACCTCCAGCAGGCCACACAGCAGGCCACACACATAACTAATCATCAAGTCCTTAATGAGTTGAATCAGGTGTTTTGTCCGCGGCTACAACAAAAATGTGTGCTGTTGAGGATACTGGAGGACCGGAGTTGGGAAACGCTGACCTACAGTACTGGACTCGTACACACCTCAAACTCAACCCTGGACATCGAAGCCAGTTCCATTAAATGTTTTCAGGGACTGATATAGACCTGGGACAGCAGGTGTGTGCAATTAATAATCATGTAGAACAGCAGGCTCCGAACCTCATAGGGTTAGGGTTAAGTAACCCTGTTCTACACGGTTCTCACATGCCATACATTTGTGTTTGATCAAATGTTTTACTGTACTGTCCTGCAGTCTTTATCCGACAGTGATTTCAACCATTTACACCTCATTGTATTGTACTCTGCTACCAGTACTTGTCGAACAGAGCATGGGTTAGCTACTGATCTCTTTCCCTCTCTCTGTCCAACACCTGTTCAGAAAGGAACCGCTCATCTCTCTGGGATCTCAGAATACAGGGTATCAGGTGGAGTTGGCAACCATGCTGAAAGTGATTCCCTCCCTGAGCCAAGTCCATATGGGCAACGTGACCTTCACTTGTCTTAGTCAACAAACAAGGAAGTGGCACTAGAGTAGGTTCAGCAGTATAGAGGCAGGGCCAAGGCTTTCAGTATGCATTTTCACACTTTATGAAGAGAAATAGAAGAAGGAAAATATATATCCACATCAGTGTTATTCAAATCCAGGTCTCAAGCTGCTGCTGGTTTTCTTTTCTACATCACAGATAATTGATAGATATTCAGTTTGGTACTCCACAGTATAATCGATTGGTTAGAGAGCCCACTCACCTGGGGTCTGGAACAGTCCTTTATTAAGAGCCTAGATGGGCAGGAGTAAAACCAGCAATGCTGCAGAACTTCAAGGCCCATATCCCATGTTCTTCATGGTCTTGCCACTGCAATATTAAACAAAATACACTACATGACCAAAAGTATGTGGAAAAAGCTGAGGGATGGGCCTGGCAAAATGTAACCTCTCTCTAATTCATAGACAGAGGTTTGGATGCAAGGACTGACCATCCATGAGATCAACATGATAGTTTTAACTATGTTCTGAGGCTATACAGTGTTTGTTTACATTTACATTGTCTTACTCCAAGGTTTGTAAACAATCTTATTTTGGGTTCTGATGGGTACAACAGTTAAACTAACTCATGAGGCATTTATAAATTATATTCTCTAAGAATAAATGGGTATATATAATTAATTTATGAGTCCAAAAATGTATGTAGCAACTAAGGATTCCAGATTTAAACTAAACACAGATGGACAAACAATAACATTCCGACAGCTATGGAATTAGGCAGGGGGAACAGCTGCTGCAAAATGTATTATAAATTGATTTTACTCAGACAACCCTTTTCAAACTAGTGGGAACAATGCCTTGGGGAGCTCTCGTCCCATGCATTACTAATGATACTATACCTCATGGCATGAGCAGTCTTCTTTTCCTGAACCCCTATTCTATTCATGCAGTATGATTGTATCATACAAGACAACCCTCCAATCTGTCACAGGTATTGCTTTGCTCCTCTTTGCTCCCTGTTCTCATCCAATTTGCCATTAATTTCCTCTTTGTAGAGAGAAGGGCCTTGGTGCATGAGTGCTGTGTGAACTAGAGTGCTTGCGTGGAGAGGTGAGAGAATGCTGCTGTATGGCTGAAGGCAGGCAGGCTGGGTGGGTGTGTGTGAACGAGGATGGGAAGTGTTGATTAGATGTCAGAGAGGAAGACATGCACTATATATACAAAAGTATGACCCCTTAAAATTTGTGGATTTGGCTATTTCAGCCAAACCTGTTGCTGACGTGTATATAATCGAGCACACAGCTATGCAATCTCCATAGACAATCCTTGGCAGTAGAATGACCTTACTGAAGAGCTGTTATTGTGAAGTGGAAACGTCTAAGAGCAAAAACGGCTCGGCCGTGAAGTGGTACGCCACACAAGTTCACAGAATGGGACTGCTGTAGCGCGTAAAAATCCTCTGTCCTCGGTTGCAACACTCATTACCGAGTTCCAAACTGCCTCTGGAAGCAACGTCAGGACAAGAACTGTTCGTCGGGAGCTTCATAACATGCGTTTCCATGGCCAAGCAGATACACACAAGCCTAAGATCATAATGCACAATGCGAAGCGTCTGTTGGAGTGGTGAAAAGCTCGGCGTCATTGGACTCAGTTGAAACGCATTCTCTGGAGTGACAAATCATGCTTCACCATCTGGCAGTCCGACAGACGAATCTGGGTTTGGTGGGTGACAGGAGAACGCTACCTGACCCAATGCATAGTGCCATCTGTAAAGTTTGGTGGAGAGGAATAATGGTCTGGGGCTGTTTTTCATGGCTCGGGCTAGGCCCCTTAGTCCCAGTGAATGGAAATATTAACACTACAGCTTACAACGACATTCTAGATGATTCTGTGCTTCAAACTTTGAGGCAAAAGTTTGGGGAAGGCCCTTTCCTGTTTCAGCATGACAATGCCCCCACGCACAAAGCGAGGTCCATTCAGAAATGGTTTGTCGAGATCGTTGTGGAAGAACTTGACTGGCCTGCACAGAGCCCTTACCTCAACCCCATCAAACACATTTGGGATGAATTGGAACGCCGACTGCGAGCCAGGCCTAATCGCCCAACATCAGTGCCCGGCTAATGCTCTTGTGGCTGAATGGAAGCAAGTCCCCGCAGCAATGTTCTAGTGGAAAGCCTTCCCAGAAGAGTGGAGGCTGTTATAGCAGCAAAGGGGGGACCAACTCCATATTAATTCCCATGATTTTGGAATGAGATGTTCGACGAGCAGGTGTCCACATACATTTGGTCATGTAGTGTAGATCCAGGGAATCATCATCACACACGCACAAACGCACACACGCAGTTCCTGGCTTGGCCTCCTGGGTCTCCTTATCCGTTTAATGAATCCAAGAAGATGCCCATGTACCTTCCAGTGTCCCTCATTACACCATGATTAAAATGGAGAAACAAATTAATCCTATTCTCATTGACTACCACTAAAAAATAGGCTATTAAATACTCAAAGGTTGGCTGATATAGAATATTTAGTGGGGTAGATTCACAAAACTTCTAAAAGATACAAAAAGTAGAGATAATTCTCAGTGAGTCGCATTTGCCTCATTCCTACCAGATGAATGATTAGACTCTGATGCCCATGTGGGAACACTTCCTCGACAGCAGCCATAGTGTCATCTCAGTGTAGTGACATGGTGGGAACAAGTGATAGAGAGGAAGGGGAAGGTGGAGTGGAGGCATCCTATCCAGAGAGCCAGTAGAGACTAGTGACAGCCAGCCAGCGTCGCCCAGGGCGAGACAAATCTCATTTGTAGCATTACCAGGCTCTTTGGTGTGTGAGAGGGCTGAAGAAAAGGCCTGCTTGTGACTGTGACAGTGTGGCATCCCTCCCTCACTGCTCTCTGGCTATAGAGATGTAAAAGAGCACTGTTATGGGGTGGATTAGTGGGGGAGATTCGTTACGGTTCCGCTGATCTCAACATCAGAATGAATGTTCAGAGGTTTAACAAGAATCTAGATTCCAATCTGCACCATATGAAACTTTAGAATAATTTACAATTATAAAACGGGTTGTTTGGATCCTGGATGCTGATTGATTTATAGCAGGGAGTAATAGCACCACAATCCTCGCATTCTCCAGGTAATGCATGTTAACAGTTCCATTAGAATTATCAATGCGCATCCACTGTCCCACAACCCAGCCAGTTAATTTATAAACTGTACAGAGAAATTGTGAAAGTGATATATATATAATTACACAATTATAAGGCTCATCAGGTATGTGGTGCCTTATTATTGTTGTGTTTTTGTGTTAGCTGAATGGTCTGAGAGGTTATTACATTATTCATCTAGTCTATGACCTGAGGTAGCTTATTGTTAGTAAATACATGTATAAGTAGCAATAGAAATTCTCTAAGGAACATATTGAAATTGATCATGTTAAGGAATTATTTTATCATGCCAGTGAACAAATGAACCCCCTGAGGCATATTCATTACATTTGAAACACTTAAGTTGTTTCAGTATTGAGTGCATTAGAACAGCAAAAATGGTCTCATTATAAGCCTTTTGTGTGGTAACAAATTAGATTGAAAACTAAAGTGCAGGATAACTGTTTTATTTATTCTGTTCTAAGAGAGAAGAGCATGCAGATATCAGGGCTGTTGCACAGACCCAATAGATAGATACAGTAGATAGGCCATATGCAGTAGATCCCAATAATATACAGTGTGTTTGAGTTCTAGTGTCAGCTCCCAGTCAAATCTATTCCAAATGAAGAAACATTCCCATGTTTTCTTAATAAATCAACAGAGTATTGATTTTGTTATCAATCATGAGAAATATGGATGGCATAACTGAATAAACTTCCTCTTTCAGGTTCAGCATGAGGCCTTGTGAAGAACTGAACAGTCAAAGGTAGTTATTCGAAAACAATCATTATTGTTCCAGTCCAGGTATTGTTCAAAAGATTACTTGAACAACACCCTCCTCAGATTAGCAGAACAGGAACAAGAAACAGCTACAGCATAGCACCTGGAATACCAGAACACATACGGAGCAGAACACCGGACCAAGGTGCCCAGAATTATGCCAATCTAGTCAGAATCCCCTGAAGGATCTTACTGCAACAGTGCTGACTTGGCTGTAACATCTCAGCGACAGCATGGCTGACCCTTACCAGAACAATGTGTACCACCAAGGAGGAGGTGACACCTATGGCACCTACGGAGAGGGAGGAGACCAGGAGGGCTACGGTTACCAGGGCGAGTCCTACCCTCAGGAGGAGGATGCAGCCAGCGATGCCACGGAGGGCCATGATGACGAGGACCAGATGTACGAGGGAGAGTACCAGGGGATCCCCCACCCTGACGAGGTGAAGGCGGCCCAGAGGGCAGCGAGGGCCAAGGCCAGGCAGGCTCAGGCAGGGGCCACAGAGCTGGATGAGCTGGCTGAGCAGTATGAGGACATCATGGAGGACTGTGGGCATGGACGGTTCCAGTGGACCCTGTTTATAGTGCTGGGCCTGGCCCTCATGGCTGATGGGGTGGAGTGCTTTGTGGTGGGGTTCGTGCTGCCCAGCGCGGAGAAGGACATGTGCTTATCCAATGGAGAGAAAGGCATGCTAGGTGAGTCATGGCTAAATGCCAACACTTGTTGGAAGACATACAACCCATATTAACACTTGTCTTGTATAATGTCTTGGTCAATTCATTCTGGGAAAAAGGAATACGAGGCTGAATTAAGAGTCTGAATTGTAATGGGAAAATAATAATGTTATATCTTCAAAAAGTCTTACTTAAAGTTCTGATACCAAATGAAATAATTTCAGAGGACACAATTCAGTCCCTGCACGACATTCTGTGGATATCAGTGCAAACTGTGTAAAATCAAAGCTAAGTTGTGGATTGTATTGGGGACGGTTCCAGCCAATAGCAGCCTTGCAGTCAATACTAGCCGGCAGGTACTTAAGTGCTCCGTAAATTAGAAAAGTTCTCAAATAAGCTAATGGCACAGTTGATTCCAAGATGAATCTGGATGCTTTTTATGCTCTACTTTACTTCAATATATTCCTGCTTAGTGAAGCAGGAGGAAAATTGATTATCCGTTTCTCCACAGCAAATAACATGAGTTTTGGCAACCGGAGCGATCTGCGGCATGCCACCAATCAAACTGATTGAGACTATGCAGTATTTTGTAGGCCCATGTCTGAGGGAAATGTGGTTTTCTCTCCGTTCCACCCTAACAAAAGCAGCTAGCTATATGCAAAAGTTGCTCTCAGAGACTGCCGTAGAATATTGCAACACAAAAAGGGGCATCCAAATGTTGAAAGTTTTCTACTCAAAGGCTAGATGAAAGTTCACCTATCTATAAGAACTGACAGAGATATATCAAACTAGACTTGAGAAAATGGGGTTGAGAATAGGACTTCTTTAAAGAGTCGGACACGTTGTTCTAGTGCAGTGGTGGATTTGAAATTCAGAGTCAGACACCACTTTGAAACCTTTGAAACCTGTGGGTGGAAGCTGTCCAAGGAGACAAGTATCTGGGATGAGAGGGCAGTTTTTTCTCCCTCTCCCCAGCCTCAGCGGCCCAGCAGCCCAGCAGGCTGTACTGGTTGGTAGGACTGAGTCAGCAGGTGGCTGAGGAGAGGAGATCAATAGCCACTCTACTGACCTTGTGTCTAGGATACATACTGTTCGCCTGCTGCTTCACTTCCCTTTGGCTAACTACACTCTGGCAATCACAATCACGAGCAACGTTTATTCACTGCACTGTATATTCTGTAGCCCTCAGATCTCAGACTGACTCACATAGACAAAGTAATTGCCCTTCTGGGAAACATTTTTTTTTTTTTTATTGAATGAAATTGAATTGAATAAATAGGGTGGAGTCATGTAACTTTTAGGTACTCAGAGGATACAGGATATGATGGATCATAAACTGAACAATAATATAAAAGCAACATGTAAAGTGTTGGTCCCATGTTTCATGAGCTGAAAAAAAAGATCCCAGAAATTTACCATATGCACAAAAAGCTTATTTCTATCAAATGTTGTGCACAAATTTGTTTACATCCATGTTAGTGAGCATTTCTCCTTTGCCAAGATAACCCATCCAACTGTCAGGTGTGGCATATCAATAAGATGATTAAACAGCATGATCATTACACAGGTGCACCTTGTGCTGGGGACAATAAAATACCACTCTAAAATGTGCAGTTTTGTCACACAACACAATGCTACAGATGTCTCAAGTTTTGAGGGAGCGTGCAATTTGCATGCTGACTGCAGCAATGTCCACCAGAGCTGTTGCCAGAAAATGTAATGCAAATTTCTCTACCATAAGCCTCCTCCAATGTCATTTGAGAGAATTTGGCAGTATGTCCAAATCCAATTTTATTGGTCACATACACATGGTTAGCAGATGTTATTGCGAGTGTAGCGAAATGCTTATGCTTCTAGATCCGACAGTGCAACAGTATCTAACAGGTAATATCTAACAATTCCACAACAAAACCTAATATTTAACAAATTCCACAACAAAACCTAATACACACAATCTAGTAAAGGAATGGGATAAGAATATATTGGTATAAAATATATAGATGAGCAGTGACAGAGTGGCTAAGATGCAATAGATATTAAATAATAGATAGTGAAGGATACAGTATATAATGATGAGATGAGTAATGCGAGATATGTAAACATTCTTAAAGTGGCATTATTAAAGTGACTAGTGTTCCATTTATTAAAGTGGCCAATGATATCAAGGCTGTAGGTAGGCAGCCACCTCTCTGTGCTTGTGGTGGCTGTTTAACAATCTGATGGCCTTGAAATAGAAGCTGTTTTTCAATCTCTCTGTCCCAGTTTTGATGCACCTGGACTGACCTCGCCTTCTGGATGGAAGCAGGGTGAACAGGCAGTGGCTCGGCTGGTTATTTGTCCTTGATGATCTTTTTTGCCTTCCTGTGACATCGGGTGTTGTAGGTGTCCTGGAGGGCAGGTAGTTTGCCCCCGGTGATGCGTTGTGCAGACCGCACCACCCTCTGGAGAGCCCTGCAGTTGTGGGTGGTGCAGCTGCCGTACCAGGCGGTGATACAGCTCAACAGGATGCTCTCAATTGTGCACGTGTAAAAGTTTAGTGAGGGTTTTCAGTGACAAGCCATATTTTTTCAGCCTCCTGAGGTTGAAGAGGTGCTGTTGCGTACACTGTCCATTTCAGTTTGTCGGTGATATGTACACCGATGAACTTAAAACGTTCCACCTCTCCACTGCTATCCCGTCAATGTTTCCTGCAGTCCAAAATCATCTCTTTTGTTTTGCTGACATTGAGTGAGAGGTTATTTTCCTGACACCACATTCCGAGGGCCCTCACCTCCTCCCTGTAGGTTGTCTTGTTGTTGGTAATCAAGCCTACCACTGTAGTGTCGTCTGCAAACTTGATGATTGAGTCGGAGGCGTGCATGGCCACGCAGTCATGGGTGAACAGGGAGTACAGGAGGGGGCTGAGAACGCACCCTTGTGGGGCCCCAGTGTTGCGGATCAGCGGAGTGGAGATGTTGTTTCGTACCTTCACCAACTGGGGGGCGGCCGCCAGGAAGTCCAGGACCCAGTTGCACAGGTCAGGCTCGAGACCCAGGGTCTCAAGCTTGATGATGAGTTTGGAGGGTACTATGGTGTTGAATGCTGAGCTGTAGTCAATAAACAGCAGTCTTACATAGGTATTCTTCTTGTCCAGATGGGATAGGGCAGTGTGCAGTGTGATGGCGAGTGTATCGTCTGTGGACCTGTTCGGGCAGTAAACAAATTGGAGTGGTTCTAGTGTGACAGGTAGGGTGGAGGTGATATGATCCTTGACTAGTCTCTCAAAGAACTTCATGGTGACAGAAGTGAGTGCTACGGGGTGGTAGTCATTTAGCTCAGTTACCTTAGCTTTCTTGGGAACAGGAACAATGGTGGCCATCTTAAAGCATGTGTGGATGGTAGACTGGGATAGGGATTGATTGAATGTGTCCGTAAACACACCAGCCAGCTGGTCTGCGCATGCTCTGAGGACACGACTAGGGATGTCGTCTGGGCCGGCAGCCTTGCGAGGATTAACACATTTAAATGTTTTACTCACGTCGGCAACGGAGAAGGAGAGCCCTCAGTCTTTGGTTGGGGGCCGCGTCGGTGGAACTGTATTGTCCTCAAAGCACGTAAAGAAGTTGTTTAATTGGTCTGGAAGCAAGACGTCGATGTCCGCGACGGGGCTGGTTTTCTTTTTGTAATCCGTGATTGTCTGTAGAACCTGCCACATACGTCTCGTGTTTGAACCGTTTAATTTCGACTCCACTTTGTCTCTATACTGACGCTTTGCTTGTTTGATTGAATTACGGCGGGAATAACTACACTGTTTGTATTCGGCCATGTTTCCAGTCGCCTTTCCATGATTAAATGCGGTGGTATGTGCTTTCAGTTTTGTGCGAATGCTGCCATCAATCTATGGTTTCTGGTTAGGGAAGGTTTTAATAGTCACAGTGGGTACAACATCTCCTATACACTTCCTTATAAACTCACTCACCGAGTCAGCGTATACATCAATGTTATTGTCTGAGGCTACCCGGAACATATCCCGGTCCACGTGATTGAAGCAATCTTGGAGCGTGGAATCCGATTGGTCAGACCAGCGTTGGATAGACCTAAGCACGGGAGCTTCCTGTTTTAGTTTCTGCCTATAGGAGGGGAGCAACAAGATGGAGTCATGGTCGGATTTGCCAAAAGGAGGGCGGGCCTCACATCCGGCCTCACAACCGCAGACCATGTGTATGGAGTCGTGTGGGTAAGCGGTTTGCTGATGTCAACGTTGTGAATAGAGTGCCCCATTGTGGCGGTGGGGTTATGATATGGGCAGGCATAAGCTACGGACAATGAACACAATTGCACTTTATCGATGGCAGTTTGAATGCAGATGATGAGATCCTGAGGCCCTTTGTCGTGCCATTCATCCGCCGCCATCACCTCATGTTTCAGCATGATAATACACGATCCCATGTCGCAAGGATCTGTACACAATTCCTGGGAGCTGAAAATATCCTAGTTCTTCCATGGCCTGCATACTCACCATGTACGACAGCGTGTTCCAGCAACTTCGCACAGCCATTGAAGAGGATTGAGACAACATTCCATAGGCCACAATCAACAGCCTGATCAACTCTATGCGAAAGAGATGAGTCGCGCTGCATGAGGCAAATGGTGCCAACACCAGATACTGACTGGTTTTCTGATCCACGCCCCTACCTTTTTACAGATGCATATCTGTATTCCCAGTCATGTGAAATCCATTGAATAGGGCCTAATTTATTTATTTCAATTGACTGATTTCCTTATATGAACTGTAACTCTGTGAAATCTTTGAAATTGTTGCTTGTTACGTTTATATTTTTGTTCGGTATAATTATCTTGTGTAACATCTAGATTTAAAAGGAACAAGTTAGCAGCTTTTCTGTTTAAGTGTGGCATGATTACAAATTCAGTCAGGTATCCTATTAGTTATTCACTATCTCATCTTGCCCTAAATGTTGCTCTTTACAGTAATTTAATCTACAGTTTATCCAATGCCCCTCAATGTTTCAGTCCAAATGTACAGTATACGCTCCAGTTTACTTCAATGGTTTAAATTTTGACTTCCTAACCATAATCAATCAGCCTCAATGGGTCTACTAAAATATGAGATGCCTCTAATTCACACTTTCACTGTGATCACTGCATACATTCTGACTCAATGGATGTAAACTGTCCAATCAGAAGGCAGAGTGGCAGCAATGTCACTGTTCTACAGGGAGAGGAGGTTGGGGGATTGATCCTCATCTCCATATGTTTATCCGTTGACAGCAGGCCCGAGTCTTCACTCTCACACCCGTCATCACCCACACCCCCCATGGCATTGCCATCTGCAGTGACATCATGCCACCATGCTAGGCGCTGGCACTTGGCACAGGCTGCTGGTGGTAAAATGTGTTCTTTTTGGGAGATTCTTCCCCAGTGATAGGGTTGGGTTGATAGGCTACAGGTAAGCTGAGTAATGGTTTAGATGTACAAATAAAGTGCATAGAAAAGTGCTCTCATCTGCAATAGTCAAGCAGGCCGCTGATGTACAGTACTTAAATGGGCACATGACTTATATCTACAGTTGGAAGTTTACATACACTTAGGTTGGAGTCATGAACTCGTTTTCAACCACTCCACAAGTTTCTAGTTTTGGCAAGTCGGTTAGGACATCTACTTTGTGCATGACACAAGTCATTTTTCCAACAATTGTTTACAGACAGCTTATTTCACTTATAATTCACTGTATCACAATTCCAGTGGGTCAGAAGTTTACATACACTAAGTTGACTGTGCCTTTAAACAGCTAGGAAAATTCCAGAAAATGATGTCATGGCTTTAGAAGCTTCTGATAGGCTAATTGACATCATTTCAGTCAATTGGAGGTGTACCTGTGGATGTATTTCAAGGCCTACCTTCAAACTCAGTGCCTCTTTGCTTGACATCATGGGAAAATCAAAAGAAATCATCCAAGACTTCAGAAAAAAAATTGTAGACATCCACAAGTTTGGTTCATCTTTGTGAGCAATTTCCAAACACCTGAAGGTACCACGTTCATCTGTACAAACAATAGCACGCAAGTATAAACACCATGGGACCATGCAGCCGTCATACCGCTCAGGAAGGAGACATGTTCTGTCTCCTAGAGATGAACCTACTTTGGTGTGAAAAGTGCAAATCAATCCCAGAACAACATCAAAGGACCTTGTGAAGATGCTGGAGGAAACAGGTACAAAAGTATCTATTTCCACAGTAAAACGAGTCCTATATCGACATAACCTGAAAAGCCGCTCAGCAAGGAAGAAGCCACTGCTCCAAAACCGCCATAAAAAAGCCAGACTACCGTTTGCAACTACATGGGGACAAAGATTGTACTTTTTGGAGAAATGTCCTCTGGTCTGATGAAACAAAAATGGAACTGTTTGGCCATAATGACCATCGGTATGTTTGGAGGGAAAAGGGGAGGCTTGCAATCCGAAGAACACCATCCCAACCGTGAAGCACGGGGTGGCAGCATCATGTTGTGGGGGTGCTTTGCTGCAGGAGGGACTGGTGCCCTTCACAAAATAGATGGCATCATGAGGCAGGAAAATTATGTGGATATATTGAAGCAACATCTCAAGACATCAGTCAGGAAGTTAAATATTGGTTGCAAATAGGTCTTCCAAATGGACAATGACCCCAAGCATACTTCCAAAGTTGTGGCAAAATGGCTTAAGGACGACAAAGTTAAGGTATTGGAGTGGCCATCACAAAGCCCTGACCTCAATCCCATAGAAAATTGGTGGGCTGAACTGAAAAAGCATGTGCGAGCAAGGAGGCCTACAATCCTGACTCAGTTACACCAGCTCTGTCTGGAGGAATGGGCCAAAATTCACCCGACTTATTGTGGGAAGCTTGTGGAAGGCTACCCACAACGTTTGACCCAAGTTAAACAATTTAAAGGCAATGCTACCAAATACTAATTGAGTGTAGGTAAACTTCCACTGGGAATGTGATGAAATAAATAAAAGCTGAAATAAATCATTCTCTCTACTATTATTCTGACATTTCACATTCTTAAAATAAAGTGGTGATCCTAACTGACCCAAGACAGGGAATTTTTACTAGGATTAAATGTCAGGGATTGTGAAAAACTGAGTTTAAATGTATTTGGCTAAGGTGTATGTAAACTTCCAACTTCAACTGTACTTCAACTGTACTTATCTGGGGCTTAAATTAATAGGCTTTATTACCAAAGGTTAGAAAATACTGTACTTTCTTAGGCAGAAACACATACACCTTCATGATTATATCAAATGTCAGCGTTTAGCGTACATAAACAAAAAGTTATACTTGATGCCAGCATTCATTATATGCTAAAAATAGGTGTTCCAGTCAAGCGTTGAGAGATGGACAAATGCACACATTAAATAATGTTCTGTTTCTTTTGAGACAGGTTAAAGCCCTAAAAGTGATATGACATAGAAATATGATACCTGTTAAGGCTTCACAAAATACCATTCAAGGCTATTCAATTTGACCAAAAATACATTTTGTCTGTCGTTACCTTAGAAATGCGATTTTACATCTCTGACCTAACCTTGAGAATGAGTCAGAATGCAGAGTACAAAAATATATTTACAAATGCACAACTATTCCAAAAATGTTTTTATTCGTTTTTTGGGTATTTTCAGTTAAAATATATTGTATTACACTGAGAGATTTCTCAATACTGCCCATAGGACATTGCCCTCCACTGCCTGTCTGTCAGGAGGGATGTACTAGCCTGTCTCCTGGTGGACAACATCAAAAGTGGCACCAATGTCCAGATATCCAGTTTCAGCATTGCTGCTGAGGCTGTGGTAGTTGTTGAGCATTCAAACACAACTCTGTATATTGTATGTCATCAAAGGTGTTTCCCTAAAATACAGTTCTGTGATCCATAAAAGCACACCGCATCACCAGAATGTATGGTTACCTCAAGTGTGTTGAGTGGAATCTACCTTCCCCTTTATTCACTGAGTTCAAATCACTAGATACATGTCTGCTAGTGAACTGTACCTGTGCTGGCTACTACCTGTGTCTTGCCTTTCTCTCTCTCCTGCAGGTTTGACAGTGTTCCTGGGCATGATGGTTGGGGCGTTCATCTGGGGAGGCATGGCAGACAAACTGGGCCGCCGGAAGTGTCTGATCTGGGCACTCACCATCAACTGTGTCTTCGCCTTCCTCTCCTCCTTCGCCCAGGGATATGGCTTCTTTCTCTTCTTTAGGCTCATCTCCGGCATCGGGTAAGAAAGACCCCCGTCTATAGAGAGAGGGGAAACAAGGGATGAGTTTCTACTTGAAGGAATTAGGGTTGTGACTGGGATGCTATAGGACAAGTGAACATGATCCTTTCTACCTGATAAAATATACTTTGAACAACGTAACAGTTACAAAGCCACAGCCTCTGAAGAAGCTACATGGAAGAGGCAGTAGTTACTGTAGGACTTGTGCTAGATTATACTTCCTCCCATGTTCAGCACATTCAGAGCTACTCTCCTCCTCCACCTACAACAATGCAGCATTGTGCTGTCTCAGAATAGCGTTGTTCCACAGGGATGTAAGCAAGCTTTGCATACTGACTCCGGAATCAGGTCAAAGCGTATGCAAAAACATTGTGTATAAAGAAGACCTCAGCTGGAGGAGCATGGTGTATTAGACTATTGTGTATCTATGTATGGTTGGATATTAGTGGAAGCTCAAACTACTGACCTTAAACTACTGACCTTTCGGAAACTTACCTGATTACAAAAATACTATTCAAAGATTATATGAAGCTAGGAGATCAGTACCAGACCAGTAACTTGCTCCGTGATCTGTGTTTGGAAAAATATCAGTGTTGGACTCTTTAAAAAAACAAAAACATAATGTCAGGATAATACTTGTGAAATCAGGAAGAACAGAAGTCTGTTCTTCCTCGAAAAATAGATGATTCATCTAGGGACTTCCTGGATTCATAATGGTAAAATAAAAAAGCAAATATCTTGTGTAATCTACAATCTAAATCTGTCAGTGAGTTCCTATACTAATCCTCTGTATCTCCCTTCAGTATTGGAGGTTCTGTCCCTATCGTCTACTCCTACTTCTCAGAGTTCCTTCAGATGGATAAGAGGGGGGAACACCTGAGCTGGCTGTGTATGTTCTGGATGGTGGGAGGCATCTATGCCTCCTTCACAGCCTGGGGCATCATCCCTCACTATGGTACAGTACAATACTGCATACTAAACACTCAACAGACAACCCTTACTATAGCAGCCATGACCTGGGATTAATATCATCCTCCTTGCTGACATAAGCAAGTTCACCCAAGTTCAGCTACAGCGGTCCCTGCATTGGATGTTATGGAAATGTAACACGACTAAGCCACAGGAGGTTGGCGACACCTTAATTGGGGAGAACGTGCTTGTGGTAACGGCTGGAGTGGAATAAGTGGAATGGTATGCCATTCCAGTCGCTACGTTCTAGCCATTATTATGAGCCGTCCTCACCTCAGCAGTCTCCACTGGACTAAGCATATGTGTTGGGTTAATTAACTGGCTGATAGATTTGTAATCCTAATATTAGTCTGTAAACACACCTATAGACCCAGGGAGTGATTTGACTTGTGTTCCAGGTTCTAGAGTCTAGACACAGGTAATGGATGATGATTGTGTGGTGACTGTATTGTATTGTGTTGTGTTCCAGGCTGGGGCTCTAGACTGAGATAATGACTGAGGTTGTGTGTTGTGTTCCAGGCTGGGGCTTCAGCATGGGGACAGAGTTCCAGTTCCACAGCTGGAGGGTGTTTGTGCTGGTCTGTGCCCTGCCTGCCATCGCCTCCCTGGTGGGGCTCATGTTCATGCCTGAGAGCCCCAGGTTCCTCCTGGAGGTAAGATCTATTTCCTTAAGATTAAGATGAACAGTACAGGACCGTAATACTCTGGACTTTTAACATATTGTGTTGATCATACAATATTTTCATACAAAACCCCAAACCGAGTTTGCAGATGTATTTGGTTTAAAAACACACACAACTGAAATGTGTGGACTATAGGGAGGTTTTGACTTACAGTGTAACGATGTGCGCTGAGAGTCAGGAAGCAAGTTCAGGGAGTGAGTGTTTTTAATAAATAAACGCAACATAATACGAAACACGAACAACGCACAGACATGAAATACAGTATGTGGCTGTCTTTGTCAGAATGCCAAACATGACGAGGCCTGGATGATCCTGAAGAATGTCCATGACACCAACTGGAGGGCAAAGGGCCAGCCTGAGAAGGTCTTCCAGGTGTGTAGAGACAACATCACAGATGACCACTAAATAACATGTGCTTGAAGGGCTGCTTTGGCATTTTCAGCTTCACATAATATAATGAAACAAAGTGAACATCATTTCATTCCTCTCAGGTGACACACATCAAGGCTCCTAAGACCCAGGAAGATGAGTTCATTGAGATCCAGAGTGCCACAGGGACGGCTATACAGCGTTGGGCCGTCCGGACCCTCACTCTGTGCAAACTGGTAGGACCAAAAATTTTCTGAAATCAAACACATTACTAATGAGACCAACATTAACACCAACAGGCTATTAGTATGTGATGTGTCACTATGGTGTGTTTTCATTGCAGGTGCTGAAGAATGTTGCTTCTCTCTTGGGACCTGAGCTGAGACTGAGTACACTGTTCATGGCCATCATCTGGTTCACCATGGCCTTCAGGTAAATACAGTGCCTTCCACATTTTGTTACATTATAGCCTTATTCAAAAATGTATTACATTGTTTTTATTCCTCATCAATCGACACACAATTCCCCATAATGACTAAGCTTAAACAGTTTTTCTGAAAATGTTGCTAATTCATTAAAAAGAAAAAACTGAAATATCACATTTACGTAAGTATTCAGACCGTTTACTCAGTAATTTGTTGAAGCACCTTTGGCAGCGATTACAGCATTGAGTCTGTCACATGCGCCAAATACAACAAGTGTAGACCTTACCTTGAAATGCTTACTTACAAGCCCTTAACCAACAATGCAGTTCAAGAAATGTAGATAAGAAAATATTTACTAAATAAACTAAAGTAAAAATATTGAATCAAATCAAAAAGTAACACAAGAAAATGACATAACAATAATGAGGCTATATACAGGGGGTACCGGTACCAAATCAATGTGTGGGGGTACAGGTTAGTCGAGGTAATTTGTAAAGTGACTATGCATAGGTAATAAACAGCGAGTACCAGCTGTCAATGTAAATAGTCCGGGTGGCCATTTGATTAATTTTTCAGCCGTCTTATGGCTTGGGGATAGAAGCTGTTAAGGAGCCTTTTGGTCCTAGACTTGGCATCGATTGCCGTGCGGTAGTAGAGAGAACACTCTGACTTAGGTGACTGGAGTCTTTGACAATTTTTTGGGCCTTCCACTGACACCGCCTAGTATATAGGTCCTGGATGTCAGGAAGCTTGGCCCCAGTGATTTAGTGAGCCGTACGCACTACCCTCTGTACCACCTTACGGTCAGATGCCGAGCAGTTTCCATACCAGACGGTGATGGAACCGGTCAGGATGCTCTCGATGGTGCAGCTGTATAACTTTTTGAGGATCTGGGGACCCATGCCAAATCTTTTCAGTCTCCTGAGGGGCAAAAGTTGTTGTCGTGCCCTCTTCACAACTGTCTTGTTGTCTTTGGACCATGATCTTTAGTTGGTGATGTGGACACCCAGGAACTTGAAACTCTCGACCTGCTCCACTACAGCCCCGTCGATGTTAATGGGGGCCTGTTTGGCCCTCATTTTCCTATAGTCCACAATCAGCTCCTTTGTCTTGCTCACATTGAGGGAGAGATTGTTGTCCTGGCACCACACTGCCAGGTAACTGACTTCCTCCCTATAGTCTGTCTCATCATTGTCAGTGGTCAGACCTACCACTGTTGTGTCATCAGCAAACCTAAGGATGGTGTTGGACTCATACTTGGCTGAACAGGGAGAACAGGACGGGACTAAGCACTCACCCCTGAGGGGCCCCAGTGTTGAGGATCAGCGTGGCAGATGTGTTGTCCAGGATCCAGTTGCAGAGGGAGGTGTTTAGTCCCAGGGTCCTTAGCTCAGTGAAGAGCTTTGTGGGCACTATGCTTTGAACGCTGAGCTGTAGTCATTGAACAGCATTCTCGCATAGGTGTTCCTTTTGTCCAGGTGGGAAAGTGCAGTGTGTAGTGCGATTGAGATTGCATCATCTGTGGATCTTTTGATGTGGTATGCGAATTGGAGTTGGTCTAGGGTTTCCGGCATGGGGCTGTTGATGTGAGTCATGACCAGCCTTTCAAAGCACTTCATGGCTAAAGACGTGAGCGCTACGGGGTGTAATCATTTAGGCAGGTTACCTTCACTTCTTGGGCACAGGGACTATGGTGGTCTGTTTGAAATATGTAGGTATTACAGACTCGGTCACCGAGAGTTTGAAAATATCAGTGAAGATGCTTGTCAGTTGGTCTGCGCATGCTTTGAGTACATATCCTGGTAATCCGTCTGGCCCTGCGGCTTTGTGAATGTTGACCTGTTTAAAGGTCTTGCACACGTCGGCTACGGAGAGCGTGATCACACAATTATCCAGAACAGCTGGTGCTCTCATGCATGCTTCAGTGTAGCTTGCCTCGAAGGGAGCATAAATGGCATTTAGCTCGTCTGGTAGGCTTGCGTAACTAGGCAGCTCGTGGCTGGGTTTCCCTTTGTAGTCCGTAATATTTTTCAAGCCCTGCCACATCCGACGAGCGTCAGAGTCGGTGTAGTAGGAATCAATCTTAGTCCTGTATTGATGCTTTGCCTATTTGATGATTCATCTGACAGCATAGCGGGATTTCTTATAATCATCCAGATTAGTGTCCCGCTCCTTGAAAGCGGCAGCTCTAGCCTTTAGCTCGGTGCGGATGTTGCCTGTAATCCATGGCTTCTGGTTGGGAAATTTACATACGGTCACTCGATGCACTTATTGATGAAGCCGGTGACCGAGGTGATATACTGCTCAATGCCATTGGATGAATCTCAGAACATATTCCAGTCTTTGTTAGAAAAACAGTCCTGTAGCAAAGCATCTGCATCATCTGACCTCTTCCGTATTGAGCGAGTCACTGGTACTTCTTGTTTGAGTGTTTGCTTGTAAGCAGGAATCAGGAGGATATAATTATTTTCAGATTTGCCAAATGGAGGGCGAGGGAGAGGTTTGTATGCGTCTCCGTGTGTGGGGTAAAGTTTGCCTGCATTAAGTCCCCGGCCACTAGGAGCGCCGCTTCTGGATGAGCATTGTCTTGTCCTTATACAGCTCATTGAGTGCGGTCTTAGTGCCAGCATCGGTTTGTGGTGGTAAATAGATGGCTATGAATAATATAGATGACAACTCTCTTGGTAGATAGTGTGGTCTACAGCTTATCATGTGGAATTCTACCTCAGGCGAGCAATACCTCGATACTTTAATATTAGACATCGCTCACCAGCAGTTATTGACAAATAGACACGCCCCTCGTCTTACCAGATGTAGCTGCTCTGTCCTGCTGATGCACGGAGAAGCCAGCCAGCTCTATACTATCCGTGTCGTCATTTAGCCATGTCTCGGGGAAACACAAGATATTACAGTTTTTAATGTCCCGTTGGTAGGATAGTCTTAATCGTACATCGTCCAGTTTGTTTTAAATGATTGCATGTTGGCCAATAATACAGAGGGTAGTGGTGGTTAACCTACTCCTCGTCTAATTCTTACAAGGCACCCCGTCCTCCTCCCCCCTTTTTTCTGTCTTTCTTCACACCTATGACTGGGATTTGGGCCTTGTCTTGACAGAGCAGTATATCCTTCGCGTTGCACTCATTAAAGAAAAAATCTTTGTCCAGTTCCAGATGAGTAATCGCTGTTCTGATGTCCAGAAGCTCTTTCAGTCATAAGAGATGGTAGCAGCAACATTATGTACGAAATGAGTTACAAACAATGTGAAAAAACAAAACAAAATAGCACAGTTGGTTAGGAGCCTGTAAAACGGCAGCCATCCCCTCCGGCACACCTGTATTTGGGGAGTGTCTTCCATTCTTCTCTGCAGTTCCTCTCAAGCTCTGTCGGGTTGGATGGGAAGCGTTGCTGCACAGCTATTTTCAGGTCTCTCTAGAGCTGTTCGATCGGGTTCATGTCCGGGCTCTGGCTGGGCCACTCAAAGACATTCAGAGACTTGTCCCGAAGCCACTCCTACATTGTCTTGGCTGTGTGCTTAGGGTCATTGTCCTGTTGGAAGGTGAACCTTCGCCCCAGTCTGAGGTCCTGAGCAGGTTTTCATCAAGGATCTCTCTGTCCTTTGCTCCGTTCATCTTTGCCTCGATCCTGACTAGTCTCCCAGTCCCTGCCGTTGAAAAACATCCCCACAGCATGATGCTGCCACCACCATGCTTCACCATAGGGATGGTGCCAGGTTTTCTCCAGACGTGACGGTTGTCATTCAGACCAAAGAGTTCAATCTTAGTTTCATCAGACCAGAGAATCTTGTTTCTCATGGTCTGATAGTCTTTAGGTGCCTTTTGGCAAACTCCAAGCGGGCTGTCATGTGCCTTTTTACTGAGGACTGGCTTCCATCTCGCCACTCTATCATAAAGGCCTGATTGGTGGAGTGCTGCAGAGATGGTTGTCCTCCTGGAAGGTTCTCCCATCTCCACAGAGGAACTCTAGAGCTCTGTCAGAGTGACCATCGGGTTATTGGTTACCTCCCTGACCAAGGTCCTTCTCCCCCGATTGCTCAGTTTGGCCGGGCGGCCAGCTCTAGGAAGAGTCTTGGGGGTTCCAAACTTCTTCCATTTAAGAATGATGGAGGCCACTGTGTTCTTGGGGACCTTCAATGCTGCTGAAATGTTTTTGGTACCCTTCCCCAGATCTGTGACTTGATACAATCCTCTTTCGGAGCTCTATGGACAATTCCTTCGACCTTTTTGCTCTGAGCAAAGAGTTTGCATACTTATGTAATAAGGAATTTCTGCTTTTTATTTGTAATAAATTTGTTAATTTCTAAAACCTGTTTTCGCTTTGTCATTATGGGGTATTGTGTGTAGATTGCTGACAATGTAATTTTTTTGTTAGTCCATTTTGAATAAGGCTGTAACGTAACAAAACGTCAAAATATTCAAGGGGTCTGAATACTTTCCAAAGGCACTGTATATGTACAATATATGTGATGCTAAACAGGAAAGATTGTACACTGTGTGCAGCTGTAGATACAGTCTGTGTCCCAAATGGCACCATATTCCTCCCATGGGCCCTGGTCAAAAGCAGTGCACTATATAGGGAATAGGGTGCCATTTGGGATGCCAAAATACTGTATTTTAATGTTGTCTACTGTGGTCCAATAACGCTGATACCATCGTATTTCAGTTACTATGGACTGGGTGTGTGGTTCCCTGACATGATCAAATACCTGCAGCAAGAGGAGTATGAGTCCAAAGTCAAGGTGTTCCACAGAGAGAGAGTAGAACGCTTCCACTTCAACTTCTCCCTGGAGAATCAGATCCACAGAGAGGGAGAATACATCAATGACAAGTATGTAATGTCCATGCTCCACCTTCTGGCCCTTCTAAGTACTACCCCACAGCAACACCTAGTAATACTGTATTACAACAGTAATTTATAATTGTCATGTCTCTTGATAATATCACAATGTAACATATCATTCTATGTAAGTATGGCACGTATTATTTATTTCAAAATGATACAGACAATATTGAGGAAGGATAGTGCTGTCTGTCATTCTAGCATGTAATATGCCAAGTCATCAAAAAGTCAGGAATCTTGTTTTTGTGTTCCATCCCTTTAGGTTTATCAACATACAGATGAAGTCTGTTAAGTTTGAGGATTCACTGTTTGAAGATTGTTACTTTGAGGACATCGAGTCCACTGAAACAATGTTTGAGAACTGCACCATCAGATCCACTGTCTTCTATAACACAGGTGGGAGCCGCTGGAGGTGTTACAGTAGGCCAACCAATGCATCACATTGTTAACAGGTTTAACCCTTTGGAAACTTTCCGAAATGAAAAAAGGTTAAACAGAGATTGAACTTTTGCAAAAATCAAGTCCTGCTCAATATGAATGAATGAAGTATAATGACAATGCAGTATGTAATGCATTTCAAAATCATCAATTACCGTTGCTATATTTCACTGAAAACAGACAGTACATATTGACCAGTGGACTGAGAATTGCAAAGCCATTAATGTTTATCCACGAACACTATTTATGTTATATCGTTGGCATTGTCACATTTCCTCCAGATCTGTATGAGGAAAGGTTCATAGACTGTAGGCTGGAGAACACCACATTCCTCCATAATAAGAAGGGTTGTCACCTGGACATCGACAAGGAGAACGATGTGCTCATCTACCTGGTCAGCTTCCTGGGGTCCCTGGCTGTTCTACCCGGCAACATCATATCAGCTCTGTTCATGGAGAAGATAGGCAGGGTTAAAATCATAGGTGAGTTGGTCTGTATTGGACAAAGTACAATGGTAATAGGTTTCTATGATTTTAACTGTATTGGTTCTTACAATGGACAGGTAGGACAAGTGTAGATTAAGTGTATAGCAGCAGCTCAGCTATTGTTCTGACATTCTGCTCTTCAATAGGCAGATGAGAAAAGTATGAGCATTGAGTTTTATATGGGTGTGAGCCTTGAAATATGATCAAGGAACATCGAAGTGTGATTGAATCTTACCGCACACATCACGGCTCCATCTCCCTCTGCACATGATGTGCCAGTGCCACTGAGCTCACTGCTTCCTACTGTGAGCCCAATCTGCTCCTCCCTTTGCAGGCCTCTCCATGCTGATCTCAGCTGGCTGCACCTTGTTCCTGTTCCTGAGCTTCAGTCAGGCGGCCATCATAGCCTGGCAGTGTCTCTTCTGTGGGGTCAGCGTGGCAGCGTGGAACGGCATTGAGGTCATCACAGTGGAACTTTACCCAGCCTCCAAAAGGTACAGTACAGCAATCTGGAAATCAGACATGAATGTATTAGCTAGGCCCATCTAATTTATTATATTGTGCCTATTGGAAATAGATTGTTGATATGATATTGTATGATTTGCTTTATACTGTTGAAAGTATGTCAACCCATTATCATCAGTTACTGAATAAAATGTCATTTAATCATTTAAATTCAATCTTTATTTAACTAGGCAAGTCAGTTAAGAACAAATTCTTATTTACAATGATAGCCTACCCCGGCCAAACCGCGCCAATTGTGCGCCGCCCTATGGGACTCCCGATCACAGCCAGATGTGATACAGCCTGGATTCGAACCAGGGACTGTAGTGACGCCTCTTGCACTGAGATGCAGTGCCTTAGACAGCTGCACCACTGTGTCCCCTGTGGTGTATTTAACCTATGTCCCTAACCTCCTCCCACAGAGCCACAGCGTTTGGGGTGTTGAATGCTCTTTGTAAGCTGGCAGCCATCCTGGGTACCTCCATCTTTGCCTCCTTTGTGGGGGTCACCAAAGTTGTCCCCATCCTCCTCTCCTGCACTGCTCTGGTGTGTGGAGGTCTAGTGGCCCTCAAGCTGCCCGAGACCCGGGAGAAGATCCTCCAGTGAGGAGGTCATACTTGCTAAAGGTCAAAGGTCACAGGAGCAAGGAGCCACCTTTACAGGCGGAGTTCCTCTGAGAGACACACAGGCATTAAGCAAGATTGGTTGTAACCACCTGGAGCTGACAAGAGTTTGTTCCACCAACATAGAGATCCTTTAATTACATGCTAACTAACAGTGTTCTTCATTGTCTTCTGTCTCACTAGTTATGATGTGTTTGGAGTGAAATGCTTTAAAATCAACTCCAAAAATCTAAATTATTATTGGGACTAAATGGGAATTATTCTCTAATTCCTTATCTATTGGTCTAAAAACCATAGTTTGCCCCATTAATGTACGATATTGTCGACCTGAGACACAAGATAAGAATTGGAAAATATGTAAACCTCTTGATGGAGACTGGTAACCAGAAACAGTTTCTGGTCAAGGGAATCTTTCTCCAGTGCCATTTTGAATTCAGGTACTGTTTTGTTTTGCTAAAATTATGTTGTTTTAATCTTGGCCCTGCCTTAATGAATAGTTCTCAACTCAAACACTCTACCTTTTCTCCAAAATATAAACTATATTGACTGTAGTGTAGCATTCCCTCCATGTATTCTCGTCTTGTGTTTCAATCAACCCACAGTATGTAGTGGGAGGACAGCAAATATCCTTCACCACATCTATACTGTATTTTTGAATAATTACCTTTAGTTGAGTGTTTGAGGTTATAGTCCATCAACCATAGGTACATTCAGTAGGTTGCCACTTAGGGAACAGCATACAACAGCAATTTACTGCAGTATTCTCCATCAAATTGAGGAGATAACTTATTTGGCCGTTCCATTCTAATCTTATTTTCTGACATGCTCTGAAAATGTAATCCTGCTGAATATGCACCTGCAATCAAACCACAATAAATCTATTTCTTCTTAGATTTTTGCATTCCAATTTTCCAATTGAATCTAACTTGCAACTTCATTCAGCAAACTGTTTGGTCCTACAGTGTGTTTGTGTGCTTGATGTAAATGTTCTCTGTTTCTCACTTGGGCTGTGGTTTATTTGTGTTGTCTATGCAACAACATCTTTAGTTTTTCTGTTGAAGTGGTACCACATAGGAAATGAAAAAAAAACAAGTTTTAAAATATGTGGAGGAAATGCTCTTATTGGTGATGGGAGATTCAGTGAAGCACACAGTGCTGTTACTGCTAACTGTTGACTGAGTTGCATGTTAGTAATGTTTCTCTGTCTTTTTCATGTGTTGGTCAAAAAGCAAGTAGTCTGAATGATGATTACTGTCTGTGTCACTGTAAATAACTGACTGGATCACTTTAGTTAGTTTAAGCATTTCTTAGCTGTTTCTTGTCAAGTATTGTGGAGACAATTGCATTTCTTTCCAATACAAAACAAGACTTTTGCCAATTATTTCTGTCATACTAACAATCGAACAGTTACACAAACTGAGGCTTTGCTGTTGAAACACTATTTTGCATTTGACTATCCTTATTGTATCTACAGTATATTCACACAATAACATATTTCAAAATAGAGAAAGCTACAAAACAAGAATAAAGGTGATGTTGAATTATCCTTTTTCAAAGTGTAGGTTTGGTTACCTTTAGTCTATAGAACATCTGTACCATTATATGGAGGTATACACAATTATTGCCAATACATTGTGTAATACCTGTTATCAATTGAGCTGCAGGAAGTAATCAGCCTTAACTGAATGCAAGGATTCTGTAAGTTGTGTTTTCAGTAAAACCTTGTTTCTTTCTCAAGCATCTTTTTGAGCTGCAGCATCACTGTTATCAAGGGATTGGCTTATGAATACACTTCTTGGGTGCATTCATGTTTGTGTCTGCATCTTTGTAAAACAGAAAGCCATACGTTGTTCTTTGTTTTTATATTTTTATCTAAAAATATTGTCTGTCGTGGCAAAAAATATTTTGCATACATTTTTTGTTTTGGGGTTTTGTGACTGTGAAAAGATGAAACAAATCAAATAAATCTATCAGTGTACTGTGAGCGATGGTTGGTTTGTTCTTCTTGGCATTAAGTCTGTAATAGGCCACAGAGTGGTAGACAGACCTGGTTGATTCAGGTTTCTACAGTGATATGAAAGTTGTAAAATAGGAACATGAGGAACTGCACACCAGTCGTTCATTCTGAATTAGAAACATGCTCTCTTACGCTTGGTTGAGATGTTTTGAGTCAGCATAGAACCCATTCAGGGATCCCATCATTTCACCTATTTTGAGTGGGGGGGTACTTCTCAACACAGAGCATTGGAGAGGGGGGGAGGGGGTGGTGCTGTTTACTCTACCAGAGGTGTGAAACAACTTATTTCACCAGGGACAACATCAGGACACCAGGTCCAAAAGCAGAGTAAAAATGGGAGCTGTGAATATTTATAGGTAGATTGGGACAGAATGCTAACAATGAATAAATCGTATTTCTTTGTTTGCATATTGTATGAAGAATTGTTAACAATTATATAGGACATATATATAGCGGCAGGTAGAGCGCTGGGCCAGTAATCAAAAGGTTGGTGGATTGAATCCCCGAGCTGACAAGGTAAAAATCAGTTGTTCTTCCCCTGAACAAGGCAGTTAACCCACTGTTCCTAGGCTGTCATTGTAAATAAGAATTTGTTCTTAACTGACTTGCCTAGTTAAATAAAGGTTAAGATTATTATTTTTTTATCTTGTGATCCAATTCTGCTGTTCTGCCTGTGGCTATGGAACTCTGACCTGCTGAACTGGACGTGCTATCTTGGTTCCTCTCTAGGTTTATTCCTAGGTTCTAGCCTTTCTAGGGAGTTTTTCCTAGCTACTTGCTTCTATATTTGCATTGCTTGCTCTTTGGGGTTTTAGGCTGGGTATCTGTATAGCACTTTGTGACAACTGCTGATGTAGAAACGGCTTCATAAAATACATTTGATTGACTGACATAATAGAGGTCAACTGCTACAAATATGAATCTAGAGAACATCCATCACTGCTCTTCTCTAAAACCCCAAACAGGGCTCTAATGGCGAGAACTAGACTCACGGCTTTAGACAACTCTGGATGTAGTGAGTGCTGATTGTGCACCCCTGGCAAGGCTCGGGCCATGTCAAGCTGGCTGAAGGTTTTGGGGGCATGGGGAGGGGACAGGACAGGTGCTAGCTCGGGCTCTAGCTTTCACTATGAGGTGCTAATGGCCACTGCCTCTACCCCACAGGCCACTGGCCTCTCCCACATAGCTGTGGGAAACAGTTTGGGCCCGCGCTGCAGATGGCTATATCAGTCCGCTAATACAGGACTATTAAAGGCCCAGTACTTTCACTACCTTCACTATTTTTGTGAATAATTTCTTTATTTGTGAATAAGTGAATTACACTTTATTATTTATATATATACAGTACCTGTCAAAAGTTTGACAGGTACCTGCTCATTTAAGGGTTTTTCTTTATTTTTTTGATTTTCGAAATTGTAGAATAATAAGTAAAGACATCAAATCTATGAAATAACACATATGGAATCATGTAGTAACCAAAGAAGTGTTAAACAATAAAAAAAAGTCATATTTTTGATTCTTTAAAGTAGCCACCCTTCGCCTTGATGACCGATTTGCACACTTGCCATTCTCTCAAACAGCTTCATGAGGTAGTCACCTGGAATGCATTTCAATTAACAGGTGTGCCTTGTTAAAAGTTTGAGACAATCAGTTGTGTTGTGACAAGGTCTTTTATTTTATTTAACCTTTATTTAACTAGGCAAGTTAGTTAAGAACAAATTCTTATTTACAATGACGGCCTGCCAAAAGGCAAAAGGCCTCCTGCGGGGACGGATGCTGGGATTAAAAATAAAAAATATAAATATAGAACAAAACACACATCACGAGAGAGACAACACAACACTACATAAAGAGAGACTTAAGACAAAAACAAAGCAAGGCAGCAACACATGACAATACAGCATGGTAGCAACACAACATGGTAGCAGTACAAAACATGGTACAAACAACAGGACAAAGGGCAAGAAGGTAGAGACAACAATACATCACGCAAAGCAGCCACAACTATCAGTAAGAGTGTCCATGATTGAGTCTTTGAATGAAGAGATTGAGATAAAACTGTCCAGTTTGAGTGTTTGTTGCAGCTCGTTCCAGTCACTAGCTGCAGTGAACTGAAAAGAGGAGTGACCCAGGGATGTGTGTGCTTTGGGGACCTTTAACAGAATATGACTGGCAGAACGGGTGTTGTACGTGGAGGATGAGGGCTGCAGTAGGTATCTCAGATAGGGGGGAGTGAGTCCAAAGAGGGTTTTATAAATAAGCATCAACCAGTGGGTCTTGTAACGAGTATACAGAGATGACTAGTTTACAGAGGAGTATAGAGTGCAGTGATGAGTCCTATAAGGAGCATTGGTGGCAAATCTGATGACCAAATGGTAAAGGACATCTAGCCGCTCGAGAGCACCCTTACCTGCCGATCTATAAATTATGTCTCCGTAATCTAGCATGGGTAGGATGGTCATCTGAATCAGGGTTAGTTTGGCAGCTGGGGTGAAAGAGGAGCGATTACGATAGAGGACACCAAGTCTAGATTTAACTTTAGCCTGCAGCTTTGATATGGTCTGAGAGAAGGACAGTGTACCGTCTAGCCATACTCCCGAGTACTGTGTGAGGTGACTACCTCAAGCTCTAAACCCTCAGAGGTAGTTATCAAACCTGTGGGGAGAGGGGCATTCTTCTTACCAAACCACATGACCTTTGTTTTGGAGGTGTTCATAACAAGGCTAAGGGTAGAGAAAACTGGTTGGACACTAAGAAAGCTTTGTTGTAGAGTATGTAGGGGGGTATACAGAAGATAGCCCTATTTGATAAAATACCAAGACCATATTATGGCAAGAACAGCTCAAATAAGCAAAGAGAAACGACAGTCCATCATTATTTTTATTCAGATTTTTCAGGGTGCGCTGCACCACGGCAATGCTCTCCCCCAAAGGCCCCTCTAGCCCCCACCAGTGTTAGTCTAGGGTCACACAGGGCTAGGGCAGCTGGGGATAGACACCAAACAGGGTTTTCATTATACAATGTACACAATAATGACATACTGTTATAGAGAGCCACTACTTGGGGCACTTAGCAATTGTGTAAAACTGTGATACTTGAAATGTGACAAGCATTTTCAAGTCTTTGGTATCTCATCTCTCAAAAGTGCATCATAAATTGTAGTTAGTTATATTGAGATATATGGTCACATATAACTGAAAATGGTTGCTTACAGTGTGCATTAGACATTATTTATCTAGATATTCCATCCACACACTGAAACTTTACATTTACTTGATATAAGAGAGGGAATTGAGTGATATTGACATGTTCACCAAGGGTCAAGATGGGTTGTGTATGAGTTAACACGACCAGGCTTCAGTATAAACATGATTGTGTGAGGAAAACCCCAACAAACCTCCCCAGTCCCAGTGCATGAGGTGGGCAACTCATTGGTTCTTTAACTGATCATATAAAATCACAATCTATTTTGAAATTCCTCATATTGTAATTTTTTATATATATGGGTTAGTAGGGGATTCAGGACTGGTCCTTCAAAGTGAAAATATCCACATAATAAATATAACAGTAATAAAATATAACGACTGTTGCATACTATTCAATAAGTCCGTTATACTATCTCATAGTGTCAGCATACTGTAGCATGTTTCTCAATCACAGCAAACTATGAAAGGCCTTAATTATGTTTGATCATCTCTTTAGTCCCAGTTACACGTGGGGTGTGACTTCCCATTACTGGTTCACACAGTCCAGAGAACAGTGGCTGTGTCTTTAGCTGAGCTCATTACAGGTGCCAAGTGACACCTTGGCTGTGAGAGAGTTACCCCTGCTCTAAACTGACCACCAGTGTACACACTACGATCTGGTGGCTCTTCATGTTGTGGTCTTAAACTGCCATGCTGTAGGCGATATGTGTAGTGCCTTCAGAAATGATTCATACCGCTTGAATTCAAAATGGATTAAATATAGATTTTTTTCACCCATCTACATACCAAACCCTATAATGACAAAGGCCCAGATTCCGACCAGAGTTAAGCACGCGTAAATGGAACTGTAATTTATAACTTCATAAGATCTATAGAGAATGAGTAATCCATTTGTAGAAGAGGATTGTAAATACACATTTTATACACACAATACACAAATACACACAATACACATTTTTCTTATGATCTCTGGAGACGAATGTGAAACCAGCCATATGGAAGCAAACTGAAAATCATATCAACATGACATGTATTGCGGTCCCTTTTCCACAGTGAAATAGTCTATAAATATACTTATGTTATTTAGATTTCTAATTGTGTGCCCTCATAATTTGTGTGGATGAAATTTGGAGACCAAGCTATAGGCTTCTGTAAGACTGAACCTGTCGAGTTGATGTATGCGCTTAAGAACGTTTTGATTATATGCCCGGGCTTTTCTCCAGTTTATTTTACAATTTGTATCATTAAATATCTTTTGTATCATTAAATATGTTAAATATTAGCCACTATCGGGAGCCACCGTGAGTAATAGCCACATTCATGTATTTTTGCATTATTCCATTCCGTTTAAGTTACTTTCCTCTGTCACGTCCTTGTAAATTGTTACCGAGGGTCGTTAGCATTAGTGGACCATATTAGTCAACTTTGAGCAATACTTTGGGACATGTAGCCTATTTGAATCATTATGGAACTCAGACCACACGTAGCAGGTTAAACCTGGAGCCTGGCGCACAGTTCACGATGACTGGATCGTTGTCATACAGTTCCATTATTACTGAGAATTAGGGTAGAGTTATAGGATTATTGTTTAACCCCTATTGTACACTTTTTTCCCACCTTTCAATATTTCATGGACTTGAATATGACAACTTTCAGGATTAATAAAACCACTGTATTTTTTTATTCATCAATATACAGTATTTCGTGGGTAAAGGCTCTCCAAACCTTTAAAATATATATATACAGTTGAAGTCAAAAGTTAACATTACACCATAAATTTAAACTCACTTTTTCACAATTCCTGACATTTAATTCTAGGGCTTTGTGATGGCCACTCCAATACCTTGACTTTGTTGTCCTTAAGCCATTTTGCCCGAACTTTGGAAGTATGCTTGGGGTCATTGTCCATTTGGAAGGCCCATTTGCGACCAAGCTTTAACTTCCTGACTGATGTCTTGAGATGTTGCTTCAATATATCCACATAATTTTCCTACCTCATGATGCCATCTATTTTGTGAAGTGCACCAGTCTCTCCTGCAGCAAAGAACCCCCACAACATGATGCTGCCACCCCTGTGCTTCACGTTTGTGATGGTGTTCTTCGGTTGCAAGCCTCCCCTTTTCCTCCAAACATACTGATGGTCATTATGGCCAAACAGTTCTATTTTTGTTTCATCAGACCAGAGGACATTTCTCCAAAAAGTACGATCTTTGTCCCCATGTCCAGTTGCAAACCGTAGTCTGGCTTTTTTATGACGGTTTTGGAGCAGTGGCTTCTTCCTTGCTGAGCGACATTTCAGATTATGTCGATATAGGACTCGTTTTACTGTGGATATAGATACTTTTGTACCTGTTTCCTCCAGCAGCTTCACAAGGTCCTTTGCTGTTGTTCTGGGATTGATTTGCACTTTTCGCACCAAAGTACATTCATCTCTAGGAGACAGAACACGTCTCCTTCCTGAGCAGTATGACGGCTGCGTGGCCCCAAGGTTTCCTTTAGGATTTTTCCTGTGCTTAGCTCCATTCCATTTTTTTTCCCTGAAAAACTCCCCAGTCCTTAATGATTACAAGCCTTCCCATAACATGATGCAGCCATCACTATTATTGAAAATATGGAGAGTGGTACTCAGTAATGTGTTGTATTGGATTTGGCCCAAACATAACACTTTGTATACAGGACAAAAAGGGAATTGCTTTGCCACATTTTCTGCAGTATTATTTTAGTGCCTTGTTGCAAACAGGATGCATGTTTTGGAATATTTAAATTCTGTACAGGCTTCCTTTTCACTCTGTCAATTAGGTTAGTGTTGTGGTGTAACGACAATGTTGTTGTCCTATCACAGCCATTAAACTCTGTAACAGTTTTAAAGTCACTATTGGCCTCATGGTGAAATCCCTGAGCGGTTTCCTTCCTCTCCGGCAACTGAGTTAGGAAGGACTACTGTGTCTTTGTAGTGACTGGGTGTATTGATACACAATCTAAAGTGTAATTAATAACTTCACCATGCTCAGAGATATTTAATGTCAGTTTAATTTTTTTACCCATCTACCAATAGCTACCCTCCTTTTTGAGGCATTGGAAAACCTCCCTGGTCTTTGTAGTTGAATCTGTGTTTTAAATTCATTGCTCGACTGAGGGACCTTGCATATACTGTAAATGTATGTGTGGGGTACAGAGTAGTAGTCATTACAAAATAATGTTAATCACTATTATTGCACATAGAGTGAGTCCATGCAAGTTATTATGTGAGTTGTTAAGCACATGTTTACTACTGAACTTATTTAGGCTTGCCAAACAAAGGGGTTGAATACTTATTGACTCAAGACATTTCAGCTTTAAATTTGTACTTAATTAGTAAAAGTTTTCGAAAAAAACATAATTAATCATGGGGTATTGGGTGTAGGCCAGTGACAAAATAAATAAATATGTAATTCATTTTAAATTAAAAAATGTGGAAAAGTCAAGGGGTGTGGATACTTTCTGAAGGCACTGTACCTATATTAAACAATTAATACAAATTTTAAATAATATTTTATTTAATTGTAGTCTTTTTAATAATTTGTCTTTACGCACACAAATGGATATCATTTTCAAAATGTGTTTGGAGGTATAAAATGTGTTTGAAGGAAATATTTCCCACGTCATGAAAAATTAAAGCAGTCAATCAGAATATTCAGCCTCTGAACCACTACGGTCTGAATGAAAGAATATTAACAGTGGCGTTATTCAAATCATTAGCTGATTAGCTGATGTAACTCATGAGGGACAAAGACAGATGACTATGGAGGCCACAATGGTAAAAACATTATAAGAGAGAAATTGTTTATTGTTTTGGTGAGGGGTCAAATTTGACACGTCACTCTCTGAGCAGCATTAGTTGTATTTTTTCCCAGCAGAGGACTGCTGGTGGCTACTCTCTCTGTCCAGGAGCTCTGGGAGGCCATGATGATGGTCTGAGAGGGTCTGTAGAGGTGTCACTTCACACCTCAGACTCCTGCATAAAACCAAGGCTCTCCGAATGACCAGCCCACAGGCCAAGCTCTTCAGTTCAGTCCTACTGCTCAACATACAGGACACAGCATGGATATCTCTGCTCCTCTACTCAGCAACTATGGTGTTGGTGTGCAGTACCACTGGAGTTATCCCAGTTCAGACTCTGAGTTCTATAACCTCTCTTCCCCAGAGACCTGTATCATCTCCCCGACCTCCTGCATGGACTTCTCCCTCTCCTGGCTACCTCGGGGGACCGCCACAGGACCTCACAGGTCAACATACTCTGGGGGAGCCAAGGCATCCGCTTCCCCGTCCTCCAGCAACGAAGGAAGACTCTCTGGAGGGAGGATTAGAAAGAACTGCTCCAAGAACCCCAGCAAGCAGAGACAGAGTGCCAGCGAGAAAGAGAAGCTGAGGATGAGAGACCTGACCAAAGCCCTCCACCACCTCAGAACCTACCTGCCCCCCTCTGTGGCTCCTCCTGAACAGACTCTGACCAAGATCGAGACGCTGCGCCTCACCATCAGCTACATCTCCCACCTGTCTGCCCAGCTGGGACTCAGCGAGGAGGCTCTGTGCCAGAGGAAGGAGCTGAACCTCAACGCATCAGGACACCACATATCACCTCAACAAGAGGTGTGCCAGTTCAACCCCTCCTCCTCAGGGAACTGTTGGGGAGAGGAGGCAGAGATAGGGAGAGGTGCAGGGCAGCACCAGACCCTCCACCACACAGCCACGTCCACGTACCCACTACACAATACGACTGGGATGGAGAGACACCCAATCAGCAGTGAGATGTGTGCTTATGACGACGTTATCAACTCAAGTATGGATTCTCTGTTGGAATCGCCGGTGTATGCAGAGACTGCACAGTCAAGTCCGGTATGTACACTGATTATCCATCCACTACACATTTCAATAAAGCACAGATTCAATATACGTGTAAGTTACAACTAGGTGTTTAAATAATTGTCCATTTATATGGTGAGTGATACAGTGGATTTTGTCTCTGTACTACCGGTGATTATTCACTGCAGTGTTCCAGTTTGATGATGTCCCATATTCAATGGAATTAGACATCCTATTTGAACCAGTAAACTAATTACAATTTTTTTTCTTTAGGTATACAGCAAAGATGACCATTATCAAAACATTGCTCAAGACTTCTGGATGTAACAGATGTCCTCATCAAGAGAATATAGTGTCCAGTCAATTAACTTTTACTTCGATTTACAGAGTCATTATATGTTAATATAACTCATTTATTTTACTTTCAAATTCTATATTTCATACAACAATCATTGTAAATACAAAACGTATTCTAATATTTATAATAAAATATTAACTAACTACTTAACTGTGTCTTTGGTTGTTCCTGACCTGTATTTAAAGTAACGTAGTATTGTTTGCAAGTAAAGTACTAAGTAACAGTATTGAAATATTAATGATATATACTGTGCTATTCTGTCTAGACAATTTTACGTCTATCATGTAAGTCAGTTCACACCGCCCATATGCTTTTTGTGATTATGAAACATAGTCATTCTTGAGCATGGCAGTATTATAAGTCCATTATAAGAATAAATGCAAACACAGTCAGGCTGCCAGCCAACATTTCCACAGCAAGATCAATTCAATAAAAGAGAACCCTCTGTTGGTCAATATTAAAACGAGTATTATATGAAATACAGGAAGCCTACAGTCAGCCGTATCAGTAAACACATAGAAAAAGATTCACACACAACTTAGCATGACTATGAAACACAGGGCATGAACCAGAGCACAAACATGTCTATTGTACATAACCACAAAATCTTCTTAACTTTAGAGCACAGTTACGTTTTCACAGAGAAGCTATACGCCAGACTCCACACTCCTCTCTGACATTAACATTCTAATGACATCTATTGTGATCAGTATGCCACAGTGTGGCAGAGCCTGGCAGTGGCTGCACTTCAGATCCACACACAGACACAACAGAGACTCAAAGACACACACACACACACACACATTTATATTGAATTGAATGTAATATCTGATGTTGTTCTTGTCTGTTCTGTACTTTATCATGTATTTGTATTTGTTATATGGATCCCAGGAAGATTAGTAGCTAATGAGGATCTTAATAAACTAAACTAAACACACACACTGCAGTATCAGCCTATGTATCAACTATCTATCAGCTATGTATAATCTATCTATCAGCTATGTATAATCTATCTATCAGCTATGTATCAACTATCTATCAGCTATGTATCAACTATCTATCAGCTATGTATCAACTATCTATCAGCTATGTATCAACTATCTATCAGCTATGTATCAACTATCTATCAGCTATGTATCAACTATCTATCAGCCTATGTATCAACTATCTATCAGCTATGAATCAACTATCTATCAGCTATGAATCAACTATCTATCAGCTATGTATCAACTATCTATCAGCTATGTATCAACAATGTATCAACTATGTATCAACTATCTATCAGCTATGTATCAACTATCTATCAGCTATGTATCAACTATCTATCAGCTATGTATCAACTATCTATCAGCCTATGTATCAACTATCTATCAGCTATGTATCAACTATCTATCAGCTATGTATCAACTATGTATCAACTATCTATCAGCTATATATCAACTATCTATCAGCTATGTATCAACTATCTATCAGCTATGTATCAACTATCTATCAGCCTATGTATCAACTATCTATCAGCTATGTATCAACTATCTATCAGCTATGAATCAACTATCTATCAGCTATGTATCAACTATGTATCAACTATGTATCAACTATCTATCAGCTATGTATCAACTATCTATCAGCTATGTATCAACTATCTATCAGCTATGTATCAACTATCTATCAGCCTATGTATCAACTATCTATCAGCTATGTATCAACTATCTATCAGCTATGAATCAACTATCTATCAGCTATGTATCAACTATCTATCAGCTATGTATCAACTATGTATCAACTGTGTATCAACTGTGTATCAGCTATGTATCAACTATCTATCAGCTATGTATCAACTATCTATCAGCTATGAATCAACTATCTATCTATCAGCCATGTATCAACTATCTATCAGCCTATGTATCAACTATCTATCAGCTATGAATCAACTATCTATCAGCTATGAATCAACTATCTATCAGCTATGTATCAACTATCTATCAGCTATGTATCAACTATCTATCAGCTATGAATCAACTATCTATCAGCTATGTATCAACTATCTATCAGCTATGTATCAACTATCTATCAGCTATGTATCAACTGTGTATCAAATGTGTATCAACTGTGTATCAACTATCTATCAAATATCTATCAGCTATGTATCAACTGTGTATCAACTATCTATCAGCTATGTATCAACTGTGTATCAACTGTGTATCAACTATCTATCAACTATCTATCAGCTATGTATCAACTGTGTATCAACTGTGTATCAACTATGTATCAACTATCTATCAACTATGTATCAACTATCTATCAGCTATGTATCAACTATGTATCAACTGTGTATCAACTGTGTATCAACTATCTATCAACTATGTATCAACTATCTATCAGCTATGTATCAACTGTGTATCAACTGTGTATCAACTGTATATCAGCTATGTATCAACTATCTATCAGCTATGTATCGACTGTGTATCAACTGTGTATCAACTGTATATCAGCTATGTATCAGCTATGTATCAACTATCTATCAGATATGTATCAACTATGTATCAACTGTGTATCAACTGTGTATCAACTATCTATCAACTATGTATCAACTATGTATCAACTGTGTATCAACTGTGTATCAACTATGTATCAACTATCTATCAGCTATGTATGAACTGTGTATCAACTATGTATCAACTATCTATCAGCCTATGTATCAACTATCTATCAGCTATGTATCAACTATCTATCAGCTATGAATTAACTATCTATCAGCTATGTATCAACTATGTATCAACTATGTATCAACTATGTATCAACTATCTATCAGCTATGTATCAACTATCTATCAGCTATGTATCAACTATCTATCAGCTATGTATCAACTATCTATCAGCCTATGTATCAACTATCTATCAGCTATGTATCAACTATCTATCAGCTATGAATCAACTATCTATCAGCTATGTATCAACTATCTATCCGCTATGTATCAACTATGTATCAACTGTGTATCAACTGTGTATCAGCTATGTATCAACTATCTATCAGCTATGTATCAACTGTGTATCAACTGTGTATCAACTATGTATCAACTATCTATCAACTATGTATCAACTATCTATCAGCTATGTATCAACTATGTATCAACTGTGTATCAACTGTGTATCAACTATCTATCAACTATGTATCAACTATCTATCAGCTATGTATCAACTGTGTATCAACTGTGTATCAACTGTATATCAGCTATGTATCAACTATCTATCAGCTATGTATCAACTGTGTATCAACTGTGTATCAACTGTATATCAGCTATGTATCAGCTATGTATCAACTATCTATCAGATATGTATCAACTATGTATCAACTGTGTATCAACTGTGTATCAACTATCTATCAACTATGTATCAACTATGTATCAACTGTGTATCAACTGTGTATCAACTATGTATCAACTATCTATCAGCTATGTATGAACTGTGTATCAACTATGTATCAACTATCTATCAGCCTATGTATCAACTATCTATCAGCTATGTATCAACTATCTATCAGCTATGAATTAACTATCTATCAGCTATGTATCAACTATGTATCAACTATGTATCAACTATGTATCAACTATCTATCAGCTATGTATCAACTATCTATCAGCTATGTATCAACTATCTATCAGCTATGTATCAACTATCTATCAGCCTATGTATCAACTATCTATCAGCTATGTATCAACTATTTATCAGCTATGAATCAACTATCTATCAGCTATGTATCAACTATCTATCCGCTATGTATCAACTATGTATCAACTGTGTATCAACTGTGTATCAGCTATGTATCAACTATCTATCAGCCTATGTATCAACTATCTATCAGCTATGTATCAACTATCTATCAGCTATGAATTAACTATCTATCAGCTATGTATCAACTATGTATCAACTATGTATCAACTATGTATCAACTATCTATCAGCTATGTATCAACTATCTATCAGCTATGTATCAACTATCTATCAGCTATGTATCAACTATCTATCAGCCTATGTATCAACTATCTATCAGCTATGTATCAACTATTTATCAGCTATGAATCAACTATCTATCAGCTATGTATCAACTATCTATCCGCTATGTATCAACTATGTATCAACTGTGTATCAACTGTGTATCAGCTATGTATCAACTATCTATCAGCTATGTATCAACTATCTATCAGCTATGAATCAACTATCTATCTATCAGCCATGTATCAACTATCTATCAGCCTATGTATCAACTATCTATCAGCTATGAATCAACTATCTATCAGCTATGTATCAACTATCTATCAGCTATGTATCAACTATCTATCAGCTATGAATCAACTATCTATCAGCTATGTATCAACTGTGTATCAAATGTGTATCAACTGTGTATCAACTATCTATCAACTATCTATCAGCTATGTATCAACTGTGTATCAACTATCTATCAGCTATGTATCAACTGTGTATCAACTGTGTATCAACTATCTATCAACTATCTATCAGCTATGTATCAACTGTGTATCAACTGTGTATCAACTATGTATCAACTATCTATCAACTATGTATCAACTATCTATCAGCTATGTATCAACTATGTATCAACTGTGTATCAACTGTGTATCAACTATCTATCAACTATGTATCAACTATCTATCAGCTATGTATCAACTGTGTATCAACTGTGTATCAACTGTATATCAGCTATGTATCAACTATCTATCAGCTATGTATCAACTGTGTATCAACTGTGTATCAACTGTATATCAGCTATGTATCAACTATGTATCAACTATGTATCAACTGTGTATCAACTGTGTATCAACTATGTATCAACTATCTATCAGCTATGTATGAACTGTGTATCAACTGTGTATCAACTGTGTATCAACTGTGTATCAACTGTGTATCAACTATCTATCAACTATCTATCTATCAACTATCTATCAGCTATGTATCAACTATGTATCAACTGTGTATCAACTGTGTATCAACTATCTATCAACTATCTATCAGCTATGTATCAACTATGTATCAACTGTGTATAAACTATCTATCAACTATGTATCAACTATCTATCAGCTATGTATCAACTGTGTATCAACTGTGTATCAACTGTATATCAGCTATGTATCAACTATCTATCAGCTATGTATCAACTGTGTATCAACTGTGTATCAACTGTGTATCAACTGTATATCAGCTATGTATCAACTATCTATCAACTATCTATCAGATATGTATCAACTATGTATCAACTATCTATCAGATATGTATCAACTATGTATCAACTGTGTATCAACTGTGTATCAACTATCTATCAACTATGTATCAACTATGTATCAACTGTGTATCAACTGTGTATCAACTATGTATCAACTATCTATCAGCTATGTATCAACTGTGTATCAACTGTGTATCAACTGTGTATCAACTGTGTATCAACTATCTATCAACTATGTATCAACTATCTATCAGCTATGTATCAACTGTGTATCAACTATCTATCAGCTATGTATCAACTATGTATCAACTATCTATCAGCTATGTATCAACTATGTATCAACTGTGTATCAACTGTGTATCAACTATCTATCAACTATGTATCAACTATCTATCAGCTATGTATCAACTGTGTATCAACTGTGTATCAACTGTATATCAGCTATGTATCAACTGTGTATCAACTGTGTATCAACTGTATATCAGCTATGTATCAACTATCTATCAGCTATGTATCAACTATCTATCAGTTATGTATCAACTATCTATCAGCTATGTATCAACTATCTATCAGTTATGTATCAACTATCTATCAGCTATGTATCAACTATCTATCAGCTATGAATCAACTATCTATCAGCTATGTATCAACTATCTATCAGCTATGTATCAACTATCTATCAGCTATGTATCAACTATCTATCAGCTATGTATCAACTATCTATCAGTTATGTATCAACTATCTATCAGCTATGTATCAACTATCTATCAGTTATGTATCAACTATCTATCAGCTATGTATCAACTGTGTATCAACTATCTATCAACTATCTATCAGCTATGTATCAACCGTGTATCAACTGTGTATCAACTATGTATCAACTATCTATCAACTATGTATCAACTATCTATCAGCTATGTATCAACTATGTATCAACTGTGTATCAACTGTGTATCAACTATCTACCAACTATGTATCAACTATCTATCAGCTATGTATCAACTGTGTATCAACTGTGTATAAACTGTATATCAGCTATGTATCAACTATCTATCAGCTATGTATCAACTGTGTATCAACTATGTATCAACTATCTATCAGCTATGTATGAACTGTGTATCAACTATGTATCAACTATCTATCAGCCTATGTATCAACTATCTATCAGCTATGTATCAACTATCTATCAGCTATGAATCAACTATCTATCAGCTATGTATCAACTATGTATCAACTATGTATCAACTATGTATCAACTATCTATCAGCTATGTATCAACTATCTATCAGCTATGTATCAACTATCTATCAGCTATGTATCAACTATCTATCAGCCTATGTATCAACTATCTATCAGCTATGTATCAACTATCTATCAGCTATGAATCAACTATCTATCAGCTATGTATCAACTATCTATCAGCTATGTATCAACTATGTATCAACTGTGTATCAACTGTGTATCAGCTATGTATCAACTATCTATCAGCTATGTATCAACTATCTATCAGCTATGAATCAACTATCTATCTATCAGCCATGTATCAACTATCTATCAGCCTATGTATCAACTATCTATCAGCTATGAATCAACTATCTATCAGCTATGTATCAACTATCTATCAGCGATGTATCAACTGTCTATCAGCTATGAATCAACTATCTATCAGCTATGTATCAACTATCTATCAGCTATGTATCAACTATCTATCAGCTATGTATCAACTGTGTATCAAATGTGTATCAACTGTGTATCAACTATCTATCAACTATCTATCAGCTATGTATCAACTGTGTATCAACTATCTATCAGCTATGTATCAACTGTGTATCAACTGTGTATCAACTATCTATCAACTATTTATCAGCTATGTATCAACTGTGTATCAACTGTGTATCAACTATGTATCAACTATCTATCAACTATGTATCAACTATCTATCAGCTATGTATCAACTATGTATCAACTGTGTATCAACTGTGTATCAACTATCTATCAACTATGTATCAACTATCTATCAGCTATGTATCAACTGTGTATCAACTGTGTATCAACTGTATATCAGCTATGTATCAACTATCTATCAGCTATGTATCAACTGTGTATCAACTGTGTATCAACTATCTATCAACTATGTATCAACTATCTATCAGCTATGTATCAACTGTGTATCAACTGTGTATCAACTATGTATCAACTATCTATCAGCTATGTATGAACTGTGTATCAACTGTGTATCAACTGTGTATCAACTGTGTATCAACTATCTATCAACTATCTATCAACTATCTATCAGCTATGTATCAACTATGTATCAACTGTGTATCAACTGTGTATCAACTATCTATCAACTATCTATCAGCTATGTATCAACTGTGTATAAACTATCTATCAACTATGTATCAACTATCTATCAGCTATGTATCAACTGTGTATCAACTGTGTATCAACTGTATATCAGCTATGTATCAACTATCTATCAGCTATGTATCAACTGTGTATCAACTGTGTATCAACTGTGTATCAACTGTATATCAGCTATGTATCAACTATCTATCAACTATCTATCAGATATGTATCAACTATGTATCAACTATCTATCAGATATGTATCAACTATGTATCAACTGTGTATCAACTGTGTATCAACTATCTATCAACTATGTATCAACTGTGTATCAACTGTGTATCAACTGTGTATCAACTATCTATCAGCTATGTATCAACTGTGTATCAACTGTGTATCAACTGTGTATCAACTATCTATCAACTATGTATCAACTATCTATCAGCTATGTATCAACTGTGTATCAACTATCTATCAGCTATGTATCAACTATGTATCAACTATCTATCAGCTATGTATCAACTATGTATCAACTGTGTATCAACTGTGTATCAACTATCTATCAACTATGTATCAACTATATATCAGCTATGTATCAACTGTGTATCAACTGTGTATCAACTGTATATCAGCTATGTATCAACTGTGTATCAACTGTGTATCAACTGTATATCAGCTATGTATCAACTATCTATCAGCTATGTATCAACTATCTATCAGTTATGTATCAACTATCTATCAGCTATGTATCAACTATCTATCAGTTATGTATCAACTATCTATCAGCTATGTATCAACTATCTATCAGCTATGAATCAACTATCTATCAGCTATGTATCAACTATCTATCAGCTATGTATCAACTATCTATCAGCTATGTATCAACTATCTATCAGCTATGAATTAACTATCTATCAGCTATGTATCAACTATGTATCAACTATGTATCAACTATGTATCAACTATCTATCAGCTATGTATCAACTATCTATCAGCTATGTATCAACTATCTATCAGCTATGTATCAACTATCTATCAGCCTATGTATCAACTATCTATCAGCTATGTATCAACTATCTATCAGCTATGAATCAACTATCTATCAGCTATGTATCAACTATCTATCCGCTATGTATCAACTATGTATCAACTGTGTATCAACTGTGTATCAGCTATGTATCAACTATCTATCAGCTATGTATCAACTGTGTATCAACTGTGTATCAACTATGTATCAACTATCTATCAACTATGTATCAACTATCTATCAGCTATGTATCAACTATGTATCAACTGTGTATCAACTGTGTATCAACTATCTATCAACTATGTATCAACTATCTATCAGCTATGTATCAACTGTGTATCAACTGTGTATCAACTGTATATCAGCTATGTATCAACTATCTATCAGCTATGTATCAACTGTGTATCAACTGTGTATCAACTGTATATCAGCTATGTATCAGCTATGTATCAACTATCTATCAGATATGTATCAACTATGTATCAACTGTGTATCAACTGTGTATCAACTATCTATCAACTATGTATCAACTATGTATCAACTGTGTATCAACTGTGTATCAACTATGTATTAACTATCTATCAGCTATGTATGAACTGTGTATCAACTATGTATCAACTATCTATCAGCCTATGTATCAACTATCTATCAGCTATGTATCAACTATCTATCAGCTATGAATTAACTATCTATCAGCTATGTATCAACTATGTATCAACTATGTATCAACTATGTATCAACTATCTATCAGCTATGTATCAACTATCTATCAGCTATGTATCAACTATCTATCAGCTATGTATCAACTATCTATCAGCCTATGTATCAACTATCTATCAGCTATGTATCAACTATTTATCAGCTATGAATCAACTATCTATCAGCTATGTATCAACTATCTATCCGCTATGTATCAACTATGTATCAACTGTGTATCAACTGTGTATCAGCTATGTATCAACTATCTATCAGCCTATGTATCAACTATCTATCAGCTATGTATCAACTATCTATCAGCTATGAATTAACTATCTATCAGCTATGTATCAACTATGTATCAACTATGTATCAACTATGTATCAACTATCTATCAGCTATGTATCAACTATCTATCAGCTATGTATCAACTATCTATCAGCTATGTATCAACTATCTATCAGCCTATGTATCAACTATCTATCAGCTATGTATCAACTATTTATCAGCTATGAATCAACTATCTATCAGCTATGTATCAACTATCTATCCGCTATGTATCAACTATGTATCAACTGTGTATCAACTGTGTATCAGCTATGTATCAACTATCTATCAGCTATGTATCAACTATCTATCAGCTATGAATCAACTATCTATCTATCAGCCATGTATCAACTATCTATCAGCCTATGTATCAACTATCTATCAGCTATGAATCAACTATCTATCAGCTATGTATCAACTATCTATCAGCTATGTATCAACTATCTATCAGCTATGAATCAACTATCTATCAGCTATGTATCAACTGTGTATCAAATGTGTATCAACTGTGTATCAACTATCTATCAACTATCTATCAGCTATGTATCAACTGTGTATCAACTATCTATCAGCTATGTATCAACTGTGTATCAACTGTGTATCAACTATCTATCAACTATCTATCAGCTATGTATCAACTGTGTATCAACTGTGTATCAACTATGTATCAACTATCTATCAACTATGTATCAACTATCTATCAGCTATGTATCAACTATGTATCAACTGTGTATCAACTGTGTATCAACTATCTATCAACTATGTATCAACTATCTATCAGCTATGTATCAACTGTGTATCAACTGTGTATCAACTGTATATCAGCTATGTATCAACTATCTATCAGCTATGTATCAACTGTGTATCAACTGTGTATCAACTGTATATCAGCTATGTATCAACTATGTATCAACTATGTATCAACTGTGTATCAACTGTGTATCAACTATGTATCAACTATCTATCAGCTATGTATGAACTGTGTATCAACTGTGTATCAACTGTGTATCAACTGTGTATCAACTGTGTATCAACTATCTATCAACTATCTATCTATCAACTATCTATCAGCTATGTATCAACTATGTATCAACTATGTATCAACTGTGTATCAACTGTGTATCAACTATCTATCAACTATCTATCAGCTATGTATCAACTATGTATCAACTGTGTATAAACTATCTATCAACTATGTATCAACTATCTATCAGCTATGTATCAACTGTGTATCAACTGTGTATCAACTGTATATCAGCTATGTATCAACTATCTATCAGCTATGTATCAACTGTGTATCAACTGTGTATCAACTGTGTATCAACTGTATATCAGCTATGTATCAACTATCTATCAACTATCTATCAGATATGTATCAACTATGTATCAACTATCTATCAGATATGTATCAACTATGTATCAACTGTGTATCAACTGTGTATCAACTATCTATCAACTATGTATCAACTATGTATCAACTGTGTATCAACTGTGTATCAACTATGTATCAACTATCTATCAGCTATGTATCAACTGTGTATCAACTGTGTATCAACTGTGTATCAACTGTGTATCAACTATCTATCAACTATGTATCAACTATCTATCAGCTATGTATCAACTGTGTATCAACTATCTATCAGCTATGTATCAACTATGTATCAACTATCTATCAGCTATGTATCAACTATGTATCAACTGTGTATCAACTGTGTATCAACTATCTATCAACTATGTATCAACTATCTATCAGCTATGTATCAACTGTGTATCAACTGTGTATCAACTGTATATCAGCTATGTATCAACTGTGTATCAACTGTGTATCAACTGTATATCAGCTATGTATCAACTATCTATCAGCTATGTATCAACTATCTATCAGTTATGTATCAACTATCTATCAGCTATGTATCAACTATCTATCAGTTATGTATCAACTATCTATCAGCTATGTATCAACTATCTATCAGCTATGAATCAACTATCTATCAGCTATGTATCAACTATCTATCAGCTATGTATCAACTATCTATCAGCTATGTATCAACTATCTATCAGCTATGTATCAACTATCTATCAGTTATGTATCAACTATCTATCAGCTATGTATCAACTATCTATCAGTTATGTATCAACTATCTATCAGCTATGTATCAACTGTGTATCAACTATCTATCAACTATCTATCAGCTATGTATCAACCGTGTATCAACTGTGTATCAACTATGTATCAACTATCTATCAACTATGTATCAACTATCTATCAGCTATGTATCAACTATGTATCAACTGTGTATCAACTGTGTATCAACTATCTACCAACTATGTATCAACTATCTATCAGCTATGTATCAACTGTGTATCAACTGTGTATAAACTGTATATCAGCTATGTATCAACTATCTATCAGCTATGTATCAACTGTGTATCAACTATGTATCAACTATCTATCAGCTATGTATGAACTGTGTATCAACTATGTATCAACTATCTATCAGCCTATGTATCAACTATCTATCAGCTATGTATCAACTATCTATCAGCTATGAATCAACTATCTATCAGCTATGTATCAACTATGTATCAACTATGTATCAACTATGTATCAACTATCTATCAGCTATGTATCAACTATCTATCAGCTATGTATCAACTATCTATCAGCTATGTATCAACTATCTATCAGCCTATGTATCAACTATCTATCAGCTATGTATCAACTATCTATCAGCTATGAATCAACTATCTATCAGCTATGTATCAACTATCTATCAGCTATGTATCAACTATGTATCAACTGTGTATCAACTGTGTATCAGCTATGTATCAACTATCTATCAGCTATGTATCAACTATCTATCAGCTATGAATCAACTATCTATCTATCAGCCATGTATCAACTATCTATCAGCCTATGTATCAACTATCTATCAGCTATGAATCAACTATCTATCAGCTATGTATCAACTATCTATCAGCGATGTATCAACTGTCTATCAGCTATGAATCAACTATCTATCAGCTATGTATCAACTATCTATCAGCTATGTATCAACTATCTATCAGCTATGTATCAACTGTGTATCAAATGTGTATCAACTGTGTATCAACTATCTATCAACTATCTATCAGCTATGTATCAACTGTGTATCAACTATCTATCAGCTATGTATCAACTGTGTATCAACTGTGTATCAACTATCTATCAACTATTTATCAGCTATGTATCAACTGTGTATCAACTGTGTATCAACTATGTATCAACTATCTATCAACTATGTATCAACTATCTATCAGCTATGTATCAACTATGTATCAACTGTGTATCAACTGTGTATCAACTATCTATCAACTATGTATCAACTATCTATCAGCTATGTATCAACTGTGTATCAACTGTGTATCAACTGTATATCAGCTATGTATCAACTATCTATCAGCTATGTATCAACTGTGTATCAACTGTGTATCAACTATCTATCAACTATGTATCAACTATCTATCAGCTATGTATCAACTGTGTATCAACTGTGTATCAACTATGTATCAACTATCTATCAGCTATGTATGAACTGTGTATCAACTGTGTATCAACTGTGTATCAACTGTGTATCAACTATCTATCAACTATCTATCAACTATCTATCAGCTATGTATCAACTATGTATCAACTGTGTATCAACTGTGTATCAACTATCTATCAACTATCTATCAGCTATGTATCAACTGTGTATAAACTATCTATCAACTATGTATCAACTATCTATCAGCTATGTATCAACTGTGTATCAACTGTGTATCAACTGTATATCAGCTATGTATCAACTATCTATCAGCTATGTATCAACTGTGTATCAACTGTGTATCAACTGTGTATCAACTGTGTATCAGCTATGTATCAACTATCTATCAACTATCTATCAGATATGTATCAACTATGTATCAACTATCTATCAGATATGTATCAACTATGTATCAACTGTGTATCAACTGTGTATCAACTATCTATCAACTATGTATCAACTGTGTATCAACTGTGTATCAACTATGTATCAACTATCTATCAGCTATGTATCAACTGTGTATCAACTGTGTATCAACTGTGTATCAACTATCTATCAACTATGTATCAACTATCTATCAGCTATGTATCAACTGTGTATCAACTATCTATCAGCTATGTATCAACTATGTATCAACTATCTATCAGCTATGTATCAACTATGTATCAACTGTGTATCAACTGTGTATCAACTATCTATCAACTATGTATCAACTATATATCAGCTATGTATCAACTGTGTATCAACTGTGTATCAACTGTATATCAGCTATGTATCAACTGTGTATCAACTGTGTATCAACTGTATATCAGCTATGTATCAACTATCTATCAGCTATGTATCAACTATCTATCAGTTATGTATCAACTATCTATCAGCTATGTATCAACTATCTATCAGTTATGTATCAACTATCTATCAGCTATGTATCAACTATCTATCAGCTATGAATCAACTATCTATCAGCTATGTATCAACTATCTATCAGCTATGTATCAACTATCTATCAGCTATGTATCAACTATCTATCAGCTATGTATCAACTATCTATCAGTTATGTATCAACTATCTATCAGCTATGTATCAACTATCTATCAGTTATGTATCAACTATCTATCAGCTATGTATCAACTATCTATCAGCTATGTATCAACTATCTATCAGCTATGTATCAACTATCTATCAGTTATGTATCAACTATCTATCAGTTATGTATCAACTATGTATCAGCTATGAATAAGAATTTGTTCTTAACTGACTTGCCTAGTTAAATGAAGGTTAAATAAAACATTTAAAGCTATGTTTCAACTATGTATCAACTATCTATCAACTATTTGTCAACTGTGTATCAACTGTGTATCAACTGTGTATCAAGCCCCAGAGAGATTACTGATCCTCTGTGTTGGCACCTCTCAGTCTGGAGAGAAGGTATGATCCCTGGTTTTAACCAACCTTAACTATCCCCTAATGTGAGAGAGGATGAGTTAGGATATGCGTGTCACTGGGGAGGTGAGGTGTTGGATATCTGGGGAATTAAAAATAAGCGCCTGTTTCATCAGCTTACCAAGGGCATTTGATGTGTTAATGGCAAGCTCAATACACCAATACACACAGGCAAAAGCAAAGATTTAGACTTACGTTGTAAATAAACAATCCAGCATGCAGGCTGGGAATGAAACTAGTTCATATTAATTTGCTAATCAACCTTTGATCCTAAAGACTGCAATATTTTCCTTATCCTTATCCCTTATTTTGGTTTAAGGGACATTAATCACATATGTTACAAATCTCCTTTAGAGTTGAGAAAAGTAGAATATACAAAGCAAGAGTTATGACACAGTTAGAAATAGTAACCAACAAAATACTACATGATACAAAGTCATGGCAAAGGATTACGGCTCATATTTTGTGTTCATTAACATCAATAAACTACCCAGTAGCTAAACACAGATAAGAATAATTTTTGAATACATTCAGAGGGGTCAGATTCAGAGGTTAGGCTGAGTTTAGGAGAAGACATGGACATGTTACCTTCTGACCTGTCCATCCCTGCATATGTCAGTTCTGTTCATCTACCCTCGGTGGCGGCTCTGGTTCCCCCCCCCCCCCTTTACACTGAACCCTCTGCCTTTGTAGATCCGGACAGTGAATCATCGCCGGAGGCTCTGGACTGCGGATCATCGCCGGAGGCCCCGGATCGGAGACCCTCGCTGGAGACCCCTCAGGGCGAGTGCGGGGTAGAGGCACAGGCCGTACTGGACTGTGGAAGCGCACTGGAGGCCTGATGCGTGGTGCCGGAACTGGTGGTACCGGGCTGAGGACACGCACCTCAGGGCGAGTGCGGAGAGGAGGCACAGGACGTACTGGACTGTGGAGGCACACTGGAGATCTTGAGTGTATAGCTGGCACAATGCGTCCTGGCTGAATGCTCACTTGAACCCGGCAAGTGCGAAGAGCTGGAATAGAGCGCACCGGGCTATGAATGCAAACTGGAGACACCGTGCACATCACTGCGTAACACGGTGTCTGACCAGTCACACACTCCCCAGTACGCCCGCTCTGCAGCTCTCTCCATGCTAGCACCTCTCTCCAGAATCGTGTGTCGAACTCCTCATCCGACTCCCTGACTGGCTCTATGTGCCCCCCCAAAAAAACTTCTTGGGGTTTCTGTGGCCTACCTCGTTGGTATTTCTCCTCGTAATATCGCCGTTCCGCTTTAGCTGCCTCTATTTCCTCCCTCGGAAGGCGATACTCCCCAGCCTGCGTCCAAAATCTCCTCCCAGGTCCATTCCTCCTTAACACGGTGCTTGGTCCTTTTATGGTGGGTTCTTCTGTCACGGCCATCAAAAGGAGGAGACCAAGGCGCAGCGTGGAATGCGTACATTCTTCTTTATTCTAAGAATGAACACTGAACAAAACTAACAAAACGAACCGTGAAGCTATACAAATGAGTGCTGAACAGGCAACTACACATAGACAAGAACCCACAAATACCCAAGGGAAAATGGCTACCTAAATATGGTTCCCAATCAGAGACAACGATAAACAGCTGCCTCTGATTGGGAACCATATCAGGCCACCATAGACATATATATACCTAGACCTACAAAACCCCTAGATATACAAAAACCCTAGACAAGACAAAACTAGCATACCCACCCTAGTCACACCCTGACCTAACCAAAATAATAAAGAAAACATAGATAACTAAGGTCAGGGCGTGACACTATCTCAATTGGCATTAGAAACCACATTTGTTTAAAAAAGTCAGCCATATCAGCTATGTTTTTAAAAAAGGCAGTAAATTAGGCTAAATTAACTGTTTCACTGCCAGACAAGGCTCCGCTGATAGCCAGGTGTAGCAGTGGTAAGATATTGGGACTGCTGTTGGGACAGCTTTATGTAGGCCGTTTGTGGGCACCGTTTGTCACTGTTATAGTGCAATTAATGTATTGTTTAGTGTTGTGTTGGGCCTTTGCTGGCATGCATCCCACATCTTTTCTTTTGCCCCACCAAGATTTACATGCTACAATCGTCGCTAACTGTATTACAGAGTCATAGACCGTTTAGCAACATGAAAGACTCACACTACTCATTTCTCTACAAGTAGTGTGAGTCAACATGCTTTTTCTATTTGCATGCACGCACACACACACAGAGAGAAATCAGTACCATGGACAGACACATCATATTTAGCTTACTGATTGGACTAAATCGTTTTTGGTATCTTTTAGTTGTCACTGTATTAGACAAAGCATTGGTGATTAGATCATGTTGAAATGTTGAAGTTGAAACAGTGATGGAATAGTGGATGCAGCACCTGTTTTCTTCGCGACTTGCAGTAACTCTAAATCAGTAGTTGTTTAGTCATCCGAAAATGTTGGAAACATTAACTTTCTTGACCATGCTGTAGGTCATGTAACTGTTTGACACATGCAATAGGATTTGTGGACTTCACCGGACAGATGTTGCTCTACGGTTTTGTGATGAAACAAACATGTAAATGAGTTTATTCTGCCACTGTGTCTTGTTATTGTCTTGGCCTTAGCCCTATATATCACAGTGGCAAGGCATACAGTATGAAGTAACAGGTTATACAGCAAACAACACACATTTTTTTTCCTGTCTTGCTTTCCCCAGTGATTTTACCCACACACACCGCTACTTGGTGCAACTCAATATGAGGAAGGTGTTCCTAATGTTTGATATACTCAGTGTATTTTTAGTCACTGTAGAAATGAATTAGAACCATTGGTTGTGTTGCTGTGAGACACTTTTTAAAAGTGTGTGTGTGTGTTCTGGCCATGTTCTGAGTCTCATCATCACAGCTCTACACCTATGAGGAAAGGGGTTAAATGTGACACTCTCTTCTGTGGGAACATTCTCTTATGACCAGTTCCACAACCACTGTAATCCACATGGCCATGGCTGAGAAAGGTTGAGGTGTCACATAACACCTCAGGGCCAGAAGAACAGCTAAAACCACAAAAACACAACGTTATTTCTGTTCACAGGGTTTATTAATATGAAAAAGGTGTTAGAGATGGTTTATAATACAATTACTCTTTCCAAATCTAAAGTTATTATTAGTTATTATTACAATTATTATTGTATACAAAACAATTACTACAGAGTAGTTTTCATCCACGTGTGATATCACATTGATATATCCCAGACAATTGGGCCTCTTTTTGCATCCGGTGACTAATTCACTCGCATAGACGGTCATCGCCTTGATCTTGTCAGAATAACAACGTCTCACCATCATTTGTGATATGACATTAAATGTAGGCCTAGTATGCACGAAGGGAGATTTTTTTCTCTCAATATTAATAGTAAATTATAGACAAAACAGCTTTACCTCTATTTCTCAAGGCAGTGTAGGAGCTTGTCTAAACAGAGGCGAGGTGTGACCTCTTCACACATTACAGCTGGCACACTTCTTTTACTACTGAGGGCTGTTGAGAGCCCTAGGAGTATTGGTCATGGAGAATGATGAGATTCTGCTAAACTATTCCAGTTTAATAGAAATAGAATTGGATAGACTTTGGGTGTTTATAATTATTTGCATAATCTGCATTCCAAAAAACAAATATGAAAATGTTATTTGCAAAATATTACCCATATTCAAAATTAATCAATACAATCCTATCCATTACTGCCAAACTTAGTGAATTGTTCAATACAACAATCGCTCCCACTATGAATTATTTAACTTGATGCAGACTTAATTCTAATCTGCCGGCTACCTCACACCTGGCTCTAGGAAGATGTGTTTCCCAGGGACCCCCTACCTCTAGTGTGATCTCTCCTTGGGCACTTTGTAGTCCAGGCATCCTGAAGGGACTATTGAAGGTGACACATCACACCTCTGTCTGCAGGATAAATTGGGGAGCAGCTCTGACGTGCCCCAGTAATCCTCACAACTTCTTCAAGGACTGACTGAACTGAAGATCCCTGCTGCTCAGAAACACTGCAGTCATGGACACGGCTGCATTCTCCAAACTCTTGCTTCTTCAGGCTGGAGATCATCTGCTGGACGGTGATGCCTTGCTGGAGCCTGGTTGTCCCACCTTAGACCCTGGTTACTACAGTGCCTGTAGTAGCCTATCGCCTGCCTCCTCCATTGACTCCTGCTGCTTCTCTCCCCCTTGTTTCCAGTGGGGAGTTGTTCAGGAGAAGGAGGCTGCGAACCCTTTAAGCTGCATCAGCCAAGCTGCCAAAAGACAGGGGAAAGAAGAACTCCCAGCTCAGGAGAAGAGACGGTCTAGGTCAAAGTTCCCTGGGAAGAAGCGGGAGAGCGCCAGCGAGAGGGAGAAGCTGAGGATGAGAGACCTGACCAAAGCCCTCCACCACCTCAGGACCTACCTGCCCCCCTCTGTGGCTCCTCCTGAACAGACTCTGACCAAGATCGAGACGCTGCGCCTCACCATCAGCTACATCTCCCACCTGTCTGCCCAGCTGGGACTCAGCGAGGATACCCCATGTCTGAAAAGAAAAATGTATTTCACACCATGCCAGTACTCACAAGATATGCCACAATGCCCCCAGGGCAGCTCCATGTCTGGACAGGGGTGTCAAGAGATACTGCAGGGCAACATCCAGAGCAATAATCAATACTGTCTGCCACTGGCCACATCATATACCAACAACACAGAGCCACACATGGAAACAGACTACCTAATGCCAGATGTCTCCTATCAGGACATGTCCATATATCACAACCAAGTTTTCCAGTGACAAGCTAGTTTATTTTGCCTATTTCCAATGCTGATTTAAGCGGTTGTTGGGTGAATGCACCAGAAGAAGATCAAATCAGAGACATTGGACAAAAGATCCCCTAAATATCTAAGCTGTGACACAATTCTGATTGTTTCGAAGAGAGATGATTTGTATGTAGCTATTTATCAGATTATATTTTTCCTAAATTGTATTTATGTCTTGGATTAGGTTTTAATAAAACTAATGTTGAGAGTAATATTGCTTTGTGTATTTTATTTATTTAATTAATCAATTACCTATCATGTTTTGGGCAATTTGTGAAATATATCCTTTGATTTTGTAGCCTATTACTTAAAGTAGGCTACCTTAATGAGATTAGTAGCCTACAACTGACTGTTTTACATTCATCATAACTAAGGATTAGCCTGGCTGACGCGGCTCACGTGACTCATATTGCAGGGAGAGCTGTGACAGGAGGACTTCAAGTTAGGTGTTAGCCAGACTAGTTAAGGATATATTCATAACCCAGAAAGTTAGGTGTTAGCCAGACTAGCTAAGGATATATTCATAGCCCAGAAAGTTAGGTGTTAGCCAGACTAGTTAAGGATATATTCATAACCCAGAAAGTTAGGTGTTAGCCAGACTAGCTAAGGATATATTCATAACCCAGAAAGTTAGGTGTTAGCCAGACTAGCTAAGGATATATTCATAACCCAGAAAGTTAGGTGTTAGCCAGACTAGCTAAGGATATATTCATAACCCAGAAAGTTAGGTGTTAGCCAGACTAGCTAAAGATATATTTATAACCCAGAAAGCGTTATTTTTTTACCACTTGTATTTATTTGGCTCTATACTCCAGCATTTTGTATTTGAGATCAAATGTTAAATATGAGGCGACAGTACAGAATGTCACATTATATTTGAGGGTACTTTCATACATATCTGTTTTACAGATTAGAAATGAATGTACTATATGTACAGTATCTAGTTCCAAAATGTTAAGGTGTCATAAGTATTTGGACAAATTAACTTATAGTGTATAACATTTAGTGAAAGGTTTAGTATTTGGTCCCATATACTTAGCACCCAATGACTATATCAAGCCTGTAACTCTTTTTGGATAATGTAGTGCACAAAATAAATTAATGGTAAATCATGTATTGTGTCATTTTGGAGTCACTTTTATTGTAAATAAGAATAGAATATCTTTCTGAACACTTCTATATCAATGTGGATGCTACCATGATTACTGAGAATCATGAATGAATTGTAAATAATGATGAGTGAGAAAGTTACAAATTCCCAAAGATCATGCCTCCAAAACACGCTAACCTCTCACCATTACCAATAACAGGGGAGGTAGCATTTTTTGTGAAGTATGACATTTATGCCTCTAACTTTCTAACTTTTTTCATTATTCACAATTCATTCATGATTATCCGATTAATGTAGGAGTGTTTCATGTACAATAAAAGTGACAATCTACCATTCATTTATACTGGGCAAAAGAAAAACCCAAAATACAACCAAAACAAACTGTAAATGCATGCTAGGAACACGGGACCAAATACTAAACTTTTGACTAAATGTAATATACTATAAGGGAAGTTGTCCAAATATTTATGACACCTTCAAATGGGGGGACTAGATACATAAAGTGCTTTACATTTCTAAACGTTAAAACAGATATGAAAATGCCCTCAAATAAAAGGTGACATTCTGTAATGTGTCTTTTTATAGGCACTGAACTCCGCCATGGTTCATTGAACAAAGCCTATGGGAAAATTAATGGAGTTTTTGTAGGGTTTTTGGATAAACGCCAAAAATAAGGTCTGGGGTAAAGACAGGCTTAGGAGATCTTATACGTTTTGTTCTATGAGATAATATTCATCAGTTAACAGTACTTTTTGTGAATTGTGAAGAATTTATGTAATAAAAAAAACTAAGCAAATAAAGGCTTCATAATTCATAAAGGTAATGTTAACTGACTGATATTATCTCATAGAACAAAACATATAAGATATCCTAAGCCTGTGTTAACCTCAGGCCTTATTTTTGAAGTTTATCCCCAAACCCTATTCTTTCCCCATTCATGTTCCCCATAGGAATGGCTGAACGAACCAGAGGTAACGCAGTTCCGTTTTTAAGGACTATAAACTGGCGAGCTCTATTGTAACTGTCTTTACCATTTCCAGGTGTTATTGACTGCTGTCAGTGTTGATATCCTCCATCGCCGGCAAACAGATTAGTGCCCAGTTCACCTCGGGCCCGCCCAATCACAAAAAACAAAAACATTCTCAAGAGTTGTTTCAGATTTGACAAATTATTACTGTAGCCATGCAGTATGCCTAATGTCAAAACTTGTGACCTAACGTCAAAACGTGTGACCTAACGTCAAAACTTGTGACCTAACGTCAAAACTTGTCAGTAGATAGGATTATTTAGACCGCATAAAATTATTTTCATTGCAAAACAGAGAGGAGATGACCACCAACTACGCTGAGGCCTACTGACTGTGAGTAGACATTTTATATAGTAACATAGGCCTAGCCTATGGGTCCACAAAAATACAACCAGTATGATGCAGATAAACTTCAGTGAACTACTGACAAAGACATTTACAAAACTGTATACTGGAGCAGATCAGCATATTATTATTACAGCAGGTTGCTGTATGCAGGTCGCTGAAATAATAATACTGTAGTGTGTTTCGACTGAACAGGTAGGCAGCGTTGAGGTTCGGAAGCGGATGTGCCGCTAGAAATACAAGTGGAGGTGTAGCCTACTAAACTCAACTCCACAATTTACGATGGAGTTGAGCGGTAACTAATGTAGGCGGACTGGAGCTCCGACATCACATAAAATGAACAATGTGGTGTGTAATTGCGGGCAATTTTTGTAGTGTTGAAATCAGTAGTTAAAAAAAAACAACTTCAGAGCTCCAGTCCGTCCATACTAGTCGCCGCTCAACTCCATCGTAAATTGTTGATTTGAGTTTAATCGGCACGTGGAGTTGCAGAGAGTATCACATGACATCAACAACTGTAATCTAAATATATAGAAAAGTTCAAATTGATATCTTATTTTATCACTCCCATCAAAACGTTTTAGTGTGCTTGCATACAACATGGTAGGCCTAATAACGAGCCTAAAAACGCCCCTGCTACACTACAGCCATCTGGTGTACGGCATTGCAATCAGCCATCAGCCATTTAGTGAACGCTTCCTTTGAAATCAATGAAAACTGCTATACTGCTCGCGTTGCATCACATCAGATGGCAGCGTCCAAGCTCAAGAATCGCTGAGGTTCAATTCTCGATGGCTGACCCGTGCATTTATTCTATCTTGTGAATGGAAATAAGGATTCATTTTGTGTGATTTTGGTTGGTTTCTGTGTAGCAGGTAGAGCTTCACATTGATGGCGACATGTGTAGTGTAGCTGAAGTGTAACTTTGTCTACTCCGTGAAAGATCAAACACATATCCCATCATCATTACATAGGAGTGTTAATTGAACCATCATTGGGCTTGTAAGGGTTTCAGAGGATTATCTTGGTGGTATTTAACACTCAGTGGCAGGACATGGAGCTAATTGACACTAAAGCGTCCTTTCTTCCTGGCCTTAGCAAACAAATGAAACCTATTAGCCCAGCAAGAGGCCTCCTCTGTTACTCATTCAGTCCAGAGAGCACCAAGTTCACTCAAATCAACAGCTTTTCTCTATGTGAAACATAATTTTTTCCAGATTTCACAAGATTGATCTACATGAGTCCAAGATCAAGATGGCAGAGTCATGAGGTATATATATCTGTGCACAGCCCTTATATAAATTGCCTGTAGGGTGAACCTGAGAGGGGGTGGGTGGGTAGTTTATGGTCAGTTTAGGCAGGGGTTAAGCTTCTATTAATCTCCCTGCATGTGCTGTGGGTGAGTCAAGGTGACAGCTAGTCCCCTGCTGTTCGTGTATCCTGATTCCCAGACAGTCAGTGGAGGAATGTCACACTTTTCATCTGTCCATGTCCCATCCACTTCCTCTCACCAACAACAAATGGACAGGTTAACGGACAAGTTTAATGTTTTTCAACAAAATAGCATATAATAGAAATTATCTCTTGAAAACTCTCAAATAATACAAAGCCATAGATACTCATAAATAAAGGTTAAATAAAAAAAGTATTAAAATAGATAGTCATAAGATTATTGTGCTATTGGAAATTGCAATATGGTCCACAGAGAAAAGTATGATATATTGACTAAATTTGATCCCCAGGAAGTAGCCAACATCTATGATTTAACATAAATATCCGATATGAAGGTAAGACCCAGATGCAGACAACGTCGAATTAACAATCGTTTAATAATCCAACAGGGGCATGCAATAGACAGGTCAAAGCAGGCAGGGGTCAGTAAAACAGAGGTGGGGCAATTACACGTTACTTATGCCAATACACACAAACCAAGTACGTACTGTATATTTGGTTTACTGATAAGTCCCTTTTTGGTGTCCAATTTACTGTGTGAACATATACTCCCCGCTCTGTGTCACAAAGTCCCAAGCCAATGATTGACTTTCAACATTACTGGAGATGTAAATGATGACAGACATTGCATGCGGATTTTGTCATAATCTAAAGTCTATACCAGGTACCTGTATTGAGTCCATAGAGTATTGATAGAAATAGACAGATTGTTGTGATAGACTGTATTTGTCAATATGAAGACAATGGAAAATCAAAACAGTAGTTCAACATGATCTTTCTAATAGTACCCTAACAAAATAATCAGATGTAACCTACCTATTTTGAAGTTCATAGTCCTTAGTACATGCCAGAGATGGCATCGGTTTGTTTGATTCACTAGTGGTAATAAATTCTTGAACACGTTCCAACCGAAATACCACTCTGCATTCCCACCTGCTGCCATGTCACTGCAGTACTCTGTCATCCTCCAATTAGGATGTATCCTGATATCAAATGTTATAAGTTGTTATTACAGGGTAGAATTCTTTGTTGTTGAAAAAAGAGCAAAGAAATCCTGATATAGTATAGGCTAAATTATGTATACCAGGTACTCCTTAAAGTTTATAAATTAATAAATTATGAATATATACTCACAGGTTGTTGTCAGGGTCAGCCATCCACTGACTGTACCAGCCTTTAGTCAGATAATCCAAGATTGTAACGGCAGCCTTCCCTCTCTTTACTAGAAGAGGGGGTGTAACAGGGATCAGACCAACACGCAGCGTAGCCAGTGCTCAACATGTTTAATTAAACGAATAAACAGTGAACACTACAAAACAAAATAACAAAATGTGGCAAACCGATACAGTCCTAGCTGGTGCATAGCAAACACAAAGACAGGAAACAACCACCCACAAAATCCCAACACAAAACAAGCCACCTATATATGATTCTCAATCAGGGACAACGATTGACAGCTGCCTCTGATTGAGAACCATATTAGGCTGAACACAGAAACAGACAAACTAGACACACAACATAGAATGCCCACCCAGCTCACGTCCTGACCAACACTAAAACAAGCAAAACACATAAGCACTATGGTCAGGACGTGACAGTACCCCCCTCCTGAGGTGCGGACTCCGAACGCACCCCTAAAACTCAAGGGGAGGGTCTGAGTGGGCATCTGTCCGCGGTGGCGGCTCCGGCGCAGGACGAGGCCACCACTCCACCATTGTCTTTGTCCCCCTCCTTAGTGTCCTTTGAGTGGCAACCCTCGCCCCCGACCTTGGCCTAGGAATCCTCACCAAGGTCCCCACTACATTGAGGAGACAGCTCAGGACAGAGAGGTAGCTCAGGACAGAGAGGTAGCTCAGGACAGAGAGGTAGCTCAGGACAGAGGGGCAGCTCCGGACTGAAGGGCAGCTCCGGACAGAGGGGCAGCTCTGGACTGAAGGGCAGCTCCGGACTGAGGGGCAGCTCCGGACTGAGGGGCAGCTCATGACTGGAAAGCAGCTCATGACTGGAAGGCAGCTCATGACTGGAGGGCAGCTCATGACTGGAGGGCAGCTCATGACTGGCAGGCGGCTCATGACTGGCAGGCGGCTCATGACTGGCAGGCGGCTCTGGCAGCTCCTGGCTGGCGGCTCTGGCAGCTCCTGACTGGCTGGCGGCTCTGGCGGCTCCTGACTGGCCGGCGGCTCTGGCGGCTCCTGACTGGCCGGCGGCTCTGGCGGCTCCTGACTGGCCGGCGGCTCTGGCGGCTCCTGACTGGCCGGCGGCTCTGGCGGCTCCTGACTGGCCGGCGGCTCTGGCGGCTCCTGACTGGCCGGCGGCTCTGGCGGCCCCTGACTGGCTGGCGGCTCTGGCGGCTCCTGACTGGCTGGCGGCTCTGGCGGCTCCTGACTGACGGACGGCTCTAGCGGCTCCTGACTGACGGGCGGCTCTAAGGGCTTGGGACAGACGGGCGGCTCTGACGGCTCGGGACAGACGGGCGGCTCAGATGGCGCTGGGCAGACGGATGGCTCAGATGGCGCTGGGCAGACGGATGGCTCAGATGGCGCTGGGCAGACGGATGGCTCAGATGGCGCTGGGCAGACAGGCAGCTCAGATGGCGCTGGGCAGGCAGGCAGCTCAGACGGCGCTGGGCAGGCAGGCAGCCCAGACGGCGCTGGGCAGGCAGGCAGTGCAGACGGCGCTGGGCAGGCAGGCAGCTCAGACTGCGCTGGGCAGGCAGGCAGCTCAGACGGCGCTGGGCAGGCAGGCAGCTCAGACGGCGCTGGACAGACGGCCAACTCTGACCTGCTGAGGCGCACAGTAGGCCTGGTGCGTGGTGCCGGAACTGGAGGTACTGGGTTGGAGACACGCACCATAGGGAGAGTGCGTGGAGGAGGAACAGGGCTCTGGAGACGCACTGGAAGCCTGGTGCGTGGTGTAGGCACTGGTGGTACTGGGCTGGGGCGGGAAGGTGGCGCCGGATATACCGGACCGTGAAGGCGTACAGGAGTTCTTAAGCACAGAGCCTGCCCAACCTTACCTGGTTTAATGCTCCCCGTAGCCAGGCCAGTGCGGCGAGGTGGAATAGCCCGCACTGGGCTGTGCTGGCAAACCGGGGACACCATACGTAAGGCTGGTGCCAGGTATGCCGGCCCGAGGAGACGCACTGGAGACCAGACGCGTTGAGCCGGCTTCATGGCACCTGGCTCAATGCTCAATCTAGCCCGGCCAGTGCGGGGAGGTGGAATAACCCGCACCGGGCTAAGCATACGTACAGGAGACACCGTGCGCTTTCCCGCATAACACGGTGTCTGCCCGTACTCTCGCTCTCCACGGTAAGCCCGGGAAGTTGGCGCAGGTCTCCTACCTGACTTCGCCACACTCCCCTTTAGCCCCCCCCCCCCCAATAAATGTTTGTGTGAGCCTCTCAGGCTTCCGTGCTAGCCGCGTACCTTCATAACGCCGGTTCCTCTCTCCGGTTGCCTCTGCTCTCCTAACTGCCTCCAGCTGTTCCCATGGGAGGCGATCCTTTCCAGCCAGGATCTCCTCCCATGTGTAGCAACCCTTGCCGTCCAAAACGTCCTCCCATGTCCATTTCTCCTTTCTCTGCTCCTGCTGCCGCTGCCTGTTACCCCGCTGCTTGGTCCTTGGTTGGTGGGTGGTTCTGTAACGGCAGCCTTCCCTCTCTTTACTAGAAGAGGGGGTGTAACAGGGATCAGACCAACACGCAGCGTAGCCAGTGCTCAACATGTTTAATTAAACGAATAAACAGTGAACACTACAAAACAAAATAACAAAATGTGGCAAACCGATACAGTCCTAGCTGGTGCATAGCAAACACAAAGACAGGAAACAACCACCCACAAAATCCCAACACAAAACAAGCCACCTATATATGATTCTCAATCAGGGACAACGATTGACAGCTGCCTCTGATTGAGAACCATATTAGGCTGAACACAGAAACAGACAAACTAGACACACAACATAGAATGCCCACCCAGCTCACGTCCTGACCAACACTAAAACAAGCAAAACACATAAGCACTATGGTCAGGACGTGACAAAGATGGTGTAGCAGTCTTTTGTCCTTGTCTTGTCGTGTCCCGTGTATATATATTTTTATATATTTTTTCTTCGCGTAGATTTTTTTTGATTTTTCTTAACCTGAACTTCAAAATACTCTTCTGCAATCCGCCTCACCCAATGTGGTATGGATCTGCTACGCCATCTTTTTCTTTACTTTTGAACCGGAACCCCCAACAGAGGCTAGTCAGCTAACTAGCTACTAGCTAGTACTCAGCTAGCCACTGCTAGCGGTCATCAGCTACCTTTAGCCCGGACAACTCTCGCCAGTCTGCACAGCGCGACTCAAACCAGAGCAAATCTCACTTATTTTTCTCCATATCTCAGGATTCCTACCGCAAGCTCTGAACCTTTTCACCTGGATCATCACAGCTAGCTAGCTACTATCTGAGTGACCACTCCTGGCTGACATGTCTGTCCTGAAGCAAGAACCAATTAGCCTGGAGCTAGCCTTTTCTAGGCCCATCTCCCGGCTAGCCGAAGAGGTCCATCAGCCACTCCTTGGGCTACAATACCTATTTTGCCAATTGGCCTGGACCCCTTTTACTGCCGTCACGGAGCCCCGCCGACCCATCATGACTGGACTACCGACGTAATTCGCACAAGGGGTTTTTCAACTGGCTCTTCTTACGTCACGACGTCCCTCTAAGGCCCTTCTGCTAGATTGCTATCCCCGGCCCACTAGCTGTCTGAATCGCTGTGTCTCCGGCCCGCCGAGCTACTCACTGGACCCCTTTGATCACTCGGCTACGCATGCCTCTCCCTAATGTCAATATGTCCATTTCTGTTTTGGTTAGTAATTATTGCCTTATTTCACTGTAGAGCCTCTAGCCCTGCTCAACATGCCTTAGTTAACCGTTTAGTTCCACCTCACACACATGCGGTGACCTCACCTGGTTTAAATGATGTTTCTAGAGACAATATCTCTCTCATCGTTACTCAATGCATAGGTTTACCTCCACTGTATTCACATCCTACCATACCTTTGACTATACATTATGCCTTGAATCTATTCTACCGTGCCCAGAAACCTGCTCCTTTTACTCACTGTTCCGAAAGTACTTGACGACCAGTTCTTATAGCCTTTAGCCGTACCCTTATCCTACTCCTCCTCTGTTCCTCTGGTGATGTAGAGGTTAATCCAGGCCCTGCAGTGACTAGCTCCACTCCCATTCCCCAGGTGCTCTCATTTGTTGACTTCTGTAACCGTAAAAGGTTTCATGCATGTTAACATTAGAAGCCTCTTCCCTAAGTTTGTTTTATTCGCTGCTTTAGCACACTCTGCCAACCCGGATGTCCTAGCCGTGTCTGAATCCTGGCTTAGGAAGACCACCAAAAACCCTGAAATGTCCATCCCTAACTATAACATTTCCGACAAGATAGAACTGCCAAAGGGGGCGGAGTTGCAATCTACTGCAGAGATGGCCTGCAGAATTCTGTCTTACTATCCAGATCTGTGGCCAAACAATTTGAGCTTCTACTTTTAAAAATCCACTTTTACAGAAACAAGTCTCTCATTGTTGCCGCTTGCTATAGATCACCTTCTGCCCCCAGCTGGACACCATATGTGAATTGATTGCCCCCCATCTATCTTCAGAGCTTGTGCTGTTAGGTGACCTAAACTGGGACATGTTTAACACCCCGGCAGTCCTACAATCTAAGATAGATGCCCTCAATCTCACACAAATTATCAATGAACCTACCAGTTATAACCCCAAATCCGTAAACACGGGCACCCTCATAGGTATCATCCTAACCAACTTGCCCTCCAAATACACCTCTGCTGTCTTCAACCAGGATCTCAGCGATCACTGCCTCATTGCCTGCGTCCGTAATGGGTCTGCGGTCAAACGACCACCCCTTATCACTGTCAAACGCTTCCTAAAACACTTCAGCGAGCAGGCCTTTCTAATCGACCTGGCCCGGGTATCCTCGAAGGATATTGACCTCATTCCATCAGTAGAGGATGCCTGGTTATTCTTTAAAAGTTATTTTAAAAGGGCTAGACAATCTGGACCCTCTCTTTCTAAAATTATCAGCCGAAATTGTTGCAACCCCTATTACTAGCCTGTTCAACCTCTCTTTCATATCGTCTGAGATCCCCAAAGATTGGAAAGCTGCCACGGTCTTGAAAGGGGGAGACACTCTAGACCCAAACTGCTACAGACCTATATCTATCCTACCCTGCCTTTCTAAGGTCTTTGAAAGCCAAGTTAACAAACAGATTACCGACCATTTCGAATCCCACCGTACCTTCTCCGCTATGCAATCTGGTTTCCGAGCTGGCAATGGGTGCACCTCAGCCACGCTCAAGGTCCTAAATGATATCATAACTGCCATCGATAAGAGACAATACTGTGCAGCAGTATTCATCGATCTGGCCAAGGCTTTCGACTCTGTCAATCACCACATTCTTATCAGCAGACTCAACAGCCTTAGTGTCTCAAATGACTGCCTCGCCTGGTTCACCAACTACTTCTCAGACAGAGTTCAGTGTGTCAAATCGGAGGGCCTGTTGTCCGGACCTCTGGCAGTGGGAATGATTTTTACTTTGTAGAAAGGTAAACTGGTTAGAAATGCAATCACCAAAATATGATGCATCCATCTGCTTTGTGACATCGTGGTGGTTCAAAAACGTAAAAACCCCAACCATGCCAGATTAAAAGCATTATCCACAAAATGTGACCTGTTTATAACTGGTATGACCTGCAATAAAAAAAATCTGACTCTTTCAGTGTTGTATTCAAGCAAAATAACATGGGCAGTAATACCCTTCATACGTAATCTGATGATTACGTTTTTCTTTTTACCTGATGAATATCCCTCAATTGGAAGAGGAGATGTTCCCACTTGCTAAGGTCATACTTAACCCGGTAGTATCCAGTCACATTGAGGTTGGCTAGTACCCACTGATCACTTGTCAAGTTATTGCTTATAGCTGAGGAAAATAATATAATGCATGACAAAGAAGATACCGATAGTAGATCAAATCTGCATGTTATTTCATCAGATAATTGTATGTTTTTATATTCTAGTAAACAGGTTTCCTGTAACTGTACCTTTTTTCTCAAGCAGCCATATTTCTTTCTGAACCACTCCTGCCTCCATCCACTCGTACCTAGTCACCAAAATGAATTGTTATATTATTCATACGTATGTAACATTCATGACATATACAGTGCCTAGTGAAAGTCTACATACCCAAATTTTGCTGACTTAAAATTACATCTAAAAGTATGTCCAGACTATGTCTGGATGGTGGTACAGTCTACACAGAAACAAGGTCCAGTATGAAGTGCTGCTGGGAGATCTCTCCAGTGGCTGTATTTATGGGGACCACTGGGAAGCCCATCTGATAGTCCTCCCTCTACAACTGGATCCTGGACTTCCTGACAGGCTACCCTCAGGTGGTAAGGGTAGGTAACAACACATCCGCCACGCTGATCCTCAACACGGAGGCCCCTCAGGGGTGCGTGCTCAGTCCCCTCTTGTATTCCCTGTTCACTCATGACTGCATGGCCAGGCACGACTCCAACACCATCATTAAGTTTGCCGATGACATAACAGTGGTAGGTCTGATCACCGACAACGATGAGACAGCCTATGGGGAGGAGGTCAGAGACCTGGCTGTGTGGTGCCAGGACAACAACCTCTCCCGCAATGTGATCAAGATAAAGGAGATGATTGTGGACTACAGGAAAAAGAGGACCGAGCACACCCCATTCTCATCGGCGGGGCTGCAGTGGAACAGGTTGAGAGTTTCAAGTTCCTTGGTGTCCACATCACCAACAAACTAACATGGTCCAAGCACACCAAGACAGTCGTGAAAAGGGCATGACAAAACCTATTTCCCCTCAGGAGACTGAAAAGCGGTACCGGCGCGCCAAGTCTAGGTCAAAGAGGCTTCTAAACAGCTTCTAAACAACATAAATACTCATCATAAACTTTGATGAAAGATACATGTTTTACATAGAATTAAAGATACACTTGTTCTTAATGCAACCGCTGTGTCAGATTTCAAAAAGCTTTACGGCAAAAGCACAATATTCAATAATCTGAGAACAGCGTTCAGCCACAAAAGGAAGCCATACAGTTACCCGCCAAATTGTGCAGTCAACAAAACTCATAAAAAGCATTATATATCTTCACTTACCTTTGCTGATCTTCGTCGGAATGCACTCCCAGGACTCCCACTTCCACAAGAAATGTTTGTTTTGTTCGGTAATGTCCATAATTTATGTCCAAATAGCTTTTTTTGTTAGCGTGTTCGGTAAACAAATCCAAAGTCAGGAAGCGCGTTCACTAAAAGCAGACGAAATGTCAAAGTTCCGTAACAGTCAGTAGAAACATGTCAAACGATGTATTGAATCAATCTTTAGAATGTTTTTAACATAAATCTTCAGTAACGTTCCAACCGGAGAATTACAATGACTTCAGATATGCGATGGTACAGAGCTCCCTCTCATGTGAACGCGCATGGTCAGAGCATGGTCAGGTCATGATAGACCTGACTAATTCCTGTCTTCTTCGGCCCCACTTCACAGTAGAGGCATCAGACAAGGTTCTACAGACTGTTGACATCTAGTGGAAGCCGTAGGAAGTGCAAACTCATCCATGTCCCACTGTGTATTCAATAGGGGCTTGGTTGAAAATCGACCAACCTCAGAATTCCCACTTCCTGTTTGGATTTTTTGTGTGCCAGTCTGGGAAAGAAGTATTCTGAGGTCATGACAACGATGATGAAACTGATACACTTTTTGAGAGCAACATCATCCCTGTGCTACGCGGCATTCTGACAGAGGCCAATGCCAGTTTTGATGACTTAATACTGCACAACAATGTCAGATGGCTCAGAAAAGGCAGGGTTTTGGAACTCTTTTGGGCCAGTCAGGAGGAAATCAAAGCTTTCTTATCAGAGCAAAAGAGTGACAAGGCAACTCAGTTTTCTAAGTTTTTGGAAGATGAGGAGAAGATGGAAACAGTTGCATTTTTGACAGACATTACATCACACCTTAATCAACTTAATGTGAAGCTGCAGGGATGGGACAACAGTGTGTGATACGAAAACAACAGCGATCCGTGCTTTCCAGAAGAAATTGGAGCTTTTCAAGAATGATCTCCAGGGAGAACTTCTCCACTTCCCCAATCTTCTGGTGCAAACGCAGGGAGACAACGATGTTCCCAACCACATTGATTTCATCCAAAAGCTGATGGATAACTTCAAGGCTCGCTTTGATGACTTCACTGTTGGAAGAGAACTGTTGCTGCTTATCCAGAACCCCTTCTTGGTCACAAATGTGACAAAGTTGTCAGAAGAAGCAAAACATAGACGACTATGCATGTTACTACACTGTACCACAGCGCCCATAAAGGACAATATCCATCCGGACCTTTGCCACCTAGGGAATTTGTGTCACTGGAGCTTCTCAAATAGTAGTTGAGTACCCATGGTTTAGATCATTACACATGTTTTTTAGATTGTCTGTCACGTACACTCCCTCTCCGGCACTCTAGGTCACCAGGCTGCTCATTATTACTCACACCTGTCACCATCGTTACGCGCACCAGCGCCTCATCAGACTCACCTGGACTTCATCACCTTCCTGATTACCATCCCTATATCTGTCACTCTCTTTGGTTCCTTCCCCAGGCGTTATTGTTTCTGTTCCAGTGTTCATGTCTGTACGCTACCCGTGTTTCTTGTTTGTTCTATGTTCATTTAGTTATTAATTACACTCCCAGAACTTGCTTCCTGACTCCCAGTGTACACGTTACATTGTCTGAAGCCTGCATTTCCCAATCATAATTTAGGTCACCCAAGATAATAACTGATTTAGTAAAAGACAATAAACTAGTTAACTCCTCGAGTGCACAAAGGTTAGCCAAGGGAAGGCAGTAGATCCCTATAACAGTAATGGATACATTTTTCCTCAGACAAACGCTTAACGATATTATCTCAAATGTTTTGGCAAGGTAAACGGATTTCAGTAAAGAGACAGATAAATTATTTTTAATTACAATGGCCATAAGAAATTCAAAAGGTGTTATGATCCTACTCAAAAACAATTTGGATCTTGAGGTACAATCAGTTCAAATAGATCCTCAAAGAAGATGGATTAGCTTGAATATACTGCTTGATGATAAACAGTTACGGCTCATAAATGTCTTTAATGGCATTCAAATAGAAATATCAAACATTTTATGAATTGTTGAAAGATCCACTACTAGCGTGTTTTAACTCGTATATAAATGGTAAACTGTCTGACACACAAAAAGGGGCTGATTTGTCTCCTACTGAAGCAGGAGCCAGGGAACAGTATAAAGACCCAGTCTCTCTAAAAAATTGAAGGCCCCTCACCCTTCAATGTTGCGATACAAAAATATTGGCAGAATGTAGTGCTCATAGAATTATAACGGTCTTACCGAATATTATTCATCACGGTCAGATAGGATTCTTAAAAGGAAGATACATTGGAGATAACATTAAACAATTATTATAAATAATTGAAAACTATGAGAATGCAGGGAAACAAAGCATAGTGTTTATAGCAGATTTTGAGAAAGGCTTCGATAAAGTATGGGTAGAATTTATTTATAAGTGGCTGGATTATTTCAATTTTGGAGAATCTCTTATAAAATGGATTAAAGTCATGTATAACACTCCTTTATGTAAAATTTTAAGTAATGGTTATTTCTCTGAGAATGTTGAATTGTCAAGACATGTAAAACAAGGTTATTATGGCCATTGAATTGTTAGCTATAAAAATGTGATCCAATTATAAAATTAAGGAGTTAGAAATGAATGGGCTAGAAACAAAGGTATCAATGTATGCTGATGATTAAAGTTTCTCTTGAGTCCACAATTTTCAACCCTGAATGGTCTTATTGAGGACCTGGATAATTTCTCCAGTTTATCAGCATTTAAACCCAACTATGATAAGTGTACCATATTACAAATTGTGTCTCTAAAGACACAACATTTTAAATTGCTATGTGGTCTTGCTATCAAAAATATTTCCTCAACCAATCTAAGTTGAGGTCGTTGGTTTCTTGTTAATATCTCAAAGCGTTTAAGCTCTAGTGCGAGCAGAAGAAATCCAATAATAATAATATGTAAGAGTGTTAGAGTCGTCTTGCTTTTAGCAAGTACATTAATAATTATATTGATAGAATATCCAGTATCTTAATATGTAGCAACTTTAAAATACAGTATTTCACTATCAATTCTTTATGGAGGAGTATTTATAGTCAGTGGTTAATAATTGGCATACTACAAAAAAAATCTGAATTTGCTTCTGATAAATGATTTGCATGGTTGGCGTATCGGTATGGCACCTCAGACAAAAAGACAGATGTGTTCACCTAATAATACCTTATGATCTCAAATATATTCTCTACTTCAGGTCCAAGGCATTAAAGAAAAAAACAGACAATCCAAAGATTCTCAATTCCATTCGTATTTGGGAAAATAAATTCACGAGGTGGAAATAATCAATACCGCCAGGCATCACTATTTGGAATAATCCCACCTTACCTCCAGTGTTTAATGACAATACCTTTAAGTCCTGGTTCCAAAGTGGCATTATGAATTTTGAACATACTATGTATGTGTACTATGATGGATCTCTACTGTCATTCAATCAACTACAAGAAAGATTTGGATTATCCCAGGCCAATTTCTTTAAGTTCTTACAACTCAGATCTTATTAAATTGCTTCAACAGAATCTGGATGAACGAAAAATACTGAAAGAAGCTTCTACGCCAAAGAAGTTGATTGCCAAGTTATGTCAAGGGTTGATAGGTTCTGAATCATCTGGTAGAGTATCAATTATTCAAAAATAGGAAACAGATCTAAACGAAGAAATTGAGGAGAACCACTGGTCACAGATATATGAAAATGTTCATACCTGCTCCTAAATCCGAAGACATTTTAAGATGCAATTCTAAGATGCAAGTTAAGATAATTCATAGGATTTACTACACTCCTGCCAGAATCAGGTTTGTGGAGTAACGGATTACATGTAGGCCTAATCTGTTACATGTAACGGATTACAAATAAATTAAAAACTGTAACAGTAATCCGTAGACCAGAAAAATCATTGTATTCAGATTACAGTTACTTTTGAAAAACTAGGTGATTACCTCTAGGATTACTTTTAAATTCAGAAAGGGTGTTTGCATAATAAAACTATGACATCTTTCTGTTTCCTCACTGACATTCAAATAAATCAGCATTGAGAAAAGACGCAAACGTAGGCCTACAGTGCATTTTGGAAGTATTCAGACCCCTTGACTTTTTCCACATTTTGCTGTATTACAGTCTTATTCTAAAATGTATTAAATATATGTTTTTCCTCATCAATCTACACACCATATCCCATAATAACAAAAGCAAACACAGGTTTTTAGAAACGTTAGCAAATGTATTAAAAATAAATAACTGAAATACCTTATTTACATAAGACTCAGACCCCTTGCTATGAGTCTCGAAATTGAGCTCAGGTGCATCCTGTTTCCATTGATCATCCTTGAGATGTTTCTACAACTTGTTTGGAGTCCACCTATGGTCAATTTAATTGATTGGACATGATTTGGAAAGGCACACACCTGTCTATATAAGGTCCCACAGTTGACAGTGCATGTTAGAGCAAAAATCAAGCCATGAGGTCGAAGGAATTGTCCGTAGAGCTCCAAGACGGAATTGTGTCAAGGCACAGATCTGGAGAAGGGTACCAAAAAATGTCTGCAGCATTGAAGGTCCTCAGGAACACAGTGGCCTCCATCATTTTAAATGGAAGAAGTTTGGAACCACCAAGACTCTTCCTAGAGCTGGCCGCCCGGCCAAACTGAGCAATCGGAGGAGAAAGGCCTTGGTCAGGGAGGTCACCAAGAACCTGATGGCCACTCTGACAGAAATCCTTTGTGGTGCTGGGAGAACCTTCCTGGAGGACAATCCTCTCTAGCACTCCACCAATCAGACCTTTATGGTAGAATGACAGAGAGAAGCCACTCCTCAGTAAAAGGCACATGACGGCCCGCTTGGAGTTTGCCCAAAGGCACCTAAGCAACTCTCAGACCATGAGAAACAAGAGTCTCTGGTCTAATGAAACCAAGATTGTACTATTTGGCCTGAATGCCAAGCGTCATGTCTGGAAGAAACCTGGCACCATCCCTACGGTGAAGCATGTTGGTGGCAGAATCATGCTGTGGGGATGTTTTTTAGTGGCAGGGACTGGGAGACTAGTCAGGATCAAGGGAAAGATGAACGGAGAAAAGTACAGAGAGATCCTTGATGAAAACCTGCTCCAGAGTGCTTAGGACCTCAGACTGGGGTGAAGGTTCACCTTTCCAACAGGACAACGACCCTAAGCACACAGCCAAGACAACGCAGGTGTGGGTTCGGAACAAGTCTCTGAATGTCCTTGAGTGGCGCAGCCACAGCCCGGACTTGAACCTGATCAAACATCTCTGGAGATACCTGAAAATAGCTGTGCAGCAACACTCCCCATCCGACCTGACGGAGCTTGAGAGGATCTGCAAAGAAGAATGGGAGAAACTCCCAAAATACAGTTGTGCCAAGCTTGCAGCGTCATCAAATCAAATCAAATCTTATTTTTAATATATTTTTTTCACCTTTATTTAACCAGGTAGGCTAGTTGAGAAGAAGTTCTCATTTACAACTGCGACCTGGCCAAGAATAAAGCAAAGCAGTTCGACACATACAACACAGAGTTACACATGGAATAAACAAACATACAGTCAATAATACAGTAGAAAAAGTCTATATACAGTGTGTGCAAAAGAGGTAGAATAAGGGAGGTAAGGCAATAAATAGGCCATGGTGGTGAAGTAGTTACAATATAGCAATTAAACACTGGAATGGTAGATGTGCAGAAGATGAATGTGCAAGTAGAGATACTGGGGTGCAAAGGAGCAAAATAAATAAATGAATACAGTTTGGGGATGAGGTAGTTGGATGGGCAATGTACAGGTGCAGTGTTCTGTGAGCTGCTCTGACAGCTGGAGCTTAAAGCTAGTGAGGGAGATATGAGTCTCCAGCTTCAGTGATTTTTGCAGTTCATTCCAGTCATTGGCAGCAGAGAACTGGAAGGAGAGGCGGCCAAAGGAAGAATTGGCTTTGGGGGTGACCAGTGAGATATACCTGCTGTGGCGCGTGCTACGGGTAGGTGCTGCTATGGTGACCAGTGAGCTGAGATAAGGCGGAGCTTTACCTACCAGAGACTTGTAGATGATCTGGAGCAAGTGGGTTTGGCGACAAGTATGAAGCGGGGGGCCAGCCAACGAGAGCGTACAGGTCGCAGTGGAGGCTTAGTATATGGGGCTTTGGTGACAAAACGATGGCACTGTGAGGCTATTTGTAAATGACATCGGCGAAGTCGTGGATCGGTAGGATGGTCAGTTTTACGAGGGTATGTTTGGCAGCATGAGTGAAGGATGCTTTGTTGCGAAATAGGAAGCCGATTCTAGATGTAATCTTGGATTGGAGATGCTTAATGTGAGTCTGCAAGGAGAGTTTACAGTCTAACCAGACACCTACGTAGGTATTTGTAGTTGTCCACATATTCTACGTCAGAACCGTCCAGAGTAGTGATGCTGGACGGCAGGCAGGTGTGGACAGCGATCGGTTGAAGAGCATGCATTTCGTTTTACTAGCATTTAAGAGCAGTTGGAGGCTGCTAGAGGCACAACTCGACAACATCCGGTGAAATTGCAGGAAGCCAAATTCAAAATACAGAATTGTAAATATTTAACATACATCAAAATTAAGCTTAACTTCTTGTTAATCCAGCCGCGGTGTCAGATTTCAAAAAGGCTTTACAGCGAAAGCATACCATGCGATTATCTGAAGACAGCGCCCAGCATACAAATGCATGAAAATAATTTTTGAACCAGGTAGTTGCGACACAAAAGTCTGAAATAGCGATATAAAGTATGCCTTACCTTTGAAGATCTTCTTATGTTGGCACTCCAAAAGGTCCCAGTTACATTACAAATTGTCCTTTTGTTCGATAAAGTCCTTTATATCAATAAAAACTCAGTTTAGCTAGTGCGCTTCAGTCAATAATCCACTGGTTTCCCTCCATGAAAATGCATACAAAATGAATACCAAACGTTACTAATAAACTTTTCCAAACAAGTCAAACAATGTTTATATTCAAACCTTAGGTACCCTTATAGTGGGGCAAAAAAGTATTTAGTCAGCCACCAATTGTGCAAGTTCTCCCACTTAAAAAGATGAGAGAGGCCTGTAATTTTCATCATAGGTACACTTCAACTATGACAGACAAAATGAGAAAAAAAATCCAGAAAATCACATTGTAGGATTTTTAATGAATTTATTTGCAAATTATGGTGGAAAATAAGTATTTGGTCAATAACAAAAGTTTATCTCAATACTTTGTTATATACCCTTTGTTGGCAATGACAGAGGTCAAACGTTTTCTGTAAGTCTTCACAAGGTTTTCACACACTGTTGCTGGTATTTTGGCCCATTCCTCCATGCAGATCTCCTCTAGAGCAGTGATGTTTTGGGGCTGTTGCTGGGCAACACGGACTTTCAACTCCCTCCAAAGATTTTCTATGGGGTTGAGATCTGGAGACTGGCTAGGCCACTCCAGGACCTTGAAATGCTTCTTACGAAGCCATTCCTTCGTTGCCCGGGCGGTGTGTTTGGGATCATTGTCATGCTGAAAGACCCAGCCACGTTTCATCTTCAATGCCCTTGCTGATGGAAGGAGGTTTTCACTCAAAATCTCACAATACATGGCCCCATTCATTCTTTCCTTTACACGGATCAGTCGTCCTGGTCCCTTTGCAGAAAAACAGCCCCAAAGCATGATGTTTCCACCCCCATGCTTCACAGTAGGTATGGTGTTCTTTGGATGCAACTCAGCATTCTTTGTCCTACAAACACGACGAGTTGAGTTTTTACCAAAAAGTTCTATTTTGGTTTCATCTGACCATATGACATTCTCCCAATCTTCTTCTGGATCATCCAAATGCTCCCTAGCAAACTTCAGATGGGCCTGGACATGTACTGGCTTAAGCAGGGGGACACGTCTGGCACTGCAGGATTTGAGTCCCTGGCGGCGTAGTGTGTTACTGATGGTAGGCTTTGTTACTTTGGTCCCAGCTCTCTGCAGGTCATTCACTAGGTCCCCCCGTGTTGTTCTGGGATTTTTGCTCACCGTTCTTGTGATCATTTTGACCCCACGGGGTGAGATCTTGCATGGAGCCCCAGATCGAGGGAGATTATCAGTGGTCTTGTATGTCTTCCATTTCCTAATAATTGCTCCCACAGTTGATTTCTTCAAACCAAGCTGCTTACCTATTGCAGATGCAGTCTTCCCAGCCTGGTGCAGGTCTACAATTTTGTTTCTGGTGTCCTTTGACAGCTCTTTGGTCTTGGCCATAGTGGAGTTTGGAGTGTGACTGTTTGAGGTTGTGGACAGGTGTCTTTTATACTGATAACAAGTTCAAACAGGTGCCATTAATACAGGTAACGAGTGGAGGACAGAGAAGCCTCTTAAAGACGAAGTTACAGGTCTGTGAGAGCCAGAAGTCTTGCTTGTTTGTAGGTGACCAAATACTTATTTTCCACCATAATTTGCAAATAAATTCATTAAAAATCCTACAATGTGATTTTCTGGATTTTTTTTTCTCAATTTGTCTGCCATAGTTGAAGTGTACCTATGATGAAAATTACAGGCCTCTCTCATCTTTGTAAGTGAGAGAACTTGCACAATTGGTGAGTGACTAAATACTTTTTTTGCCCCACTGTATATACGTAAATAAATGATCAAATTTAAGACAGAGAATTGCTGTTGTCTTTACCCGGAGATAAACAAAAAGAACGCGCACTCGTCCATGCGCATGAAAACACTACAAGTCAAAATGGAGCCAGTCACAAAAACTACAACTTCAACCTCATTTTTTTTTTAAACAGCCTCTTTCTAAAGACTGTTGACATGTAGTGGAAGCCCTAGGATCTGCAATCGGGGAGGATTTCACCTTAAAAGTGCCAGCCATTGAAATCAGTGGTAGGATGACATTTTTGGGGGAGGATGGTTTGTCCTCAGGGTTTTGCCTGCCATTTCAGTTCTGTTATACTCACAGACATTATTTTAACAGTTTTGGAATTTTAGAGTGTTTTATATCCAAATCTACCAATTATATGCATATCCTAGCTTCTGGGCCTGAGTAACAGGCAGTTTACTTTCGGCACGCTTTTCATCCGGATGTGAAAATTGTGCCCCCTAGCCCAAAGAGGTTAACCTCTATAACCTCACAGTGTCCAAAGAAGGGCCAGAGGTATACAGAATGCTGTCGTATGCGTAGAGGTGGATCAGAGAATCACCAGCAGCAAGAGCGACATCATTGATCTATACAGAGAAGAGAGTCGGCCCGAGAATTGAACCCTGTGGCACCCCCATAGAGACTGCCAGAGGTCCGGACAACAGGCCCTCCGATTTGACACACTGAACTCTGTCTGAGAAGTAGTTGGTGAACCAGGCGAGGCAATCATTTGAGAAACCAAGGCTGTTGAGTCTGCCGATAAGAATGTGGTGATTGACAGAGTCGAAAGCCTTGGCCAGGTCGATGAATACGGCTGCACAGTAATGTCTCTTATCGATGGCGGTTATGATATCGTTTAGGACCTTGAGCATGGCTGAGGTGCACCCATGACCAGCTCGGAAACCAGATTGCATAGTGGAGAAGGTACAGTGGGATTCAAAATGGGCAAGTTGCTGTGGGGGGTGCAGGGCTGTTGACCGGGGTAGGGGTAGCCAGGTGGAAAGCATGGCCAGCCGTAGAAAAATGCTTATTGAAATTCTCAATTATAGTGGATTTATCAGTGGTGACAGTGTTTCCTAGCCTCAGTGCATTGGGCAGCTGGGAGGAGGTGCTCTTACCTCCATGGACTTTTCAGTGTCCCAGAACTTTTTTGAGGTTGTGCTACAGGATGCAAATTTCTGCTTGAAAAAGCTAGCCTTAGGTTTCCTAACTGCCTGTGTATACTGGTTCCTAACTTCCCTGAAAAGTTGCATATCACGGGGGTTATTCGATGCTAATGCAGAATGCCACAGGATGTTTTTGTGCTGGTCAAGGGCAGTCAGGTCTGGAGAGAACCAAGGGCTATATCTGTTCCTGGTTCTACATTTTTTGAATGGGGCATGCATATTTAAGATGGTGAGAATGGCACTTTTAAAGAATAACCAGGCATCTTCTACTGACGGGATGAGGTCAATATCCTTCTAGGATACCCGGGCCAGGTCGATTAGAAAGGCCTGCTTGCTGAAGTGTTTTAGGGAGCGTTTGACAGTGATAAGGGGTGGTCGTTTGACCGCAGACCCATTACGGACACAGGCAAAGAGGCAGTGATCGCTGAGATCTTGGTTGAAAACAGCAGAGGTGTATTTAGAGGGCAAGTTGGTTAGTATGATATCTTTGAGGGTGCCCGTGTTTACGGATTTGGGGTTGTACCTGGTGGGTGCATTGATCATTTGTGTGAGATTGAGGGCATCAAGCTTAGATTGTATGATGGCCGGGGTGTTAAGCATGTCCCAGTCTAGGTCACCTAACAGCACAAGCTCTGAATATAGATGGGGGGCAATCAATTCACATATGGTGTCCAGGGCACAGCTGGGGGCAGAAAGTGATCTATAGCAAGTGGCAACGGTGAGAGACTTGTTTCTGGAAAGGTGGATTTTATAAAGTAGAAGAAAGAAGCTCGAATTGTTTTGGTACAGACCTGGATAGTAAGACAGAACTCTGCAGGCTATCTCTGCAGTAGATTGCAACACCGCCCCCTTTGGCAGTTCTATCTTGTTGGAAAATATTAGAGTTAGGGATGGAAATTTCAGGGTTTTTGGTGGTCTTCCTAAACCAGTATTCAGACACGGCTAGGACATCCGGGTTGGCAGAGTGTGCTAAAGCAGTGAATAAAACAAACTTAGGGAGGAGGCTTCTAATGTTAACATGCATGAAACCAAGGCTTTTACGGTTACAGAAGTCAACAAATGAGAGCACCTGGGGAATAGGAGTGGAGCTAGGCACTGCAGGGATTAACCTCTACATCACCAAAGGAACAGAGGAGGAGTAGGATAAGGGTACGGCTAACGGCTATAAGAATTGGTTGTCTAGTACGTTCGGAACAGAGAGTGAAAGGAGCAGGTTTCTGGGCGTAATAGAATAGATTCAAGGCATAATGTACAGACAAAGGAATGGTAGAATGTGAGTACATTGGAGGTAAACCTAGGCATTGAGTAATCATGAGAGAGATATTGTCTCTTGAGACGTTTAAACCAGGTGATGTCACCGCATATGTGGAGGTGGAACTAAGTGGTTGGTTAAGGCATATTGAGCAGGGCTAGAGGCTCTAGCCCTGCTCAATATGAGGACTGTAATGGACAAGGAATATTGATATTAGGGAGAGGCATGCGTAGCCGAGTGATCATAGGGGTCCAGTGAGTGGTTGGGCTGGCTGGAGACACGGCGATTCAGACAGCTAGCAGGCCGGGGCAAGCAAGCTAGCAGAAGGGCCTTAGAGGGACGTCGCGATGGAGGAAAGTCTGTTTTAGCCTCCTTGTGCGGTGACGTCAATAGACCAGTCGTGATGGATTAGTAGGGTTCCGAGTAGCAGAGGAGTCCAAGTCCAATTGGCAACATAGGTATAGTGGCCCAAGAAATTGGCCGATGGATCTATTCAGCTAACAGTCCAATATGCTCTAGACAGCTAGCGGGCCGCAGCAGGCAGGCTAGCAGATGGCCATTCAGGGGACGTCGCGACGGAGGGGCCTTTTGGAAAAGAAAACCTCTGGCAGATTACGTCGGTAGTCCAGTCGTGATGGATTAGCAGGTTTTCGTTGAGTAAAAGGGGCCCAGGCCAATTGGCAAAATGGGTATAGTGGCCCGAAAAATTGGCTTATGGGCCTATTAGCTAACAGTCCAAAATGCTCTAGACAGCTAGCGGGCCGTGGCTAGCAGGCTAGCAGATTGGCATTCAGGGGACGTCACGACGTAGGAGCCAGTTGAGTACCCCCTCGAGCAGATTACGTCGGTAGTCCAGTCGTGAAGGATCGGCGGGGTTCAGTGCCCCGTACCGGCAGTAGAAGGGTTCCAGGTATTGTAGCCCAGGAGTGGCTGATGGGCCTATTCAGTTAGCCGGGAGATGGGCCTAGCAACGGCTAGCTCCAGGCTAATTGGTGCTTGCTTCGGGACAGAGACGTTAGCCAGGAGTGGTCACTCGGATTTCAGCTAGCTAGCTGCGATGATCCAGGTAAAAAGGTTCAGAGCTTGCGGTAGGAATCTGGGGATATGGAGAGAAAATAGGTCCGGTATGCTCTGGTTTGAATCGCGTTGTACAAATTGGCGAGAGCTTTCCGAGCTAACGGCTAGCTGATGACCGCTAGCAGTGGTTAGCTGACTACTAGCTAGTAGCTAGTGAGCTGGCTAGCTTCTGTTGGGGGATTCCGGTTCCGTGGTAAATAAAAATACTTTAGAAAAAAACAGATCCACACCACATTGGGTGAGGCGGGTTGCAGGAGAGTATTTTGAAGTTGAGGTTTAGAAAAATATAAAAAAGTTATGCGAAGAAAAATATATAGAAAGATATATACATGGGACACGACACTGCTACGCCATCTTGGACGCCATTTTCGTCCTTCTAACGTAGTCAACACTGCTAGCTAGCCAGCTAGCCAACTTCTACCGAAACATTACAACGGAACGATTTGATTAGTGTAGTGTTAGCTAGCTACATAGTTGTCTTTGCTGTCTTTGTATCTAAGATAATTGTGTAGTTTAGAGTAATTATCGAGGTTATCAAGGTTACCTAGCCAGTTATCGAGGCTACCTAGCCAGCAACACTTTCAAACAAAGTCAACAACGCAGCCACTGCTAGCTAGCCTACTTCAGCGGCCAGCAGTACTGTATCATTTTAATCATTTTAGTCAATAAGATTTTTGCAACGTAAGCTTAACTTTCTGAACATTCGAGACGTGTAGTCCACTTGTCATTCCAATCTCCTTTGCATTAGCGTAGCCTCTTCTGTAGCCTGTCAACTATGTGTCTGTCTATCCCTGTTCTCTCCTCTCTGCACAGACCATACAAACACTTCACACCGCGTGGCCGCTGCCACTCTAACCTGGTGGTCCCAGCGCGCACGACCCACGTGGAGTTCCAGGTCTCCGGCAGCCTCTGGAACTGCCGATCTGCGGCCAACAAGGCAGAGTTCATCTCAGCCTATGCTTCCCTCCAGTCCCTCGACTTCTTGGCACTGACGGAAACATGGATTACCACAGATAACACTGCTACTCCTGCTGCTTTCTCCTCGTCTGCCCACGTGTTCTCGCACACCCCGAGAGCTTCTGGTCAGCGGGGTGGTGGCACTGGGATCCTCATCTCTCCCAAGTGGACATTCTCTCTTTCTCCCCTGACCCATCTGTCTATCGCCTCCTTTGAATTCCATGCTGTCACAGTTACCAGCCCTTTCAAGCTTAACATCCTTATCATTTATCGCCCTCCAGGTTCCCTTGGAGAGTTCATCAATGAGCTTGACGCCTTGATAAGTTCCTTTCCTGAGGATGGCTCACCTCTCACAGTTCTGGGTGACTTTAACCTCCCCACGTCTACCTTTGACTCATTCCTCTCTGCCTCCTTCTTTCCACTCCTCTCCTCTTTTGACCTCACCCTCTCACCTTCCCCCCCTACTCACAAGGCAGGCAATACGCTTGACCTCATCTTTACTAGATGCTGTTCTTCCACTAATCTCATTGCAACTCCCCTCCAAGTCTCCGACCACTACCTTGTATCCTTTTCCCTCTCGCTGTCATCCAACACTTCCCACACTGCCCCTACTCGGATGGTATCGCGCCGTCCCAACCTTCGCTCTCTCTCCCCCGCTACTCTCTCCTCTTCCATCCTATCATCTCTTCCCTCTGCTCAAACCTTCTCCAACCTATCTCCTGATTCTGCCTCCTCAACCCTCCTCTCCTCCCTTTCTGCATCCTTTGACTCTCTATGTCCCCTATCCTCCAGGCCGGCTCGGTCCTCCCCTCCTGCTCCGTGGCTCGACGACTCATTGCGAGCTCACAGAACAGGGCTCCGGGCAGCCGAGCGGAAATGGAGGAGAACTCGCCTCCCTGCGGACCTGGCATCCTTTCACTCCCTCCTCTCTACATTTTCCTCTTCTGTCTCTGCTGCTAAAGCCACTTTCTACCACTCTAAATTCCAAGCATCTGCCTCTAACCCTAGGAAGCTCTTTGCCACCTTCTCCTCCCTCCTGAATCCTCCTCCCCCTCCCCCCCCTCCTCCCTCTCTGCGGATGACTTCGTCAACCATTTTGAAAAGAAGGTCGATGACATCCGATCCTCGTTTGCTAAGTCAAACGACACCGCTGGTTCTGCTCACACTGCCCTACCCTGTGCTTTGACCTCTTTCTCCCCTCTCTCTCCAGATGAAATCTCGCGTCTTGTGACGGCCGGCCGCCCAACAACCTGCCCGCTTGACCCTATCCCCTCCTCTCTTCTCCAGACCATTTCCGGAGACCTTCTCCCTTACCTCACCTCGCTCATCAACTCATCCTTGACCGCTGGCTACGTCCCTTCCGTCTTCAAGAGAGCGAGAGTTGCACCCCTTCTGAAAAAACCTACACTCGATCCCTCCGATGTCAACAACTACAGACCAGTATCCCTTCTTTCTTTTCTCTCCAAAACTCTTGAACGTGCCGTCCTTGGCCAGCTCTCCTGCTATCTCTCTCAGAATGACCTTCTTGATCCAAATCAGTCAGGTTTCAAGACTAGTCATTCAACTGAGACTGCTCTTCTCTGTGTCACGGAGGCGCTCCGCACTGCTAAAGCTAACTCTCTCTCCTCTGCTCTCATCCTTCTAGACCTATCGGCTGCCTTTGATACTGTGAACCATCAGATCCTCCTCTCCACCCTCTCCGAGTTGGGCATCTCCGGCGCGGCCCACGCTTGGATTGCGTCCTACCTGACAGGTCGCTCCTACCAGGTGGCGTGGCGAGAATCTGTCTCCGCACCACGTGCTCTCACCACTGGTGTCCCCCAGGGCTCTGTTCTAGGCCCTCTCCTATTCTCGCTATACACCAAGTCACTTGGCTCTGTCATATCCTCACATGGTCTCTCCTATCATTGCTATGCAGACGACACACAATTAATCTTCTCCTTTCCCCCTTCTGATAACCAGGTGGCGAATCGCATCTCTGCATGTCTGGCAGACATATCAGTGTGGATGACGGATCACCACCTCAAGCTGAACCTCGGCAAGACGGAGCTGCTCTTCCTCCCGGGGAAGGACTGCCCGTTCCATGATCTCGCCATCACGGTTGACAACTCCATTGTGTCCTCCTCCCAGAGCGCTAAGAACCTTGGCGTGATCCTGGACAACACCCTGTCGTTCTCAACTAACATCAAGGCGGTGGCCCGTTCCTGTAGGTTCATGCTCTACAACATTCGCAGAGTACGACCCTGCCTCACACAGGAAGCGGCGCAGGTCCTAATCCAGGCACTTGTCATCTCCCGTCTGGATTACTGCAACTCGCTGTTGGCTGGGCTCCCTGCCTGTGCCATTAAACCCCTACAACTCATCCAGAACGCCGCAGCCCGTCTGGTGTTCAACCTTCCCAAGTTCTCTCACGTCACCCCGCTCCTCCGCTCTCTCCACTGGCTTCCAGTTGAAGCTCGCATCCGCTACAAGACCATGGTGCTTGCCTACGGAGCTGTGAGGGGAACGGCACCTCCGTACCTTCAGGCTCTGATCAGGCCCTACACCCAAACAAGGGCACTGAGTTCATCCACCTCTGGCCTGCTCGCCTCCCTACCTCTGAGGAAGTACAGTTCCCGCTCAGCCCAGTCAAAACTGTTCGCTGCTCTGGCACCCCAATGGTGGAACAAACTCCCTCACGACGCCAGGTCAGCGGAGTCAATCACCACCTTCCGGAGACACCTGAAACCCCACCTCTTTAAGGAATACCTAGGATAGGATAAAGTAATCCTTCTAACCCCCCCCCCCCCCCCTTAAAAGATTTAGATGCACTATTGTAAAGTGTTTGTTCCACTGGATATCATAAGGTGAATGCACCAATTTGTAAGTCGCTCTGGATAAGAGCGTCTGCTAAATGACTTAAATGTAAATGTAAATGTTGGATGCATTGGTCACTTACACATGTTTAGCAGATGTTGATATAAGTGTAGCGAAATGCTTGCGCTTCTAGTTCCGACAGTGCAGTAATATATAACAAGTAATCGAACAATTTCACAACAGCTACCTTATACACACGTGTAAAGGGATGAATAAGAATATGTACATATAAATATATGGATGAGCGATGGCCGTGCAGCATAGGCAAGATGCAGTAGATGGTATAGAGTACAGTATATACATATGAGATGAGTAATGTAGGTTATGTAAACATTATATAAAATGGCATTGTTTAAAGTGACTATTGATACATATATTACATCCAATTATTAATTATTAAAGTGGCTAGAGATTTGAGTCTGTATGTTGGCAGCAGCCACTCAGTGTTAGTGATGGCTGTTTAACAGTCTCATGGCCTTGAGATAGAAGCTGTTTTTCAGTCTCTCGGTCCCAGCTTTGAAGCACCTATACTGACCTCACCTTCTGGATGATAGCGGGGTGAACAGGCAGTGGCTCGGGTGGTTGTTGTCCTTGATGATCTTTATGGCCTTCCTGTGACATCGGGTGATGTAAGTGTCCTGGAGGGCATGTAGTTTGCCCTCGGTGATGCGTTGTGCAGACAGCACTACCCTCTGGAGAGCCTTACGGTTGTGGGCTGAGCAGTTGCCGTACCAGGCGGTGATACAGCCTGACAGAATGCTCTCGATTGTGCATCTGTAAAAGTTTAGTGAGTGTTTTCGATGTCAAGCCAAATTTCTTCAGCCTCCTGAGGTTGAAGAGGCGCTGTTGCACCTTCACCACGCTGTCTGTGTGGGTAGACCATTTCAGTTTGTCCGTGATGTGTACGCCGAGGAACTTAACTTTCCACCTTCTCCACTACTGTCCCGTCGATGTGGATAGGGGGGTGTTCCCTCTACTGTTTTCTGAAGTCCACGATCATCTCCTTTGTTTTGTTGACGTTAAGTGTGAGGTTATTTTCCTGACACCCCACTCCAAGGCCCCTCACCTCCTCCCTGTAGGCCTTCTCGTCGTTGTTGGTAATCAAGCCTACCACTGTAGTGTCGTCTGCAAACTTGATGATTGAGTTGGAGGTGTGCATGGCCACGCAGTCATGGGTGAACAGGGAGTACAGGAGGGAGCTGAGCACACAAGTGGAGGTGTTGTTTCCTACCTTCACCACCTGGGAGCGGCCCGTCTGAAAGTCCAGGACCCAGTTGCACAGGGCACGGTCGAGACCCAGGGTCTCGAGCTTAATGACGAGTTTGGAGGGTACTATGGTGTTAAATGCTGAGCTGTAGTCGAACAGCATTCTTACATAGGTATTCCTCTTGTCCAGATGGGTTAGGGCAGTGTGCAGTGTGATTGCGATTGCGTCGCAAATTGGAGTGGATCTAGGGTATCAGGTAGGGTGGAGGTGATATGATCCTTGACTAGTCTCTCAAAGCACTTCATGATGACAGAAGTGAGTGCAAGGGGCAATAGTCGTTTAGCTCAGTTACTTTAACTTTCCTGGGAACAAGAACAATGGTGGCCCTCTTGAAGCATGTGGGCACAGCAGACTGGAATAGGGATTGATTGAATATGTCCATAAACACACCAGCCAGCTGGTCTGCACATGCTCTGAGGACGCGGCTAGGGATGCCGTCTGGGCCGGCAGCCTTGCGAGGGTTAACACGTTTCAATGTTTTACTCACGTTGGCCGCGGTGAAGGAGAGCCCACAGGTTTTGGTAGCAGGCCGTGTCAATGGCACTGTACTGTCCTCAAAGCGAGCAAAGAAGTTGTTTAATTTGTCTGTGAGCAAGACGTCAGTGTCCGCGACAGGGCTGGTTTTCTTCTTCTTTCTGTAATCCGTGATTGACTGTAGTCCTTGCCACATATGTCTCGTGTTTGAGCCGTTGTATTGCGACTCTACTTTGTCTCTATACTGATGCTTAGCTTGTTTAATTGCCTTGCGGATGGAATAGCTACACTGTTTGTATTCGGTCATGTTTCCGGTCACCTTGCCCTGATTAAAAGCAATGGTACGTGCTTTCAGTTTTGCGCGAATGCTGCCATCAATCCACGGTTTCTGGTTAGGGAAGGTTTTAATAGTCACAGTGGATACAACAACACCGATGCACTTGCTAATAAACTTGCTCACCGAGTCAGCGTATACATCAATGTTGTTGTCTGAGGCTATCCGGAACATATCCCAGTCCACATGATCGAAGCAATCTTGAAGCATGGAATCCGATTGGTCGGACCAGTGTTGAACAGACCTGAGCACGGGCCTTTCCTGTTTTAGTTTCTGTCTATAGACTGGGAGCAACAAAATGGAGTCGTGGTCAGATTTGCCGAAAGGAGGGCGGGGGAGGGCTTTGTATGCGTCGTGGAAGTTAGAGTAGCAATGATCCAGAATGCTGCCAGCTCGAGTCACGCATTCGATATGCTTATAAAATTTAGGGAGCCTTGTTTTCAGATTAGCTTTGTTAAAATCCCCAGCTACAGTAAATGCAGCCTCATGATATATGATTTCCAGTTTACAGAGAGTCCAGTGAAATTCTTTCAGGGCCTTTCGAGGTTTCTTGTTTGGGGGGGTTATACACGGCTGTGATTATAATCGAAGAGAATTCTCTTGGTAGATAATGCGATCGGCATTTGATTGTAAGGAATTCTAGGTCAGGTGAACAAAAGGACTTGAGTTCCTGTATGTTGTTATGATTACACCACAAATCTTTAATCATAAGGCATTCCAACCCCCACCCTTCTTCTTAACAGAGAGATGTTTGTTTCTGTCGGCGCGATGCGTGAAGAAACTGGGTGGCTGTACCGACTCTGATAACATATCCCGAGTGAGCCATGTTTCCGTGAAACAGAGAATGTTACAATCTCTGATGTCTCTCTGGAAGGCAACCCTTGCTTGAATTTCATCTACCTTGTTGTCAAGAGACTGGACATTGGCGAGTAGTAAACTCGGGAGCGGTGCGCTATGTGCCCGTCTACGGAGCCTGACCAGAAGACCGCTCCGTCTGCCCCTTCTGAGTCGCCGTTGTTTTGGGTCGCCTACTGGGATCAGATCCATTGTCCTGGGTGGTGGTCCGAACAGAGGATCCGCTTCGGGAAAGTCGTATTCCTGGTCGTAATGTTGGTACGTTGATGTTGCTCTTATATCCAATAGTTCTTCCCGGCTGTATGTAATAAAACTTAAGAATTCCTGGGGTAAAAATGTAAGAAATAACACATAAAAAAACAAAATACTGCACAGTTTCATAAGAACACGAAGCGACCATCTCTGTCTGCGCCAGCTTAAAACATACCCAACAAAGTACAGATCGTTTTGTGCCGTTAGGTTTTATTCCTTATCGCCCCACACACACCCCAGTGTGTGTGTGTGTGTGTGTGTGTGTATGTGGACATTTGAAATTTACCATAAACAGTTAGTTTGTTCCACAGCTGTCTTAACTTTGTGGGTGACTGTCTGTCATACATTTTCTTGCACTGCTTAAAATTGATCGCTACCTACAGTGAGATTTATATCACAAAACCTCTAATAATTCAGACATATTTAAAGTAAACATATTTTGGATTTAGTCCGTCTTTGTTATGGTTGTTTTTTGTAAGGCCTTGCCACATATTATATAGGAAGTGAATTCAGAAAGCGTCGAAATTAGGGTTAAGGTAGGTTTTGTAACTAGGTTTAGGTTAGGTATAGTATTAGTGAGGTTATGGAAAGACATACAAGTTAACATTTTTATTTAATTTTTTTATTTAACCAGGTAAGTTGACTGAGAACACATTCTCATTTGCAGCAACAACCTGGGGAATAGTTACAGGGGACAGGAGGGGGATGAATGAGCCAATTGTAAACTGGGGATTATTAGGTGACCGTGATGGTTTGAGGGCCAGATTGGGACTTTAGCCAGGACACCGGGGTTAACACCCCTACTCTTACGATAAGTGCCATGGGATCTTTAATGACCTCAGAGAGTCAGGACACCCGTTTAACGTCCCATCCGAAAGACGGCACCCGACACAGGGTAGTGTCCCCAATCACTGCCCTGGGGCATTGGGATATTTTTTTTTAGACCAGAGGAAAGAGTGCCTCCTACTGGCCCTCCAACACCACTTCCAGCAGCACTTCCAGCAGCATCTGGTCTCCCATCCAGGGACTGACCAGGACCAAACCTGCTTAGCTTCAGAAGCAAGCCAGCAGTGGTATGCAGGGTGGTATGCTGCTGGCTTAACATTGAGTTTGCATACCGCAATCTGCTGCCATTCATTGTTCTTCCAGTTGAATATACACATTAACAGATAGAAAGCGTCACATTAGAGTATTTTTTTTGAGAATGTAGGTAGTCTGCTAAATGTGATTTATATCTATCAATCATAGCCATCTGTCTCACCTCTATTTAAATAGTAGTGGTAGTTATTACAATAGTAGTGACTATGGTAAATGGTAAGATAAAGCTTTATTTAAGCAATCTAAGTTGTCAGTCTGTACGCCCTGGACCAGAGCTAATTCGGAAACAGAGTTACCCAGATAGCACACATACTTCTGCACAACATAGACACGATGTACAAATGTACTATCTTAATTTGAACTGTTTTTTCACAACAGGAAGATAACCCTGCAGCAACAGGAAATGTGAATAATTATGGGGATTATAACTCAAATCAAATTTCAACTGCGCAGGAAAATTTCCTGCGAAAACAGAGTGATCAAATTAAGACATTTGTGTACAGAATACATTGGGAAGATGCAGTGATGCTACAGCATTTATAAGTCAGCCAGACATCAACATTTTAAAGGTGGTTTAAAATGTAGCGCCAAAAGCTTTTACGGTTTTGGCGCTACAGGTGGCAGCGGAAAGAGAATAGTATAGTAAGAATAGTAAGTATGAACAATTTCGACAGTTGGCTTTCAGCAAGCACACCTAATAATTGCTCGAGGAGCAAAGCTAAGCTTCAGTTAATTACAGTACACTTACAGACAGGGAGTATTAAAACTTATGTTGAACAACATAAATGCTGCAGTGTAAATTACATTTTATCAATCATGACAAATATGTCAAGAATGTGTTCCATTCCCACTGACAACATTTCTGTCTCCATCTTTCACGGGCTGCTTTGTCCACCGATTGCATTTCAAATCATTGTTAATATAAGATGAGATCAACATAAGTGTCAACAAGGAGAAGCTTGGCACTTTGACGTTGACGTCACCAATGTTGATATTGCACAGGACTTCTGGATTCTTCATGTACTTCCCTGCAGATACTGCTCAGGATGGTGCATCTGACCCTTCCCTTGACACAAACACTCTAGAAATTAAATTGTCATAATGTTTACAACAAATGGTCCATTTGCTTACGCACATCACCAGAAAACAATTAGGATAAGGGAAATAATCATTGTAGATGTTTGTCATTTAACAAGAGATCATTGTGACATCATGACCTTTGATGCACTAAAGGTTTTATGGCTTTCTGGAACAACTTTCGTGTCTAGTAATGTGATACTGATTGTATAATTCAACAGCCTCACGTGGTCTTATCATCACATTGATCTAGCATGTACCAGACAGTCTAAAGACAGCTGTAAAGATCTATCTCTGTTTTGCACAATTTCAACACTGAAAACCCAAGGCCTATAGAGGCAAAACAGCACATATAACTTAATAACAGAACTTCATCACACCTGTTTCATGATCTTGACCATGAGTTCAAATATAGCTATGTCATTATTCTGAAAGTGTGAAAAACATTTTAATCAGTGTCCTTTGTTATCTACTAATTGGCTTTACCGAAGTGCAGTATTCTGTTAATAATATTCCATAATAGCCCTCATTATCTCTGGTTACTTCAAATTGTTGTGATCAACTCCTGATTCATGCAATGGCTTGGGAATGTTATCCAAACATTGATATCCAAAGTAGTTACAAAGAATGTACATGAATTGACAGGCAGTGCCGGCCCCAAGCGTTAGCGACATAAGCAGTCGCTTAGGGCCCCCGGCCGCTAGGGAGCCCCCAACCATTTGTATTATATTTTTGTTATTAAGTTATTTTTTGGGGAGCTCAGTCGAGGTCTCAACTTACTATTGCAAGTAATTATTATTGTTATTATTATAAAAAATATACACTGCTCAAAAAAATAAAGGGAACACTTAAACAACACAATGTAACTCCAAGTCAATCACACTTCTGTGAAATCAAACTGTCCACTTAGGAAGCAACACTGATTGACAATATATTTCACATGCTGTTGTGCAAATGGAATAGACAACAGGTGGAAATTATAGGCAATTAGCAAGACACCCCCAATAAAGGAGTGGTTTTGCAGGTGGTGACCACAGACCACTTCTCAGTTCCTATGCTTCCTGGCTGATGTTTTGGTCACTTTTGAATGCTGGCGGTGCTTTCACTCTAGTAGTAGCATGAGCCGGAGTCTACAACCCACACAAGTGGCTCAGGTAGTGTAGCTCATCCAGGATGGCACATCAATGCGAGCTGTGGCAAGAAGGTTTGCTGTGTCTGTCAGCGTAGTGTCCAGAGCATGGAGGCGCTACCAGGAGACAGGCCAGTACATCAGGAGACATGGAGGAGGCCGTAAGAGGGCAACAACCCAGCAGCAGGACCGCTACCTCCGCCTTTGTGCAAGGAGGAGCACTACCAGAGCCCTGCAAAATGACCTCCAGCAGGCCACAAATGTGCATGCACAGCCCCATGGCAAAATGAGTAGAATTGCATGAAATTTGTTATAAAATTGCAAAATGTTCTCTCCGCCCCATGGAAAAATGTGTAGAATTGCAGAACACTTGCTTTAAAACGGCAATATTGTCTCTAGGACATAGGTTGTAACGTTCATGTAGATAACCTTCAATTGAAGAGGGCCTATCTACATGAACTAACTTTATCCATGTAATGATCTTGCCTGTAGATATTTTAAAAGCCTAATAACCTATAAAGATAGGTAGGGATGTAAAGATAACGCTCGGGCTCCCAAGTTGCACACCGGTCTTAGTCACTGCATCTCAGTGCAAGAGGCGTCAGTACAGTCCTTGGTTCAAATCCAGGCTGTATCACATCCGGCCGTGATTGGGAGTCCCATAGGGCGGCGCATAATTGGCCCAGCGTCGTCTGTGTTTGGCCGGTGTAGGCCGTCATTGTAAATAAGAATTTGTTCTAAACTGACTTGCCTAGTTAAATAAAATAAAATAATCTCCTGGTCATAATTTTGCATGACTTATACTGTACCTATTTTGAGTGAGTGGTTGGAGACAATATAGAGGAACCAGTCAAAAGTTTGGACACACCTACTAATTCATGGGTTTTTCCACGTTTTTTACTATTTTCTACATCGTAGAATAATAGTGAAGACATCCAAACTATGAAATAACACATATGGAATCATGTAGTAACCAAAAAAGTGTTAAACAAATCAAAACATATTTAATATTTTAGATTCTTCAAAGTAGCCACCCTTTGCCTTAATGACAGCTTTGCACACTTTTGGCATTCTCTCAACCAGCTTCATGAAGTAGTCACCTGGAATGCATTTAAATGAACAGGTGTGCATTGCTAAAAGTTAATTTAATGTGTTTGAGTCAATCAATTGTGTTATGAAAAGGAAGGGTTGATGTACAGAATATAGAATATATTTGGTAAAAGACCAAGTCCCATACTATGTCAAGAACAGCTCAAATAAGCAAAGAGAAATGACAGTCCATCATTACTTTAAGACATGAAGGTCAGTCAATCCAGAACATTTCAAGAACTTTGAAAGTGTCTTAAAGTGCAGTCACAAAAACCATCAAGCACTATGATGAAACTGTCTCTCATAAGGACCGCAACAGGAAAGGAAGACCCAGAGTTCATTAGAGTTACCAGCCTCAGAAATTGTAGCCCAAATAAATTCTTCACAGAGTTCAAGTAACAGACACATCTCAACATCAACTGTTCAGAGGAGACTGCATGAATCAGGCCTTCATGGTCGAATTGCTGCAAAGAAACCTCTACTAAAGGACACCAATAATAAGAAGAGACTTGCTTGGGCCAAGAAACACGTACAATGGACATTAGATAGGTGGAAATCTGTCCTTTGGTCTGATGAGTCCAAATTTGAGATTTTTGGTTCCAACAGCCCTGTCTTTGTGAGACGCAGAGTAGGTGAACGGATGATCTCCGCATGTATGGTTCCCACCGTGAAGCATGGAGGAGGATGTGTGATGTTGTCGGGGTGCTTTGCTGGTGACACTGTCAGTGATTTATTTAGAATTCAAGGCACACAACCAGCATGGCTACCACAGCATTCTGCAGCAATACACCATCCCATCTGATTTGCGCTTAGTGGGACTATCATTTGTTTTTCAACAGGACAATGACCCAAAGCATACCTCCAGGCTGTGTAAGGGCTATTTGACCAAGAAGGAGAGTGATAGAGTGCTGCATCAGATGACCTGGCCTCCACAATCACCTGACCTCAACCCAATTGAGTTGGACCGTGAAGTAAAAGCAGCCAACAAGTGCTCAGCATATGTGGGAACTCCTTCAAGACTGTTGGAAAAGCATTCTTCATGAAGCTGGTTGAGAGAATGCCAAGAGTTTGCAAAGCATACCAGATCCTCAAAAGGTTATACAGCTGCATCATCGAGAGCATCCTGACTGGTTGCGTCACCGCCTGGTATGGCAACTGCTCGGCATCTGACCATAAGGCGCCACAGAGTGTAGTGCATACGGCCCTGTACATCACTGGGGCCAAGCTTCCTGCCACCCAGGACCTATATAATATGTGCTGTCAGAGGAAAGCCCATAAAATTGTCAGAGACTCCAATCACCCAAGTCATAGACTTTTAGCAGCTACCGCACAGCAAGCTGTACCGGAGCGCTAAGTCTTGGACCAAAAGGCTCCTTAACAGCTTCTATCCCCAAGCCATAAGACTGCTGAACAATTAATCAAATGACCACCGGACTATTTACATTGACCCCTCCCACCCATTTGTTTTGTACACTGCTGCTATTCGCTGTTTAATAGTCACTTCACCCCTACCTTCATGTACAAATTACCTCAACTAACCTGTACCCCTGCACACTGACTCGGTACCGGTACCCCCTGTACATAGCCTCGATATTGATATGTTATTGTGTTACTTTTATTTCACGTTAAGGTCTACACTTGTTGTACTCGGCGCATGTGACAAATAAAGTTTGATTTGATTTGAAGCTGTTATCAAGGCAAAGGGTGGCTACTTTGAAGAATCTAAAATCTAAAATATATTTTGATTTGTTTTAACACTTTTAGTTTACTGCATGATTCCATATGTGTTATTTCATAGTTTTGATATCTTCACTATTATTCTAAAATGTAGAAAATAGTCAAAATAAAGAAAACCCCTTGAATGACTTGGTGTATCCAAACTTTTGACTGGTACTGTATATTGGAGAGAAAAACCGCTAGGGAATGTAATGTTATCTGACAGTATTGATAATAGTACTATAAAATGGTATTGAATATTGACGCCAGTAGACCATTACAGTTGACACAATTAGACAATAGTAGTTAGCTAAATGTTCGGTGCAACTTCTTAATACTGACTGCTGTTGGTATTTATTTATTTTTTAAACTGTGGCTTTAAATCTAAAAAACAATCCCGTTTAGAAATGTTCAAGTATGCCAAAAACATTGTTTCTGAAACGTTGGTTACACTTTATTATGTATGTTCATACACTCACATATGTATTTATTTGGAGAGTGAAGCTAAAACTTTTAATTTGATTCTTTACTCCAGCATTTTGGATTTGAGAGAAAATGTTTCAATATGAGGCGACAGTACAAAACGTTACCTGTTATTTGAGGGCCAATAAAAATGAATGGTAAATATTGTATTGTGTTATTTGGAGTCACTTTTATTGGAAATAAGAATATATGTGTAACGGCTGTCGTCCTCCTCTTCTGACGAGGAGAAGCGAGAAGGATCGGAGGACCAATATGCAGCGTGGTAAGTGTCCATAATGTTTATTTAAAGATATAAACTGAACACTACAAAATACAAAACAATAAACGTGAAACGAACGAAACCGAAACAGTACCGTGTGGCAACAAACACTCACACGGAAACAAACACCCACAAACCAAAAGTGAAACCCAGGCTACCTAAGTATGATTCTCAATCAGGGACAACGATTGACAGCTGCCTCTGATTGAGAACCATACCAGGCCGAACTCAAAACCCCAACATAGAAAAACACACATAGACTGCCCACCCCAACTCACGCCCTGACCATACTAAATAAAGACAAAACAAAGGAAATAAAGGTCAGAACGTGACAGTACCCCCCCCCCCCCCCCCCCCCAAAGGTGCGGACTCCGGCCGCAAAACCTGAACCTAGAACCTATAGGGGAGGGTCTGGGTGGGCGTCTGTCCGCGGTGGCGGCTCTGGCGCGGGACGTGGACCCCACTTCCCCACAGTTTTTGTCCGCATCCTTAACCGCCCCCTTGGCCTCTTACGAGCGGCGATCCTCGCCGCCGACCTTGGCCTGGGAACCCCAATAAATGGGCTCACAGGACTGAGGGACACCTCTGGACTGAAAGGCACCTCTGGACTGAGGGGCAGTTCCGGACTGAGGGGCAACTCCGGACTGAGGGGCAGCTCCGGACTGAGGGGCAGCTCCGGACTGAGGGGCAGCTCAGGACTGAGGGGTAGCTCAGGACTGAGGGGCAGCTCTGGACTGAAGGGCAGCTCCGGACTGAGGGGCAGCTCCGGACTGAAGGGCAGCTCCGGACTGAGAGACAGCTCAGGACTGAGAGATAGCTCCTGACTGGCGGACGGCTCTGGCGGCTCCTGACTGGCGGACGGCTCTGGCGGCTCCTGACTGGCGGACGGCTCTGGCGGCTCCTGACTGGCGGACGGCTCTAGCGGCTCAGGACAGACGGGCGGCTCTAGCGGCTCAGGACAGACGGGCGGCTCTAGCGGCTCAGGACAGACGGGCGGCTCTGGCGGCTCAGGACAGACGGGCGGCTCTGGCGGCTCAGGACAGACGGGCGGCTCTGGCGGCTCAGGACAGACGGGCGGCTCTGGCGGCTCAGGACAGACGGGCGGCTCAGGCGGCGCTGGACAGACGGGCGGCTCAGGCGGCGCTGGACAGACGGGCGGCTCAGGCGGCGCTGGACAGACGGGCGGCTCAGGCGGCGCTGGACAGACGGGCGGCTCAGGCGGCGCTGGACAGACGGGCAGCTCAGGCGGCGCTGGACAGACGGGCGCACCTGTAGGAAGGAGACGGAGAGACAGCCTGGTGCGTGGGGCTGCCACAGGACCCACCAGGCTGGGGAGACCTATAGGAGGCTTGGTGTTAGGAGTCACCTGAAGGACCGGGCTGTGGGGGAGCACTAGAGCTCTGGTGTGCAGCCTTGGCACCACTCCCCCAGGCTGGATAACTACTCTAGCCCGGACCCTCCAGAGTGCAGGCACAGGTTGAACCGGGCTGTGGGTAAGCACTGGAGATCTAGTGCCTACTACGCGCACCTTTCCCTTAGGGTCCACTCCCACATTTGCCCGGTACGAGCGGAGCGCAGGCATAGGACGCACTGCACCCTCCCATCGCCCCGGAGACACAGCACGCAGAGCCGGCGCAGGATACCCTGGACAGAAACGGCGTACCGGAGACCAGACACGCTGAGCAGGCACCATACGCCCTGGCTGGATGCCCACACTCGCATGACACTTTCGGGGGGCTTCCCTATAGCGCACCGGGCTATGGGCACGTACTGGCGACACCGTGCGCTTAACCGCATAACACGGTGCCTGACCAGTAACGCGCTGCTTATAATAAGCACGAGGAGTGCGCTCAGGTCTGCTACCTGGCTTAGCCACACTCCCCGTGTGCCCCCCCCCCAAAAAATTGGGGGCTGCCTCTCGTACCTGTCGCGTTGCCGTGCTGCCTCCTCATATCGCCGCCGCTCAGCTTTCGCTGCCTCCAGCTCTGCTTTGGGGCGGATATATTCCCCAGCCTGTGCCCAGGGTCCTTCTCCATTTAAAATCTCCTCCCATGTCCAGGAGTCCTGTGTTCTTTGCCGCTGCTGCTGCTGTCCTTTACCACGCTGCTTGGTCCGGTTTTGGTGGGTGTTTCTGTAACGGCTGTCGTCCTTCTCTTCTGACGAGGAGAAGCGAGAAGGATCGGAGGACCAATATGCAGCGTGGTAAGTGTCCATAATGTTTATTTAAAGACATAAACTGAACACTACAAAATACAAAACAATAAACGTGAAACGAACGAAACCGAAACAGTACTGTGTGGCAACAAACACTCACACGGAAACAAACACCACACCCACAAACCAAAAGTGAAACCCAAGTATGATTCTCAATCAGGGACAACGATTGACAGCTGCCTCTGATTGAGAACCATACCAGGCCGAACTCAAAACCCCAACATAGAAAAACACACATAGACTGCCCACCCCAACTCACGCCCTGACCATACTAAATAAAGACAAAACAAAGGAAATAAAGGTCAGAACGTGACAATATGTTTCTGAACACTTGGATGCTACCATAATTACAGAAAGTCTGAACTCTAAAAAGAGGCCAGAGTTCCCCACTTGGAAATCTGAGTTGAATGACGATTCAGTCTCTTGGTCCCAGCTTTGAAACACCTGTACCTACCTCGCCTTCTGGATGATAACGGGGTGAACAGGCCATGGCTTGGGTGGTTGATGTCCTTGATGATCTTTTTGGCATTCCTGTGACTTCATGTGCTGTGTTTGTCCTGGAGGGCAGGTGTTTGCCCCCGGTGATGTGTTGGGCAGACCGCACCGCCCTCTGGAGAGCCCTACGGTTGCGGGTGGTGCAGTTGCCGTACCAGCTCGACAGGATGCTCTCAATTGGAAATCTGTAAAAGTTTGTGAGGGTTTTAGGGGCCAAGCTAACATTTTTCAGCCTCTTGAGGTTGAAGAGGTGCTGATACACATTTTTCACCACACTGTCTGTGGGGGTGGACTATTTCACATCGTCAGTGATGTGTACGCAAAGGAACTTAAAACGTTCCACCTTCTCCACTGCGGTCCTGTCGATGTGGATAGGGGTGTGCTCCCTCTGCTGTTGTCTGAAGTCCACAATCAGCTCCTTTGTTTTTTTGACATTGAGTAAGAGGTTATTTTCCTTGCACCACTCTCCCAGGGTTCTCACATCCTCCCTGTAGGCTGTCTTGTCACTTATTTATTTTTTACCTTTATTTAACTAGGCAAGTCAGTTAAGAACAAATTCTTATTTTCAATGATGGCCTGTGGGATAACTGCCTTGTTCAGGTGCAGAAAGACAGATTTTTACCTTGTCAGATCGGGGATCTGATCTTGCAATCTTTCGGTTACTAGTCCAACGCTCTAACCACTAGGCAACATGCTGCCCCATTTGTTGGTAATCAAGCCTACTACTGTTGTGTCATCTGAAAACTTGATGATTGAGTTGGAGGCTTGCGTGGCCACACAGACATAGGTGAACAGGGAGTACAGGAGGGAGCTGAGCACGTACCCTTGTAGGGTCCCTATGTTGAGGATTAGCAAGTGGAGGTGTTGTTTCCTACCTTCACCACTTGGGGGCGGCCCGTCAGGAAGTCCAGGACCCAGTTGCACAGGGCGGGGTTCAGACCCAGGCCCCCGAGCTCAATGATAAGCTTAGAGGGTACTATGTAGTAGTGTCTCTACTCTACTGCTTTATGCCCAACACCACTATGCAAATGTGATGATATGCATGCAATGCTTTATTAAAAAGTTGTTGTTTTTTATTCTCTCATGCATTTCATTACCTCAGAGCTCCCCAGGTCACCTCCTTCTCACGTCCACTTTTTGTTCCGGTATCTCCCGATTTACAAATTTAAGCACTGTTAATGGTGAGAGCAATGTTAGATTATTTGACTTGAGCCCGTTGTCATCTGTTAATAATTGTACAATTAGCCTAGCAGTAGTAATTATCGTGTAATGGGTTAGTTGGAATTATCAATGTGCATTGCATTTGGGCAAAGGGAAAGTACAAAGGCTGAGTGCAATAATTATTCTATAAGGGTTGAATAGGAGCCATATGTCTGGGGTTGGAGCTGATAGATCGTAATTACTATTCTATAACACTGTCTTAAGTCTTTACTGTTTATATCATTATGTACTCTTAGTATGAATATAAATGTTTTATATATTCTTCGAGATTGAAAGTAGTGTTAGGTTTAAGCTCGTTGTGTATGAGAAGTGCAATTATCTAGTGGACTTCAGGAGACTGTGGGAATGTGTACTCCCAATAACTCAAGGCCTCTCCTGACTGATAAGACCCATGAAAGGCACAGAGGAGTACAAAGGTTCTGGACTCAGGTTGGGACACGATAACATCAATAGGAAGAACAGACTAGCAACAGAGACTGATTGTCCATCCTAGACATAGAAGGGGGGAGGGCCTAGTCGGAAGGTATAAATATATGTGCTTGTGTGACCTGTATACGTGAATTGCAGCAGGAACACCCAGTGTGGTGAATACATTTAGCTTGAGTTTTTCTTGGTCTGTCTGGATGATTGCACCAGAAATTAGAACCTAAAACCAATAACAGGCGAGGTTAGCATTTGTTTCAATTTTTTTAATTGAACCTTTATTTAACAGCCTGGGATCGAATAGGGTCTGTAGTGACTTTGATTAAATGTAATACACTATACGTTAATTTGTCCAAATACTTAACACCTTCAAATGGGGGACTAGACACAAAAAGTTATTTAATTTCTAAATGGTAAAACAGATTTGTATGAACATTTCCTCAATAAAAGGTGACATTCTATACTGTCACCTCATATAAAATATGTTGAACAAAAATATAAACGCAACAAGTGTTGATCCCATGTTTCATGAGCTGAAATAAAAGATAACCAGAAATGTTCCATACGCACAAAAAGCTTAGTTCTCTCAAATTTAGAGCATACATTTCTTTACATCCCTGTTAGTGATCATTTCTCCTTTGCCAAGATAATCCATCCACCTGACAGGTGTGGCATATCAAGAAGCTGATTAAACAGCATGATCACTACACAGGTGCACCTTGTGCTGAGGACAATAAAAGGCCACTCTAAAATGTGCAATTTTGTCACACAACTGGCATACTGACTGCAGGAATGTCCACCACAGCTGTTGCCAGAGAATTTAATGTTAATTTCCCTACCATAATTTTAGAGAATTTGGCAGTACGTCCAACCGGCCTCAACCGCAGACCACGTGTAACCAAGCCAGCCCAGGACCTCCACATCCGGCTTCTTCACCTACGGGATCGTCTGAGACCAGCCACCCGGACAGATGATGAAACTGTGGGTTTGCACAACCGAAGAATTTCTGCACAAGCTGTCAGAATCGATCTCAGGGAAGCTCATCTGTGCAATTTGAATGCACAGAGATACCACGATGAGATCCTGAGGCCCATTGTTGTGCCGTTCATCTGCCGCCATGACCTCAAGTTTTAGCCTGAGAATGTAGGGCCCCATGTCGCAAGTATCTGTACACAATTCCTGGAACTCTCCCCTAACCCGGGCGACACTGGTCCAATTGTGCGCCACCCTATGGGACTCCCGATCACGGCCAGGTCTGTCTTAGACCGCTGCAAGCTTTTCATTCTAATAGTAATATATCATATGCTCAGTGGTGATATTAGCATGTAAATATTAGTGGGGCAAACATAAAAATAAAGAAAAACCCTTGAATGAGCATGTGTGTCCAAACTTTTGACTGGTACTGTTTTTCTTTATTTTTTACTATTTTCTACATTGTAGAATAACAGTGAAGACATCAACACTATGAAATAACACATATGGAATCATGTAGTAACCAAAAAAGTGTTAAACAAATCAAAATCGTATGTTCGCTGCAGCTAGCAACTGGAACGAGCTGCAACAAACACTCAAACTGGACAGTTTTATCTCAATCTCTTCATTCAAAGACTCAATCATGGACACTCTTACTGACAGTTGTGGCTGATTTGCGTGATGTATTGTTGTCTCTACCTTCTTGCCCTTTGTGCTGTTGTCTGTGCCCAATAATGTGTGTACCATGTTTTGTTCTGCTACCATGTTGTGCTGCTGCCATGTTGTGTTGCTACCATGTTGTTGTCATGTTGTGTTGCTACCATGCTGTGTTGTCATGTGTTGCTGCCTTGCTATGTTGTTGTCTTAGGTCTCTCTTTATGTAGTGTTGTGTTTTTTTGTTTTGTTCTACATATTCAAAAAAAATCCCAAACCCCCGTCCCTGCAGGAGGCCTTTTGCCTTTTGGTAGGCCGTCATTATAAATAAGAATTTGTTCTTAACTGACTTGCCTAGTTAAATAATGGTTAAATAAACAAAATAAAGAAATATATTATATTTGAGATTCTTCAAAGTAGCCACCCTTTGCCTTGATGACAGCTTTGCATACTCTTGGCATTCTTTCAACCAGCTTCATGAGGTAGTCACCTAGAATGCATTTAAATTAACAGATGTGTCTTGTTAAAAGTTAATTTGTGGAATTTCTTTCCTTCTTAATGCGTTTGAGCCAATCAGTTGTGTTGTGACAAGGTAGGGGGGTATACAGAAGATAGCCCTATTTGGTAAAATACCAAGTCCATACTATGTCAAGAACAGCTCAAATAAGCAAAGAGAAACGACAGTCCATCTTTACCTTAAGACATGAAGGTCAGTCAATCCAGAACATTTTGAGAACTTTGAAAGTTTCTTCAAGTGCAGTTGCAAAAACCATCAAGTGCTATGATGAAACTGGCTCTCATGAGGACCTCCACAGGAAAGGAAGACCCAGAGTTCATTAGAGTTACCAGCCTCAGAAATTGTAGCCCAAATAAATTCTTCACAGAGTTCAAGTAACAGACACATCTCAACATCAACTGTTCAGAGGAGACTGCATGAATCAAGCCTTCATGGTCGAATTGCTGCAAAGAAACCACTACTAAAGGACACCAATAATAAGAAGAGACTTGCTTGGGCCAAGAAACATAAGTAATGGAAAATCTGGTGAAAATCTGTCCTTTGGTCTGATGAGTCCAAATTTGAGATTTTTGGTTCCAACTGCCGTGTCTTTGTGAGACGCAGAGTAGGTGAAGGGATGATCTCCGCATGTGTGGTTCCCACCGTGAAGCACGGAGGAAGAGGTGTGACGTTGTGGGGGTGCTTTGCTGGTGACACTCAGGGAATTATTTAGAATTCAAAGCCAGCATGGCTACCACATTATTCCGCAGCGATATGCTGATAAGTTGTTTTTTAAGTTGTTTTAAAGAAGAAGAAAAAAACGTTTATTTAAGTCAGTTAAAACCTCTCTGGGATATGTGGGACGGTAGCGTCCCACTTGGCCAATAGCCAGGGAAAATGTAGAGCGCCAAATTCAAAAAAATGATATAAAATCAAACTTTCATTAAATCACACATGTAAGATACCAAATTAAAGCTACACTTGTTGTGAATCCAGCCAACATGTCAGATTTCAAAAAGGCTTTTCGGCAAAAGCATAAGATGCTATTATCTGATGATAGCACAATGTCAACAAAGAGAGAGTAGCATATTTCAACCCTGCCGGCGCTACTCAAAACGCAGATATGAAATATAAAACATGCATTACCTTTGACGAGATTCTTTTGTTGGCACTCCAATATTTCCCATAAACATCAGAAATGGTCCTTTTGTTCGAATAATTCCGTCCATATATGTCCAAATTGTCCATTTATTTGGAGCATTTGATCCAGAAAAAAACAGCTCCATTTTTGAACAACGTCACTACAAAATATCTAAAAAATTACCTCTAAACTTTGCCAAAACATTTCAAACTACTTTTGTAATACAACTTAAGGTATTTGTAAACATTAATAATCGATCAAATTGAAGACGGGTCTATCTGTTTTCAATACAGGAGAGCAACAAACTAACGCTACTTTTTTTAGTCTTGCGCAACTCTCAAACAGTACACATGACGTTACACTGCTTCCTGATGGCCTTCTTCTTCATTGCACAAATGAATAACCTCAACCTATTTCCTAAGACTGGTGACATCCAGTGGAAGCAGTAGGAACTGAGAACAGGGTGATTAGAAATCTGGCTTCCCAATGAAACCTCATTGAACAGACAGTGACATAAAAAATTAAAAAATCTGAATGGTTAGTCCTCGGGGTTTTGCCTACTACATGTTCTGTTATACTTACAGACATGATTCAAACAGTTTTAGAAACTTCAGAGTGTTCTCTATCCAAATATACTAATAATATGCATATCTTATATTCTGGGGATGAGTAGAAGGAAGTTGAAATTGGGCACGCTATTTATCCAAAAGTGAAAATGCTGCCCCCTATCCTAGAGATTAAGAACAAATTCTTATTTACAATGACAGCCTACCCTGGCCAACTCCGGACAACGCTGGGCCAATTGTGCGCTGTTCTGTGGGACTCCCGATCACGGCCGGGTCTGTAGCGATGTAGTGCCTTAGACCGCCATCCCATCTGGTTTGCACTTAGTTGGACTATCATTTGTTTTTCAACAGGACTACGACCCAACACACGTCAAGGGTGTGTAAGGGCTATTTGAACAAGAAAGAGAGTTATAGAGTTCTGCATTAGATGACCTGGCCTCCACAATCACCCTACCTCAACCCAATTGAGATGGTTTGGGATGAGTTGGACCGTAGAGTGAAAGAAAAGCAGCTAACAAGTTCTCAGCATATGTGGGAACTCCTTCAAGACTGTTGGAAAGGCATTCTAGGTGAAGTTGGTTGAGAGAAAGCCAAGCGTGTGCAAAGCTGTCATCAAGGCAAAGGGTGGCTACTTTGAGGAATCTAAAATCTAAAATATATTTTGATTTGATTAACACTTTTTTGGTTACTACATGATTCCATATGTGTTATTTCATTGTTTTGATGTCTTCACTATTATTCTACAATGTATAAAATAGTACAAATTTAGAAAAACCCTTGAATGAGTAGGTGTGTCCAAACTTTTGACTGGTACTGTATATTATAATTTTTTACTTTTTTTGCTAAACAGGTGGGGCTCAAAACAGATGGGGCTCTGCCCCACCTTCCCTGAATGATGCGTCGCCACTGCATATCCTTGACCTTCAACAGATGCACAGCCTTTGGCAGGTGAAAAAAAGCTCTGCTGTGAGAGTAAAAGTCTCCCACTCAATGATGTTCTGTTTCAAAGATGTATGAATGCCACCACTGGGAAGACGGACAAACAAACTAAAGCCAAAGACAAATATGCTGTTAAAATTAACAAGGATGCAGTAGGTTCAAAGACAGATCACTGTAATTTATACCATACACGCTTACAACAATTTAATTTGAATAATATTGAAGTACTAACTAACAATGGAATGTTACTCAATAAATTGGAAAATTATGGGACTTTAAACAGGTGTCCCAACTCTGTGGACACAAATGATCCCATGGGGTGGTGCTTATATTTGTCCTGTTTTCAACTTCATGTGTATATCATCAAACTATTCCTATCATGTAATACTGTATATAAAAGTACCATTGTATGTAAAGTGTATGAATAATACATATGTAACAAAATATCTGTAAAAAAAAAAAGTGAACTTTTGTCCTCCGAAGAGGGGGGTGGATGGGACAATAAAATAAATACAAATAAAGAGGATGTAAGTGGGTGGTGAGTTTCACACTGTAAAAAACTTTAGGTGTCTAGAAAAGTGCCATGTAAGTCCAATGTATTATTATTAAATGTTTTTCTATTTTCTATAGCTTGAAGACCATGTCTTTGTACAGAGACGGAAACTGGTACAAAATACCAAAAAGGTGGACTGCAAGGCTATATTAAGTTGTTTAAAAAATATACACTGCTCAAAAAAATAAAGGGAACACTAAAATAACACATCCTAGATCTGAATGAATGAACTATTCTTATTAAATACTTTTTTCTTTACATAGTTTAATGTGCTGACAACAAAATCACACAAAAATGATCAATGTAAATCAAATGTATCAACCCATGGAGGTCTGGATTTGGAGTCACACTCAAAATTAAAGTGGAAAACCACACTACAGGCTGATCCAACTTTGATGTAATGTCCTTAAAACAAGTCAAAATGAGGCTCAGTAGTGTGTGTGACCTCCGTGTGCCTGTATGACCTCCCTACAACGCCTGGGCATGCTCCTGATGAGGTGGCGGATGGTCTCCTGAGGGATCTCCTCCCAGACCTGGACTAAAGCATCCGCCAACTCCTGGACAGTCTGTGGTGCAACGTGGCGTTGGTGGATGGAGCGAGACATGATGTCCCAGATGTGCTCAATTGGATTCAGGTCTGGGGAACCGGCGGGCCAGTCCATAGCATCAATGCCTTCCTCGTGCAGGAACTGCTGACACACTCCAGTCACATGAGGTCTAGCATTGTCTTGCATTAGGAGGAACCCAGGGCCAACCGCACCAGCATATGGTCTCACAAGGGGTCTGAGGATCTCATCTCGGTACCTAATGGCAGTCAGGCTACCTCTGGCGAGCCCATGGAGGGCTGTGCGGCCCCCCAAAGAAATGCCACCCCACACCATGACTGACCCACCGCCAAACCGGTCATGCTGGAGAATGTTGCAGGCAGCAGAACGTTCTCCACGGAGTCTCCAGACTCTGTCACGTCTGTCACATGTGCTCAGTGTGAACCTGCTTTCATCTGTGAAGAGCACAGGGCGCCAGTGGCGAATTTGCCAATCTTGGTGTTCTCTGGCAAATGCCAAACGTCCTGCACGGTGTTGGGCTGTAAGCACAACCCCAACCTGTGGACGTCGGGCCCTCATACCACCCTCATGGAGTCTGTTTCTGACCGTTTGAGCAGACACATGCACATTTGTGGCCTGCTGGAGGTCATTTCGCAGGGCTCTGGCAGTGCTCCTCCTTGCACAAAGGCGGAGGTAGCGGTCCTGCTGCTGGGTTGTTGCCCTCCTACGGCCTCCTCCACCTCTCCTGATGTACTGGCCTGTCTCCTGGTAGCGCCTCCATGCTCTGGACACTACGCTGACAGACACAGAAAACCTTCTTGCCACAGCTCGCATTGATGTGCCATCCTGGATGAGCTGCACTACCTGAGCCACTTGTGTGGGTTGTAGACTCCATCTCATGCTACCACTAGAGTGAAAGCACCGCCAGCATTCAAAAGTGACCAAAACATCAGCCAGGAAGCATAGGAACTGAGAAGTGGTCTGTGGTCACCACCTGCAGAACCACTCCTTTATTGGGGGTGTCTTGCTAATAGCCTATAATTTCCACCTGTTGTCTATTCCATTTGCACAACAGCATGTGAAATTTATTGTCAATCAGTGTTGCTTCCTAAGTGGACAGTTTGATTTCACAGAAGTGTGATTGACTTGGAGTTACATTGTGTTGTTTAAGTGTTCCCTTTATTTTTTTGAGCAGTGTATATATATTTAACCTTTTTTTGAGTCAGTTAAGAACAAATTGTTATTTACAATGACAGCGTACCCCAGCCAAATTCAGACAAAGCCAATTGTGCGCCGACCTATGGGACTCCCTATTACGGCCGGATGTAATACAGCCTGGAATCAAACCAGGGACTGTAGTGACGCCGAGATGCAGTGCCTTAGACCACTGCACCACTCGGGAGCAAATAAATAAATAGACTATACTAAGTGCCTAGGTGCCAAATAAATTCACAAAGTTGAAGTTTTCATCTTAAATCAACCAAAAAATCAACCAATATCAAATATTTTAATTTCTGTGAAACTGTGTACGCCTTACTTGTGGATTTTGAAAATAAAATCTACACTTAAACTGTGTCAATTTGTTTGTCTTACATGCCATTTAAAAAACGATGCAGATATTGGAGTAAACCTACAGTATTTTGGGTTAAGACAAGTAACTATGAGTACGGGCAACATCATGATAAGCTTGCAAGCTGCGTTTGAATAAGACATCTGATTAACACTTTGCATTTATAATGGTTGGTTTTTCTATATCTAATAAATAATAAAATCATTGACGAATCAATAGATCAAATAAATACGTCTCTCGCATGTCCCTGCAACCCGGTTGGCATACGCGTCATCACACCTCGTCATCTGATTGGTTGTTTACTACGAACCGTAAACCGGCATACGCGTCATCACACTCCCTTATATGATTGGTCGAGTAGGCGGGCCTTCTGACTTTGTGATTGTGGTAACTAGTTATGACGACCCTTAAGTAGTTGTTAGCTTAGCCAGTTAGCTACTTCAGTTAGCTACACCTGTGTTGGAAAGTGGGATGTTTTTCTGATGTTGGTTGACATGAGATGACACCTCTTTGGTTGTCTATAGACTGTCAACTGCTATGGTGTTTTCTAGCTACAAGAACAGAGACCTGAATTGACTGAAGGTGTGTATTGTTAGCCTCCTGCCTGGGTGAGTTGCATTTGGTGTTCAACTAACGTTAGTTAGCTATCCAGCTAGGCGGCTAGCTAGTTAGCTGGCTCCCCTACCTAGCTCCTACCAAATAATATTGAAGTGGGTATTGACTGTTGAGTGTCATTTGCTTCCAGAGATATGGGGTTATTTCTCTACAGTCTCTGTTTGGTACTACTAACAACTTGCTTGGACCTGTGCTGTGGTGGATGTGGTAGTAACTAGCGAAGTGAAAAACTAACTGTTAGTTAGCTGTCCAATTGGCTAAAAAAGTAACTAGCTAGCTAACGTTAACATACTAACGTTAATGTGATGAACCTGCATTGCAACGCAGTGTTGGCTATTAGTTAGCGGCTAGCCAAATTACTGGGCTAGGGAGTGGTTAGTTCTAGTTCAGATCCCTGTGTTAAAAAAATAAAGATATCTATCTCGTGGAGTTGAGTAAACTCAGCTAGGGAGAGGTCTGAAGACAGATGCTTGTATGTTTAGGAAAAAGTAATGCAGGTTTAGCTGTATTGACAAGCACCTGCGACGGTATATGGTTAACCTTAGTGCCAAATGAATGCACAATGGGTTAAACGTTTGTAATAAATAACTAGCCCGAATGCTCTGGTGTTTTTCATAGACATACTCTGTAAACTGGTCGTTTGTCCAGTTGTGGAGTGAAATGGAGCAAATCCATTGTTAAACCCATCACATTATATCCACGTTGGCATACATGTACAGTAGTGAACTGTGACAATTTGCTCAGCTCAATGCTGATTTTATTTAGGGTAGAGCCAACAGGAGTTATGAAAAAGTGTCCTTGAGTTTGCCTTTTGTAAACTTGAGCATTGATTACAAACAGTGAGTGTCCAGAAAGAATGAACAGGACTGGAATTCAAAAACTGCTTTGAGGCCTACTCAGTTGAATATCTGACATGTATACGTGTGATATTTATTGTATCACAATTATAGTGCCTCAACATAACTATTCTGGCCTTCAGGTACAGGTTAACAATAGTTGGTATTGCCCTGTACAATATCAACTTTTGTGCCTGGCTGCAAGCTTAACTCTGGTCTAAAGGCTAGCTAGATCTTAGAACTGTAACCTCATGTATAATTTGTGTAATAGTCCATACAATTATAATATCTTGGACATACTACGGAAACCAATTGCGTGAGATTTTAGTTCCTCATTACCCGAGATTAATAAATTACGCAAGCCCATCTTGCAGGTTCAGTGCAATCCTGCTAGATGGTGCTCATGAGTCAAACTTGGACTCTAAACTGCTCAGGTCCCGTTACTCAGGGCACACGCCTACAGCAAAACATCGACTACGTTTTATTTTGCTCTACAGATGTAAAAATTGACAAAATATTTTTATACAAATGTGTCTTGAATAAACTGGAATTTACATGGTTATAATATATTCCAACTGCTGCTCTATTGAAAAAATACAATGAAATGCAAGTTTAAAAAAAAAGTAAAGTAGGCCTATATGAATTTGTATGGGCTGATGACAACCGCAAACACCTTAAATAAGACCGTTTTCCATGTCTGTGTCCTGTAGATGTTAGAGCTGTGATGGTGGTGTGTCCCCTGCCTTCATTGTGACTCCTGTCCACCACCTCCGTCTCCCTGCCCAGTGTGTGTGCCACCATGACCCTGAATCTTCTCCTGGTCCTGGGGCTCTTTTTGCTGCCTTGTCTGTCATCCCATGTTATCAGCGAGTACTGCGTTATAGCCAGACATAAAATGACAAATCAAACCCAATGCTTGGAAGCATGTAAGTTTGAGTCCATCTTTAAATCAGGTGTTACTGCCATATTGCAGTGGGTTGTCCCACTGAAAATGCACATAAAACTCAATAAACAAATGATTTGACTGTAAACGTATAAAATAGCTTGTTGTGCAATGTAGCCTACATACACCCTGTTCACAGAAGTTAATGAAGTAATTTTTGATATGTTGTCGTACTACTTCTTGTGGAAATGGTAGTCGCTCATAAGGTGTCTAAAAGCTAATTTAGAAGATAAGCAGTTTTCATAAATGATTCCCCATTTATTTTAAAATAGACCCCCCAAAAATTGTTAAATACATTGCTCACCATACCTTGTTGTTGGATTTTCAGCATTGCGCAACCAATTTTATATTTGTAAACATAAGTTTACAATTGTAATTTAGAAAATAACGACAAATGGCATGGAAAATATTATTGGCACCCCGGAGCTAGTACTTGGTTGCATAGCCTTTGGCTAAGAACTGCCAACAAATTAATTTTTGTAGCCATCAATGGTAATGTTTACATGCGCACTAATAATTTGATTTTAAACTGATTGTCATTTTTGCAAGGTTACGAAGATGGAAAAAAGCTGTTTATGAAATATTCTTGATTTGTTCGTCAAGAGAGATCAGGGTCCAGTGTAACGCCGAGGTCCTTCAGTTTTATTTTAGACAACTGTACAAGCATCAAGATTCATTTTCAGATCTGACAGATCACGTTGTTTCTTGGAACCTAGAACTAGCATCTCTGTTTTGTCCAAGTTGAAAAGTAAAACATTTTCCGCCATCCACTTCCTTATGTCTGAAACACAGGCTTCCAGGGTAGGCAATTTTGGGGCTTCACCATGTTTTATCGAAATGTACAGCTTTGTGTCATCCACATAGCAGTGAAAGTTGATATTGTGTTTTCGAATGACATCACCAAGAGGTAGAATATATAGTGAAAACAATAGTCCTAAAACGGAACCTTGAGGAACAGTGAAACTTGTCAGAGGGCAAACAATCCGCAGAGACAAACTGATATCTTTCCGATAGATAAGATCGTAACCAGGCAAGAACTTGTCCGTGTAGACCAATTAGGGTTTCTAATCTCTCCAAAAGAATGTGATCGATGGTGTCAAAAGCAGCACTAAGGTCTAGGATAGAGGTCGACCGATTATGATTTTTCAACGCCGATACCGATTATTGGAGAACCAAAAAAAGCCGCTACAGATTAATCGGCCGATTTTATTTATTTATTTGTAATGATAACAATTACAACAATACTGAATGAACACTTATTTTAACTTAATATAATACATCAATAAAATCAATTTAGCCTCAAATAATGAAACATGTTCAATTTGGTTTAAATAATGCAAAAACAAAGTGTTGGAGAAGAAAGTAAAAGTGCAATATGTGCCATGTAAAAAAAGCTAACGTTTAAGTTCCTTGCTCAGAACATGAGAACATACAGTGGGGCAAAAAAGTATTTAGTCAGCCACCAATTGTGCAAGTTCTCCCACTTAAAAAGATGAGAGAGGCCTGTAATTTTCATCATAGGTACACTTCAACTATGACAGACAAGATGAGAAAAAAAAATCCAGAAAATCACATTGTAGGATTTTTAATGAATTTATTTGCAAATTATGGTGGAAAATAAGTATTTGGTCAATAACAAAAGTTTATCTCAATACTTTGTTATATACCCTTTGTTGGCAATGACAGAGGTCAAACGTTTTCTGTAAGTCTTCACAAGGTTTTCACACACAGCTGCTGGTATTTTGGCCCATTCTTCCATGCAGATCTCCTCTAGAGCAGTGATGTTTTGGGGCTGTTGCTGGGCAACACGGACTTTCAACTCCCTCCAAAGATTTTCTATGGGGTTGAGATCTGGAGACTGGCTAGGCCACTCCAGGACCTTGAAATGCTTCTTACGAAGCCATTCCTTCGTTGCCCGGGCGGTGTGTTTGGGATCATTGTCATGCTGAAAGACCCAGCCACGTTTCATCTTCAATGCCCTTGCTGATGGAAGGAGGTTTTCACTCAAAATCTCACAATACATGGCCCAATTCATTCTTTCCTTTACACGGATCAGTCGTCCTGGTCCCTTTGCAGAAAAACAGCCCCAAAGCATGATGTTTCCACCCCCATGCTTCACAGTAGGTATGGTGTTCTTTGGATGCAACTCAGCATTCTTTGTCCTACAAACACGACGAGTTGAGTTTTTACCAAAAAGTTCTATTTTGGTTTCATCTGACCATATGACATTCTCCCAATCTTCTTCTGGATCATCCAAATGCTCTCTAGCAAACTACAGACGGGCCTGGACATGTACTGGCTTAAGCAAGGGGACACGTCTGGCACTGCAGGATTTGAGTCCCTGGCGGCGTAGTGTGTTACGGATGGTAGGCTTTGTAACTTTGGTCCCAGCTCTCTCCAGGTCATTCACTAGGTCCCCCCGTGTGGTTCTGGGATTTTTGCTCACCGTTCTTGTGATCATTTTGACCCCACGGGGTGAGATCTTGCATGGAGCCCCAGATCGAGGGAGATTATCAGTGGTCTTGTATGTCTTCCATTTCCTAATAATTGCTCCCACAGTTGATTTCTTCAAACCAAGCTGCTTACCTATTGCAGATTCAGTCTTCCCAGCCTGGTGCAGGTCTACAATTATGTTTCTGGTGTCCTTTGACAGCTCTTTGGTCTTGGCCATAGTGGAGTTTGGAGTGTGACTGTTTGAGGTTGTGGACAGGTGTCTTTTATACTGATAACAAGTTCAAACAGGTGCCATTAATACAGGTAACGAGTGGAGGACAGAGGAGCCTCTTAAAGAAGTTGTTACAGGTCTGTGAGAGCCAGAAATCTTGCTTGTTTGTAGGTGACCAAATACTTATTTTCCACCATAATTTGCAAATAAATTCATTAAAAATCCTACAATGTGATTTTCTGGATTTTTTTTTCTCATCTTGTCTGTCATAGTTGAAGTGTACCTATGATGAAAATTACAGGCCTCTCTCATCTTTTTAAGTGGGAGAACTTGCACAATTGGTGGCTGACTAAATACTTTTTTGCCCCACTGTATGAAAGCTGGCGGTTCCTTTTAACATGAGTCTTCAATATTCCCAGGGTAAGAAGGTTTAGGTTGTAGTTATTATAGGAATTATAGGACTATTTCTCTATACCATCTGTATTTCATATACCTTTGACTATTGGATGTTCTTGTAGGTACTTTAGTATTGCCAGTGTAACAGTATAGCTTCCGTTCCTCTCCTCGCTCCTACCTGGGCTCGAACCAGGAACACATCGACAACAGCCACCCTCGAAGCAGCGTTACCCATCGCTCCACAAAAGCCGCGGCCCTTGCAGCGCAAGGGGATCAACTACTCCAAGTCTCAGAGCGAGTGACGTTTGAAACGCTATTAGCGCGCACCCCGCTAACTAGCTAGCCATTTCACATCGGTTACACCAGCCTAATCTCGGGAGTTGATAGGCTTTAAGTCATAAACAGCGCAATGCTTGAAGCATTGCTAAGAGCGGCTGGCAAAACGCACGAAAGTGCTGTTTGAATGAATGCTTACGAGCCTGCTGGTGCCTACCATCGCTCAGTCAGACTGCTCTATCAAATCATAGACTTAATTATAACATAATAACACACAGAAATACGAGCCTTAGTTTCCGGATTCGACCATATTAATGACCTATCATCTCGAAAACAAAACGTTTATTCTTTCAGTGAAATACGGAACTGTTCCGTATTTTATCTAACGGGTGGCATCCATAAGTCTAAATATTCCTGTTACATTGCACAACCTTCAATGTTATTTCATAATTACGTAAAATTCTGGCAAATTAGTTCGCAACGAGCCAGGCGGCCCAAACTGTTGCATATACCCTAACTCTGCGTGCAATGAACGCAAGAGAAGTGACACAATTTCACCTGGTTAATATTGCCTGCTAACCTGGATTTCTTTTAGCTAAATATGCAGGTTTAAAAATATATACTTCTGTATATTGATTTTACGAAAGGCATTGATGTTTATGGGTAGGTACAGTCGTGCAACGATTGTGCTTTTTTCGCAAATGCGCTTTTGTTAAACTTCGTTTGGCGAAGTTGGCTGTCTGTTAGGAAAAAATTGTCTTCACACAGTTTGCAATGAGCTAGGCGGCCCAAACTGCTGCATATACCCTGACTCTGTTGCAAGAGAAGTGACACCATTTTTCCTAGTTAAAAGAAATTCATGTTAGCAGGCAATATTAACTAAATATGCAGGTTTAAAAAATATATACTTCTGTGTATTGATTTTAAGAAAGGCATCGATGTTTATGGTTAGGTACACGTTGGAGCAACGACAGTCCTTTTTCGCGAATGCCACCGCATCGATAATATGCAACGCAGGACACGCTAGATAAACTAGTAATATCATCAACCATGTGTAGTTATAACTAGTGATTATGATTGATTGTTTGTTTTTAATAAGATAAGTTTAATGCTAGGTAGCAACTTACCTTGGCCAATTACTGCATTCGCGTAACCGGCAGGCTCCTCGTGGAGTGCAATGTAATCAGGTGGTTAGAGCGTTGGACTAGTTAACCGTAAGGTTGCAAGATTGAATCCTCGAGCTGACAAGGTAAAAATCTGTCGTTCTGCCCCTGAACAAAGCAGTTAACCCACTGATCCTAAGCCGTCATTGAAAATAAGAATGTGTTCTTAACTGACTTGCCTAGTTAAATAAACGTGTAAAAAAATAAGAAATTGGCCAAATCCGTGTCCAGAAATACTGATTTCCGATTTATGAAAACTTGAAATCGGCCCTAATTAATCGGCCAATCCGATTAATCGGTCGACCTCTAGTCTAGGAGCAAGAGGACCCATGCAGAGCCTTGGTCTGACGCCATTAAAAGGTAATTTACCAGCTTCATGAGTGCAGTCTCAGCGCTATGATAAAAAAACAGACTGAATCATTTCGTATACATTATTTGTCTTCAGGAAGGCAGTAAGTTGCTGCACAACAGCATACTCAGGACAACTGAGCTTTGGAGAAATACGCAGATTCAAAGTGGAGTCCGTAATTTGCTTTCTAATAATCATGATCTTTTCATCGAAGTTCATGAATTTATCATTGCTATGAAAGCTAACCTCTCTTGTTGAATGATGTTTTTTAGTTAGCTTTGTGACAGTATCAAAAATAAATGTTGGATTGTTCTTATTCTCCTCAATTAAGTTGGAAAAATAGGATGATCGAGCAGAAGTGAGGGCTCTTCGATATTGCATAGTACTGTCTTTCCAAGCTAGTCAGAAGACCTCCAGTTTGGTGGAGCACCATTTCCGTTCCAATTTTCTGGAAGCTTGCTTCAGGGCTCGGTTATTTTCTGTATGCCAGGGAGCTAGTTTCTTGTGACAAATGTTTTTTTGTTTGCATCTAGGGTATTACGCAAGGTTAAATTAAGATCCTCAATTAGGTGGTTAACCGATTTTTGTACTCCGACGTCCCTGGGTAGGTGGAGGGAGTCTGGAAGGGCGTCTAGGAATCTTTGGGTTGTCCAATTAATTTATAGCACAGCTTTTGATGATCCTTGGTTGGGGTCAGAGCAGATTATTTGTTGTGATTGCAAATGTAATAAAATGGTGGTCTGATAATCTAGGATTATGAGGAAAAACATTTAGATCCATAATATTTATTCCACGGGACAAAACTAGATCCAGGGTATGACTGTGGCAATGAGTAGGTCCGGAGACATGTTGGACAAAACCCACTGAGTCGATGATGACTCCGAAAGCTTTTTGGAGTGGGTCTGTGGACTTTTCCATGTGAATATTAAAGTCACCAAAAATGTGAATACTACCTGCCATAACTACAAGGTCTGAAAGGAATTTGGGGAATTCTGCGAGGAATGCTGTCTACTGCCCAGTAGCTATAAAAAAAAAAAAGTGATTGAGTCGGCTGCATAGATTTCATGACTAGAAGCTCAAAAGAGAAACGCGGTCATTTTTTATTTTTTTAGTAAATTTAAATTTGCTGTCATAAATGTTAGCAACACCTCCGCCTTTGCGGGATGTGTGGGGGATATGGTCACTAGTGTAACCAGGAGGAGAGATCTCATTTAACACAGTAAATTCATCAGGCTTGAGCCATGTTTCAGTGATTAGTTAATTGACTATAACTGCCTTGGTAGTGAGGGATCTAACATTAAGTAACCCTATTTTGAGATGTGAAATATCACAATCTCTTTCAATAATGACAGGAATGGAGGAGGTTTTTAGTCCAGTGAGATTGCTAAAGCGAACACCGCCATGTTTTGCTCAGACACTGTCTCAATGGGGATAGCTGAGCTGACTGCTAGTGGCTGGCTCCACTAAGCTGGCAGGCTGGCTATCTCATTGGGGAGCTAGGGGAGTTAGAGCCCTGTCTCTAAAGTATGTTCATAGATGAGAGCACCACTCCAGAGAGGATGGAGTCCGTCACTCCTCAGCAGGCCAGGCTTGCTCCTGTTTGTAGGTGAGTCCCAGAAAGAGGGACAATTATCTACAAATTCTTATCTTTTGGGAGGGGAAGTAAAAAAGATTTCAACCAGCGATTGAGTTGTGAGACTCTGCTGTAGAGCTCATCACTCCCCCTTACTGGGAGGGGGCCAGAGACAATTACTTGATGCGACACATCTTTCTAGCTGATTTACACGCTGAAGCTATATTGTGCTTGGTGACCTATGACTGTTTCATCCTAACATCGTTAGTGCCAACGTGGATATTAATATCCCTATAGTCTCTACGCTCGCCAGTTTTAGCCTTAGCCAGCACCATTTTCAGATTAGCCTGTACGTCGGTAGCCCCGCCCACTGGTAAACAGTGTATGATCGCTGGATGATTCGTTTTTACATCTAATATTGCAGGTAATGTAGTCACCAATGACTAGGGTTTTCAATTTGTCTGAGCTGGGAGGCTTCGGCGGCTCAGACCCTGTAACGGGTGGAGGAGAGACCTGAGAAGGCTTAGTGGGGAGAACCGGTTAAAAGTTTGTCGGCTGAATGAGCGACACCGGTTGAGCATGCCGACAGCATTTCTTTCCAGAAGTCTTGAGAAAGTTGTCCGGCTGCAAGGGCCTGTGCGGGGGGGATTTATACTACTATCTGTACTTACTGGTGGCACAGATGCTGTTTCATCCTTTCCTACACTGAAATTACCCTTGCCTAACGATTGCATCTGAAGCTGTGCTTGCAACACGGCTATCCTCACCATAAGGCAATAGTTCTCCTGTATATTATGAGTACACCGACTGCAATTCGATGGCATAGTGTTAATGTTACTACTTAGCTTTTTCGGCTGGTGGTGATCCTGTAGAACCATATCCAGATAAATTGTCTGGGGTAAAAAAGTTAAGCGAGGGGGAAACAAAAGATGTTGATAAATGTATTCAAAGTAAAAACCGAAAAGTGTGCAAGATTGCATTTTGGTACATCCAGGTTATATCACAACCGGCCGTGATTGGGAGTCCCATAGGGCGGCGCACAATTGTCCCAGCGTCGTCCGGTTTTGGCCGGTGTAGGCCGTCATTGTAAATATGAATTAGTTCTTAACTGACTTGCCTAGTTAAATAAAAAATTATAAAACACTGGAAGTACATTAAGTTCCAGTGGAACGGTGCGTTTGCCTTCCAGCATTGCGTTTCAGTGCGTTCTGTGTGGCGCGTACGTTGGGTTTATCGAACGTATGCATCAAATTAAATGCATGGACAACTTGACAGAAATAGTAGCAGAAGGTAAATGTTCAACTTTTTTGTTGCATACATATCCAGATGATGCTACGGTCCATTTTGCGCGATGACACTGCAGGTGTGATCGAGGCATTATGTGCGAGTCAAGTCGGCTACGCATGCCTCTACCTAATGTCAATATGCCTTGTCCATTGCTGTTTTGGTTAGTGATTATTGCCTTATTTCACTGTAGAGCCTCTAGCCCTGCTCAATACGCCTTAGCTAACCCTTTAGTTCCACCTTCCACACATGCGGTGACATCACTTGGTTTAAAGGATGTTTCTAGAGACAATATTTCTTATCGTCACTCAATGCATAGGTTTACCTCCACTGTATTCACATCCTACCATACCTTTGTCTGTACATTATACCTTGAATCTATTCTACCGTGCCCAGAAACCTGCCCCTTTTTACTCTGTTCTGAACGTACTAGACGACCAGTTCTTATAGCCTTTAGCCATACTCTTATCCTACTCCTCCTCTGTTCTTCTGGTGATGTAGAGGTTAATCCAGGCCCTGCAGTGCCTAGCTCCACTCCCATTCCCCAAGCACTCTCATTTGTTGACTTCTGTAACCGTAAAAGCCTTGGTTTCATGCATGTTAAAATTAGAAGCCTCCTCCGTAAGTTTGTTTTATTCACTGCTTTAGCACACTCTGCCAACCCGGATGTCCAAGCCGTGTCTGAATCCTGGTTTAGGAAGACCACCAAAAACCCTGAAATTTCCATCCCTAACTATAACATTTTCTGACAAGATAGAACTGCCAAAGGGGCCGGAGTTGCAAGCTACTGCAGAAATGGCCTGCAGAGTTCTCTCTTACTATCCATGTCTGTGCCCAAATAATTTGAGCTTCTACTTTTAAAAATCCACCTTTCCAGAAACAAGTCTCTCACTGTTGCCGCTTGCTGTAGACCACCTTTTGCCCAAAGCTGTGCCCTGGACACCATATGTGAATTGATTGCCCCCCATCTATCTTCAGAGCTCGTGCTGTTAGGTGACCTAAACTGGGACATGCTTAACACTCTGGCCATCCTACAATCTAAGCTAGATGCCCTCAATCTCACACAAATTATCAATGCACCCACCAGGTACAACCCCCAAATCCGTAAACACGGGCACCCTCATAGATATCATATTAACCAACCTGCCCCCTAAATACACCTCTGCTGTCTTCAACCAGGATCTCAGCGATCATTGCCTGCATCCGTAATGGGTCTGCTGTCAAACGACCACCCCCCATCACTGTCAAACGCTCCATAAAACACTTCAGCGAGCAGGCCTTTCTAATCGACCTGGCCCGGGTATCCTGGAAGGATATTGACCTCATTTCATCAGTAGAGGATGCCTAGTTATTCTTTAAAAGTGCTTTCCTCACCATCAGGTCCATATCGAAAAATGGAGAACCGGGAACAGATATAGCCCTTGGTTCACTCCAGACCTGACTGCCCTTGACCAGCACAAAAACATCCTGTGGCGTACTGCGTTAGCATCGAATAGCCCCCGCGATATGCAACTTTTCAGGGAAGTTAGGAACCAATCTACACAGGCAGTTAGGAAAGCAAAGGCTTGCTTTTTAAAACAGAAATTTGCCTCCTGTAGCACAAACTCCCAAAAGTTCTGGGACACTAATGTCCATGGAGAATAAGAACACCTCCTCCCAGCTGCCCACTGCATTGAGGCTAGGAAACACTGTCACCACCGATAAATCCACGATAATTGAGAATGTCAATAAGCACTTTTCTACGGCTGGCCATGCTTTCCACCTGGCTACCCCTAACCCGGTCAACAGCCCTGCACCCCCCACAGCAACTTGCCCAAGCCTCCCCCATTTCTCCTTCACCCAAATCCAGATAGCTGATGTTCTGAAAGAGCTGCAAAATCTGGACCCCTACAAATCAGCCGGTCTAGACAACCTGGACCATCTCTTTCTAAAATTATCCGCCGAAATTGTTGCAGCCCCTATTACTAGCCTGTTCAACCTCTCTTTCGTATCGTCTGAGATTCCCAAAGATTGGAAAGCTGCCGCGGTCTTGAAAGGGGGAGACACTCTAGACCCAAACTGCTACAGACCTATATCTATCCTACCCTGCCTTTCTAAGGTCTTTGAAAGCCAAGAGAACAAACAGATTACTGACCATTTCGAATCCCACCGTACCTTCTCCACTATGCAATCTGGTTTCCGAGCTGGTCATGGGTGCACCTCAGCCACGCTCAAGGTCCTAAACGATATCATAACCGCCATCGATAAGAAACAATACTGTGCAGCCGTATTCATTGACCTGGCCAAGGCTTTCGACTCTGTCAATCACCACATCCTCAATGGCAGACTCAACAGCCTTGGTTTCTCAAATGACTGCCTCGCTTACGTCTGGCAGTCTCTATGGGGGTGCCACAGGGTTCAATTCTAGGGCCGACTCTTCTCTGTATACATCAATGATGTCGCTCTTGCTGCTTGTGATTCTCTAAACCACCTCTACGCAGACGACACCATTCTGTATACTTCTGGCCTTTCTTTGGACACTGTGTTAACTAACCTCCAGACTAGCTTCAATGCCATACAACTCCTTCCGTGGCCTCCAGCTGCTCTTAAATGCTAGCAAAACTAAATAAATGCTCTTCAACCGATCGCTGCCCGCACCTGCCCGCCCGTCCAGCATCACTACTCTGGATGGTTCTGACTTAGAATATGTGGACGACTACAAATACATAGGTGTCTGGTTAGACTGTAAACTCTCCTTCCAGACTCACATTAAGCATCTCCAATCCAAACCCTATTTCACAACAAAGCAACCTTCACTCATGCTGCCAAACATACCCTCGTAAAACTGACTATCCTACCGATCCTTGACTTTGGCAATGACATTTACAAAATAGCCTCCAACACTCTACTCAGCAAACTGGATGTAGTCTATCACAGTGCCATCCGTTTTGTCACCAAAGCCTCATATACTACCTACCACTGCGACCTGTATGCTCTTGCTGGCTGGCCCTCGCTTCATATTCATCGCCAAACCCACTGGTTCCAGGTCATCTACAAGTCTTTGCTAGGTAAAGCCCCGCCTTATCTCAGCTCACTGGTCACCATAGCAGCACCCTCTCGTATGACGTGCTCCAGCAGGTATATTTTACTGGTCACCCCCAAAGCCAATTCCTCCTTTGGTTGCCTTTCCTTCCAGTTCTCTCCTGCCAATGACTGGAACGAACTGCAAAAATCACTGAAGCTGGAGACTCATATCTCTCTCACTAACTTTAAGCACCAGCTGTCAGAGCAGCTCACAGATCACTGCTCCTGTACATAGCCCATCCAACTACCTCATCCCCATACTGTTATTTATTTAGCACTTTTTATACCCCAGTATCTCTACTTGCACATTCATCTTCTGCACATCTGTCACTCCAGTGTTTAATTGCTATATTGTAATTATTTCGCCGCTATGGCCTTACCTCCCTTATCCTACCTCATTTGCACACATTGTATATAGACTTTTTCTACTGTATTATTGACAATGTTTGTTTATTCCATGTGTAACTCTGTTATTTGTGTCGCTTTGCTTTATCTTGGCCAAGTCGCAGTTGTAAAAAAAACACAGCGTCATTGCGCAAAATGGTACGCAGCATCATTTGGATATGTGTACAACTAAAGTTAAACATTCACCTTATACAACCAATTCTGTCAAGCTGTATGCATATACAGTTTGATGCATACTTTCGATAAATCCGACGTACGCACAACGCAGAAAGTACTGCAACTGCCTCTGCAACACAAACGCAGCGGCCCATTGGAAATAAATGTGAATGTACTTCTGATGGACCAAAATGACACTGTCGGTGTGATCAAGGCATAAATTCAGGAAAAACTGAAAGTATGCGTCTTACAAAGTTAGAAATAGTTTTCACATTCTATGTCGGAACTCGGAATCAAATAGTCTTCGCAAAAATAACATGGTCACTGTGGTAGTGTTTATTGTGATAGGAGATTTTCCGCATTTATCAAAAGTCCCATCAAGTAGCCTGATTTTCAAATGTGTCCGTGCAAACAGGATTATTAGGGATTATAATACATTTGTGCCAGTAATTTTGTCCATGCCATTTGCCTTTATTTTCTCAATTTACACTTAACTTCTAATTCCTCCCAAACCCGGATCCGGGAGCACCCCCATCAGTAAAAAAGCTGACTAGCATAGCCTAGCATAGCGTCACAAGTAAATACTAGCATCTAAATATCATTAAATCACAAGTCCAAGACACCAGATGAAAGATACACATCTTGTGAATCCAGCCATCATTTCTGATTTTTAAAATGTTTTACAGGGAAGACACAATATGTAAATCTATTAGCTAACCACGTTAGCAAAAGACACCACTTTTCTTACTCCACCATTTTTTTACTGCATCAGTAGCTATTACAAATTCGACCAAATAAAGATATAAATAGTCACTAACCAAGAAACAACTTCATCAGATGACAGTCTGATAACATATTTATTGTATAGCATATGTTTTGTTAGAAAAATGTGCATATTTCAGGTATAAATCATAGTTTTACATTGCAGCCACCATCACAACTCTCACCAAAGCAACTAGAATAACTACAGAGACCATCGTGTATTACCTAAATACTCATCATAAAACATTTATGAAAAATACACAGCGTACAGCAAATGAAAGACACAGATCTTGTGAATCCAGCCAATATTTCAGATTTTCTAAGTGTTTTACAGCGAAAACACAATATAGCATTATATTAGCTTACTACAATAGCCAACCACACAACAGCATTGATTCAAGCCAACAATAGCGATAACGAATAAACCAGCAAAATATATAAATTTTTTCACTAACCTTCTCAAACTTCTTCAGATGACAGTCCTATAACATCATATTACACAATACATAGAGTTTGTTCGAAAATGTGCATATTTAGCGGCACAAATCGTGGTTATACAATGAGAATAGTAGCCAAGCTGCCAACAATATGTCGGGAGAAATCTTGGGAGAGGCACCTAATCTAATCAGTAACTAATCATAAACTTGACTAAAAAATACAGGTTGGACAGCAAATGAAAGATACATTAGTTCTTAATGCAACCGCTGTGTTAGATTTTTAAAATTAACGTTACTACGACATACAGCGTGCGTTAAAGCGAGACCGCACCGAAATTAATGGCAGAACAGTAGTTTTACATTTTTCAACAGATCAACGAATTAACATCATAAATACTTCTTACTTTTTGATGAGCTCCCATCAGAATCTTGGGCAAGTTGTCCTTTGTCCAGAGGAATCGTTGCTCGGTTGTAGATTGTCGCCTTCAACTTTGGAATTAGCAGTAAACATTAGCCATGTGGCGAAGACGTGTCCAACTCACCATAACGCAGCACAAATAAAATACCGAAAATCGCAATATACTGATATAAACTGATATAACTCGGTTTAAAATAACAACATTATGATGTCTTTAACACCTATATCGAATAAAATCAGAGCCGGATATATCCAGAATGCCATCCTGAGGTCTGTCTTGCGTCATGGCGAAAGATGAAAAGACTGGACTCCACGTTCCCAGCCCATTTATATGGCCTCAGATCTGCCTAGCAACTCCATTCCAATTCTCACTATTTGCTGACATCTAGGGGAAGGCGTATGCAGTGCATCTCGACCAATAGAAGACATGCAAATTAATAAACTGACCCCAGAACAGCCTGCCTTATTTCAGATTTCTCACTTCCTCACAGGAAAATTGCTCCAACTTGAGTTCTGTTTTACTCACAGATATAATTCGGTTTTAGAAACCAGAGAGGGTTTTCTATCCAATAGTAATAATAATATGCATATTGTACGAGCAAGAATTGAGTACGAGGCAGTTTAATTTGGGAACGAAATTTTTACAAAGTGAAAACAGCACCCCCTATTGAAGGTTTTAAGGTTACTAAAATAACATTTGTTCTGCAATGTTGAAAATCAATTTTAAAAAAAAACTTATTCTAGAAGAAATAGGGAATTGTTTAATAAAAGTGCAGGGTGCCAATGTATTTGGCCGCAACTCTACCTCCCTACTTCTAAACGTTTACCTCTTGGATGAAGTAGGAACACGACTGATATGGGAATAGTCTGTGGAATATCGTCTTTGTTAAAAGCAAAGCCATGTGTTTCTTTTTTTTCTTTTTTTTTTCTCATCACATCTCTGCTAAAGGACATAATTTCAAAGAAGCCATGTGTTTCAGATTTAAGATGAAAGGGATGCTTAGGCCTTGCTGTGTTTATGAGCCTGGCCCTGCTTTGGTGAGTCTTTGTCATGACATGTTCTTTAATTAAATCTTACAATACTTTTGCCGCACAAGGTGCACCACCTGAGTGGTCGGATGCATGCAGCAAGTACATACATATACCCCAGGCAGTTTTTATCTTCTTGGGAGGAGTTAGTTGTAAATAGCCCAGCCCTCTTCCAGTTCCACCACATGATCCACTCTAAACAAGCGACAGCTTTTCTGAGAGGCATACGATGCAATGTGGGTTGAGAGTAGTAGGGTATGAAAACAAGGTTGGTATTACCATCTGGAAGCATGTAATGTGTGGTATGACAAAGCGCTATAAATACATAATCATTCAGCATTCCAGCTTAGAGACCTGTATGTTTGGTACACGTCAAGCCCCTAGCATAGGGTGACCCCTAGTAATTGAAGAGGGAGGGGAGTGAGGGGCCCTCTGCAACTTTGATTTTCAAACCCACTGACCCTGCTTTCCCCAACCCTCCACTCTTTTCCCGTCCCATTTGGAACAGCTGCAGAATAATTTGAAACACAAAGTGTCTGGCATTCCAATTAGTTTGCCATCACTGACCAGGAATGGCTCTCTAGGCCATTTCACCTGAAGTTTTTAACCACAAAGGACTTTTGATGCCTCAGTGCCTAGCAGCAGCTCTAAAATAAGGCAGGGGAGGAGAGTGACTTGAGGTCACACAACTAGCTCTGCTATCTCTCACACTGACTCCCTAACGGGGCTAGCGCCTCTCCTTCGGTCCAGGCCCAAGTCTGCCTCTGGTCTGAAGATTCACCCCACCTGTTGTCCTCATCAGTAGGTCTGCTCTGAAGTGGGAGAAGAGACACCAGGCGGGCACTGCCGGATGTTGAGGCTGAGGTGTACTGGAGCTACCTCTTCAGTCACACACAAAGTTTGGCAGGGATCAAAGGAGGTGTGAACAGGCCTGTTTTTCTCCCATCTGTTTCTGTAATGGATCCCAGGTCTCCTGAAAAAGCACTGACAGAGAGGAATGAAATAAAATAAGAGTCACAAAAAAATAGAGTAAAAACAACCATAGTACTGTGGTGAAAATGTAAGAAATTCCCAGGGCTGATTGTAACTTTTTTTTTATAAGGATGGAAAATGTTTGGATAATTTGTTGACCAGCTATTTTTTGTATTAAAAAATATATAATAATGTAACCTTTTATTTAACTAGGCAAGTCAGTTAAGAACAAATTCTTATTTACAATGACGGCCTACACCGGCCAAACCCGGACGACGCTGGGCCAATTGTGCGCCGCCCTATGGGACTCCCAATCACGGCCGGTTGTGATACAGCCTGGAAAAGAACCAGGGTGTCTGTAGTGACGCCTCAAGCACTGATATGCAGTGCCTTAGACCGCTGCGCCACTCTGGAGCCCAAAGGTGATGAGGTCGCATATTGATGTTGCCTGCATAACAAATGCTTTTGGTTCATGCTGTTCTTCAGCCTGAATTGATTTGATACATGCCAGGAAAATTTACTGAATTCATTTGAGACAAACAGAATGTCATGGTGCCAGGAATCTTGCTCACAATGAAGCATGAAGGGGTACAATTTATTTTGAGCAATTACTTATTTGGTGGTGGTTTAATATAAGATTTTGACTGCATGCAATAATTTATTTTCATTTGTTGTGTTCATTCCACAGGCTTACTGTATACGACCTGTGATCGTTTTGTCTTTTGGAAAGAGAACTACACCTGCTTTTTCTTGAAGTGTCCTAATGGCACCAACTGCAATGATATCGCCGTCGATGACCTGATAAGGATACAAGGTATACAAATGCTGCAATATTTAAACACAGTTGGTGGAGAATGTTTAAATATGAAAGTGCATGTGTACTCATTGTTAGAAATGTTCAGAATATAACTTCTTATTACCATCAATATAAATATTACACTGAACAAAAATACAAATGCAACATGTAAAGTGCTGGATTCATGAGCTGAAATTAAAGATCCCAGAAATGTTCCATATGCACTAAAAGCATTCTCTCATTTTGTGCACAAATTTGTTTCATCCCTGTTAGTGAGCATTTCTCCTTTACCAAGATAATCCATCAACCTGACAGGTATGGCATATCAAGAAGCTGATTAAACGGCATGATCATTACACAGGTGCACCTTGTGCTGGGGACAATAAAAGGCCACTCTAAAATGTGCAGTTTTGTCACACAACACACTGCCACAGATGTCTCAAGTTTTGAGGGAGTGTGCAATTGGCATGCTGACTGCAGGAATGTCCACCAGAGCTGTTGCCAGAGAACTGAATGTTAATTTCTCTACCATAAATCGTTTGAGATTTTGGCAGTATGTCCAACCGGCCTCACAACCACAGACCAAGTGTAACCAAGCCAGCCCAGGACCTCCACATCCGGATTCTTCACCTGCGGGATCGTCTGAAACCAGCCACCCAGACAACTGATGAAACTGGGTTTGCACAACCAAAGAATTTCTGCACTAACTGTCAAAAACCGTATCGGGTAAGCTCATCTGCGTGCTCGTCATCCTCACCAGGGTCTTGACCTGATTGCAGTGCGGAATCGTAACTGACTTCAGTGGGCAAATGCTCCCATTCGATGGCCACTGGCATGCTGGAGAAGTGTGCTCTTCACGGATGAATTCCGGTTTCAACTGTACCAGGCACGCGTTTTTCTGATTTATTTTTCTGCATTTTAGTGATGGCAATTTGTATGCACAGAGATACCGTGAATGAGATACTGAGGCCCATTGTCGTGCCATTCATCTGCCGCCATAACCTCATGTTTCAGCATGATAGTGCACGGCCCCATGTTGCAATGAACTGTACACAATTCCTGGAAACTGAAAATGTCCCAGTTCTTCCATGGCCTGCATACTCACCAGACATGTCACCCATTGAGCATGTTTGTGATGTTCTAGATCGACGTGTACGACAGTGTTCCAGTTCACGCCAATATCCAGCAACTTAACACAGCCATTGAAGAGGAGTGGGATAACATTCCACAGGCCACAATCAACAGCCTGATCAACTCTATGCCCATGAGGCAAATGGTGGTCATACCAGATGCTGACTTTTTTTTTATCCATGCCCCTGCCATTTTTAAGGTCTCTGTGACCAACAGATGCATATCTCTATTCCCAGTCATGTGAAATCCATAGATTATGGCCTAAATTAATTTATTTCAATTGACTGATTTCCTTTTATGAACTGTAACTCTGTAAAATCTTAGAAATTGTTGTGTGTTATTTTTGTTCAGTGTAATTGATAAATCTAGTAATGTTATCTTTTGGTTTGTAAATTAACAATCTATTTTGTGATTGTAATACTTATCATGTGTCAGACTTTAAAATCAGTTTTTCTCCCCCCAGATAAAAACATCAGTGGTCTTAAGTGTGAAGCTGGACCTACCACTGGGTCTTCAAGTTCCATAACTTCATCAGAAATCTATCAAAACCCCACTGCTCCTGAATTGACAGCCAGCAATAATGCCAATCAAATTACAGACACCTCTGCCCTCAATGAGACTGACTCTACCTTGCATTTTCGTGAGGATAATGGGCAGGCCCCCATCTCCACTGCATTTACTACCATGACTGCAGCACCCATGCCAGCCGCTAAGAATGACACCTTCATTCCCAGTAAGACTGTTAGCAATGCCTCCAGAGGAACTACAGTACCTGACATACCCCTTAAGTCAACAGTCCAAACCTCAGAGACAACCACTTCAGTAAAGCAGGAACCTAGAACTACAACGACTCCCTCAGCCCTGACCTCTCCACCAGCCAATCCACAGATGACGACAACAGCATTATCAACAACAAATACCACTACTATCACCACTGTAGTACCAATAACAGCAATGCTGTTAACTACCACCACCACCACAACACAACCAACTACCACCACAACACAACCAACTACCACCACAACACAACCAACTACCACCACAACACAACCAACTACCACCACAACACAACCAACTACCACCACAACACAACCAACTACCACCACAACACAACCAACTACCACCACCACCACAACACAACCAACTACCACCACCACCACAACACAACCAACTACCACCACCACCACAACACAACCAACTACCACCACAACACAACCAACTACCACCACCACCACAACACAACCAACTACCACCACCACCACAACACAACCAACTACCACCACCACCACAACACAACCAACTACCACCACAACACAACCAACTACCACCACCACCACAACACAACCAACTACCACCACCACCACAACACAACCAACTACCACCACCACCACAACACAACCAACTACCACCACCACCACAACCAACTACCACCACAACCAACTACCACCACCACCACCACAACCAACTACCACCACCACCACAACACAACCAACTACCAACTACCACCACCACAACACAACCAACTACCAACTACCACCACCACAACACAACCAACTACCAACTACCACCACCACAACACAACCAACTACCAACTACCACCACCACCACCACAACCAACTACCAACTACCACCACCACAACACAACCAACTACCACCACCACCACCACAACCAACTACCACCACCACCACAACCAACTACCACCACCACCACAACACAACCAACTACCACCACCACCACAACACAACCAACTACCACCACCACCACAACACAACCAACTACCACCACCACAACACAACCAACTACCACCACCACCACAACACAACCAACTACCACCACCACCACAACACAACCAACTACCACCACCACCACCACAACAATACCACTAACTTTTCCAAACATAACCACCCCTACCACCATAGACTCATCTACAGTTGAGGAGAAGAATCCATCACCAACCAGTCCGGAGGTTCCCAGCTCTCAAGCTACCTCCAGAAACGCCATAGTCCCTTCGACCTTCACTGTTGAGGTCAGCACAAAAAGGCTTGACGGAGATACCAACAGAGCCATTATAGACGTTGTTGCCGGGGGGCCTCTGACACGCCAGTTGGTGGACACAAGTACCCTATTGGCTGTCCTGTTGTTTGGCCTCGTCTTCTTCTTGGTTACGGTTGTCCTCTTCCTCACACAGGCCTATGAGAGCTACAGGACAAAAGACTACACCCAGGTGGACTATCTCATCAATGGAATGTATTCTGATTCAGGGGTTTGAAAGTGACAGTTGAGTGTTTGTTTTTCTAATTTCTTTATTGGAACAGGATTAATAACTTGTGAGTTAACAGATTGCCAATTTTGCACCAGCCTTTGCTGTAGTATTGTGTAACTTTTCTGTCTTAATGGTACTCCAGCCAATTTCATATTTTTTACAACTACTGTATGTATAAATTGCTCCAGACCTGCTGTGGTTTTATTCAGGCCTTAACCTCTTACGAAGGGCCAAGAAATGCACCTCTTGGTCATTAGGCCAAGGGCCAAAGTATCGCAACAGTGGTTTGTTTATCCTATATTTCTGTGTCTTACATTTCTATGCAGATGCTTCCATCCCCAACCCATAGGACTAAAGACAGATGGTTAAGTACTGTTTTTTCCTAAGGAATGTCATTTGGATTGCTGTGGTGAAAAGGTTTATTTGTCCGGTGTTTATTATTTTGTTTGTATCCATTGCTTTGTGTATGTATGTCATTTTTCATGCCTTTTTTCTTTGTTCATGACTAGCTTATTTCCTTTGTTTACTATTCCTCTACTTGGATTAAGATTAAATGCCAAATTGATCACTGAAACACATTAACGTTGAAGCCAAGGGAATTGTCTAGCCATTATGAAGGAGGAGGAACAGTTTGTATGATGACCAAAAGAGACTTTCCAAGGCAGAGGAACTTCTGTCAAGGGTGGAAATGGGTATGAAGGCCTGTTATGTGACAATTTTAAATCTTATTAATGCACTATTAAATATGGTATTTGCAGTAAAGGGAAAAAAAGTAAGAATAAAATACATTTTCCTTTCATATTTCACAAAAGATAGTTTGATAAAATGGCAGTAGGGGTAAATCAGCGCTTTAGCAAGATGCATTAGTAGTCTGCTAGTCTTTCAACTGTTGTAAGACTTAAGATTTCTGCAGGCCTATGAACAGTATATGCTGTGTTTCCCAGGCAGGGAGAAATATTGATGTTTATCACAAGGGCATATCAATCAGTCTGGGTGTAATCAAGGTGGTGCACATAATTATCCCACATCTGTAGCCTAGTAATTGCTTCCTGGGAATGTGATGCACATGTAATGTCTGTTGAGAAGGTTTGAAGGTGTGGATTAGGAATTAATTGACAGAAGAAAATGAGCAGGGAGGTGGTCCGACATCTTAACAATGCACTCACCAGTGACGCATTTATTTTTGGGGGGGAAACAAAAACTAAAAGGGAAAAACATGGATTCCAATAGTAACATTTAGGAGAAAACAACTTTTGGTACCTCGAGGCAGTTTTTAAATGGTGTTTTTCTGCTGCGTTTCTGCTTAGCTCTCTTCATTCCAGTGCTTTCTAAAAGTCCTTGTTCAGACATCTATTACCTTGGACTTTATCCCTGTTCCGCACACAGTTCTCTTGGGAACTTCCTGGTCCACACAGGCTCTAGTTTCCCATTTCCTGGAATAGTTAGCAATAAAATAACCTTTTTGCCCCTTGCCAAAGAACATTGCATTTAGTAAAAAAATAACTAACAATTGGTTGCTACAGTATTTGTCATTGACAATTTATCACCCCTCTGCAATTGCCCAATATATTGCTGCCAAGACCTGATATTCATTTTTTATTTTTTTTATTTCAATGTTACAGAATGTTGTATTTGCTCTGGTTGTGTGTGTTTGCTCCCATTATTGAGCTCTGTCAGATCAGAGACGGCAGGAAATCACAGCCTCCAGGACATGCTATTTCAATATTATCTGCAATATGAATATCTGGTGAGAAGCAGATAGCGAGGGGGTTAGTGATAAGCTCACTGACATGATGCCTGTATAAGCCTTTTGTTTTGAGAGGTCCTGTTCCACATGGACTTTGTTACACTGTAGTGTGGATATTACTGAGAAAAACAATATTTATAAGTAACAAAGAGCAATGATTTTTATTTTTTTGTGGATAAGGCCCAGTGGATCAAAGGGAATGCTGAAGGCTATATGGTGCAGGTGACTATAAAGGCAGGTTTCATTATGGCATATTTATCTGGGCTGGGAATGGTTGCCTGCCTCACTCATACACAGAGGGACATCTGCTTCTACTTTTCCCCCTTTCGAGTTCATGCCAGTTGGAGAACCTTAGCATTCAACCCGAGGAGTGCTTTTTCTGCCAGGACTATGGCTTAATCCTCAGTGTTTACAATGCCTGGTGTCTTGTGAAAGAATGAAGGGCAAATTGTATATCATAAAAGTACCTTTTCTGTTATTGTATATCATAGAGAACATGAGTAGAGACCAAGTGTGCCATTGTTTAAAATGGCTTTTTTTTTTAACATCATGCGGCTTCAGACACATTATCAAATCAGTAAATAGTCCGGGTGGCCATTTGATTAATTGTTTAGCAATCTTATGGCTTGGGGTTAGAAGCTGTTAAGGAGCCTTTTGGTCATAAACTTGGTGCTCCGGTACCGCTTGTTGTGCAGTAGCAGAGAGAGAAGTGTATGACTTGGGTGACTGGAGTCTTTGACAATTTTTTGGGTCCTTCCTCTGACACCGCCTAGTATATAGGTCCTGGATGTCAGGAAGCTTGGCCCCAGTGATGTATTGGGCCGTACGCACGACCCTCTGTAGTGCCTTACGGTCAGATGCCGAGCAGTTGCCATACCAGGCAGTGATGCAACCAGTCATGCAACCAGGACCCATGCCAAATCTTTTCAGTCTCCTGGGGGGGAAAGGTGTGGTTGTGCCCTCTTCACGGCTATCTTGGTGTGTTTGGACCATGATAGTTTGTTGGTGATGTGGACACCAAAGAATTTAACTCTCGACCCGCTCCCCTTCAGCGCCGTTGATGTTAATGGGGGCCTGTTCGGCCCTCCTTTTCCTATAGTCCACGATCAGCTCCTTTGTCTTGCTCACATTGAGGGAAAGGTTGTTGTCCTGGCACCACCCTGCCAGATCTCTGACCTCCCTATAGTCAGTCTCATTGTTGTCGGTGATCTGGCCTACCACTGTTGTGTCGTCAGCAAACTTAATGATGGTGTTGGAGTTGTGCTTGGCCACATAGTCGTGGGTGAACAGGGAGTACAGGAGGGGACTAGGCACGCACCCCTGAGGGGCCCCAGTGTTGAGGATCAGTGTGGCAGATGTGTTGTTGCCTACCCTTACCACTTGGGGGCGGCCCATCAGGAAGTCCAGGATCCAGTTGCAGAGGGAGGTGTTTAGTCCCAGGGTCCATAGCTTAGTGATGAGCTTTGTGGGCACTACGGTGTTGAACGTGGAGCTGTAGTCAATTAACAGCATTCTCACACAGGTGTTCCTTTTGTCCAGGTGGGAAAGGGCAGTGTGGAGTGCGATTTGAGATTGTGTGATCTGTTGGGGCAGTGTGCGAATTGGAGTGGGTCTAGGGTTTCCGGGCATGATGGTGTTGTGAGCCATGACCATCCTTTCAAAGCACTTCATGGCTACCGACGTGAATTCTACGGGGCAGTAATCATTTAGGTAGGTTACCTTCGATTTCTTGGGCACAGAGACGATGGTGGTCTGTTTGAAACATGTAGGTATTATAGACTCGGTCAGGGAGAGATTGAAAATGTCAGTGAAGACATTATGGGCTAAGTGTAGTGTCAGCAAGGCAAATCAAAGTGCAACACTCATTTGGAGACTGATATTGTTAGGTAATATATTTATATTATTTCACCTTTATTTAACCAGGTAGGCTAGTTGAGAACAAGCTCTCATTTACAACTGCGACCTGGCAAAGATGAAGCAAAGCAGTGCGACACAAACACAGTTACAGATGGAATAAACAAACATAGTCAATAACACAATAGAAAAAGTCTATATACAGTGTGTGCAAAAGAGGTAAGGCAATAAATAGGCCACAGTGGCGAAATAATTACAATATAGCAATTAAACACTGCAGTGATAGATGTGCAGAATAGGTGATGCTAAAAAAATAAAGGGTTACGCATGCCAAATATCCTCTCAGTAGATGGAGTAAAGCCTACATGGTCATTTGTTGTAAGGAAGTGTACACCCCTATAGCCTACCCTTATTGAGAAGCGGATGTTAGTCTTCCGATAAATCATCCTGCACTGGACCAAAAAGGACTAAATTTGTCACTTTGTTTTCACATCCACTGTAGCCGACACAATATATTTATGAAGTCAAAATGATTCTCACTAAGTTATTTTTGTGTTTTTAGGCTAAGAAGAAATCATTTCAATATTTACTCCTTAATATAAATCAATATTTGACAGTATATCAATCTAGTTTGTGACAGAACACTACATGGCCAAGAGTATGTGGACACTTCTAACATTTTTTTACATTTTTATATATATACTGTATATTTATTGTACCTGTGAGATTGTTAAATAACATTTATTTAACTAGGCAAGTCAGTTAACAAATTCTTATTTACAATGATGGCCTACCCTGGTCCAACCCTAACCCAGACAACGCCTGGCCAATTGTGGCTGGTTGTGATACAGCCCGGAATCGAGCCAGGGTCTGTAGTGACGCTTCTCGCACTGATGCAGTGCCTTAGACCGCTACGCCACTCGGGACCCTTATAGCATCTATTTTTTTAATAGAAAATATGAATGTAGCAATGATCTTGTCATTGAATGCTTTGGAATTCAATGAGTCTAAATTAATTTGTGACAGTAGATATGTGCTTTATTTTAAAAAGGTGCAACTATAATTTAAAAACTATAAAGTGAAACACCGCGGGCATAAAATAACCGTATGTCTAGTGACGTCGTCCTTTTCCCGCTGTCATTCCCGTATGTGCCTCCACGATGAGGGCAGGCAGGCGGGAGTAGCGTTCCAACAAAAGTATCGACCAAGACAGTCGCTCGGATTTTAACTTTATTTTGCACAAATAACCAGAAGAATGGAGTCGGAGTTATGGAATTAAAGCTACGAGCAATTGCAATGGACGTTTTTCTCGTGGAATTACTGTTTTATAGTAGCTTGCTCTCTCTAGTTAATGGTAAGTAGCGATTTTTATTGTTCGGACTTTGCTCCGAGCTTACAAAGTTTTAATGTTTTTTAGAAAACACTGGGAAGCAATGTGGCTTTAGTTACGTGAATGTGTCTCGCTAGAGGTCGGTAGTTATAATAGCTATAATTAAGTTATCCATTTGTGTTTTAAAGTTAAATTGGCATGTATTTTCGTATATTTGATTTAAATATACGTTTTAGCCTTTTCTTTACAAGTTGAATACTCACTCCATGGCAAGGCTATCGCAGGAGCTCACTCAAGTCTAAACTTTCTCGCGTTTTCAATTGATCAGAAGAGTGACACTTCAAAATAGGAAATTTGACTTTATTTAGCCCAACTTTACTTCATTCTTGCGACGGACAGCAAAAGTTCATTTTAGAGCCTACACTCCGAGGCCTCAATGCACGGCGATTGATCGCCGGTGTGTGTCATAAGGACACCCTTTCTGCTTGAAAGTGTGCAAGGTTTGTGGAAAGGAACGACGTTATTTCTCTGATTCTTTCCACACACTTTGTTTTGGAGTAGCAAAATATAGGCCTACAGAATGTCCCAATGAGATAGGTGAGACAGTCTTAATGTGCACAAATATTTCTGAATACAAATATACATTTTAGTTATTTTGTAAGATGTAAACCACTAACAAAATGCATAACAAACCTTCCACCAATTACATTCCATATCTAATACAAGTCTACAAGTGGGACTAGGTCTATAGAGTTCCTGGTTATTTTGGTGGATCTTTTGTCTACTACACTGTTATAGGTCCCATACAAATATTGTATGCACTGTTAGACCGCTGTTTCAAAAAGGTTGACTATGGATGAGTTTGCACTATAGATGAATGGACTGTATGGATACAATTAGTTAATCCTTGATCAAATACCTAGGCTGGCTATGTTTAGGAATAAATAAATCAAGTCTTTCTGTATGCAGTGTACTTGCATGATTAGGCCTGCACATCAAGTGCAGTAGACAACAATTTCCAAAAGTTGGAGAAGTTGAAATAGACAATCTTTTTTGGTTTTATGGCCATTCTTCTTTCAAATTGAAAATGGCAGATTAGGACATCTCTTTAAAGCCCACAATGAATTTGTTGATCCATTTTCCTGGCATTGATTTGGGTGAATTATCATATCGAGTGTGTTATCATGAAATACTCTCTTTCGCCAACTCTGATGAATGAACTGTTAATTTAGTTACACCCATGTGTCACTGCTACGGTATAAGCAGTATGTATCAACCTGAGAGAAAATCTCAGTGTGTGACTTCGACAGAATTTAGGGAGGGGGTGAGCGGATGTAATACACACTCACAGGCTAAAACACAAAACAAGTGTCATTAAACACAAGTCAAGCCAAACACCCAGTGCTGTGTGTAGAGAGATGCCCTATATTGCGCTGTGACTTGTATCAATCACTGTTTATTAAAAAATAAGACCATATATATGATTTATAAAAGTTTTATTAAACACTCACATCTCACATTACACATACCAGGTAAGATTCAGCCCTTAGATCACTTCAGTGTTCAACATTTAAAAAATAAGTTGGACCATGTTTTGTAATTGTGTTGCTTTCTTGCGATTGCATATTATCAATAATCAAGCCTTTCATACCTACGCTATTTATCCAATAGATCTGAGTTTTGGCTACTTTTAAAATAAAGCATTGCAGTGTATGGAAAAATTAGCTTGTCTTGAGGTGTGGATGTTATTTAATTCCATGGGTGAAGAATGTATGCCTATGGATTAAATAGTTTCCCAGTTTTTTTTTCACTTTTGAAATACAAGTAGGTTATTGGTTTCATTTCATCTGGGGATTTAGAGAGGAAGTTTAGTGGAAGTCTACTCAGTAGCAGGCTGATTTCCCCTTGTTCTCCCACACTCCTTTCCCCAACACCTAGGCCTACTCGTCCTCTGTCCTCTGTCCTCAACCCCACCCACCCAGACACTGCACAGCGCTGATAAGGCTTTAGAGTCAGGGAACTGTTGGTCTTCCTTCCAACCAAAACAAAACAAGAAAAGAAGAGTTAGGGAATCACTTCTCAGGCTGGGCACAGTGCTAGAGCAATGGAGGCTTTCTGCCTTATCTTTCAGGACGCTCCTGAATACATCAATGATGTTCCTCTTGCTGCTGGTGATTCTCTGATCAATCCCAGAACAACAGCAAAGGACCCTGTGAAGATGCTGGAGGAAACGGGTACAAAAGTATCTATATCCACAGTAAAACGAGTCCTATATCGACATAACCTGAAAGGCCGCTCAGCAAGGAAGAAGCCACTGCTCCAAAACCGCCATTAAAAAAGCCAGACTATGGTTTGCAACTGCACATGGGGACAAAGATTGTACTTTTTGGAGAAATGGCCTCTGGTCTGATGAAACAAAAATAGAACTGTTTGGCCATAAGGACCATCGTTATGTTTGGAGGAAAAAGGGGGAGGCTTGCAAGCCCGAAGAACACCATCCCAACCGTGAAGCATGGGGTTGGCAGCATCATGTTGTGGGGTGCTTTGCTGCAGGAGGGACTGGTGCACTTCACAAAATAGATGGCATCATGAGGGAGGGAAATTATGTGGATATATTGAAGCAACATCTCAAGACATCAGTCAGGAAGTTAAAGCTTGGTTGCAAATGGGTCTTCCAAATGGACAATGACCCCAAGCATACTTCCAAAGTTCGGGCAAAATGGCTTAAGGACAGCAAAGTCAAGCTATTGGAGTGGCCATCACAAAGCCCTGACCTCAATCCCATAGAACATTTGTGGGTAGAACTGAAAAAGTGTGTGCGATCAAGGAGGCCTACAAACCTGACTCATTTACACCAGCTCTGTCTGGAGGAATGGGCCAAAATTCACCCGACTTATTGTGGGAAGCTTGTGGAAGGCTACCCGACACGTTTGACCCAAGTTAAACAATTTAAAGGCAATGCTACCAAATACTAATTGAGTGTATGTAAACGTATTACTCACTGGGAATGTGATGAAAGAAATAAAAGCTGAAATAAATCATTCTCTCGACTATTATTCTGACTAACTGACCTAACATAGGGAATTTTTACTCAGATTAAATGTCAGGAATTGTGAAAAACTGAGTTTAAATGTATTTGGCTAAGGTGTATGTAAACTTACGACTTCAACTGTATCTGTTTGGGCTTCTTGCAGTCAATTTGCAGTCAACAAATTATTTGTAGTTATGTTCCGGCCTGCCGACCATCCGCTCAAGAAAAAAAAGTCCCCCGGGTGAATCTATTTGATGATCCCTGTTCTAGTGTATATAGAGTTGATGATTCCCTCACCGGTTAGACTTAGATGTTAGTGCTGAGTTAAGCTACAGCCTTATTAGCTACAACACCAAATGAAAATGTGGCCCATAGGCTGTTTGTTTCCATGTATATATTAGCTGGATAATCCTGCTGGTGGAGCCACTTGAACATGATGATGGTAAAATAAGGAACCACATTCTTCTGAGTGAATGATCGTGCCCAGAGGCCAGTCATGGATGTTTAGGAAAGAGCTGGCATTGTTTCTTGTAGTGAGACTGGCTTCTCCTTGGCCCTGCCTCTTGGGTTGTGGCAGAGACAGAGTGCGACTACTTTGCAGCATGTGGAGTGGACAGGCCTGGCTGCTGCCTCTGCTCTGTTCTCATAAAAAGATCAGCTCTTGTGGAGAGATTGATCTTTGTAATCCCCGCTGTTCTGTATCCACTGGGGGCTGAGGTGTCAAGAATCCTCACTGATGGCTTTCGTTGGTGTCTCCCTGGGCCTCCACATTCTGCTGTCTTTTTAGGAATGCCTTTGGATTACCAGTGCTGCATATTTATTTTCAACACGCCAATACACACAACCACTTAGGACTTCTTCTACACTACATCCTTGAGATCTCATAAGAAGCATGTAGGCTACTTGTTGTATGCCAAGTGTTGACTATGCCTATTTTCTAGAGGCAGCGTTTCTGTGATTGTGGCATTTCTAGAGCATAGGCCTAGTTCTCCTGTACCTTTTTTAGGGAGGGATACTGTGTTCATTGTGTTCTTATGTTCCTCTGTAGGTCTCACTTATCCTCTTTCAGTTATGACCTATGAACCTGTGATTCAGGGAAGAAAGGAAAGAGGCACACATGGCCTTATGGTAGAGTTAGGCTATGACTTGTGGCTTTACATCTAACATCAAACATCAAATTGTAGCGAAATGCTTGTGCTTCTAGTTCCGACAGTGCAGCAATATCTAACAAATGATCTAACAATTCCACAACAACTACCTAATACACACAAATCTAAGTAAAGGAATGGAATAAGAATATATATATACATATAAATATATGGATGAGCAATGACAGAGCGGCATAGGCAAGATGCAATAGATGGTATGAAAATACAGTATATACATGAGATGAGTAATGCAAGATATGTAAACATTATTAAAGTGACTAGTGATCCATTTGTTAAAGTGGCCAATGATTTCAAATCTGTATTTAGGTAACAACCTCTGTGTTAGTGATGTCTGTTTAACAGTCTGATGGCCTTGTTATATGAGCTGTTTTTCAGTCTCTCGGTCCCAGCTTTGATGCACCTGTACTGACCTCGCCTTCTGGATGGTAGAGTTGTGAACAGGCAGTGGCTCGGGTGGTTGTTGTCCTTGATATTTTTGGCCTTGCTGTGACATCGGGTGCAGTAGGTGACCTGGAGGGCATGTAGTTTGGCCCCGGTGATGCGTTGTGCAGACAGCACCACCCTCTGGAGAGCCTTGCGGTTGTGAGCGGTGCAGTTGCCATACTAGGTGGTGATACAGCTTGACAGGATGCTCTCAATTTTGCATCTGTAAAAGTTTGAGGGTTTTTAAGACACATTTCTTCAGCCTCCTAAGGTTGAAGAGGCGCTGTTGTGCCTTCACCACACTGTCTGTGTGGGTGGACCATTTCAGTTTGTCCGTGATGTGTATGCCGAGGAACTTAACTTTCCACCTTCTCCACTGCTGTCCTGTCGATGTGGATAGGGGGGTGTTCCCTCTGCTGACCAGACCTCTCGCGCCATTTCGAGCATGTTGATTTTGTCCACCCACACCAGACGCGATCAGGACACGCAGGTTGAAATATCAAAACAAACTCTGAAACAATTATATTAATTTGGGAACAGGTCGAAAAGCATTAAACATTTCAATTTAGCTAGCTAGCTTGCTGTTGCTAGTTAATTTGTCCTGGGATATTAACATTGGGTTGTTATTTTACCTGAAATGCACAAGGTCCTCTACTCTGACAATTAATCCACAGATAAAAGGGTAAAAGTTTGTTTCTAGTAATCTCTCCTCCTTCAGGCTTCTTCTTCTTTGGACTTTATATGGCGGTTGAAGCTGCACTACTTGCAGCGATTGTATAACATGTATGTGTACATTTATTTAGCAACACTTGTGCACGTGACACGAGCGGTGTGGTCAGCATGTCAAGCTTCTTCTCCCTCGTTCTTCACAAGTACCTGTATGATAGCAGTCTTCTCAGTGTCTCTCTCACTGTCTAGCAGGTGCACCACACTACAAAGACATATGGTATGTGTTTGTGGAATCCAGATGTTATGCCGCAATAAAATCATGGTCTAAACAAGGGTATGTTGGACATTGAAGCCTATGTATGGGGAGGGTAGAAACTAAAGTTTGACGTTTAAAATGTGTAGCTCATCTGTTCATTTGACTCCCAACTCTTTTGTAGTCTAGAATGAGGAGTCGTGTTCTGAGGATGTGTAGATAGACGGGCAGTACATTGTGATTAGTCTGGGTTTTTACCCTGTTCAGGGGATGAAGTCCTCATAAGCAGCAGACTGTCTGGCTGGCTCTACCATGTTAAAATCGGATGTCCATGCCAGCTTCACAAATCCAACATGGCCTATGATTAGAAGGTCACAGGTATGGACCTAAGGGGATTGAAGCAAGTGGTTATACCCCAGAGAAAGTTTGAGAATTTTTCTGGGCACCTTTTTATGTAAAATACAAACATTGCTGACTAGGCTAATTGTTTGCTTATGGGCAATTCCATGGTAACGTAATTATGCTTTTACTCAGATTTTTGTATGCCAAGCAAAAAACATTGATTTCAAACTTTAACAAACCATACAACTCTATGCACAAGGGCTACTTTGATCAATTTACAAAGACAATTTCACAAAACATTTATTGGAAGAACTGTGCAGATGCAAAGTTTGATAACATAATCACGGTAAAATCTCCCTCAGTTTTTTTTTATGCGACCACGTCCAAAAACTCTTAAAAATGTCTGCTCTGAATTAAGATTCAGTGATGTCTGCAGGAAGTATGGGCTGTCAGCTATGACATGACACCTTGAGTTTTAAAACATATATTTTGGTTGTTAAACTACAATAGGTGAAGTGTATTTACATCCAGTAACGGAAATACGGTAATGGAATTACATCATGGGTCCCTGATCTGTGCTGTACATAAATGCCTAATTTATGAATATCATTCTCTTCATGGTGATGTATCCTGAATAGGTACACAAAGGTTGAAATGTGCATTATCCTTCTTTTGCCTATTTGGGTATTATTCTACACCCGGGCTATTATTGTAATCCGCTCCGCCCCCAAAACAAGATATGTACTGTACTAGAGGTCGACCGATTAATCGGAATGGCCGATTAATCGGGGCCGATTTCAAGTTTTCATAACAAACGGAAATCGGTATTTTTGGGCGCCGATTTGCCTATTTTTTTTATTTATTTAAAAAAATACTTTTTTTACACCTTAATTAAATCTTTATTTAACTAGGCAAGTCAGTTAAGAACACATTCTTATTTTCAATGATGGCCTAGGAACGAGGCAGAACGACAGATTTTTAACCTTGTCAGCTCGGGGGATCCAATCTTGAAACCTACAGTTAACTAGTCCAATGCTCTAACACTGATTACATTGCACTCCACGAGGAGCCTGCCTGTGCCGCGAATGCAGTAAGCTAAGGTAAATTGCTAGCTAGCATTAAACTTATCTTATAAAAAACTATCAATCAATGACTGTCATTGCTCCAATGTGTACTTAACCATAAACATCAATGCCTTTCTTAAAATCAATACACAAGTATATATTTTTAAACCTGCATATTTAGCTAAAATAAATCCAGGTTAGCAGGCAATATTAACCAGGTGAAATTGTGTCATTTCTCTTGTGTTCATTGCACGCAGAGTCAGGGTATATATGCAACAGTTTGGGCCGCCCGGCTCTTTGCGAACTAATTTGCCAGAATTTTACGTAATTATGACATAACATTGAAGGTTGTGCAATGTAACAGGAATATTTAGACTCATGGATGCCACCCGTTAGATAAAATACGGAATGGAATAAACGTTTTGTTTTCGAGGTGATAGTTTCCGGATTAGTCAAAGGTATATGGTTTAGAGAGAAATAGTCGACGCGTTATAATTCCTGTAATAACTTGCGGCTGAATTTGAAAGGGGTTCCTTCGTTATTTTACCGTTCATGTCTTCCATAGAGAATGTCTTGATCTACTTCAAATAAGGTCTGTGTTTCGTGCAGGCTTAAACCGCCTCGACATTTTGATACCCGTGTAAATCTCACTAGGATAACGTAACGTTTGTCAACATATTTTCATAAATTCACTCTACAAAAAAAATGATCTTCGCTTATATTTAGCCAATATTGATCAGAGTTACCTTGTCCTATGGATATCTACACAGTTATAAAATTGGCAAGGTGGTGTAAGCCTACACGAAACACAGACCTTATTTTAAGTGAATCTAAAAAATATTCTATGGAATAAATGAAGGAACCGCTTTTCAGATTCTGCTCGAAGGTGTCATGGGAATTATGACCTGCACTTTGGTCGTCAATTCTTACCATGCCCATTATTAAAATAGGATTTCCTGCATATAGAAATGACAGTTTTTGTTTTCAACATTCATCACAGGTAACTTAAACTCTATTTTTATTCAAACAGTTGAGAGTATTTGTCTCCTAAGCAGACTCTTCAGTATCATTGTCACTTCAGAGCTGTGTGTGTGTATATTTATGTATTATATTAAGTTAAAATAAAGGTGTTCATTGTTCATTCAGTATTGTTGCAATTGTCATTATTACAAAAATGTGTGTGTGTGTATGATATATATTTTTTTAATAAAATAAATCGGCCGATTAATCGGTATCGTCTTTTTTTGTCCTCCAATAATCGGTATCGGTATCGGCGTTGAAAAATCATAATCGGTCGACCTCTATACTGTACATTATACTGTACTCTGACCACCAGATGACAAAATAACTTATGGGTTGAACATAACTGTATGGCAGTGGAAGGGAGTACAGTAGGAGGTGACTCAACTGGTTTGTGACTACGATGATTTCCCATTGTAGCCAATTCTATTGCATTAATTCCATTACCGATTTTGTTAACAGCATTAAGTTTTAATCACTTCATAATTCATAAACAATCTTGATATCATTAACACTACCTAATTGGTAGGTCTACCCTTTACTTGTTACTTCTGTCAACTTTCATAATCCTCCCTCATCATTAGTAAGAGAAATTAGAAAATATCTTAGATATGTGGGTTTTTGGTAACACAATTACAATGTATGGTAATGTTTCTTAAACTTACAGAAGGCAATTTCCAAAACAAAATGTGTTGATATTAGTTGGCAGGGGTCTTTACTTCAACATTGTGGTTTGATATATTTCTTCTGCATTTTTTTCTGGTAGATTTTTTACCAGAAATCAAAGACTTTGCTTATTCCTAATTTTTTTGATGGAAAATGGTAAAAAAAAATATGAGCCTTTAAAATAAAATTTACTCTCTTAGTTTTCATTTGACATCTACATTGCTACTGTCAGGGTTTCCGCTAGGAAAATGTGGCGCCGGACAATATGACCAGAAAGATTTAAAATTTACTGGCCATTTGAGAAATTTCCCGGACCCATATCCATTGCTCAGAATGACAGAAATCCCATTTAGATTATGGTAATGCATTTTAACAGAACGTGCAACTCCTGTTCCGTATGTGACCAAGATGAAAATCTCTGTTATACATTTTGAAAGAGGTGGAATCTAAAGATGCAACAACTAGGATGGGTTGCTAATATGACTAGGATTGTGTCTTTTGGCTTCTGCACAACATGAAAGAAAAAGGAAACCGCACACTGCTCTTGATAGTATCACTGGTCTTTAATAAGCTTACGTATCGGCCTCACGGCCTTCGTCAGAGCTTTTGTGAAAAAAATTCACAAAAGCTCTGACGAAGGCCGTGAGGCCGATACGTAAGCTTATTAAAGACCAGTGATACTATCAAGAGCAGTGTGCGGTTTCCTTTTTCCTTCATCTTGTTCAATTGTTGCCATGCACCTGCAAATAAGATTGCTCAGATGTGCGAGTGCCTTTTTGAATTTTGGCTTCTGCACAACAAAGAAAGTTGATATGAAAACCAACAAAACAGGAGAGAAATGTTATAGTGGTGGGTCCAATAGGGAAGTAAATGGAAATACATTTGCCCAAATTATATAATTAGTCCTGTCTATACAGAAATAAAGGAAATCATTCAAAATGCATGAATTAGCCACAGAGGAATCAAGGATCATTAGCTTCTTTAAAAAAAAAAAATTGCTGTGGGATGTTTCGACTCACATTTCTTTAGCTGCCAATTTCTTTAGCTGCCAATGGAACACGGTATATCAATGTGTCCATATGGCAGAGGCTGGTGATCTCGCATTAGTTGACTTTTAACTTTAAGATTTTTATCATTTTAATTCCGATTTTTATGATTAACCATGTGACAATGATTTTGAGAAACAAAAACGCGCTGATAGCCTTTTGCCTTCACTTCAATGTTGAATGGAATACGGGCTTCAATTACCAGTTAAAAAAAGAAATACAATTTTAGCTATTTTTAATCATGCACCAAAACGTTTTTTTTTAACACGCGATTGCATTTAGAATTGTTGCGCAATGAATGGGCTTATAAAAGCACGTTTTACTACAGCAGGAGAAATCCCACTCAAAATAGGCTCTGTATGCTGTCTGCATGTGATAGTTGTGTTGGATAAATAAGATACATGATGACTAACAAAAATACACACAAATAACCTATCAACTGATAAGCATGACTGTCAAATGTATTTCCATCGATGAATAAAAAGCATTATCTTGCTATGGGATTAATTTTCTGCTGGTCATTTTGTCCGGAAACAATTTGTTAGTTCAGTAATAGTGGAAAAAAAGGAAAAAGCTGCCAGTTGCCAGCCAACGGAAACCCTGGCTACTATGAACTTTTTTTCAACTCTATTAGGCCAAGTACAGATCTTTATGCTCTTTAACAAAAGTCTATTCAAGTGGCAGAGAGTTGACACCATAAGTTTTCTATTACTATGCCACTCAGTCTTATTCATATATTAAACTGATGTCGAATAGCATTGGAGTAACTGTCCCAGTGAGGCGCTGTGCTGTGGTGGAAACCAATGATGGCTCTTGTCTGGTGTCTTGGTGCTTAGTTACCTGGCATGCTGGTAAACCACAGCGTGGCACACCAACCCACAGCCCTCTCTCCTCTTTTCTCTGCAGGCATTGTGTCAGCACTGTCTGCATGTGATGACATCAGTCTGTGTGCATCCATAAATGTAACTAACATGAACTGTCATGGAATTCTCTGCTTAGTTACTTTTCAACCTTGGTAGGTGGCTGTACTAAATGAGAATAGGGTATATGGCTGTGTACCTTTTCTTTAATGTAATGTATTTCTTCTCATTTTCCTCAGGATCCCCCTTGCTGCTGTTTGCCAACCGGCGGGATGTGAGGCTGGTGGATGTGGAGATGGGAAGGCCAGAGTCAGCAGTGGTGGTCAGTGATCTGGAGGATGCTGCTGCTGTGGACTTCCTCTACTCTGAAGGACTCATCTTCTGGACCGATGTCAGCGAGGAGGCCATCAAGCAAACCTACTACAATCAGTCCACCGGCTGTAAGCTTCACACTGCTACATCCAAGTTAGGGACTGTTCTTATGTTGTTGTCTTACATTTATAAGTGTGTTAAATATTTAGTTGTTTTTAAGTTTGGTGCAAATATAATCGAAAAACTATTTATTCTGCAAAACATAGAAAAACTTGAAGAAAGGTCCAACACCTATGGATACATCTAGAAAATAACAGCAGCATGTCACTATTAATGGAGGGATATTGATATTGAAGTTTAGACCTAAGTGTTCCTACTGAAATGTTGGGCTTTTGTTTTCAGCTCTGAAAGAGGCCTCGGGGACAAGGCAAACGGTTGTTGTGTCGGGTCTCGACTCCCCTGACGGACTAGCTTGTGATTGGCTGGGCCGTAAACTATACTGGACCGACTCGGAGACCAATCGCATTGAGGTAGCCAACCTGGATGGCACCTCTCGCAAGGTGCTATTCTGGTTGGACCTGGACCAGCCCAGGGCCATCGCCCTGAACCCAGCCCACCGGTGAGTCTCTGGCCTGGCCTCTCTCTCTCCCCTGACTGGGACGTTGGTGATGTATCCACAGCAGCAGCCCCTTCCATCCATGTGTATTTATGGTTCATATATGCATCTGTTGGTTGAGTGAGATGGTGGAAAACCTGCCTTTCAGCTGGGTCTGTTTCCTGTTGTATTGTTGCTTAGATCCTCTGGAGTTGACTGCTCTTCTCTCATAGGGCACTGTTTCTAATTATATGTTGGGGACTAAGGATGTGTATCCATTGTTAGCATTATTGAGTCAGTATAATTTCACTCTAGTCAGTGGAAAGTACTGCAGGAATACCTTTTTATTTCATGGATTTGGTGCTATTTTTGAAGAGGTTTGAAGTTTTTTTTCACAAAACCATACATGAAGAACCTGAGTTTTGCAATTTATTAACATGGGATTATAAAACGAAACAAAGGTTAAAAGGGTGAAGAGTGTAAAACGATGATTTTAGATTTTCCACAAATCTACGTTTTTATTTTAATGGAGGTGCAGAAGAGGTAGATTTGGCACATGCTCACTTGGTCAAAAACAATACTTAGATTCTTTCCAGACAAGGCATTTTTTCGGTTGCATGTAACTTCTTATTTAGACCTTTTATGAAAGTACATACCGGCCGTAATGGCAGTAATGACGATAGTTGCTCTGTGAAACTCCATTATTTGGTAGGTACCGATCATACTTTGACATTATTAAGCTTGAAAGCTGGTGAAAGGCCAGTTGAATGGCTGCTTCCTGAACTTGAAGGTGAATCGCCATATTCAACGTCTCCTGTTAGACCAGATTCTGGTTCAGTGTAGACCTAGATCAGCATGTGTGTGCAACGGTATATTTTAAATCGGAAGAATATGCGAAGCATTAATATTTTAGAAGCATCAGATGACAGGATTAACTTTAATGTTCCAAGGGAAAACTTGTTTTAGACACACAGCTACATAAAGTAAGATAACATGTAATTAGCGTCCACTGGGAAACACTGACCAACACTTTGGTTCCAGCCCTGTCACAATAACTCCTCCCTGGCTTTTTCATTCATTGTCATGTCAAACAGCATTGAATTCAAAGTGCCCACGATATCCCAAGATTTGGTTGAAGTTTGTTTTATACTGTTCGATCAATCATAAAGGAGAAATCCCCAATTAAAACACTTAGAATGTACTGTATGTGTTGCCACCCTAGGGTCATGCACTACTCATAAAGCATATTTAGAACTTTTATTGTTAAAAAAACTAAAATACCTTCAAATATGTCATACCGTCAAAAATGTGAAAAATATTGTGATGATATTTTGGCCATATCGCCCAGTCCTACCAACGCCTTCTCTAGCCATTTTGTGAACCACAGCCCAGGACTGGGAAACCAGGAGGCAGCTCATACGTTGATCACAAATTCTGTATGTTTGTGTCTGGTTCGGTTATTTTAGAATCGCTTTTCAGTTCTTAGACCATTTAGATTCTGTCTATTTAACCGAACCGAGGGCCCACACCTAGATCTGTTATATTTGCTGGTGGGCTTCCCCGCCCATCCACCTCCATAGCTGTCTATGAAAAGAAATTTAGCATGCCTAATTAAGCCTGCTTTCAATGTAGTGCACTTTGAAGCGACTGCAGCTATTCTCGGCACAACATGCAGACAGCTTGGAGATCTGCAGAATTTTAAGATGTATATCAGGTGTTGTCAGAGGACCTGTAGGCACGTGAATTTGTGTGTGTTTGTGCATGCGTATGTGCGCGAGCCTCTGTGGTTTTAAAATGAGGATAAGTAGAAAAAAGGTTTAAACTTTCAAGCCCTTTGTAGAGCACCACTGATAAGACTCACTCTGTGTTTTGCTGGGTGTTTTGTCTAGTTTGTTTCCAGCTTCATTTGGCTCCAACCACAAGACTTGCCTGGTGAAAATAAAAACCTATAATTTCTTAGGACTTTTCTTTCATAGGTATCAGATGTGGTTATGTGGGTGGGTTTGTTGGGCCTGATCAGATTGGTTGTGATTTTGACACAATTACTTTCCTTCTCAGCTATATGTACTGGACAGACTGGGGGGAGGAGCCTCGCATCGAGAGGGCAGGGATGGACGGAAGCAACAGGAAGATCATCGTGGAGGTGGACATCTATTGGCCCAATGGCCTCACCATTGACCTGGACGAACAGAAACTGTACTGGGCAGACGCCAAGCTGAGCTTCATACACAGAGCCAACCTGGACGGCTCCTCACGGTTAGTTGGTCTTCTCTCTCGAGCACACATTTTCTCCCTCTCTCCCTCTCTCCATGTTTTTCTCATTATTGTTTTTTACACCCTTAGTGGAAAAACAGCCAGGGATCCCAGACTGAACTATGGCACTGGGCTCCACTTAATTTCAGAGGATGGTATGGAGGAAACCTCCAATCCAAACACATTTGAATCTGGAGGCCCCAATCCAAACATTGGCTCTGCACGTAGGCCCAGTTGTGACCCCTCCCTCCGTGTGGTTCTCTAAATTGGAAATGACCTCTCCGCCAAACTGTTGTAACCCTATCTGACTTGGCATTATGGTTGTGATTGGGGCCCTCGGAGCAAGGGTTGACTTTTCTTTATGTAATTGAGGTTTAATGGCAATATTAATAAAGAGAGGTATGGCATGTTTACCTTTTCTTGTTTAGACAATAGACCACTTTCTACAGGATGTAGAATGAGAGAGGCTGTTTTCTCAAGACCAATGCCGTTGTATTGCCCTTAGAGTTTGTGTATAAATTGCTCAGGAAACGATTTCCCAATTTGAGATTGAGGATACGAATAAAATGCACCATGGTAGAATTTTCCAATTGGCAAGAGACAGTTGAATTGCATAATTGACCTCCAGTAATGGTACTCCATTGTTGAAGTTGGTCGGAATTATCATAAGCACTTTTACAGAGAAATGTAAACTTAATCCCAGAAGTAGTTTCTGTTAGCATTTACCTATTCTCTGTGTTAAAGCGAGAGGTTTTGCTTTTCATGTGCACATTCTTGAGACGTCTGATTAATGGAGCAGTTTCCAGTATGTTTTTAATGGCTTCAAACATGCACATGTCCAACTTCCAAGTACGTCAAATGCGAAATAGCTGTGAAATCTGGATGTAATACATTTCTTCTCTCCCAACCAAGTTCTTCCCACGCTATTAACGTTTTGCGGAGAACATGCTGTCACCCTCTATCCCTCTGGAAATGGATCCCTTACCAACCAACCCTCCAAAGTTTTGATGAGGTCCTAAGCAGAATTCTGCTGTATCAGGATTCTTAACACTTGTGCAGTGACATGCCGTGCTTTGATCCTGAATGTATTTACAGTTGAAGTCGTAAGTTTACATACACCTTAGCCAAATACATTTAAACTCAGTTTTTCACAATTCCTGACATTTAATGCTAGTAAAAATTCCCTGTTTTAGGTCAGTTAGGATCACCACTTAATTTTAAGAATGTGAAATGTCAGAATAATAGTAGAATGATTTATTTCAGCTTTTATTTCTTTCATCACATTCCCAGTGGGTAAGAAGTTTACATACACTCAATTAGTATTTGGTAGCATTGCCTTTAAATTGTTTAACTTGGGTCAAACGTTTTGGGTAGCCTTCCACAAGCTTCCCACAATAAGTTGGGTGAATTTTGGCCCATTCCTCCAGACAGAGCTGGTGTAACTGAGTCAGGTTTGTAGTCCTCATTGCTCGCACACACTTTTTCAGTTCTGCCCACCAATTTGCTATGGGATTGAGGTCAGGGCTTTGTGATGGCCACTCCAATACCTTGACTTTGTTGTCCTTAAGCCATTTTGCCACAACTTTGGAGATATGCTTGGGGTCATTTTCCATTTGGAAGACCCATTTGTGACCAAGCTTTAACTTCCTGACTGATGTCTTGAGATGTTGCTTCAATATATCCACGTAATTTCCCTCCCTCATGATGCCATCTATTTTGTGAAGTGCACCAGTCCCTCCTGCAGCAAAGCACCCCCACAACATGATGTTGCAAACCGTAGTCTGGCTTTTTTATGGCGGTTTTGGAGCAGAGGCTTCTTCCTTCCTGAGCGGCCTTTCAGGTTATGTCGATATAGGACTCGTTTTACTGTGGATATAGATACTTTTGTACCTGTTTCCTCCAGCATCTTCACAAGGTCCTTTGCTGCTGTTCTGGGATTGATTTGCATTTTTTGCACCAAAGTACGTTCATCTCTAGGAGACAGAACACATCTCCTTCCTGAGCGGTATGACGGCCGCATGGTCCCATGGTGTTTATACTTGCATACTATTGTTTGTACAGATGAACGTGGTACGTTCAGGCGTTTGGAAATTGCTCCCAAGGATGAACCAGACTTGTGGAGGTCCTAGATTCTAAAGCCATGACATAATATCTGGAATTGTCCAAGCTGTTTAAAGGCACAGTCAACTTAGTGTGTGTAAACTTCTGACCCACTGGAATTGTAATACAGTGAATTATAAGTGAAATAATCTGTCTGTAAACAATTGTAGGAAAAATTACTTGTGTCATGCACAAAGTAGATGTCCTAATCGACTTGCCAAAACTATAGTTTGTTAACAAAAAATTTGTGGAGTGGTTGAAAAACGAGTTGTAATGACTCCAACCTAAGTGTATGTAAACTTACGACTTCAACTGTATGTCGTCACTGGCCTGACTGTGTTGTCTGGTGGAGCAGAGTGCTGTACTAGTGGATGGGGCTGCACTCTATGCTGTTCTGCTCTGACTTACTTCCCCACTGAATCAGGACAGCTGTACCATTAGTGCAACCATTCCCCTTCTAAAGAGTGTACCAGATGCTCCATTAAAGTCTGACAACCTGATTTGTTTTATTTCCTCCTGGAAAAGGCTTGAAGCGGCTCCTGAACGCTACGTGTTTTTAACAGATCTGCTTTAGGGTCTCACAGAGATCCCAACCAAGGGGTTCTCGGTTGTTTTTGGGTTAGTTTTGAACTGTCATGCATTAAAGATAAAAACTGTATTCTGATCTGTAAACATATGTTGAATTCACAGGGAGACTGTGGTGGAGGGCACCCTCACCCACCCGTTTGCCCTCACCCTGTCAGACGAGACTCTCTACTGGACAGACTGGCAGACCCGCTCCATCCACGCCTGCAACAAACACACTGGAGACAAGAGGAGGGAGATACTCAGTGGAATCTACTCCCCCATGGACATCCAAGTGCTGGGTTCAGATAGACAGCCAGACAGTAAGTACTGCTGGGTTCAGATAGACAGCCAGACAGTAAGTACTGCTGGGTCCAGATAGACAGCCAGACAGTAAGTACTGCTGGGTCCAGATAGACAGCCAGACAGTAAGTACTGCTGGGTTCAGATAGACAGCCAGACAGTAAGTACTGCTGGGTTCAGATAGACAGCCAGACAGTAAGTACTGCTGGGTTCAGATAGACAGCCAGACAGTAAGTACTGCTGGGTTCAGATAGACAGCCAGATAGTAAGTACTGCTGGGTTCAGATAGACAGCCAGACAGTAAGTACTGCTGGGTTCAGATAGACAGCCAGATAGTAAGTACTGCTGGGTTCAGATAGACAGCCAGATAGTAAGTACTGCTGGGTCCAGATAGACAGCCAGATAGTAAGTACTGCTGGGTCCAGATAGACAGCCAGACAGTAAGTACTGCTGGGTCCAGATAGACAGCCAGACAGTAACTGCTGCTGGGTCCAGATAGACAGTACAGACAGTAACTGTTGCTGGGTCCAGATAGACAGTAACTGCTGCTGGGTCCAGATAGACAGTAACTGCTGCTGGGTCCAGATAGACAACCCAGACAGTAACTGTTGCTGGGTCCAGATAGACAACCCAGACAGTAACTGTTGCTGGGTCCAGATAGACAACCCAGACAGTAACTGTTGCTGGGTCCAGATAGACAACCCAGACAGTAACTGTTGCTGGGTCCAGATAGACAACCCAGACAGTAACTGTTGCTGGGTCCAGATAGACAACCCAGACAGTAACTGTTGCTGGGTCCAGATAGACAGTAACTGTTGCTGGGTCCAGATAGACAGTAACTGCTGCTGGGTCCAGATAGACAGTAACTGCTGCTGGGTCCAGATAGACAACCCAGACAGTAACTGTTGCTGGGTCCAGATAGACAACCCAGACAGTAACTGTTGCTGGGTCCAGATAGACAACCCAGACAGTAACTGTTGCTGGGTCCAGATAGACAGCCCAGACAGTAACTGTTGCTGGGTCCAGATAGACAACCCAGACAGTAACTGTTGCTGGGTCCAGATAGACAGTAACTGCTGCTGGGTCCAGATAGACAACCCAGACAGTAACTGTTGCTGGGTCCAGATAGACAGTAACTGCTGCTGGGTCCAGATAGACAACCCAGACAGTAACTGTTGCTGGGTCCAGATAGACAGTAACTGTTGCTGGGTCCAGATAGACAGCCCAGACAGTAACTAATGCTGAGTACAGATAGAGAGCCAGTTATTAACTAATGCTGGGTCCAGCTAGACAGCCACACAGTAACTACTGCTGGGTCCAGCTAGACAGCCAGAAAGTAACTAGTGTTGTTTCCAGACAGACAGCCACACTGTAACTCATGCTTGGTCCAGACAGCCAGACAGTAACTAGTGCTGGGTCCAGATAGACAGCCAGCCAGACAGTAACTAATGCTGGGTCCAGATAGACAGCCAGCCAGACTTTAACTAATGCTGGGTCCAGATAGACAGCCAGACAGACAGTAACTAATGCTGGGTCCAGATAGATAGACAGCCAGACAGACAGTAACTAGTGCTGGGTCCAGATAGACAGCCAGCCAGACTTTAACTAATGCTGGGTCCAGATAGACAGCCAGACAGACAGTAACTAATGCTGGGTCCAGATAGATAGACAGCCAGCCACATAGTAACTAGTGCTGGGTCCAGATAGACAGCCAGCCAGACTTTAACTAATGCTGGGTCCAGATAGACAGCCAGACAGACAGTAACTAATGCTGGGTCCAGATAGACAGCCACACAGCAACTAATGCTGGGTCCAGATATAGAGCCATACTATAACTAGTGCTGGGTCCAGATAGACAGCCAGACAGACAGTAACTAATGCTGGGTCCAGATAGACAGCCACACAGCAACTAATGCTGGGTCCAGATATAGAGCCATACTATAACTAGTGCTGGGTCCAGATAGACAGCCAGACAGACGGTAACTAGTGCTGGGTCCAGATAGACAGCCACATAGCAACTAATGCTGGGTCCAGATACAGAGCCATACTATAACTAATGCTGGGTCCAGATAGACAGCCACACAGCAACTAATGCTGGGTCCAGATATAGAGCCATACTATAACTAATGCTGGGTCCAGATAGACAGTCACACAGTTACTAATGCTGGGTCCAGATATAGAGCCATACTATAACTAATGCTGGGTCCAGATAGACAGTCACACAGTTACTAATGCTGGGTCCAGATATAGAGCCAGACTATAACTAATGCTGGGTCCAGATAGACAGTCACACAGTTACTAATGCTGGGTCCAGATATAGAGCCATACTATAACTAATGCTGGGTCCAGATATACAGTCACACAGTTACTAATGCTGGGTCCAGATATACAGCCAGACTATAACTAATGCTGGGTCCAGATATACAGCCAGACGGTGACTAATGCTGGGTCCAGATATACAGCCAGACTATAACTAATGCTGGGTCCAGATATACAGCCAGACGGTGACTAATGCTGGGTCCAGATATACAGCCAGACTGTGACTAATGCTGGGTCCAGATATACAGCCAGACTGTGACTAATGCTGGATCCAGATATACAGCCAGACTGTGACTAATGCTGGGTCCAGATATACAGCCAGACTGTGACTAATGCTGGGTCCAGATAGACAGCCAGACTGTGACTAATGCTGGGTCCAGATAGACAGCCAGACTGTGACTAATGCTGGGTCCAGATAGACAGCCAGGCGGTGACTAATGCTGGGTCCAGATAGACATCCAGACTGTGACTAATGCTGGGTCCAGATAGACAGCCAGACTGTGACTAATGCTGGGTCCAGATATACAGCCAGACTGTGACTAATGCTGGGTCCAGATATACAGCCAGACTGTGACTAATGCTGGGTCCAGATATACAGCCAGACGGTGACTAATGCTGGGTCCAGATAGACATCCAGACTGTGACTAATGCTGGGTCCAGATATAGAGCCAGACTATAACTAATGCTGGGTCCAGATATACAGCCAGACTGTGACTAATGTTGGGTCCAGATATACAGCCAGACAGTAACTAATGTTGGGTCCAGATATACAGCCAGACGGTGACTAATGTTGGGTCCAGACAGACAAACAGCCAGACAGTAACTTATGCTTGGTCCAGATAGACAGCTAGACAGACAGTAACTAATGCTGGGTCCAGATAGACAGCAAGACAGTAACTTGTGCTGGGTCTAGACAGCCAGCCAGACAGTAACAAGTGCTGGGTCCAGATAGATAGATAGACAGCCAGCCAGACAGTAACTAGTGCTGGGTCCAGATAGACAGCCAGCCAGACAGTAACTAGTGCTGGGTCCAGATAGACAGCCAGCCAGACAGTAACTAGTGCTGGGTCCAGATAGACAGCCAGCCAGACTTTAACTAATGATGTGTCCTATTAGACAGCCTACATGAATGTATGTGTGTTCATGTATGATCATCTTGTTTGGATTAAGCAAATAATGTTTAATAAGCCCATGTTGGCGCGGGCATTGTAAAGATGCATGACACAACAATAAAATCAATCAGACAACCAGACAGTATGTAGTGCCTTTTCAGTTCAATCTGTGCAACATGTTAATGTTAAGTACACATGAATGTCCCCCCAGTACTCTTAGTGTTCTTATGCACAACACAACAGATTGTCTTTGTTTTGTAAGGATATTTTTTAGACTGACCTGATGGACAGTTTGTGTCCATACACAGTAAAATTGGGTCATGGTGTACAATTAATCTGTCAAGAAATGAACATTTTCAAATGTCTGACATTCCTGGCTGGACAAATAAATGTCTGTGCTGTGCAGAAACAGAGACGTTCCAGCACGCTATGATTCCCATCTCCGTGGCATGTGTGTATGCGTGCGTGCGTGGGTGTGTGTTGAGACTGGGAGTGACGAACTGATTACTTTGGCAGTGTGTAAACATTGGTGCGCCAGTCATTGTGTGTGTTTGTTTGGGGAGTGAATGATAAAGAACTCCACCATTATGGTGGTTTGCTTCTCTCCAGGAGTTTGGGGAGGGCAGGGGATGTAGAGAAAGAAGGGTTAGATTTTTTGAGTAAATTACATGGAAATTGAGGAGGTAGCCTAGTGGTTAGAGCGTTGGGCCAGTAACCAAAAGGTTGCTGGATCGAATCCCCGAGCTGACAAGGTAAAATTCTGTCATTCTGCTCCTGAACAAGGCAGTTAACCTGCTATTCCCTGGTAGGTTGTCATTGTGATTAAGAATTTGTTCTTAACTGACTTGCCTAGTTAAATAAACATTTAAAAAAAATTATAAACATTGGCCAATAAATCATCACCTTACCTGTATATCAAGCCTCCATTAATCAAATCCAAAAATGTATTGGCTTTTTTTAGACTGTGTGACAGGAGTTTGAGTAGTTTGTCTTTTGACTGTGGCCTTGTAATCAGCCAGTAGTGCTGTGTGGAGGGGAGAGGGTTGGTGTTTGCTGCTCTGCTGTGCTAGCCGCTGGGCTCTGTAGCTCTGTAGTGCCATGCTGAGAGTAGACAAGGAAAATCACACCACATGATATCAAACTTTATGGCACAGCTATTGTCCAAGCAGTGATTTTATTGTGGAGGGAAATATCAATGTTGGTCTTGTTTGAAAATGTTTTTCTTTGGTTTTATTTTTAGTCTTCCCAAGTTTTCCATCAATTGTTATGTTGTGAAAATGGTTCTCTGAATATACACCAATGCATATGACTAGAACAGTCACTCCAGGATTATGCGATTCTGTGATAGAATTGTTTTTGTTAAATCATAAATTTCCTGCATATTATGTGTGAGGTTGCAAATTTGACCAATCACTGCAATATTTCCGCATAAAACATTCAAATCATTGCAATATTATCGCCTAAAACTGACACATCACCGCAGTACAAAAAAAGAGGGCTTGCAATTTTAACCAATCGCAAATGTTTCAATCAAGCTACACATCATCAAACTTTCCCTAGTCAGTGGATTTTTGTGAGAATTTGGACAAAATCATTTGAAAATGTCAAAATTGATGCAGCAAAGTCAATAACTTTTCCTGAAAATATCACCAAAAAATCCAAACAAAATTCTGGAGGGACTGATGGGTGTTTGCAGTGTGGATTTCAGTCTTAGTCAGTGAAACTGAAAGGACCCCATCTGTGTTATCTCTTCTGACATTGCTCATTGCGCCCACAGTCCATACCCCATGCAGCGACAGCAATGGAGGCTGCTCCCACTTGTGCCTGCTGTCGCCCATGCAACCCTTTTACAGCTGTGCATGCCCCACTGGAGTCAAGCTCAAGGAGGATGGGAAGACCTGTCGCCCAGGTAAGAGACTAGCCACTGTGACCATCTAGACCATCAGCTGGTGTGGGTTACTAGCTACTCAGTCATTTATAGGGACACTATGCATCCCAAATGGCACCCTATTCCCTATACAGTGCACTACTTTCGAACAGAGTTCTATGGTCCCTGAATGGTCAAAAGTAGTGCATTATATAGGGAATAAGGTGCCATTTGAGACTCGGTCCATACAATGCCCCCTCAGTGATAACTCCCTTTGCTTATGCTACTGTACATGTGTTGTGGTTTCAGACATTCCCATCTGGTGTATGGGACATTATTGACATTCCTGAGGTAATTTTAGTTTTGGACTGTCTTGAATTAGGCCTATTGAACTTCAAGAGCTGCTCTTAATAATTATGTTATCGTGTCAAATTTCATTTTGTCCCATTTTCTTTAACTAGATTAGGAAATAAGACAAAGCTCTACTTTTAATTTCATAACTATGTAATTAAGCATAACATTTTGTGGCTAATTTTTTTTTATACAGTCGTTCAATTGAGATATTTGTCTTGGGTGCATTGGCATCCTGTTCCTCGTCAAAACATTAGCATGCCTAACCAGAGAGCCATGACAGAGACCTAATCTCTGACAGATGGCAAGCTTCTGAATGCACAATTTACCCTGCCGTTTGCTCTTAATTTCTATTTCCACATACAGACAGCTACATTTAGGCTAGAAGCATAGCACTCCACCCCTCCTCTCTGCACATTCCCTACTTTCCAGAGTTTACCAAAGACCACATATGAGACTGACTGAGATTCAGAAAGGTTGGACCTCTTTTTAAGCATTGTTATGTTTCTGCTGCTGTCATTCCCCTTGCTCTGCTACTCCAATCTCATTGCCTTGCTTCTGGGCAGAGAGACATTACATAGGTAGCCAGGCCTAATCAGGTCACTGCTCCGTTTGTGTGTGTAGTGGTTACGGCCCGGGCTCATGAAACCTGTTTATTTGACTTGCCCCAGGGTGTGTTTAACAATCCCTCTGCTATGGTCTCGCTCTCTCTCTGGAGGGTCTGATCTCTTAACCCCTCCTGCCCATGACTAAAGGCGCCCGCATGTTTCCCATCCGAAACAGTTCGTTCATACACTGTATATACAAAAGTATGTGGACACCCCTTCAAAATTTGTGGATTCTGCTATATCAGCCAACCCGTTGCTGACGGTGTATAAAATCGTGCACAGCCATGCAATCTCCATAGACAAACATTGGCAGTAGAATGGCCTCACTGAAGAGCTCAGTGCCTTTCAACGTGGCACTGTTATAGGATGCCAGCTTTTCAACAAGTCAGTTGGTTAAATTTCTGCCCTGCTAGATCTGCCCCGGTAAACTGTAAGTGCTGTTATTGTGAAGTGGAAACGTCTAGGAGCAGGAATGGCTCAGCCACGAAGTGGTAGGCCACACAAGCTCACAGAATGGGACCGCCGAGTGCTGAAGCGCGTAGCGTCTGTCCTCGGTTGCCACACTCACGACCGAGTTACAAACTGCCTCTGGAAGCAACGTTAGCACAATAACTGTTCGTCGGGAGCTTCATGAAATTGGTTTCCATGGCCGAGCAGCTGCACACAAGCCTAAGATCATTATGCGCAATACCAAGCGTCAGTTGGAGTGGTGTAAAGCCATTGGACTCTGGATCAGTGGAAACGCGTTCTCTGGAATGATGAATCATGCTTCACCATCTGGCAGTCTGACGGACAAGTCTGGGTTTGGCGGATGCCAGGAGAACGCTACCTGCCCGAATGCATAGTGCCAACTGTAAAGTTTGGTGGAGGAGGAATAATGGTCTTGGGTTTTTCTTTCATGGTTCAGGCTAAACCCCTTAGTTCCAGTGAAGGGAAATCTTAAATGCAACAGCATACAATGACTTTCTAGACAATTCTGTGCTTCCAACTTTGTAGCAACAGTTTGGGGAAGGCCCTTTCCTGTTTCAGCATGATAATGCCCTCTTGCACAAAGAGAGGTCCATACAGAAATTATTAGTTGAGATCGGTGTGGAAGAACTTGATTGGCCTGCACAGAGCCCTGACCTCAACCCCATCAAACACCTTTAGGATGAAATGGAATGCCGACAACGAGCCAGGCCTCATCGCCCAACATCAGTGCCCGACCTCACTAATGCTTTTGTGGCTCAATGAAAGTAAGTCCACGCAGCAATGTTCCAACATATAGTAGAAAGCCTTCCCAGAAGAGTGGAGCAAAACGGGAAAACGACAATGCCCATGATTTTAGAATGAGATGTTCGACAAGCAGGTGTCCGCTTACTTTAGGTCTTGTAGTGTATATTATGACTCCATTTTGTGAGGTTTTTGGCCTCACAGCTGTTTGTGCGCACACAAAAAAATTGAGGCAAGCCCAAGGCTACACCCCTTTACAGTAGTGTTTTTTTGTCATTCAACGATAGATCAAATCAAATTGTATTAGTCACATGCGCCGAATGCAACAGGTGTAGTAGACCTTACAGTGAAATGCTTACTTACGAGCCCCTAACCAACAATGCAGTTAAAAAAAATATGGATAAGAATAAGAAATAAAAGTAACAAGTAATTAAAGAGCAGCAATAAAATAACAATAGCGAGACTATATACAGGGGGCACCGGCTAGTTGAGGTAATATGTACAGTTGAAGTCGGAAGTTTACATACACCTTAGCCAAATACATTTAAACTCAGATTTTCCACAATTAATGACATTTAATCCTAGTAAAAATGCAATGTCTTAGGTCAGTTAGGATCACCACTTTATTTTAAGAATGTGAAATGTCAGAATAATAGTAGAGTGATTTATTTCAGCTTTTATTTCTTTCATCACATTCCCAGTGGGTAAGAAGTTTACGTACACTCAATTAGTATTTGGTAGGATTGCCTTTTAAATTGTTTAACTTGGGTCAAACGTTTCGGGTAGCCTTCCACAAGCTTCCCACAATAAGTTGGGTGAATTTTGGCCCATTCCTCCTGACAGAGCTGGTGTAACTGAGCTAGGTTTTTAGGCCTCCTTGCTCGCACATGCTTTTTCAGTTCTGCTCACAAATTTTCTATAGGACTGAGGTCAGGGCTTTGTGATGGCCACTCCAATACCTTGACTTTGTTGTCCTTAAGCCATTTTGCCCGAACTTTGGAAGTATGCTTGGGGTCATTGTCCATTTGGAAGACCCATTTGCGACCAAGCTTTAACTTCCTGACTGATGTCTTGAGATGTTGCTTCAGTATATCCACATAATTTCCCTCCCTCATGATGCCATCTATTTTGTGAAGTGCACCAGTCCCTCCTGCAGCAAAGCACCCCCACAACATGATGCTGCCACCCCCGTGCTTCACGTTTGGGATGGTGTTGTTCGGGTTGCAAGCCTCCCTCTTTTTCCTCCAAACATAAAGATGGTCATTATGGCCAAACAGTTCTATTTTTGTTTCATCAGACCAGAGGACATTTCTCCAAAAAGTACGATCTTTGTCCCCATGTGCAGTTGCAAACCATAGTCTGGCTTTTTTAATGGCGGTTTTGGAGCAGTGGCTTCTTCCTTGCTGAGCGGCCTTTCAGGTTATGTCGATATAGGACTCGTTTTACTGTGGATATAGATACTTTTGTACCCGTTTCCTCCAGCATCTTCACAGGGTCCTTTGCTCTTTGCTGTTGTTCTGGGATTGATTTGCATTTTTTGCACCAAAGTACGTTCATCTCTAGGAGACAGAACGCGTCTTCTTCCTGACCGGTATGACAGCTGCGTGGTCCCATGGTGTTTATACTTGCATACTATTGTATGTACAGATGAATGTGGTACCTTCAGGCGTTTAGAAATTGCTCCAAAGGATGAACCAGACTTGTGGAGGTCTACAATTGTTTTTCGGAGGTCTTGGCTGATTTATTTAGATTTTCCATGATGTCAAGCAAAGAGGCACTGAGTTTGAAGGTAGGCCTTGAAATACATCCACAGGTACACCTCCAATTGACTCAAATTATGTCAATTAGCCTATCAGAAGCTTCTAAAGCCATGACGTAATTTTCTGGAATTTTCCAAGCTGTTTAAAGGCACAGTAAACTTAGTGTATGTAAACTTATAACCCACTGGAATTGTGATACAGTGAATTATAAGTGAAATAATCTGTCTGTAAACAATTGTTGGAAAAATTACTTGTGTCAAGCACAAAGTAGATGTCCTAACTGACTTGCCAAAACTATAGTTTGTTAACAAGAAATTTGTGGAGTGGTTGATAAACGAGTTTTAATGACTCCAACCTAAGTGTATGTAAACTTCCGACTTCAACTGTACGTACCGTCACTGTGGGGACAACTTCATCGATGCACTTATTGATGAAGCCAATGACTGATGTGGTGTACTCCTCAATGCCATCGGAGGAATCCCGGAACATATTCCAGTCTGTGCTAGCAAAACAGTCCTGTAGCTTAGCATCTGCTTCAGCAGACCACTTTTTTATTGATCTAGTCACTGGTGCTTCCTGCTTAATTTTTTTTCTTGTCAGCAGGAATCAGGAAGATAGAATTATGGTCAGATTTGCCAAATGGGAGGGAGAGCTTTGTGTGTGGAGTAAAGGTGGTCCGGAGTTTTCTTCCCCTCTGGTTGCACATTTAACATGCTGATTAGAAATTTGGTAAAATGGATTTAAGTTTCCCTGCATTAAAGTCCCCGGCTACTAGGATTGCCGCCTCTGGGTGGGCATTTTCTTGTTTGCTTATGGTGAAATACAGCTCATTCAATGCTGTCTTAGTGCCAGCCTCAGTCTGTGGTCGTGAGATCTTGTTTTAATGTACATTTTTCACTTGAGAAATACTGTACCGAACATCTTAGTTAGATGTAAAACTGCACGACTAAGATGTCCTCGGCAAAAGAGATTAGTTCTGACAATTTTGAGGAAGTGTATACTGGCTACGACATCTCAAGATGGACAAACACTACTTTTTCCGCTTATTTCTCGTTTTTCAAGCAATGGGTGTATGCGAGCACACTAGTTCGAATCGAACCGAACCAACTAAACCGAAGCATGCAGATGCCTTAAGGAGAGACCCAACCCACAACCCTCCTCGTGTGTGTATAAAGGTGATAGGGGAAAAAACTGAGTTGTTGCGGATTTCTTGGTCAACCCTTGTTTATGGAGTGACAGCCCTGATTGGAGGCTGTTTTACCTGGGATACTTGTCAGGTATGCGTAAGTGGCTGCAAGGAAGTCAGGCGCAGGAGAGCAGGTATTTGGTAGCACACGGAGGAGCCTTTTATTCAGGCGAACCACAAGCACACGGCACAATGAACACGAAATACAAAACGGGTATACATAACCCAGCGCAACCAGACTAATGTGCGCATACATCAAAACAGAATAAACAATACCACACAAAGACATGGGGGAAACAGAGGGTTAAATACACAACACATAATGAGGGACAATGAGAACCAGGTGTGTGGAAAAACGAGACAAACAAATGAAAAATGAAAAATGGATCGGCGATGGCTAGAAGGCTGGTGACGTCAACCGCCCGAACAAGGAGAGGCATCGACTTCAGCCGAAGTCGTGACAATACTGCCCTGTTTTTTTCCCCCGCTTATCTTTAACTCTGCATTTTTTTTAAGGACCCGGAAGTAAGCATTTCACTGTTTGTCTACACTTGTTGTTTACAGCGCATGTGACCAAATAAAATTGTATTTTATTTGTTGGGACGAACCAGTTAAACGTCAAGCCAAGGTAGTCCTAATTCTGAAACCCAGGTTCAGGCCATCATAGTCCTGGTTCCCATCCCTCTCTACAGGGGACAGAAAACACTATTGTCTGTGTGCACCAGTCCTGTTAACGACAGCCCATTCATTACCCCAAAAGGACTCTCCTCTCCCAGACCAGGGATGCAGCGGAGCCTCTCTATTTGAATTTATAACTCTTCCAAATTGAGGCGGTGTATTCCCAGGCCAGGAAACAATGAGTCTTATTCTTCTAGCCTTCATTCCAGAGGCGCAAGTAAAACATAGAGAGGGCCTGTGTGTGTGTGTGTGTGTGTGTGTGTGTGTGTGTGTGTGTGTGTGTGTGTGTGTGTGTGTGTGTGTGTGTGTGTGTGTGTGTGTGTGTGTGTGTGTGTGTGTGTGTGTGTGTGTGTGTGTGTGTGTGTGTGTGTGTGTGTGTGTGTGTGTGTTAGGGTAGCGGAGGGTTAGTTATCCCGGTCTGATAGAACATATATGTATTCAGTGACTACAGGATTAAACAGACCTCCAGCAGTGTTGACAGCTAAACAGAATGTAAGACAATACCACATTGTATCAGCTCTGATTAGGAGGAAAGCAGTGGGGTTGTGTGTGTGGGGCTGTGTAAAGTTTAAAAAGAGCAAGCATACATGCTCCTCATTTGTTTAACTTGGGTGGCTAAATGGAAGGCATTTGTTGTGGATTTAGGGGAAGTCTTGTCACTTTGTCAAATGTGAAGCAGACCGAGGAGCGAATTTAAATCAAAGACGTGGCGTTGTTCTCTTCTTGGTGGAAAACGAAGGGCTGTTTTTTCACTGTCATTACTGATTTGTGTCACCCCTGATGGATGACCCTTCTGATTGGGTGTCAGTAGTCTGCAGCTGGTTTTAAGGGTACTGGAGCGTAAATGGCTAAAACAGAAGATTAGGCAAGGAGAAGTTGGACCTAATTGCCTCTGCAGAGTGTGGCCCCAGTGACCAAATGCAGCTGCTATTTTAGCTATTCTACGATTCCCCTCAGGAAAACATCTTTATACGCTTTTAGATAAAGGCTAAACTTAAAGGCATTTGAAATGGATATTTAGATCTGGTCTTTTGGCTTTGTTTCAAAATCTTGTCTAACGCCTCTTCACACCTTTTTTTTAATGAAAAAGTGCTAACATTTCTCATTTTCATAAGCTAAACAAATAAAATCAAGATTTTAAAGTTACACTATAAATCGCCCTCTGAAATGTTATCTTTACTAAAACATATTAATTTATGCTTGTCAGGTATGGCTATGTAGGACCTCAGATAAATCCCCAATAAGCTGTTATTTCACGTGCCAGTTGAATGTCATGCTCTCTCCCCACTCATTCCCAATTATGTCCACTTCTCTACCCTAGGTGCGGAGCAGGTTCTACTGCTGGCCAGGCGGACTGACCTGAGGAGGATTTCTCTGGACCTCCCAGATTTCACCGACATCGTTCTGCAGGTGGACGACATCCGCCATGCCATCGCCATCGACTATGACCCTGTGGATGGATATGTGTACTGGACAGACGACGAGGTTAAAGCCATCCGCCGCTCCCGCATTGACGGCACCGAGGCCCAGACCCTGGTCACCACGGAGATCAACCACCCAGATGGCATTGCGGTGGATTGGGTGGCCCGGAATCTTTACTGGACGGATACGGGTACTGACCGTATTGAGGTTACAAGGCTGAACGGAACCTCGCGCCGCATTCTGATCTCAGAGAACCTGGATGAACCAAGGGCCATTGTGCTGGACCCTGTCAATGGGTACGTGTGTCCATTTTAGATTTGTGGCTTTTTTCTTACTTCATCACAGTAATCAATTTAACTAATTTCAGCAAAACATTTGAATTAATGTATTTGAATTCACTAACTTTTTTACAGCATTCCTTTTGATTTCAACAAAACCTTCCATACATCTTTGCCCATTGAAGAAGTGATCAGAAAAGTGACTTTGGACCTGAATGCCAAAACATTCAGGAGATTAAGGTGCTCAAAGTTGACCCACCATACCATGAGACAACCATGTCTGCTTTACTGGAAAAGTTTAACGGTTGAGTTTGATATCATTTAAAAGCTTACAAACGGTGTCAAACTAATTCATTATTTATTGAAAAAAGTTTTCAATAAAAATGTAATTAAGTATTCAGACCCTTTACGCCGTACTTTGTTGAAGCACCTTTGGCAGGGGTTACGGCCTCGAGTCTTCTTGGGTATGACGCTACAAGCTTGGCACACCTGTATTTGGGGAGTTTCTCCCATTCTTCTCTGCAGATCCTGGATGGGGAGTGTCGCTGCAGAAGTCTCCAGAGATGTTCGGTTGGGTTCAAGTCCGGACTCTGGCTGTCCCATTCAAGGACATTCAAAGTCTTGTCCCAAAGCCACTCCTGTGTTGTCTTGGCTGTGTGCTTAGGGTCGTTTTCCTGTTGGAAGGTGAACCTTCGCCCCAGTCAGGTCCTGAGTGCTCTGGAGCAGATTTTTATCAATGATCTCTCTGTACTTTGCTCTGTTCATCTTTGCCTCGATCCTGACTAGTCTTTCATTCCCTGCCGCTGAAAAACATCCCCACAGCTTGATGCCCCGCAGCTTGATGCATGCTTCAACTTAGGGATGGTGCCAGGTTTCCTCCAGGCTTGACGCTTGGCATTCAGACCAAAGAGTTCAATATTGGTTTGATCAGACCAGAGAATCTAATTTCTCATGGTGTAAGATTATTTTGGGCAAACTCCAAGCGGGGGTGTCGTGCCTTTTACTGAGGAATGGCTTCTGTCTGGCCACTCTACCATAAAGGCCTGATTTGGTGGAGTGCTGCAAGGTTCTCCCATCTCCACAGAGGAACTCTGGAGCTCTGTTTGAGTGACCACCGGGTTCTTGGTTACCTCCCTGACCAAGGACCTTCTCCCCAGACTGCTCAGTTTGGATGGGCGGCCAGCTCTAGGAAGAGTCTTGATGGTTCCAAACTTCTTACATTTAAGAATGATGCAGGCCACTGTGTTCTTGGGGACCTTCAATGCTGCAGAATGTTTTTGGTACCCTTCCCCAGATCTGTGCCTTGACACAATCCTGTCTCGGAGCTCTACGGACAATTCCTTCTACCTCATGGCTTGCTTTTTGCTCTGATATGCACTGTCAACTGTGGGACCTTATATAGACAGGTGTGTGCCTGTCCAAATCATGTCCAATCAAATGAATTTACCACAGGTGGACTCCAATCAAGTTGTAGAAACATCTCAAGGATGATCAATGGAAACCGGATGCACCTGAGCTCAATTTCGAGTTTCATATCAAAGGGTCTGAAAACTTATGTAAATATGGTATTTCTGTTTTTTCAAAAGTTTCTAAAAACCTGTCTTCACTTTGTTATTATGGGGTATTGTGTGTAGGTTGCTGAGAAGAAAAAACATATTTAGTCAATTTTAGATCCATTTACATTCAAATGGATTTTCCGTATGTACTAACCCAAACCTGTTGAATAATTTGAGTTCCATTCTCACTTAAAGCAATTTTGTTTTCGGTTTTAATTCTGTGCTGGCCTCTCCACAGTTACATGTACTGGACAGACTGGGGGGAGAAGCCTAAGATAGAGCGTGCTAACCTGGATGGAATGGAACGTCTCGTGCTGCTCAATACCTCGCTGGGTTGGCCCAACGGTTTAGCCATCGACTATGAAGCAGGAAAACTGTACTGGGGCGATGCCAAGACGGACAAAATTGAAGTAAGTAAAAAAAAAAATACAAAAAAAGTGTTTCTTATGCATCAAATAGTTGTGTATGGTGCAACTATACTATTACCATCATGGTTTGATGCTGTTTTCTCTCATTCATTCTCCTCATTTGAGGTTGTCTGGTGTGTTTGTGTTGCCTGTGGAGGTTGAGAAGTGCTTCAGGAGCACATTCTTAGATGAGGTGAGGCAGCCGTGGCCTGATATTTATCTGACCATTGATCCCATGTGAGCGACAGAGGAATGTCAGAGAGAGAGCTCTTATGTAATACCGGGAGAGGCAACACTAGATTTCCTGTCAGACATGCACTGCCATTTTATCGTTGTTTGTATTCTTACGGCTAGGACTTTATACTGTACATCTTTCCTGACTGCCTCTGTTTAAAGCCTACTCATTAAAAACACTGATATTGCCCAATATTGTTGTTTTTGGGGGGCCATGTGATGGACTGAATTATTTGAAGAGGATAGAAACAGTTCTAGGCCCCTCCTATGTGAGAGCGCGGTGGGTGATCATGTCTTTAGAGGAATAGCTGTGTGTGTCTTCAAGGTTTCTGACTGTATTGTATGATTTATCGTCTACCTGCATGTACAGGTCCCTGGGTGTTGAATACCATGGTGGCCATTTTTCTCCAGTCACACGCTCCATATAATATGTAAATATAGGAAGAGCCGGAGCCTCCTCCCAGATGAGGTTTAACACAGGGCTTGATGGAAATAAGTTTGTTTTCCTTTTCCTTCTCTCTTTCTCGTGTGTGTGTGTGTGTGTGTGTGTCTCCTGTTGGTTGAATATTCCCCTCATCATAACTATGCTTTTACCAGTGGCTAGTGAACTCCCTTTAGTTTCTGCTTGTTTAGGAGCAGTATGTCTGGCTGACCCCATCAGTCTTTGGAAGTTAACCCAGGGAATAGTTTTTCTAGCTCGCCTCAGTCACCTTGCACCCTGCAGGGGCATTGTTCACAGTATCTGAAAGCATGAACTGCCCCTAGTTCCAGAGTTGGAAGGGCAGCAGGGGAAAGGGGTGGCTAGGGTGAAGACATTCCATTTACAGATTCACTCAAACTCTTGGTTGAACTGTACATCATTTTGACCTGCCTAGCTAGAATGCTCTGAAGCTGTTGGTTTTCATTAAGGGGGTCAGACGTGCAGGCTGAGATGAATGAGCAGGGATTAGGGAGCTCCCGCTGAGATATTGAGCTCACTGAGAGGCCATAGACTTGTCCACATGTCACGATACCAGAATTTTGACATCGGTACCAGGTTTAGTATAATGATAATCGATACTCGATCAGTTTATAATAGCAATCAGGCACCTCAGGGGTTTGTGGTATATGGCCTATATACCACAGCTAAGGGCTGTATCCAGGCACTCATATAAAAAATATAATTTCTGGATTACATGTATTGTTTTTTAAAAGTATTATTGCAAGGTATTACTGCACGGTTGCAGCTACAAACACAAGCATTTCGCTGCACCTGTGATAACATCTGCAAATCTGTTTTCGCGACCAATAAACTAGGACTTGATTTATGATGGTAAAATGCATCCCACCAATGCACGATAGAAAAAAATAGAAAAAAATAGAAAAAAACGTTGTGCCGGTATTGGGTCACATCTTTTGAATGGTATTGGCTAGAATCAAGCAGTTTTCTCTGGGGAAACGAGGGCATCTTGGCTACGGAACATGGCTATGAAATGCAGTGGGGAAAGTGGGAGGGTACAAATTCAAGTACAGACTACTTTTCTATACTCAAGGGGGGAGAAAAACATAGCTGGACTGTTTTACTATTTAACTCAGTGCTCTATTGTTTTTAATTTCGTAAAGCAGCTTGTTTTTCTTAACCAGGCAAGGGTAGCAAACTATAAGGCTGGTGGTGACTGGTTAGCTATGGGGAAGCAAGAGTCGCCTGCTCGATTTGTATAATCTATGCTGCGCGTCTGTGCTATTAATATCAATTGAAGTTATCGCTGAAAAGCTCTCAATCTCTCCAAAAAGTATTGTTCAGTCCATTTAGTAGTCAGATTTTAGTCACATAGATAATTTAGTCTTGTTTTAGTCAACTAAATTAAAAATACAATTTGTTTAGTTATAGTTTTTTTCTGGGTCAGTTATAGTGTCGTCAATTGAAACTCAAAAATAGGTAGTTGACAAATATTTTAGGGTGTTTTCACACTTTGTCCCTTCCAGACAATTTTCGTGAACTCAGTGCGGTTTACTGAATTTTGCTGAATTCAAGAGTCCCCCGAAGCGAACCAAACTGAGACCATCTTTTTTAGGGCAATGTGAACACAAAGCTCCCCAGGTTTGCTTGTCCTTATTCCCGCACCACACACTAGACTAATGCAACACCGTTTCCCCTGCCATAAACCTCCTCCCATTGGAAAAAATGTGTGTTGTTTCTGGATAGGCCTATTGATTAGCGATTGTCAAGGATGCACAGAAATTCCAAAATACAGTTGAAGTCGGAAGTTTACATACACCTTAGCCAAATACATTTAAACTCAGTTTTTCACAATTCCTGACATTTAATCCTAGTAAAAATCCCCTGTTTTAGGTCAGTTAGGATCACCACTTAATTTTAAGAATGTGAAATGTCAGAATAATAGTAGAGTGATTTATTTCAGCTTTTATTTCTTTCATCACATTCCCAGTGGGTCAGCAGTTTACATACACTCAATTAGTATTTGGTAGCATTGCCTTTAAATGTTTTAACTTGGGTCAAACGTTTTGGGTAGCCTTCCACAAGCTTGCCACAATAAGTTGGGTGAATGTTAGCTCATTCCTCCTGACAGAGCTGGTGTAACTGAGTCAGGTTTTTAGGCCTCCTTGCTCGCACCTGCTTTTTCAGTTCTGCCCACAAATTTTCTATGGGATTGAGGTCAGGGCTTTGTGATGCCACTAAGCCATTTTGCCACAACTTTGGAAGTATGCTTGGGATCATTGTCCATTTGGAAGACCCATTTGCGACCAAGCTTTAACTTCTGACTGATGTCTTGAGATGTTGCTTCAATATATCCACATCATTTTCCTACCTCATGCCATCTATTTTGTGACGTGCACCAGTCCCTCCTGCAGCAAAGAACCCCCACAACCTGATTGCTGCCACCCCCGTGCTTCACGGTTGGGATGGTGTTCTTCGACTTGCACGCCTCCCCCTTTTTCCTCCAAACATACCGATGATCATTATGGCCAAACAGTTCTATTTTTGTTTCATCAGACCAGAGGACATTTCTCCAAAAAGTATGATCTTTGTCCCCATGTGCAGTTGCAAACCATAGTCTGGCTTTTTTATGGCGGTTTTGGAGCAGTTGCTTATTTGCTGAGCAGCCTTTCAGGTTATGTCGATATAGGACTCGTTTTACTGTGGCTACAGATACCTTTTGTACCAATTTCCTCCAGCATCTTCACAAGGTCCTTTGCTGCTGTTCTGGGATTGATTTGCACTTTTCGCACCAAAGTACGTTCATCTCTAGGAGACAGAATGCGTCTCCTTCCTGAGCGGTATGACGGGTGTGTGGTCCCATGGTGTTTAAACTTGCGTACTATTGTTTGTACAGATGCACGTGGTACCTTCAGGCATTTGGAAATTGCTCCCAAGGATGAACAAGACTGATGGAGGTCTACAATTTTTTTCTGAGGTTTTGGCTGATTTTCTTTTGATTTTTCTCATGATGTCAAGCAAAGAGGCACTGAGTTTGAAGGTAGGCCTTGAAATACATCCACAGGTACACCTCCAATTGACTCAAATTATGTCAATTAGCCTATCAGAAGCTTCTAAAGCCATGACATAATTTTCTGGAATTTTCCTAGCTGTTTAAAGGCACAGTCAACTTGGTGTATGTAAACTTCTGACCCACTGGAATTGTGATTAAGTGAAATAATCTGTCTGTAAACAATTGTTGGAAAAATTACTTGTGTCATGCACAAAGTAGATGTCCTAACTGACTTGCCAAAACTATACTTTGTTAATAAGAAATGTGTGGAGTGGTTGAAAAACAAGTTGTAATGACTCCAACCTAAGTGTATGTAAACTTGACTTCAACAGTATGTGTGGTGTTTTTGAGTTCAGATTATTTGTTTGCAATATGTGATCTATAGGCTAAGAGAGCTTCATAAACTGTTTAGTCGATTGTGGGGTTTGAATAGTGTGAAAACACCAACATACAGTATTTGGTGAGATCCCAACACAGGGTAGAACATCTATTCTAGCTCTTAAAGGGGCAGTAGACTACATTGGATGTACAATTTTCAATTACAGCATTAATTAATCTGCAGTTATTCTTCTGATACTATTAACATGTAAATATTAGAATAATAATATCATCTGATTACAATTGTATTTTTTTTTTACTAAATGCAATCTATTAGCTTCCAAAATGTAAATAGGTATATCTAGCTGTCAGATAACACATTCTGATGGAATTGCTTGTCCTGCACTTTGTGAAAACCCAGAGTGCATTGAGTGAATGTTGGAAAAAGATCCTGGTTCCTTTCTAGCAATGTGAATGCAAAGAGGATTCGGACCACAAAATACAGTGGGGAGAACAAGTATTTGATACACTGCCGATTTTGCAGGTTTTCCTACTTACAAAGCATGTAGAGGTCTGTAATTCTTATCATAGGTACACTTCCAGAAAATCACATTGTATGATTTTTAAGTAATTCATTTGCATTTTATTGCATGACATAAGTATTTGATACATCAGAAAAGCAGAACTTAATATTTGGTACAGAAACCTTTGTTTGCAATTACAGAGATCATACGTTTCCTGTAGTTCTTGACCAGGTTTGCACACACTGCAGCAGGGATTTTGGCCCACTCCTCCATACAGACCTTCTCCAGATCCTTCAGGTTTCGGGGCTGTCGCTGGGCAATACGGACTTTCAGCTCCCTCCAAAGATTTTCTATTGGGTTCAGGTCTGGAGACTGGCTAGGCCACTCCAGGACCTTGAGATGCTTCTTACGCAGCCACTCCTTAGTTGCCCTGGCTGTGTGTTTCGGGTCATTGTCATGCTGGAAGACCCAGCCACGACCCATCTTCAATGCTCTTACTGAGGGAAGGAGGTTGTTGGCCAAGATCTCGCAATACATGGCCCCATCCACCCCCCCCTCAATACGGTGCAGTCGTCCTGTCCCCTTTGCAGAAAAGCATCCCCAAAGAATGATGTTTCCACCTCCATGCTTCACGGTTGGGATGGTGTTCTTGGGGTTGTACTCATCCTTCTTCTTCCTCCAAACACGTCAAGTGGAGTTTAGACCAAAAAGCTCTATTTTTGTCTCATCAGACCACATGACCTTCTCCCATTCCTCCTCTGGATCATCCAGATGGTCATTGGCAAACTTCAGACGGGCCTGGACATGCGCTGGCTTGAGCAGGGGGACCTTGCGTGCGCTGCAGGATTTTAATCCATGACGGCGTAGTGGGTTTTCTTTGAGACTGTGGTCCCAGCTCTCTTCAGGTCATTGACCAGGTCCTGCCGTGTAGTTCTGGGCTGATCCCTCACCTTCCTCATGATCATTGATGCCCCACGAGGTGAGATCTTGCATGGAGCCCTAGACCGAGGGTGATTGACCGTCATCTTGAACTTCTTCCATTTTCTAATAATTGCGCCAACAGTTGTTGCCTTCTCACCAAGCTGCTTGCCTATTGTCCTGTAGCCCATCCCAGCCTTGTGCAGGTCTACAATTGTATCCCTGATGTCCTTACACAGCTCTCTGGTCTTGGCCATTGTGGAGAGGTTGGAGTCTGTTTGATTGAATGTGTGGACAGGTGTCTTTTATACAGGTAACGAGTTCAAACAGGTGCAGTTAATACAGGTAATGAGTGGAGAACAGGAGGGCTTCTTAAAGAAAAACGAACAGGTGTGTGAGAGCCGGAATTCTTACTGGTTGGTAGGTGATCAAATACTTATGTCATGCAATAAAATGCAAATGAATTACTTAAAAATCATACAATGTGATTTTCTGGATTTTTGTTTTAGATTCCGTCTCTCACAGTTGAAGTGTACCTATGATAAAAATTACAGACCTCTACATGCTTTGTAAGTAGGAAAACCTGCAAAATCGGCAGTGTATCAAATACTTGTTCTCCCCACTCTAGGTGAAGTGAACTGGCAAAATAGTTGAGTCCTCATCCAAATACAAGGGCAGTGTGAATGCAAAGGGAACAGAGTTATTTTGCTCTTTTTTTACCACAGAGTTCACTTTAAAGAGGACTGAGATATGTTATTTTAAAGAGCACTATATGTGAAAACATCCTTGGTCACTATTTTTGTTGACGGAATTTACACCAAAAAAAGCCGATACCGATAAATCGGCCGATTTTTATGTATTTATATATTTATTTGTAATAATGACAATTACAACAATACTGAATGAACACTTATTTTAACGTAATATAATACATCAATAATATCAATTTAGCCTCAAATAAATAATGAAACATGTTCAATTTGGTTTAAATAATGCAAAAACAAAGTGTTGGAGAAGAAAGTAAAAGTGTAATATGTGCCATGTAAGAAAGCTAACGTTTAAGTTCCTTGCTCAGAACATGAGAACATATGAAAGCTGGTGGTTCCTTTTAACATGAGTCTTCAATATTCCCAGGTAAGAAGGTTTAGGTTGTAGTTATTATAGGAATTATAGGACTATTTCTCTCTATACCATTTGTATTTCATATACCTTTGACTATTGGATGTTCTTATAGGCACTTTAGTATTGCCAGTGTAACAGTATAGCTTCCATCCCTCTCCTCGCCGACCTGGGCTCAAACCAGGAACACATCGACAACAGCCACCCTCGAAGCAGCGTTACCCATGCAGAGCAAGGGGAACAACTACTCCAAGTCTCAGAGCGAGTGACGTTTGAAACGCTATTAGCGCGCACCCCGCTAACTAGCTAGCCATTTCACATCGGTTACACCAGCCTAATCTCGGGAGTTGATAGGCTTGAATTCATAAACAGCAGAGCTGCTGGCAAAACGCACAAAGGTGCTGTTTGAATGAATGCTTACGAGCCTGCAGGTGCCCACCATCGCTCAGTCAGACTGCTCTATCAAATCATAGACTTAATTATAACATAATAAGATACAGAAATACGAGCCTTAGGTCATTAATATGGTCGAATCCGGAAACTATCATCTCGAAAACAAAACATTTATTCTTTCAGTGAAATACGGAATCGTTTTGTATTTTATCTAACGGGTGGAATCCATCAGTCTAAATATTCCTGTTACATTGCACAACCTTCAATGTTATGTCATAATTACGTAAAATTCTGGCAAATTAGTTCGCAACGAGCCAGGTGGCCCAAACTGTTGCATATACCCTAACTCTGCGTGCAATGAACGCAAGAGAAGTGACACAATTTCACCTGGTTAATATTGCCTGCTAACCTGGATTTCTTTTAGCTAAATATGCAGGTTTAAAAATATATACTTCTGTGTATTGATTTTAAGAAAGGCATTGATGTTTATAGTTAGGTACACGTTGGAGCAACGACAGTCCTTTTTTGCGAATGCGCACTGCATCGATTATATGCAACGCAGGACACGCTAGATAAACTAGTAATATCATCAACCATGTGTAGTTATAACTAGTGATTATGATTGATTGATTATTTTTTATAAGATAAGTTTAATGCTAGCTTGCAACTTACCTTGGCTTCTTACTGCAATCGCGTAACAGGCAGGCTCCTCATGAGGCAGGTGGTTAGAGCGTTGGACTAGTTAACCGTAAGGTTGCAAGATTGAATCCCTGAGCTGACAAGGTAAAAATCTGTCGTTCTGCCCCTGAACAAGGCAGCTAACCCACCGTTCCAAGGCCGTCATTGTAAATAAGAATGTGTTCTTAACTGACTTGCCTAGTTAAATAAAGGTGTAAAAAAAAAAAAACGCCAAATCGGCATCCAAAATTACCGATTTCCGATTGTTATGAAAACTTGAAATCGGCCCTAATTAATCGGCCATTCCGATTAATCGGTCGACCTCTAGTCTGTTTGAGTTCGGTCTTTTATTTCTCCCACTTTATGCTTTGGTCAAAAATATGAGAATATGGCGAGTCCACTACATTATTTGGGTATAAGTTAACAGAATGCGAACTTTTAAAAGTGAAATTTTCACTGGACAGTTACTTTAAATCGAAGTAATAACCTGTTTAATTTAAGTGCCACATTTCTATAAGCGTCACACACTAGTGTTGCCAGAAGTCTTACATTCCTTAACTTTCTGGCTGGTGAAGAGTTGTTTATTTTGTCTGTAGCCTGGACGCTGCAGCCCAGAGCCCCCCTGCTTGACTCTCTCTGTCTGTGTAGAGCAGATGGAGGAGAAACAGAAATCGAGCAGGACTAGTGGTGGAACGCTTCAGAGAGGAGGGGGTTGGGCAGCACTGCCTCTCGTCTCACAACACAAAACACCTAACCAATGTGCTGACTGACAAGGGAAGCCCCTCGCCCATGTGCTCTACCGTGACCCCTGCACTGGACCTCACAATGGCAGCATAGAATGGTGGCGGGGCTGGCCCTTAGTCTTCCTCAGCAGCCCCCACCCCTGAACCAGATGCACACTTTGGTGGCAGCCCTGCTTCCAGAGGCTCCCAGCAGCTGACAAGTGTGTCTTGTTCTGCTCTTCACAAGGGTTTTTCAGCTTCACCTAATGGAGGCCCGGGCCATTCTCCCACAGACCCACTTAGCTGCTGAAAGGGACAGTAGTGCTTGAAGTGCTAATGGAGAGAAATACACATGCAGCTCAGACATCAGCAATTTCTCAGTCGTTTTTTTACAGAATGCAGCACTTTTGTTTTGAATTCCCCTTTGTGTTTTTGTAATGGCTGTCCAAGACTATTTTTTCCTTAAAGAAGTGTTAATTTAGTTGTTACTGTTTTCTTTTTAACCTTTTTCTTTTTAGATGAAAACAACATTAGGCATTGAATGAAACGTTTTTAAAAAGACCTTCTGGTATTTGGACTGTGGCAGTTCACTGGCTGAATGGTTATAAATAGAGGTCTGGAGGCTTTTTAGCCCTCCTCCCAGTTTCTCTTTCCGTCCCCCTTTTTCTATTTTTCTGTGCTGTTGAAGGAGCCTGTCTGAGAATATATTTATTTCTTCCTTTCTGTTGCAAAGTGAATTGCCTTTGGGTCCAAATACATTTCCATTATAAATGTTTCATGTGTGAGGGGTTAGATCTTCATTAAATGTTTTTCATCTTCACACAGAGCATAGCTTTCATGCACTGGCATGTGTGGCTCTGACCCAATTTACATTATCATTCGATGTGGCTGAGAGTGTCTCTCAGGGGATGTTTCGTATTAAATACCACTTTTACTCTAGTTTTTAAAGATAATTATGGCTTTCAATTCACCATTTCTATCTCCAGAGGTAGCAACCTTTCAGAGTATGCTAGAAGAGGCACATTTCAGTCAAAATGTATAATTTTTTTACATGCCATTTTCCATTGCTTGCTTGTTGAGTAAATAGTCTAGAGTAAGTCAGACACTTTCAATTAAGTACATTTGTAAATATCATTTGTTTTTCTTTGTCCATATTAATACATTTTCTGATGTGAAGTTACAATGATCAAGGATGAATAGAGTTTAGCAGTGTACTGGAGTTTTACCGGCGAAACTAGAGGCTAGGGCTGTGGCTGGCATGAAATTTCGTCTGCCGGTGATTGTCAAGCAAATAACTGTCAGTCAGGCGGGAATTGACCGTTAATTAACAAACACATTTAGCATCTGGCTTCCACGTGTAGCCTACAAGCCACTGATGCAGATCTTTGGAACATCTACATTTTAAAAAGTCTACTAAATCCATGTAATATAGCCTATACCTTCACAATGAATCCATTATTTATTTTAGGCAGGTCTAAAGAAGCATGATATTGTAATAACGGCGCTGTGAGTCGGGAAGCAGGTGAAACGTTTAATAAAACAACAAAATCAGGAACGAGACAAATCCATGTGGCTAAATGCCGGTACACAAGGATAATACCAACTGGTGAGAAAACATAAGAGTGACACATAAAGGGGAGGAAATTATGAAGCTAATGAAGTACAGGTGTGAATAATGATGAATCCCAGGACCGGTGATTAGTATTTTGGCGATGTCGCACGCCGGAGGGGAGGAGCAGGAGAAGATGTGACAGATATGAAGAAAATGTATATTTCAGAAGAACAGAATAGCATACTCTTGAGTTGTCCTTGTGTTAGGTCCTGATCTGGTTATGCTATATGGTTGTGGGCTACACAGACAAGATTTGCTTAGAATTCCATAGCATTATTGTATAGTATGAATAATACAATTGAACAGAGCTGAATAAAATAGAAAGGATATTTTCTCCAAACGATTTGAGGGAGTGCGCACACGCGGCTATTTTGTGTTGAGCGGTTAACAAAGATGGGTACTCCTATATGTTTAATTTAGAGGTATTAATGTAACTTTAGTTGTTCTACAAGTTTTGATTTTTAATACATTGTAAGAATGATGATGCGACTAACGAGGGTTTGAAAAAAGTTGTTTGAAAGGCATTTTTGCGCAGGCTGTCTCTCATTCACAATTTGACAAGCACTTGATAATGCCTCGATTTTCACGGCGGAATCGCCTTTGTGTAGCTGTAATGCACCCTAAAAAATGTGGCCGTTGTGCCCTTGGCCCAGAGTGCTGGGTTGTGCCCTTGGCCCAGAGTGCTGGGTTGTGCCCTTGGCCCAGAGTGCTGGGTTGTGCCCTTGGCCCAGAGTGCTGGGTTGTGCCCTTGGCCCAGAGTGCTGGGTTGTGCCCTTGGCCCAGAGTGCTGGGTTGTGCCCTTGGCCCAGAGTGCTGGGTTGTGCCCTTGGCCCAGAGTGCTGGGTTGTGCCCTTGGCCCAGAGTGCTGGGTTGTGCCCTTGGCCCAGAGTGCTGGGTTGTGCCCTTCTCCCTAAGTGCTGCGTGCTCCGAAGCACCTCTCACTCGCATGGCTCTCCATCAGGTGATCGAGTCTTTCTCACAGGCTACAAGTGAAAACAGACACATCAGGGACTCAACTGCGCGTGTCCATATCTAATTCCAAGGTGCATATTGAAGATATTGGAAGAACTGTCCACATTTACTTTTCGCCAGCCAACAAGATGAGTAGGCCTAACGAACAAAAGCACTAGCCTATGTCAACCTACTATCCCCCATAGTACAAAAGTTGACCTATTCTGTGCGAGAAGTAAATATTCCAAAGATAGTCTGGGACAGTTGTGGGATGCGATAGTTCCCAAATTAATACAACCACTAGCGTCAACAAACCTTTTTTACGCAATGTGGCTGACGCAACAGATCCGAACGTTTAGCTTAAAATTAGGCTATTTCTTAACATTATAAGCGCAGCATTGCGCAAATGGCAGTAGGCTATCAAGTCACAAGGCGAGACCCAAATGCGGACACAGGAGGCAGATGGTTGGAGTCTTACAATGTTTATGAATACAAAGGGATAGGCAAGAGAATGGTCGTGGACAGGCAAGAGGTCAAAACCAGATCAGAGTCTAGGAGGTACAGAGTGGCAGACAGGTTTGTGGCCAAGGCAGGCAGAATGGTCAGGCAGGTGGGTACAAAGTCCAGGAACAGGCAAGGGTCAAAACCGGGAGGACTAGAAGCAGGAGAACGGGACAAACGCTGGTTGACTTGGAAACATACAAGACAAACTGGCACAGAGAGACAGGAAACACAGCGATAAATACACAGGGGAAAATAAGCGACACCTGGAGGGGGTGGAGACAATAACAGGAACAGGTGAAGCAGATCAGGTGTGACAGTAGGCTATAAGTGCGAATGTTCCATTAGTGGGAAAACACTTATCAAAAGTGACCGCAAATGCGATTGTGCATGTAATGCTTTTATAAAAGGTGCATTTTTATGGTGAACATTTTCTTCCCCAAACTTGAAACTCACACGCTGCTTATTTATGCCAGTTAGGCTCTACACCCCTTGTAAAGTGGATTAATATGCTTAATTTTAAGATGGTATTTGGCCACTTTAGTTGTGATACAAACCTTATCAAAAGATATAGGCCTATGGGCTAGGCTACATGAGGTGTGCGACTATGATTTGAAAAAAATCGCAAAAAATAAGGCGGCAATGTTTCTTGCCTTATGCTGGGCATCATTCACAAGTGATAATATATAATTCACAAGTGATAGGCTAATATTGTCACCCAACAGACTATTCTTTATTTAATCTTGTCTTTACATATGCTAAATACTGCATGAAATTTGTTTTTTGATTTAGAATGGACCATTATCATGCACCTGTCTCAACATGTATGCCAGGTAGGTTATACTCCTGTGGCAAAGATAAGCAATGTGCCTAATATTAGGAAATTTGAGAATTAAATATAGTAGGCCTAGCCTATAGAAAGCTGATGGGATCCTCCTCTTTTTAATAGAGGCCATTACTCCGTTTTCTCGCACAATTGCAACGCCTATAGAAATGTTGCTGCTCTCATGAAGTGTTTGATTTTCTATTACATTTACATTGATGTCAGAGTGATTAGAGGGACAATATAGTGCTGTGTACCAGGCAGTTGGCAAGTTTGGTAGGCTACTAACAACCATCAGCAGCATCACAACTTCGGGAAGACTAATTACCATAACTAAACGGTCACGTGGAATTTGACTGCCTTCATGACTAGTGACCGCTAGTGTGGCGGTAATACGGTTACCGCAACAGCCTTACTAGAGGCTAGCTAACCTATTCCCTGCACTAACAAAGCTAGCTAGCCAGGTAGCTACCGGTAACTATTAGCAACTGTAGATAATTGTTTCCGATGTTGTTTCAATCATAGGAATACCTGTCACTATGCTAGCTAGCTACCATCCTACAGTTTTTCATTATCTGAAGAGTAATGGTTAGGTAGCTACTAACTACTGTACTCAATGTAGTTAGCTTACTAAACAACAACAGGAATGACCTAGCTGTAATGTTTACAAGTATCCCCACTAGCTGGTTATTAGACGACCAATATAACAGTTGGCCCTAAATCTTTTTGTAGTGAGCTAAGGAAAGCAACTCTTGCCTGTATGTATCAGTAATGGACAGTAGCTAGAATGTGTAACGTTAACAATACTATTAGAAATAGGCCACTACCAACACAGTAGGCCAACTTCTTGCACATTGTTGTGATGAGCCGGTGCCCTTAGAATAAGGTTGTCACTTGGTCAAATATTAATTAATATTCTTTACAAATACATTACATATCAATAAACATCATACAATGTATGCATACCATGTAATCCTACTTTATGTTCCTTTTGTATTAGCAAACTTCATCCAGATATTACACTGTTGATGTGTATGTAGTAGTGCTGCAGCTCTCTGCCCCCCTGATTGCTGGATCATTAACCCATATTTTTAAACTGACGATTATATCTGGTACTATCCCCAAGGTTTGGAAGGCGGCCCATGTACTCCCCTTCAAAAAAGTGGTGACCCTTGTGAACTAAATAATTATCGCCCTATTTCTAAACTTTCTTGCCGAGCTAAAATATTAGATTCCTTTATTAATTTCCAGCTAAGATCTTTCTTATCTTTGAAATGTATTCTAAATGTACATCAGTTGGGTTTTAGACCAGGTCATAGCACTATCTCTGCTGCATCCCTAGTTATAAATGATGTGGTTACCTGCATGGATAAAAGGCAACATTGTGCTGCCCTCTTCATTGACCTGTCAAAGGCTTCCGATAATGTTTATCACTCACTGCTAATTCAGAGGCTCCTCAATTGGCCTAGACTAGGCTGCATGTAACTGGTTAAAAATTACTTGACAGATAGAACTCAATGTGTATCTACTTATGGTGTTAAATCAGGTTTCCTCGATATTACGAAAGGTGTCCCGCAGGGGTCGATTCTGGGTCCACACATTTTGGGTACATTTTGGGTACATTTTGGGTCAACAGAGCTTTTCTTTGCTGACGGGCTACCAAGTAGGCCTATTCCTTTTCCCGAGATACAATGGAGTTTGAAATGGTGATTGGCCTAGAGTCCACTGCCTGCTTTTAAACGTGCTGCTGAAAGCCTGGTTTTGAATACGGTTCAAGAACGTCCCCTTTCATCTTGGGACTCGCACATCTGAAAGAAGGCTAAATTATTGGCACTCGGATTAGCAGGTTTTTCCTTAAACAGTAAGGGAATTGTGGTCTTTTATTTGTCACTCTTTGTGTTTTTGCCTCTTTTTGAGGAATCTGACTCCCTCTCCAACCGCGCCACCCCCACCTCCCGGTGAAAGCTTCTGATGTTGCCGCAAACCCCCTCTTTCACCCCATCACTGGTGAGATCCTGAGGATAACTCATTTGACTGATGCGCTAGTCCTCTATACAGGAACTCCTGCTTTGTTGTACAATTATGCAGATTCTCCTTCCGTGGAGCATTTAGTCACCCTTCATTGCCGTGTGTGTGCGGCGGGGTTCCATATGGTACATTAGAGGGAAATAACAGGGGGCGGTGATGGAATTTACTCCTGTAAAATATGAGCGGAATGAAAAATATATTCAGGAACTGGGTGTTAGTTCTCAGAAGTGGTCTGAACCTCAAAGACCTCCTGTGATCTCAGCAGCTAGGCCTATACCCATCTCTACGTGCTGGTGAGAAAAGAGTAGAGGCAACTTTGAACCATGTGTGAAAATAACACTTTTCCTTCTATGGCACTCTCCTGAGCCATGAATCTCATTAAAATAACTAAGATTAGGGCCTCCCGAGTGGCACAGGGGACTAGCTGCTAGCTGTGCCCCGAGAGATCCTGGTTCGAGTCCCCCCCCCCAAAAAAATAACTAGGATTAAATGGACAAAAATAGATTCTAAATTGCCTGTTATTATGACAAATAAATCATTATGTGAAGTGGTCTATTATTTCTATTTTTTAAAAAGTGGAGAAAGTACACGAACAACAATGAGTAATTGAGTGCATTTGAATAATTTAGTTGTTTTCTGTGCTTCACAGTCAAAGTAGTGGCATCCAGGCCTTTTTCTCCACCACAATGAAAAGCCTCGCTCTGAAAGGAAGTATTTATTTAGGCCTGAGAGCTGAGTCTGACCAGCTGAAGGCCCTGGTGCTGATGGATGCTGGCTGAAACCCCTCTCGTCTGAAAGGATCAATAATGTTTTCTTTAAAGTTCCTCCGAAGCGTCGCTCAGGTGGCCTCGCCACATTGTTGTCTTGAGCCGTGAAACTTAATTTGTGGAGGATTTTCCAACAAGGGGCCTTTCTCTAAAACATTGGCCATGCTAATGACAGCTTTAGTCTCAGTGTAAGTGGCCCGTCCAAGCCTCTTCACATTCAGTACGGTGGGTGGGACAGCAGCTGAGTAAGCCATAGAGCACTCAACACGTGCATAGCCCTCTGATCGGTCAGTCTCAACTGCTCATCAACAGGTGAGTTGAGTCACGCAGACTCACTCTGCTAATGCCTGTCCGACCACTCCGACAGTCCGTAAACTCAAACCACCAACTTCTAGGAAAAAAGTTCAAAAACTCCTTAAATTCCCATTCCCCAATGGATTTCTTTGCCCATCATAGTCAATTCTGTGTTTTTGTTCAGTAAGACTTTTGAGGGATTAAGTCTGGCCCAGCATCAGCTGGGATGTTCCCCTCTTCCTACAGGTTGTCCAAAGGCTTACTATGGAATCTGTGGCTTTTATTAAGAGGGAAGGGGGGTGATGGCATGTGTATCTCATGTTCAGAGGTGTCCATTAAGACATCTTTGTACAAGCTTGTTGTGCTGGCCTTGTTGGCTTGTTTTGTTTGCACTGCTACGTTTTATAGCTCACTTGTCACCGCATCTGGAGTCTAATAGTTTGGCTTCCGTTGCCCTTTGCTTTAAATTACGCAAAAATAAATAACTGGCCTTTCTCCCTGAAAGGGTCTGCTCCCATTTAACAGTGCCTTGATAAATTATACTTTTTTTTGTGGAAACTTCAGTCAAAACCCAGATTTTCTTTTAAAAGCCCCTTGTCGGAGAAGCTAAGAAGTTAATTGCCTGGTAACAGATTGTTGCTGTTTTTTGCCTTATACAGTGAGGTCTTAAAACATTGATGTGCCAAGCTCTGAGGAAGGATGCCATGTTTGAGGAGAATAAAAGACACCTAACTTTTTGTAATATTTTCCACCCCCATCGGCCCATCTGCTCACTCACTTCGCCATACATCATGGATATGGCTGTTTTAGAAAACGCATCTCTAGGTATCTGAAAGACTCATTAGTGGCAAGTGCAGCTCTTTGAGTGCATTCATCAAGGTTAGTGTTTTAAAGATGGCTGCCCAGACTGATGGTTAAGAGCTGGCTTAAACCTATTAAACTCCAATGTGTCTGACATAATTAGGCTAAATGAATGGAGGTTTTCCAATAAATTTTTTACAGGAAGAGAACTATTAGCTATTACCTGTTTCAGGTGTCTTGCTACAATTTTCCAAGATACCTCACCGGTAAACGCTCATCATCATCGTCTTGATGGATCATAGCGGTGCACCTTTGTAAATAACAAATAAAAACTAAAGCTGGTTTGGAGAGTAGGCTCTTGAATCAACAAGAACGTGTGTTTTCTTTTTGACGTTACAGCCCTGCTATATGGGAGGACGTGATCGGCTTCTTCAAAGGTTAATACCTGTAAAGAGTGCTGTCTGGCTCTTCTCCCTAGCTCCAGCTTTGAGCCTGCCTGGTCTCGTAGTGTTCAGCCAGAGAGGCAGTCCCAGCTCCATGCTGCACGACAATCTGTCTCATTTCCATAGGGATGTGCATTCTTCCACATCTGTCAGCAGGCGGGGGGGGCCTGTGAGTTCCTCTGCTCCTGTTCTGGCTGTGTTTGTGGCTTAACTTGATTGTGCTGTGGCTACCCCTCGTTCCATAGGAGTGTTGTGATGAGTTGCCAGCAGCTGTTGACTTGTCTGTTCACAATGCAGCCCATATGTATCCCAAATACCACATTGTGTTGGAATTTACAGGCAAATAGGCCTGAGTGGCATTTAAAGAAGTTGCTGAGACATCCAGCCTGTTTAGACCGTTATTTGAAAACCCAGTTGAGAAGAAAGGAATGAACTGTGATAGTTCCTAGCAACATTAACATTAAGGCTAAATTTTTCTTGAATATTTACATTTACATTTAAGTCATTTAGCAGACGCTCTTATCCAGAGCGACTTACAAGTACATACATTCATACTTTTTTTTGTACTGAATATGGTGCTTGGAGGGTTGATTTCCCCATCACTTATGCCTAAGTTATGTGTGTGTGCAGGTGGGCTCAACAATTGACTGATATTGTAAATATAGGCTAAATAATGTTTTGTATACTGGTTCTGTATACTGTTGACAGTACTCTTTGCTGTAATGATTCTGAATGAACAGCCTAAATGAGCCCCAAAGCTTTTCTTACCCAAGTTATGCATTTACTCATGCCTCCTGGATCAGCAGGATTGTCTGAGTGTGAAAGCTGCAACACCATGTAAATGTAATACTTTTTTGGCTATGCTGGACATACTGTTGGCAGGCCTGGTAGGAGAATACATGGCTGTTTATAGACTGGTGCATGAGATTGACTGTGAGTGAATCTCTCCAGACACTATATCCATATCTCCCGGGAAGGTGTATGGATCAGGAGAAGATGGAGTTCCATGGATCAATAATTATTATGTTCAGCTACAGGTAGACCAGTGTTTCCCAAACTCGGTCCTCGGGAACCCCAGGGGGTGCACGTTTATTTGTTTTGCCCTAGCACTACACAGCTGATTTAGATCATTAAAGCTTAATTAGTTGACTATTTGAATCAGCTGTCTAGTGCTAGGGCAAAAATCAAAACATGCACCCCCTGGGGTTCCGAGGACTGAGTATGGGAAACACTGAGCTAGACCCTCTCTGCTTCTGGTTCTGTGGGTCTGTCTGGGTGTGTGCGTGTTGGAGTTTGTCCATATGGTACAGTGGGATTTGGCCAGCTTTTTTGTATGGATATACTCTAAAGAAAATATTCATGCCATACATTATAAATCCCAGTATATCAACTTGAGCCTGTGGGGCTAATATGTCTCTTCAGCCAGGAAATAACTCAATCTACCATTTGAAGGTATGCCTTTATAACCAAATGATTGTATTTTATATATAGTTTTCTAGCAATAAGCTAATCCTGTTACTGTACTATGTGAGGAATAGCTGTTTGCCCAGGCTCTGAGGGGGGAGTTCGGCATCATATTAGGCTCATGTTGAGTTCCAGAGGAGGGCTACGATTATGATAATATAAATGTGTATTGCAGTAGGATGTTGATTATTTTGTAAACAGGATACAGGAGCTCATGAGATCCAGCAATTATTTTTAAAGATTGGTCTGTGAAGACTAACATCAACATGCAAGCCAGTAAAACATATTCTAGAAGAATTTGATCATACAACCAATAGTCTAGTTTTTAAAACACATTTTTGTTAAAGGATTCAAACAGTAGAAACATTTATATTGGGTGACATAGTTTGAATGTTATTTGAGAATATAGCGTTTTTCCTCCTTTCCTGCTTATTTCCTGTGGAGGTGGTCGACCCTCAGAAGGGAGGGAGAGAAAGAAAAGAGAGGGAGGCTTGAAAAGGGACTGAAGGGGGTTGGGGGGGAAGTGCATGGAACATTGAGATTGATTGGGAGGATAATGGAGGATTGGAGGGGAAAAGAAAAGCAGTATGGACATTCTGTTTGACTTAAGGCAGCGCTCTTCTCGGCAGATAAAAATATAATATAATTTGTTGCCGAGTCGGGCCCTGGGAAGAACTGGCCAAACCCTATAACATTTCAAAGCCAATTGGGAGGTTGTTTCGTGTGAAGTGGCCTTGGTGGGGGGGTGTAAATGATCAAATCTGGCAGTTAAAAGGGGTTGGGGGATGCTCATGTGGAGATTTAATTTGTGCGCTTCTCCTGAACTACTTCAGGTAATGCAGTCCACCAGGTTGTTATGTGCATCTTCATGGTGATCCCCAAACTGAGCCAACAGGCCATATGCTGGGTTTGTGTTCCTACCTGCCCAATGATATGATGGGCAGGTAGGAACACAAACCCAGGAAAATACCCAGATCCCACAACTACAAATATCTAACTTTTTCAGGACACTGACTTTATAGCCTACATTTTTTTTAATTCAGATGAAATAGGATAAACTAGTGCTTGACATTTTAAAAGGCCTTTGGAATTATGATCTGTAATTTTGAGACAGTGGTAAAAAATACATGTTTTTTATGTCATAAATGCTGTGTGTGCCATTCCTGTCGTCTGTGTGGAGCATTGGTCAGGCCTCAGTCATTTTCCTTAGAGAAGCTTTAAAGTGGAACTGACGGCTTTTTAGCAAAAAGGAAATCTTGATAAAATGTTTTATATTTTCTGAGAAGCGAGCACAGAGTCATTTTTATACTTTCATAGAATGTTTGGGAATGGCGTAGAGTAAGGCATTTGTAAAAATACAACCATGCGTTTGGACAATTAATAGCCACTGCAGTAGATAAAACCTAATAAAAACGTGCCAGTTTTGTTCAGGCCCAGACTACAGACTGGTGCGCCATAACCAATCAGAGCTTGTGTAGGCATATATGTTAATAAGCCATTTGCCACATGGGCCTGCCATCATACACTTTGAACTGGACTGTGTGTTTACAGACTGCAGCATTAGCTCAACTTTAGATCATTAGAAAGCGTTTGCCAAAAACCACAAAATACCCCTGAATGGTTTTCTGCTAAAATGTAAATAAATACTATGGAAATCCTCTTATATTTGGGAACTTAACAGTCCTATTGATCAAACAACCCTGAACAGGTAGTCTCTCTCTCTCTGTTGCCTATAAGGCAGGGCTCTCCAACCCTGTTCCTGGTGAGCTACCTTCCTGTAGGTTTTCACTCCAACCCGAATCTAGCACACCTGATTCTAATAATTAGCTAGTTGATAAGCTGAACCAGGTTAGTTACAACTGGGGTTTGAGCGAATTTTGATAGCCTAGCAAAAGACAGTTTTTTAAAATGTATTTATCCTCTGTTTTTCCAGCGATTTGTATTTTGAAATATTGCAACAGGCCTAGGTCTATTATAGATGCTTTTCACTTGCAACCACAAATCAACAATCAACTATTTCATATGCTGCTCGCGCTGCCCAAATAGCACGCTTCCTGACTGTTGGTTATGCCCTGGCCTTGTAATTTTAAGGCTCTCCAACCCTGTTCCTGGTGAGCTACCTTCCTGTAGGTTTTCACTCCAACCCGAATCTAGCACACCTGATTCTAATAATTAGCTAGTTGATAACCTGAACCAGGTTAGTTACAACTGGGGTGGGAGCGAAAACTTACAGGAGTGTAGCTGTCAAGGAATATGTTGGAATGCAGCTGCTATAAGGGCTCTGACACACTGGTAGGATTGTTAAAGGTTTGCCTGCCGACAGTATTTGGCACCTCTGAACCGAGTATCGGCAGACAATCTCTTGTGTTCACACACACCAAAGACTGGAAGTCGTCAGCCTCCCAGCCTTGTTAAAATACTTCAAACCAGACGGTGGCAGAGTAGCATTGTTTGGCAATGCATATCCGTGCATACTGCTTATGATTTAGATACCAAGCTTTCTACGTAATGTTTCAACTATATGTTGAAGAAAGCCCTTGGTGATACTAGCCAGATGGCCACGGCCATCATTAAAACTTGTTTTTCAACCACTCCACAAATTTCTTGTTAACAAACTATAGTTTTGGCAAGTCGGTTAGAACATCTACTTTGGCATGACTGTAACGTCAGGAGAATGATGGGTGTGGAGTCAGGCGCAGAGAGCAGAAGTTTCACGGGGGGAAACACTTTAATGTACCCCGTGTATCTCGTCCACTCCCCTGGCCAGTCCTGGCAATACGACTGCAGAAACCTACCCACTTCCTGGTTCAATCTCTCCACCTGCCCATTACTCTCCGGGTGATACCCCGAGGTCAGGCTGACCGAGACCCCCAGACGCTCCATAAACGCCCTCCACACTCGGGACGTAAACTGGGGACCCCGATCAGAAACGATGTCCTCGGGCACCCTGTAGTGCCGGAAGACATGGGTGAACAGCGCCTCCGCAGTCTGTAGGGCCGTAGTGAGACCGGGCAACGGGATAAGACGGCAGGACTTCGAGAACCGATCCACAACGACCAGGATCGTCGTGTTCCCCTGAGACAGGGGAAGATCAGTGAGAAAATCGACCGATAGATGGGACCACGGCCGTTGTGGAACGGGGAGGGGTTGTAACTTCCCTCTTGGCAAGTGCCTAGGAGCCTTACTCTGGGCGCACACCGAACAGGAGGAGACATAGAATCGCACGTCCCTCACCAAGGTAGGCCACCAGTACTTCCCTCTAAGACCTCGCACCGTCCTCGAAATACCCGGGTGACCTGACGAGGGTAGACTATGAGCCCACCGAATCAATTGATCACGAACAGCGAGCGGCACGTACCTACGACCCTCTGGGCACTGTGGAGGCGCAGGTTCCTCCCTTAGCGCCCGCTCGATGTCCGCGTCCACCTCCCATACTACCGGTGCTACCAGCTTAGCCGCCGGAATGATGGGAGTAGGATCGATGGACCGGTCCTCAGTGTCGTAGAGGCGGGACAGCGCGTCGGCCTTAGTGTTGAGGGAACCTGGTCGATACGAGATCGTAAAACGAAATCGGGTGAAATACATGGCCCACCTTGCCTGACGAGGATTCAGTCTCCTAGCTGATCGGATATACTCCAGGTTACGGTGGTCAGTCCAGATGAGGAAAGGGTGCTTAGCCCCCTCAAGCCAGTGTCTCCACACCTTCAGGGCCTTAACCATAGCCAACAACTCCCTGTCCCCCACATCATAATTCCGCTCCGCTGGCCCGAGCTTCTTTGGGGAAAAAAGCACAGGGGCGGAGCTTCGGTGGCGTACCCGAGCGCTGTTTGAGCACGGCTCCAACACCAGCCTCGGATGCGTCCACCTCTACTATGAACGCCAAAGAAGGGTCCGGATGTGCCAACACTGGCGCGTCGGTGAACAGCGCCTTCAAACGACGGAAAGCTCCGTCCGCCTCTGCTGACCACTGCAAACGCACCGGCCCCCCCTTCAGCAGTGAGGTAATAGGAGCTGCTACCTGGCCAAAACCCCGGATAAACCTCCGGTAGTAATTGGCAAACCCTAAGAACCGCTGCACCTCTTTTACCGTGGTCTGAGTCGGCCAATTACGCACGGCCTTGACGCAGTCACCCTCCATTACCACCCCCGAGGTGGAAATGCGATAACCCAGAAAGGAAACGGCTCGTTTGGAAAACTCACATTTCTCCGCCTTCACGTACAGGTCATGCTCCAGCAGTCGCCCAAGAACCTTGCGCACCAGAGACACATGCGCGGCGCGTGTAGCGGAGTAGATCAAGATATCGTTAATATACACCACCACACCCTGTCCGTGCAGGTCTCTGAGAATCTCGTCGACGAAGGATTGAAAGATGGCTGGAGCATTCCTCAACCCGTACGGCATGACGAGGTACTCATAATGGACAGATGTGGTACTAAACACGGTTTTCCACTCATCTCCCGAATACGCACCAGATTATACGCGCTCCTGAGGTCCAGTTTCGTGAAGAACCGCGCTCCGTGAAATGATTCCACTGCCGTAGCGATGAGAGGTAGTGGGTAACTAAAACCCACAGTGATGGAATTGAGACCTCGATAATCAATACACGGACGCAAACCACCCTCCTTTTTCTTCACGAAAAAGAAACTCGAGGAAACGGGTGACATGGAGGGCCGAATGTACCCCTGTCCCAGGGCTTCCGTGACATATGTCTCCATAGCCAACGTCTCCTCCTGGGACAAAGGATACACGTGACTCCTGGGTAGTGCAGCGTTTACCTGGAGGTTTATCACGCAATCCCCCTGTCGATGGGGTGGTAATTGGGTCGCCTTCTTCTTACTGAAGGCGATAGCCAAATCGGCATACTCAGCGGGAATGCGCACGGTGGAAACCTGGTCTGGACTCTCCACCGTTGTCGCACCGATGGAAACTCCTACACACCTGCCTGAACACTCATCAGACCACCCCTGGAGAGCTCCCTGTCTCCACAAAATCTTAGGATTGTGAATAGCCAGCCAGGGAATCCCCAGCACCACCGGAAACGCAGGTGATTCAATAAGGAACAGACTAATCCGCTCCTTATGATTCCCCTGCGTAATCATCTCCAGAGAAATCGTGGCCTCCCTGACCATCCCTGACCCTAACGGTCGACTATCTAAGGAGTGCACGGGGAAGGGAGGGTCTACCTTAACTAACGGAATCCTCAACCTCTGGGCGAGTCCGCGATCTATAAAGTTCCCCGCTGCGCCTGAATCGACTAGCGCCTTATGCTGGAGAGAGGGAAAAAATTTAAGGAAACAAATTAATAAAAACATGTGACCAACAGGAAGCTCTGGGAGAGTGTGGTGCTGACTCACCTGGGGTGACCAAGGAGTGTTCTGCCTGCCCTCTCGACTCCCAGATGGACTCCTCCAGCACCGACCGGAAGTGTGCCCTCTCCGGCCACAACTGGTACAGGAGGAGCCTCCTCCTCCGGTCTCCCTAGATGCAGAGCGGGAGGGCCAGGGAGCGGGAGGGCCAGGAGGTGGAGCGGGAGGGCCAGGAGGTGGAACAGACAGGACCCTTTCAGAACGTCCGCGAGCAGCTAGCAGATGGTCTAGCCGGAACGACATGTCTATTAGCTCATCCAGGCTGAGCGTAGTGTCCCGACGTCCTCCCTGCGGACGTCCTCTCTCAGGCTACACCTGTAATGGTCTATCAGGGCCCTGTCGTTCCACCCCGCTCCAGCGGCCACTACTCTGGGTAGTGGTAGTGGCCCCACTACTCTGGGTAGTGGCCCCCAGCGGCCACTACTCTGGGTAGTGGCCCCTCGCTGAGTCGGGCCCGTTCCAGACGGCATTGGCCCACTCTAGGGCTCTACCCGTCAGGCAAGGACGAGGACACTCACGCTCTCCTCGTCCAAGGGAGCCGGCCGAACGGTGGCCAGGTAGAGCTCTAGTTGTAGCAGGAATCCCTGGCACCCCGCTGCCGTTCCATCGTACTCCCTCGGAGGCGTAATACGCAGAGCGCTGGTACCGGATTCCGCTGGAGGAGATGGTAGAGTTGCTGGTGGGAGGGTAGGTGGGGTAGTAGGGAGACCACTCCTCTCCCAACGGTCCATCCTCTCCATAATTTGATCCATCGCTGATCCGATGCGATGGAGGATGGACGTGTGATGAAGGACTCTCTCCTCCATCGTGGGGGAGAGGGGTGGTCGCTGCTCCTGCTGACTCCATATATCCTGGTGCGGGCTTCTGTAACGTCAGGAGAATGATGGGTGTGGAGTCAGGCGCAGAGAGCAGAAGTTTCACGGGAAAAAATGCTTTAATGTCCACAGTTACAGGTACAAAAATGGGTGAAGCCAAAACACAGGCGCAAACACAACCCAAAGACCACTGTTACATAAACCGGACAGCGAAAACCCAAAATCAACAATACACCTCCTACGTACAATAACAACAAGCCCGCACAAACACAAGCGGGCTAAAGGAACTTAAATAGTACCCACCCCAAAAACCCAACAAGGAACAGGTGAAACCAATTAGACAAAAACAAACAAAAAGGAAAAAGGGATCGGTGGCAGCTAGTAGACCGGCGACGACGACCGCCGAGCGCCACCCGAACAGGAAGGGGAGCCACCTTCGGTGCTATTCGTGACAATGACACAAGTAATTTTCCCAACAATTGTTTACAGACAGATTATTTCACTTATAATTCACTGTATCACAATTCCAGTGGGTCAGAAGTTTACATACACTAAGTTGACTGTGCCTTTAAACAGCTAGGAAAATTTCAGAAAATGATGTCATGGCTTTAGAAGCTTCTGATAGGCTAATTGACATCATTTGAGTCCATTGGAGGTGTAGCTGTGGATGTATTTCAAGGCCTACCTTCAAACTCGGTGCCTTTTTCCTTGACATCATGGGGAAATCAAAAGAAATCCGCCAAGCCCTCAGAAAAGGACCTTGTGAAGATGCTGGAGGAAACAGGTACAAAAGTATCTATATCCACAGTAAAACGAGTCCTATATCAACATAACCTGAAAGGCGGCTCAGCAAGGAAGAAGCGACTGCTCCAAAACCGCCATAAAAAAGCCAGACTACAGTTTGCAACTGCACATGGGGACAAATATCGTACTTCTTGGAGAAATGTCCTCTGGTCTGATGAAACAAAAATAGAACTGTTAGGCCATAATGACCATCGTTATGTTTGGAGGAAAAAGGGGAAGGCTTGCAAGCCCGAAGAACACCATCCCAACCGTGAAGCACGGGGTGGCAGCATCATGTTGTGGGGGTTCTTTGCTGCAGGAGGGACTGGTGCACTTCACAAAATAGATGGCATCATGAGGTAGGAAAATGATGTGCTCTGTCTGGAGGAATGGGCCACAATTCCCCCAACTTATTGTGGGAAGCTTGTGGAAGGCTACCCAAAACGTTTGACCCAAGTTAAAACATTTAAAGGCAATGTTACCAAATACACATTGAGTGTATGTAAACTTCTGACCCACTGGGAATGTGATGAAAGAAATAAAAGCTGAAATAAATCACTCTACTATTATTCTGACATTTCACATTCTTAAAATAAAGTGGTGATCCTAACTGACCTAAGACAGGGCATTTTTACTAGGATTAAATGTCAGGAATTGTGAAAAACTGAGTTTAAATGTATTTGGCTGATGTGTATGTAAACTTCTGACTTCAACTGTAGCAAGATGATGAAGAAACAATTTCATTGTGTTTCATGCTTCTGCAGCTTGCCTGCTAACGCATGCTTCGGTCCCAACCCACGTTGTGACAACAATGGGAACTTGCCTGCCTGCCCATTTGATCGATGCCAAATATATTTGATTGACAACTAAGAGATGGTAACTGTGGATAACAGTCGTTCAAGTTCAGCATAGCTGTACTTGGGGAAAGCAAAACAAAATATTTTAAAATATTTTAAAAATCACCTTAATTATAAAGTATTGCTGCATCTGTCATCACCTTTGCAGACTAATGTAAGATAGCCAACTATTCCTAATATGATGTAGATTGGATAGTCATAAGTTAGGCTAATAATATATGTATTTTTATTTAACTAGGAAAGTCAGTTAAGAACAAATTCTTATTTACAATGATGGCCTACCCCGACCAAACCCTAACCCGGATGACGCTGGGCAAATTGTGCGCCGCCCTATGGGACTCCCAATCACGTCCAGTTGTGATACAGCCTGGAATCGAACATGGGTCTGTAGTGATGCCTCTAGCACTGAGATGCAGTGCCTTAGACCGCTGCACCACTCGGGAGCCCAATATAACTGACTCACTGTTCGCAAAAAATACTTCTGCTTTTCTTCGCCTTTCTTTGCACACATCCAGAGCTCTGCCCCAGCTAGAGTGACATTTTTTTGGTAGATCCGAGAAAAATCGGTAACTGTTTTTGCCTTTTATAAACTTATTTCATTCAATTCTACGACTCTTTACCTTCACGACTGGAGACACTAGTAGAATCTTTAATACCCCAAAAATTACAGGGTAGGCTACTCGGCTGACACTGACAAACTGAGATAAATGAAAACGACCTCGTCTTGGAGGAGGAAATTATTGTTCTAAAAAAACTGTCCAGGAGCACGGAGACACCCAATGATAAAGACAGTGAATATGCGCACTCACCGGGATATGGCCGATGCTCTTCGCTATAGTGCCAATAAGATGAGCTACTGTTCACTCAAACTATTGTGAGTTGAGAATTTTGATAGCGTAGCAAAAGACAGGTTTGTTTTTTTCTTTATCCTCTTGTGTTTTTCCAGCGATTTGTATTTTGAAATATTGCGATAGGCTTAGGTCCATTATAGATGCTTTTCACTTACAACTAGCTATTTCATATGCTGCTCGCACTGCCCAAATAGCACGCTTCCCGACTGTTGGTTATGCCCTGACCTTGTGATTTTAAAACAATCTAAAGCAACAAAGAAAAATAATAAGCTAATGATCCTCTGTGGCTAAATAATTTTCTCTGGTGTAGGGTTTTGAAGGATTGTATTTATTATTGTGTTGACCGGAGAAATTATATAACTTTGCCAAGTTCACTTTACTTTAGGGGAAGTGATTCACATTTCTTGCTAGCTTACCAAATGACACCTGCATCTCTAGGTGTAGCCACCAAAAAACGATATGGGAGGAAAGTCTGCCACTCAACCACTCGTCCATCCAATGACATGACATCCTTCCAGCAGCTAGCTAGGCTCTGTGGTTTTAGCTTGCCAAACAAATAGCTACATATTCTCTCCGCACCATGGAAAAATGTGTGGAATTGCAGGAAATTAACTTACAAATGTTTTGCTCGCAAAGGGGGCGTGGTATGGATGTGGGTACGCAAACCCACGAGCCACTGCGACCCCTCATGATGAGTTCTGTTTTTTTGTGACTCCCATCCCAATAAAAGTTGACCATCCCAGCTCTACATAATGACATTTTTTGTCAAATATAACCAATTTTGTAAAACCTCTTATGAAGTTGGTTTTGAAGCATAAACTGTCAATTTTATATTTTTGACTGATATTATCATTGTCTGTTTGTTTCATATTTACAAAGTAGTTAAAACACTGTCAGTTCCACTATAAGCTGCTAGCTAGTAGAAACTAAGACTGGGCTTTGAGGGCCATGCAGCCTTCCGTCACACTGCCTCGGCCTGCAGATTGAATTTGTAAGGCATCTCAATGACACTGAGGCGCAAAGAGGACGTTTACAATTGGCTGGCATTGAAGCCTGCCGAGGATTGACTTTTCCCTGAATTACTGATGAGACTTTTGTGTTTTCTGTTTTGTTTATGTTTTCCTCGGTCAAGAAAAGGGTTCCCACACTATAAAAAAAACTCTCCCAGTGCATAATTGTCTCTGAAAAAGAGCAGGGAGAAAAAATGGTGCACCCATCTTTCAGTGGCGAAGGCCATGTCTAATTGTCTCAGTAAAAAATGAATAGAACGTCTGTAAGGGAGGGGATAGACTCCTGCTGATAGGATGGCCATCAAAGTGCAGTTTTTTTGTTTTCTCGGTTGGTCCTAAATTTTGAGTCCATTTTGTGTTTTGTTTGCAAGATTTTCCTTTTTGGTAGAAGGGGAGGTAAATTCCATCAACACTTTTTTTTTTTCTCCCTGTGGCATTATGTTTTAATGACCTCAGAGGCCTGCTTAGGTTTGTTCTGGACTAATTAGCCTAGGCAGCTGGCGTGTTAACAGCACAGAGGGTCCAGTGTGTGCTGGCAGCCATGCGTTTACCCGTGCCTGCAGTCTAGGGCCTCCCCTCCCCCACTTTCCTCCATCCTCCCCTCCACTCCCAGGCTAGCCCCAGAAAGAGTTAACCTGGAGAAAGTGTGGCCGCACCGTGGCTGGAATCCAGGGCCAAAAATCAACCAGCTGCACACTTAGTCCTTTGATGCGCTGCAAGGCGAGCGGTGTATGTGGAATTGTCAGGATGGGGAGGAACATGACTCCATAGAAAGAGCAGTAATCTTACCTGGATTAGACTGAGAAAGAAATGGAGAGGGAAGGAATGCCAGAGTTGGCGATTTTCTCCATTGCTGGTAAAAATAGCTGGGGTTTTTGGTGGTTACTCAGTTGAGCAGTCAAACAATGTCCTATAGTCCACTGAAAGCATAAAGGCAAGGGGAAACAGATGTTTGAAAGGTATGCCATCCAATAAAAAGGTCTAATTACACCAGTGGAAAGAATTCATGCCTTACTCCTACGTAACCATGAGACGAGAAAGATCAACTCCGGCCCATCCTATGTTCAACCACGCTCCCAAGATTGTGTTATAATAATATTAAAGTGAAAGTCTGCTTCCAAAGCACAACTGGTCATCCATATTTTAATTGGGTCACAGATAACGCTCTAATTAGGCCTAACTGCAAAATAACATATTTGCATTCCAAAGGCAGGAAAAAGTGTTTAAAATGATCCATTTCCCTAAAACAGGGAATCATAACATTCATGGCATACCACACAAGTTGTGTGAAGCTTCCAGGAAAGTCCAGTTGAGGTATTATCTCTGCTAACTGGGGCTGCTATAGAAACTATGGCTGCTGTTTTGTTGAGGATCATGACCTACCCTCTCCCCCTCAGTGTGTTACTGCAAACCTTTCTGAATATCTTACCAGTTCCCCTTTAAGACTTTCCACTGAGTTGTGCTTAGCCCTCTTAGTCAGTGCTATATGCTTTCTCCTAATGTCTTTATCTAGTGTCTTTATCCTAACAGCCAAACCGGTATAATGTTCCATAAAGAATGCTCGGTGTGAACCCAGTCCACCCCTCTAGTCTCTCTCTCTCTCGGCATTGTGGTCAGAGCAGTTTAGTGAGCTGGATTATCCTCCATCTCACCTTCTCCCCAAAAGCGACACCATTTCTCTGTGGTGTCAAATTCTGCCTGTCCCCTTCATATTGTGCTGCCTGCAGTGTTTGTGAAGAGAAAAAGTATTTCACCCAACAATGTGCCAATAATTATTTATTTTTTCATATTGGGAGAGAGAGAGGGAGGAAGTCAGTGAGTCGCTCCACCAGCTGTAGGAAGCGAGGGACTGAATTACATAAATTAATCAAGTGGACACCCCTCCAGGGCAGGCAGCCCTTGGAAGCAGCCTCAGCCCCATCCCCATCTCCGTCTGCACACTCCAAGCTCCCTGGCCACACAGGAAGAGCTCGAGATGGGAACCACACCGTACAGAAAGTATTTGTTTTAAGAGCTTCTCGGCAAAACAATATGCCACACTAATATGGCCGTCACTGGCAGAGCCGTCTGTGAATGCGTAGGTAGTATTTAGACATCAGCCGATATCTGTCGAAGGGTCCTAAGTTTGTATTCACTAGAGCGATCCAAAGTCATCTGTAAGACCACCAGATCTTATAAGTTCAAGTTGCCATTGTTAAATACCTGCTGTGAACAGGATATGCAAGTGTACTGGTGCCTTTGTGCTCAGTTCCTATAGGGTTTTGTAAAGTGCTTGTGGACGACATCGTTTTCATCCAGAGAAGTCAACTTTTCATTATCATTTTTGTGTCTGAGCCACTTCGGCATGTCTCCCACCAAAATAAAGACCTAGGGTTGGTTGGTTGTATGGCGTGATTAACACCCACGTGAACCCACTGATACCTCCATGCAAACCGAAATGGTAGAAGCACACAGTGCTGATCTGTGTAGTGCTCAGTTTCTCCTAGAGTAGAATATGCTCACCATGTCACGTAGGAGTGGCCATCATAAGATGCCACACTACAGAATTTTCAGTCGGACTGAAATATTTCCTGGAGCTTACACCAGTTTGCTAAAATAAAAAACACAGGTCTATTTTCAGTGGCACAGTTTTGTGTAATAGTAATGCCGGGTCGGCTAGGAATTGTGTCGAGTGTAATTGCAGCCTTTTCAGAAATAAGCAGTTCAGTTCCCAGTAAGGAACAGCTCTCTCTTTCTGCTCCTCATAAGACAGAGGCATGCTTTGGCACCACTCCCTATATCCGTTTACTTCATTTTCTAATGCAACCCTTGTGACTGGAATCCTATACTGTCACATTTTATTAATTTAAATATGATATACTCTGCGTGGTCTCCCACTTAGCAGAAATTGTGTTTTTCCCCAGATAGAGATATTGACGGTCATGCTCCATAGTTAATGGTGATCTTTGAATATAAATAGCTTGTCAGTTTGCAGTTAGTTACATATTGAGTTTTATTGATTTTAAATGTCTCCATGATTTGGCTTTGAAACAGTCTTGAAATTAGTGTTCTCAACACAATTAATGAACATGCACCTGTGAAATACTATTGTCATTGTCAGTGCATTCTATCTAGTGTCAGTAACCTGCTCTGACCTGTTTGTGTGTTTTAAATGTACCCCAGGTTATCAAGAATTAGATGTCATAACTCATATTGACGCCTACAGCATCTATGGCAGGGATCATCAACTAGATTCAGGCGCAATACTTTTTTTATTTTCTTGAGCGGATTGTCGGGGGGGGGGGGGGGGGGGGGAACATAATTCCAAATAATTTGTAGACTGCAAATTGACCGCAAGAAGCCCAAACAGATATATTTGACTAAAACATAATAATTTCAAACCATGCTAACTTCTGTATACAATATTATGCTTGGGAATACTGTGGAACATTTCTGAAATTAAATCACTTGATTTGCTGTTTTTACAAAAAAGATTTGTTTTGGTCAGTAAACTTTGGTAGCCAAATAAAATCCCCACTAGTTTCTTTCTGCCAATTGGGGAATCGTGATCTATGGGTGTGGGTAAATGCTTGTGTGTTACAGAACAAGAGCCCGAGGACAAACTCTTTTGCTTGGACAATTGCTTATGCCTAATCAGACAAATGCCTATCAGTTGCCGTTTCCTACCACTGTGCCCTTGAGCAAAGCACCCAACTGCTCCATGCTCATACTTGGCAAAAGCTACTGCTTGGGTTGCCCATCAATATTAAACCCCCCTCCTCTCCGTAAACCCAGGTGATTGACGTGGACGGCTCCAACAGGATGACCCTGCTGGAGGACAAGCTACCCCACATCTTTGGCTTCACGCTGCTGGGCGACTACATCTACTGGACGGACTGGCAGAGGAGGAGCATCGAGAGGGTCCACAAGACCAACGCCATCCGAGAGATCATCATTGACCAGCTACCTGATCTCATGGGACTCAAGGCCACCAGAGTCACTGAGGTCTCCGGTAAGAGAAAGAGGAAATTATGGGGGTTTTATTGTTATTTGGATGTACACAGCTGTAGTAGTGTAAGAAGTGTGTTTTAATTTATAAACTCAGCGAAAAAAGAAACGTCCTCTCACTGTCAACTGTGTTTATTTTCAGCAAACTTAACGTGTAAATATTTATGAACATAAGATTCAACAACTGAGACATAAACTGAACAAGTTCCACAGATATGTGACTAACAGAAATTGAATAATGTGTCCCTGAACAAAGAGGGGGTCAAAATCAAAAGTAACAGTCAGTATTTAGTGTGGCCACCAGCTGCATTAAGTACTGAAGTGCATCTCCTCCTCATGGACTGCACCAGATTTGCCCGTTCTTGCTGTGAGATGTTACCCCACTCTTCCACGAAGGCACCTGCAAGTTCCCGGACATTTCTGGGGGGAATGGCCCTAGCACTCACCCTCCGATCCAACAGGTCCCAGACGTGCTCAATGGGATTGAGATCTGGGCTCTTCGTTGGCCATGGCAGAACACTGACATTCCTGTCTTGCAGGAAATCACGCACAGAACGAGCAGTATGGTTGGTGGCATTGTCATGCTGGAGGGTAATGTCAGGATGAGCCTGCAGGAAGGGTACCACATGAGGGAGGAGGATGTCTTCCCAGTAACGCACAGCATTGAGATTGCCTGCAATGACAACAAGCTCAGTCCGATGATGCTGTGACACACTGCCCCAGACCATGACAGACCCTCCACCACCGAGTACAGGCCTCGATGTAACACTCATTCCTTCTACGATAAACTCGAATCCGACCATCACCCCTGGTGCGACAAAACCGCGACTCGTCAGTGAAGAGCACTTTTTGCCAGTCCTGTCTGGTCCAGCGACAGTAGGTTTGTGCCCATAGGCGACGTTGTTGCCGGTGATGTCTGGTGAGGACCTGCCTTACAAGCCCTCAGTCCAGCCTCTCTCAGCCTATTACGGACAGTCAGCACTGATGGAGGGATTGTGCGTTCCTGGTGTAACTCAGGCAGTTGTTGTTGCCATCCTGTACCTGTCCCGCAGGTGTGATGTTCGGATGTACCGATCCTGTGCAGGTGTTGTTACACATGGTCTGCCACTGCGAGGATGATCAGCTGTCCGTCCTGTCTCCCTGTAGCGCTGTCTTCTGCGTCTCACAGTACGGACATTGCAATTTATTGCCCTGTCCACATCTGCAGTCCTCATGCCTCTATGCAGCATGCCTAAGGCACGTTAACGCAGATGAGCAGAGACCCTGGGCATCTTTCTTTTGGTTGTTTTTCAGAGTCAGTAGAAAGGCCTCTTTAGTGTCCTAAGTTTTCATAACTGTAAGCTGTAAGTGTCTTAACGACCGTTCCACAGGTCATGTTCATTAATTGTTTATGGTTCATTGAACAAGCATGGAAAACAGTGTTTAAACCCTCTACAATGAAGATTTGTGAAGTTATTTAGATTTTTACGAATTATCTTTAAAAGACATTTCTTTTTTTGCCGAGTTTAGGTAGTGACAGTGCGGCGCACAATTGGCCCAGCGTCGTTAGTGTTTGGCCGGGGTAGGCAGTCATTGTAAATAAGAATTTGTTCTTAACTGACTTGCCTAGTTAAAATATAGGTTCAATATTTTTTTTAAGTTCTACAGTATTAAGTATGCAATAATTCTGAGTACTACTATGGTAAATGTTTTCTTATGTATGATGTATTATCACAACTGACAGCTGTAAACAGTCCTTAGAGAGGACAGTACCAGATCTCTCAGGCTGCTGCAGATAAACTGACCATGTCTCTCTTTCCCTCTCTCCCTCAAAGGCACAAACGGCTGTGTGGAGGATAATGGCGGCTGCAGCCACCTGTGTTTCCACCGGCCCCAGGGCCTGCGCTGTGACTGTCCCATGGGCCTGGAGCTCCTCAGTGACATGAGGATGTGCGTGGTGCCCGAGGCTTTCCTGCTCTTCACCAACCGGGCTGACATCCGCTCTATCTCCCTCGGGACCAACTCTAACGACGTTGCCATCCCTCTCACTGGGGTCAAGGAGGCCTCCGCCCTCGACTTTGACGTCTCCGAGAACAGGATCTACTGGACTGACGTCAGCACCAAGGTGAGTGACTCCTTTTCTCTGTCATTCTATTCTAGTCATTCGTGTTAGGGTTTCCATTCAAATTTTGGGGGTTTGTTTTCTGTCATCTGGGTTAATTTAGCTATCGGGATGTTTTATTTATTTAAGCTCCAGGCTTTTTTGGTTCATATTGAGCTCAGACACTGTTGTACAAGTGTCTGACTCAACTCCACTGTCCTCCTTCCCTCAGACCATCAGCAGGGCCTTCATGAACGGCAGCTCTGTGGAGCATGTGATCGAGTTTGGGCTGGACTACCCAGAAGGCATGGCAGTAGACTGGATGGGCAGGAACGTGTACTGGGCCGACACAGGGACCAACCGCATCGAGGTGGCCCGGCTGGATGGACAATACCGACAGGTCCTGGTGTGTAAGGACCTGGACAACCCTCGCTCCCTGGCCCTTAACCCTGCCAATGGGTAAGACTGACTGGGATCCAGCTCATCTGCATGACACAACTCACAGACCTGTCTGACTGACATGAGCCTGGTCCCAGATCGGTTTGAGCTGTCTTGCCAGCTTTGAACGTGTGACAATGACCATAGGAGTTGGAATGGCAAGGTGGTACAAACGGATCTGAAACCAGGCTATGCTGATGTCATCTGTTCACCAGTACCCATAGAGATGACTGTCTGGCTGTCAAATTATTTATGGTCTTTGTTAGAAAGAAATGGTCTTCACACAGTTCGCAACGAGCCAGGCGGCCCAAACTGCTGCATATACCCTGACTCTGCTTGCACAAACGCAAGAGAAGTGACACAATTTCCCTAGTTAATATTGCCCGCTAACATTAATTTATTTGAACTAAATATGCAGGTTTTAAAAAATATACTTGTGTATTGATTTTAAGAAAGGCATTGATGTTTATGGTTAGGTACACATTGGTGCAACGACAGTGCTTTTTTCGCGAATGCGCTTGTTAAATCATCACCCGTTTGGTGAAGTAGGCTGTGATTCGATGATAAATTAACAGGCACCGCATTGATTATTTGCAACGCAGGACAAGCTAGTTAAACTAGTAATATCATCAACCATGTGTAGTTAACTAGTGATTATGTTAAGATTGATTGTTTTTTAATAAGATAAGTTTAATGCTAGCTAGCAACTTACCGTGGCTCCTTGCTGCACTCGCGTAACAGGTGGTCAGCCTGCCAGGCAGTCTCCTCGTGGAGTGCAATGTAATCGGCCATAATCGGTGTCCAAAAATGCTGATTACCGATTGTTATGAAAATTTGAAATCGGCCCTAATTAGTCGGCCATTCCGATTAATCGGTCGACCTCTAATATGGGCTCGTTCTACTATGTTAAAAGCAGCTCTGTGTGTCTCCTCAGCTACATGTATTGGACAGAGTGGGGAGGCAAGCCCAGGATCGCCAGGGCCCACATGGACGGCAGCAACATAATGACCCTAGTGGACAAAGTGGGCAGAGCCAACGGCCTCACCATCGACTACATCGACCAAAGACTCTACTGGACCGACCTGGACACCTGTATGATAGAGTCAACCAACATGCAAGGTAAATGCATACAGTAGTCGAGCTCTTCTCCAACCCCTCTGTAGTTTATGATTGATGATACATGATGAGCATAAAACTCTGTAATATCGCTGTGGTTGACAGCAATATTCATTCATGTCCATTCTCCTTTCCCCCCCTAATATTACTGTACAAATATATCATATTGCTGTGGTTAACATCAATATTCTCAGATCTTCAATAATCCATATATTAATAATCATGTTTCACCCAGGTCTGCAGAGGGAGATAGTGGCTGACGACCTCCCTCATCCGTTCGGTCTGACCCAGTACCGGGACTACATCTACTGGACAGACTGGAACCTGCGCAGCATCGAGCGGGCCGACAAGCGCTCTGGGCTGAACCGCACCATGGTCCAGGGACACCTGGAGTACGTCATGGACATCTTGGTCTTCCACTCGTCTCGCCAGGACGGTGCCAATGACTGCTCCCAGAACAACGGCAACTGTGCCCACCTGTGCCTGGCGTCGCCCGCCGGCTCCCAGTGCCGCTGTGCGTCCCACTACATCCTGGACTCAAACAGCAGGAACTGCAGCTGTGAGTAGAGAAACGACCAGGGCCGGCATTGACAGGGGGTTGTTGAGTTTATGTTTTTAGTTTGGTTCAGTGTTGTATTTAGTGTGTTGGTACAGTCATAGTTTATTCTGTTTTGAGACATATGCACTAATCTCCTGTGGACATTTTACTGTAAGTTGGAAATTGAATCTCTCCGTTAAGACTAGGTGAGTCAGTGTATTTTACAACGTCTTTTCTCTAGAAGGATGTATTGTCTTAATCAAATCCAGGCGTGTCTACAGCCCGTGGCCATACAAAACCTCATAACACTTGTCTGTCTGAATCATACCATGAGTTGACCTCAGACTTTCACTGAGGCCTGATGTGGACAAGTGTTAGAAAGGAGGTTGCTGTGCACATATCACAGACTGAGCATTCCTCTGGTCTTGGCATGGGATGAAGGCCCTGTGTTTCTACATGTCTTTTTCTTTCTTACTGCTGCATACTTCCCTGGCCTCTGTGGGCCACTGATTACTGCATTCTAGTAAGCTGATTACAACATCCTGAGTCATGGAAAGGTTGGAAGGAGAGAGGGAGGAAGAGATATAGAGGGAGGGGACAGAGAGTGAGCGAGAAGGGGAGATTCAAATGTTTGGATTGGGCCTGTTAACCTCTGACCCCTCCCCCCCTCCAGCCCCCTCTAGCTTCCTCCTGTTCAGCCAGAAGGCCTCAATCAGCCGCATGGTTCTGGGTGAGCAGAGCCCCGACATCATCCTTCCCATCCACGTCCTCCGCAACGTCCGGGCCATCAGCTACGACCCCCTAGACCACCTGGTCTACTGGGTGGACGGGCGGCAGAACATCAGGAGGGCCCGCGACGATGGCACACAAGTGAGTCATGCTAATAAAGAGAACCATATATTTACCTGCTTTTACATACACACTTAAAATGCATATAGTATATTGTGTATATTAATGTTTTTCAATTACATTCTAGTTTACATGCATATAAAGTTGAGGGAGTTATAGAACTTAATTTAATTGACGTCAGTACAGCCATCATGCACAAATACATTTGTTTGAACACTCGCATATCTTTTGTCGACAGTGTGAAACCTTTCACAATTATAGGCCCTTTCTCTGATTTAATATCTATCTCCTTCATCCTCTTCCAGTCGTCAGTGGTGGTGTCCACCACTTCCACCCACCTGCAGCAGCCTGACAAACAGCCCCACGACCTGAGCCTGGACACCTACAGCCGTACTGTCTACTGGACTTGTGAGGCCACCAATACCATCAACCTCCAGCGCCTGGACGGAGACGCCGTGGGCGTGGTGCTGCGAGATGAACATGACAAACCCAGAGCCATTGTAGTCAACGCAGAAAAAGGGTGAGGAGGGAAGTGTTGTATCAAAGAGGAGACTGGAAAACAAAGTGCTGCCTGGTTCATACTGTTGCAGCTCGAGGCAACTGTTTTTTATGCAGATAGAGGCAGACTGACTCAATAACTGGATTTAGGGATGGCAACATTTCTATTTCAAATCTCCCAGGCTCGGTTTTCAAATCTACCCCAAATGTGGTGGACTTGGGAATGAAAAACCGAGGGAACTCACTCACTTGAAAGCTTTTGAAAATATACAGGACTTCCAAAATAGTTCAGTGTCCCCTTATGAAATATTTTCAAGTGAGCGATGCCACTTGTATGTGTGTAAATATAGCAGTTGGCTGGCGGGCAGATCAGGGACTGGGTGTGGCACTCTTCCAAGCAGCAGAGTAATTAGTGGGTGATCAGGTGTTTAGTGATGTGGTGTTGACAATTTGACATAGGAGACTCTGTGGAACGGTGTTTATTTTCCTTCGATAGGGCAGGGAAGGAACCACAGCCCCAAGTAAGTATGAGGCTGAGAATGTCAGGCCATGTGTGCAGCAGATGGTTGTGTTTACTGTTCTGCCTGCACTACTTTCTCCTCTCCAGTGGTGCAGTAGTATGGTCAGGGCCGTAGGTCAGGGCCTGGCAGGCTGCACTGTAATTGTGATGCTCATTGTTGATGTGGCCGTCCTCCATGTTACGTTCTATTTGGGGCTCTCCTATATGGTTTGACTTGGATGTGGCGGAGGTAACTTCTCTCATAGGAGTGACCCGGCGTAAACTAATCAACATGAGACGTTTAATCCCAAAAATCTAAAACTGAATATTGTTAGCAATCAGCTTGACAATTTTGATAATTTGACATGATCTTGAAGTTGTTTTTATCCGATTTGAAAGTTGCATTCAGTTGCTTGTCTCTCCATGGGCCTGGAAAGCACTAGATAGACATTGAAGATATTTGGCCGAGCTCAGTACAGACAGTCTCAAAAGGTTACAGGCAGGTTGAAGAGCAGTCAGGGTTCATTTGTTTTCTCCCACTTTTCCTTGAGAAGTGACGGCTTCTACATTTACACTTCAACTGATTACACTCAGACTGATATAAAAAAAAAAATCCCTTTTGACTTGAAGAGGCAGAACCAAACTGAAGAAGCAGAACCAAATTACAAACAGACAAGCGTTTCTTCCTTCAAGTCTTCTCTGTCTAAACAGGTGTTAAGGGAGGTTCTTATCAAAGCTGATAGAAGTAACAAACCGGAAAGGCCCACACAGCCCAATAATAGCCTCTACTCCTCCAGGCTCTGAGAGGGGGGCCAACTGAACAGCCCTGCGCTCTTGTCTACACCCAGCACAGTATAATACAGGCTGCCCTGCCCACCTATCAAAACACATACCTCAACTGTTATTTATCTATCAGTAGATCTCTCTGGCTGATTTCCATGTTGTAGTGTGATTAATATATCTGTCAATGTTGACTAATGTCTAAAATCCTGTACACAGTTGGTGGTTTAAGGTTTGGGCAGCAACTGTTCAAATGTCTGTCAGTGTTGTTTTTTCTTACTGCCTCCATCTCTCCTGTAGGTATATGTATTTCACGACCATGCAGGATCGCTCTGCTAAGATCGAGGGAGCGTCTCTGGATGGGACGGAGAGGGAGTCTTTGTTCACCACGGGCCTGATCCGGCCTGTAGCCCTGGCCCTGGACAACAAGCTGGGGAAACTCTTCTGGGTGGACGCTGACTTGAAACGCATTGAGAGCAGTGACCTCACTGGTGAGTCCCAATGCTAAAGAAGTGTGGACAGCCATTCTAGATCCAGAGCATCAGCACTCAAACACTGCTGATCATCTGAAAAGCTGTTGTTGCTATGGTTTATCAGTTTTGACAGCATTTATTTACATCTCTCATTCTCAGCAGTACCATGGAAAATGACAATGTTCCTCGAATCCAAACACAGTTTGTGGTCTAAAATAGTCTACCCATCTTCCTTAATACGTCTGAAAGCCTGACCTCTTTGGACCCCCCTTCGGGCCAATGAGGAGTCATTTGGACTAAGCATACATGAAATTGGAATGTTATCGGGAAAATAATACTTTGGTTGTGTTTATGAAGAACACAATAGCATTTTTATTAGTTTGTTACTGTAGGCTGTGGAGTGGATGGAATTGTGATATTTTGAAATAGGGCTCATCTCTTCAGTCTTTAGAGTTATTTGGCAATGGTACGTGTTTTTAAAAAAACATCAGAATCTACTTTTTCTGATACTATATAGAAATCAAGTCTTGCCTTCCTGTGACACTACGATGATATGAAAAGGTCACTTTTTCGTGCAAAACAACTGTTTATAACAATTCTGTCAAAACATCAGGAATGCGTTCTTTTTCCATGACAGACTGACCAGGTGAAAGCTATGATCCCTTATTGATGTCACTTGTTAAATCCACTTCAAATCAGTGTAGATGAAGGGGAGGAGACCGGTTGAAGAATTTAGACAATTAAGACATGTACTGTGTATGTGTGCCATTCACCGGGTGAATGGGCAAGACAAAAGATTTAAGTACCTTTTGAACGGAGTATGGTAATAGGTGCTAGGCGCACCGGTTTGAGTGTCGAACTGCAATGCGGCTGGTTTTTCACGCTCAACAGTTTCCTGTGTGTATCTAGAATTGTCCACCACCCAAAGAACATCCAACCAACTTGACACAACAGTGGGAAGCATTGGAGTCAACATGGGCCAGCAAAAGGGGGTGCAACTCAATATTAGGAAGGTGTTCCTAATGTTTTGTACACTGTATGTGTGTTAAATAGACTTATTTTAGGAGAAGTCCAGAACAGAGGGGGGCATGACTTTAAAATGGCAGAGAAATTTCCATTTCAATTCATATTGGCTCAAAAGGATCCCCTTGGCCTTTCTAGTGTTAAATAAATCCCCCTGCCTCTGAAGTCTGGACTAGATATGAACAAGACAGCATCCAGACTGATTTCTCCAGGCCATCTATGCACCATTTATGCACCGACTGTAGAGTTATACAAGAGAGTATCTTTACTTTGGCAGACCATGTTTGGCAACAGTTATTGAATATTAGTCAAACTGGTTTTAGTGATGGTGTCTAAAGTTATTACCTATATTTTCTATGATAAAGTTTAGAACTTATGAAGGAACACCTAATGGTCTGAAAATAAATGCATTTGGGAGGATACACTGTCTTTGATGTGAGATATAGGATAGGGTATCTATTGTTTGGTGTATACTACCCTTGTTCGGAGGTCATTCCTCTTCCTTCTCCCAGGAGCCAATCGGATCGTCCTCCAGGATTCTAACATCCTGCAGCCCATGGGTCTGACAGTGCTGGGGGAGCATCTGTACTGGATCGACAGACAGCAGCAGATGATCGAGAGGGTGGACAAGCTGATTGGGGAGAAGAGGACCCGTATCCAGGGCCGCATTGCCTACCTCACCAGCATTCACGCTGTGGAAGACATGGACCCTACAGAGTTTGGTAAGGCACCTGGAGGAGCCTGTGTTTAGCCACTTCCTATTGCCTCTGATGTTTTCCAAAAGGATTTGTTATCAGCTATGTGTGATGCAGTGCTTTACTACAACAGAGTTCCGTTACTCTCCAGGGGCAAAAACTCAATGTCCACGTCTTGTCCTTCCTCTCCTCCACAGCTTCTCATCCCTGTTCCCATGACAACGGAGGCTGCTCACACATCTGCATAGCCAAAGGAGACGGGACACCTCGCTGCTCCTGTCCCATGCACCTGGTCCTGCTGCCCAACCTGCTCATCTGTGGAGGTACAGCTGCTGTAACACATTCAATAACGATGTGCGATACACAATAACTCAAGTATAACACCAGGCATTGGCTCTGAATCTAAACTCCTCCCCCCTCCCACTTCAGACCCACCCACCTGTTCCACAGAGCAGTTCACCTGTGCCACGGGCGACATTGACTGCATCCCCATGGCATGGCGCTGTGACGGCGTCGCTGAGTGTGATGACAACAGTGACGAGGAGAACTGCCCCGTGTGCTCGGCAATCCAGTTCCAGTGTGACAAGGGCCAGTGTGTGGATGCTCAGCTACGCTGCAACGGAGAGCCAGACTGCGCAGACAACTCCGATGAACAGGACTGTGACAGTACGTTCACTCAACTGACTTTATGCACAATATTGACACATACATACTTCCAAGGTGGCGCAGCAGTAAGACGTTTTAGTCCTATGTAAATAGTCATTTTTTATTTTTTTCGTATACATTTCACTCTTTTTTTTTCATTTTTGAATTAAATATACCTTCCTGCAACCCGCCTCACCCAATGTGGTACGGATCTGCTATTTTTTAGATCTTATAACTGGAATCTCCATCAGCAGCTAGCCAGCTAATTAGCTACTAGCTATTTAGTCATTGTTAGCCACTGCTAGCAGTCTTTCCCTTTAGCTCGGACTCCAGACGCTTTAGCCCGGATAATACCTGCCAGTCTGCACAGCGCAATATCAGCCCTGAGCATATCAGACTTCTTTTTTTCCCACTACATCACCGGATTCCTGCCGCAAGCTCTGGACCATTACACCGGATCTTTGCAGCTAGCTAGTTGCTACTGAGTGGCTATTGTAGCTAACGCCCTTGTCCAGAAGCATGCACCAGTTAGCCTCGAGCTAGGCCCATCTCCCGGCTAGCAAACGAAGTACACCAACTACAATACCTCTCTTGCCAATTGGCAAGGACCCTTTGTCGACACTGAGCCCCACCAATCTTTCACCACTGGTCTGCTGATGTAAATCAGCCGATGTGCTCTCACCCGTGGATGTTGGTGATGATCCATCTGCTAGCCCCGGGCCCGCTAGCTTCCTGAACGCCATGTCTCCCGCTCGCCTAGCATAGTAATCGACTACCGAACGGCTCCCTGTTTCATCGGAACCTATGATCACTCGGCTACACAGCTGATGCCTGCTGGACTGTTCATTAACACAGTACTTCATTTTCTTTATCTGTCGGCCCCAGCCTCGAACTCAGGCCCTGTGTGTAGCTAACTGACCCTCTCTGCCCATTCATCGCCATTTACCCGTTGTTGTTGTCCTAGCTGTTTACCCGTTGTCTCACACGTTGTTGCCTTAGCTCTCCCAATCAACACCTGTGATTGCTTTATGCCTTTCTCTAATGTCAATATGCCTTGTATACTGTTTAGGGTAGCTCTCATTGTTTTATTTTACTGCGGAGCCCCTAGTCCTGCTCAACATGCCTCAGATAGCCCCCTTGTCCCACCCCCCACACATGCGGAGACCGCACCTAGCTTAACTGGCGCCCCCAGAGACAAAACCTCTCTCATCGTCACTCAATGCCTAGGTTTACCCCCACTGTACTCGCACCCAACCATACCCGTCTGTACACTATGCCCTGAATCTACCCTACCACGCCCAGAAATCTGCTCCTTTTATTCTCTGTTTCCAAACCACAAGATGACCCTTATAGCCTTTTCAAACAGACATTTGCATCCTGCAGCACTAATTCCAAAAAGTTTTGGGACACTAAAGTCCATGGAGAATAAGAGTACCTCCTCCTAGCTGCCCACTGCACTGAGACTAGGAAGCACTTTTCACCACTGATGAATCCATGGTAATCGAGAATTTCAAGAGGCATTTCTCTACGGCTGGCCATGCTTTCCACCTGGCTACCCCAGCCAACAGCTTTGCACCCCCCGGGTCTGAAAATAAATGAACCCAACAGCAACTGGCCCAAGCCCCCCTACCCACTTCAACCAAATGTTTTGAAAGAGCTGCAAAATCTGGACCCATACAAATCAGCTGGGCTAGACAATCTGGACCCTCTCTTCTAAAAATGATCTGCTGCCATTGTTGCAGCCCCTATTACTAGTCTGTTCAACCTATCTTTCGTATCGTCTTAGATTCGACCTATATCCATCTTGCCCTGCCTTTCTAAAGCCAAGTGAACAAACAGATCACCGACCATTTCGAATCCCACCGTACCTTCTCCGCTATGCAATCTGGTTTCAGAGCTGGTCATGGGTGCTACCTCATCCAATATTTGTTTTTCTGCTCTTTTGCACACCAGTATTTCTACTTGCACATCCTCATCTGCACATATATCACTCCAGTGTTCATTGCTAAATTGTAATTACTTCACCACTGGCCTATTTATTGTCTTACCTCCTTCATTTGCACACACTGTATACAGATTTTTCTATTGTGTTATTGACTGTACGTTTGTTTATCCCATGTGTAACTCTGTTGTTGTTCTTGTCGCAGCTGTAGGCCAGGTCGCAGTTGTAAATGAGAACTTGTTCTCAACTGGCCTACCTGGTTAAATAAAGGTGGAATAAAATAAATAAAAACACTTCCAGTTCAGTAAACATACACCAATGTCGTAGGGATTAAAGGGCGATGACCTAGTTTTGAAGATTGCTCATTAAGAAATGCTAGCGGGCATGACTAAAGCCAAATGAGTTATCTTGGATGTGGGCGTGTTATGTTCCCATATCGTACCCTTGCAGGTACAGTTTGTCCCTCCTGAGTCACCGTAGCAACAACAGCCACTTCCTCAAAATAAAATGAATTAATCTAAGAGAAATCAAGAAATCTGTAATTAATTTAAATATTTTAGCTTAGTCACGCAATTTTACATCTAGCTAAGGTGTTTGGTCCAGTGTTTCTCAAGTTAAAAAATGTGTATGGAAAACTAGTCAGTGGGTTTTGGAATATTGACAAGTTGCAGTTGGGATACAAATGCGCTTTGATTGTCTTAATTCTCATTTTGCCCCAAAAGGTGGCCTGCGTTAGTGATTGACACTGTCAAACACATCAGCATGTGGCCACTCCATAAAGGGCTTAGGGCCAAGGGTTATTTCAACATAACATTGGCAACGTGTTGTCTTATGTAAACAAGTCAGAGGCGCTGTGTAATGGGCAGGTCTGTCTCGCTGTCTGGAAGTTCTGGCTGCTATGGTTGGAGAGTGCACAGCTGCTTCTCGTGTTAGTGGGCACTGGGCATGATCGTAATCATACCCAACCCTCCAGTAAGTCGTGACGAACTCACTTACAAAACTCAGTTTTGGACAAGACGGACTGACAAATGATGCTATTTACACTTTGTGCTTAATTTTTACACTAGAATAAATGTTTCTGCTTCATAGAATCAACTTCTCTGAATTTAAATGGCCTAAAGGGCAGTTGACCTTTAATACTGGGAGATTGTACTATCACCACCACCAGCAACCTTGTTGTTTGTATTGATTTGATGATATGCCAAGTCTTGTAACGTGGACTTTGCTCTGCTCTCCTCCCCTCAGCCATATGCCTGCCCAACCAGTTCCGCTGCAACAACAAGCAGTGCATCCTGAAGAAACAGCAGTGTGACTCCTACAGTGACTGTGCTGACAACTCTGACGAGCTCTTCTGTGGTGTGTTTAACTTCACTCAGTCACTTGAGAAAATCAAGGGAGTTCGGAATTTACACTATTGTGTCGTTTATTTTCCAGTAAGGAGAAACCAGTCAATCCATCTATAATACCACATTGATTTAACTGACTACTCATACTTGGCAGCAGTCCGTTAAACCGGTTGTAATGTCTTTTCCCGTCTTGTAGAATTCCTCACTCCCCCGTCAAGTGACGTTCAATCACCATCTCACACCAGCACCATCGGCCCAGTCATTGGCATCATCCTGTCAGTGTTTGTGATGGGAGGGATGTACTTTGTGTGCCAGCGGGTGGTGTGCCGCCGTTACAAAGGTCCCAACGGAGCCTTCCCCCATGATTACATCAGTGGCACCTCACACGTACCCCTCAACTTCATCGCCCCCAGCAGCTCACAGCACGGAACCTTCTCAGGTAAAGGTTGGCTATTACACATCACTGAAAACTGCAGATCAAATGGATGCGTGTATAGATATGGCCTGTACTGTAAAAGGATAGTATTTACATGCTGAAGCAGGTAGTTGCACTCACTGTATTTGACTGTGTTTTGTTGTTTCTTAGGTATCTCGTGTGGGAAGTCTATGATGAGTTCTGTCAGTCTGATGGGGAGCAGCTGTAGTGGGGCACCACTCTATGACAGGAACCATGTGACAGGGGCCTCCTCAAGCAGCTCCTCCAGCACTAAGGGAGCCTTTTATCCACAGGTATGTACCCAACTTCTCTGCCCTCTCTTTGACCTACACGTAGGAACCCAACACCTGTCCTCTCCACGGTGTCTCATACATTATTTCTAAACTGGGGGGAATGTACATGTTTGAACTTTACTGGACACTGGATGATCTCAAAACTTAAGTTTGTAATTTAATGGGTAAGGGTTTGTATTTTATTTTCTGTATTTGCAGATGCTCAACCCGCCTCCCTCTCCAGCCACGGATCGCTCCCTGTATAATGCAGAGATCTTCTACTCCTCTAACAGTCCCTCCACCACCAGGTCTTACAGGTAAGAGATAAGGCACACTTGATCAGTTTCTCTTTATATTATGCAACAGTCAGCTTGATGTAAATTGGCACCTCTTTGCTGTTGTGAAATAAAAAGTATTTTCTCTCCTCCATGCTTGCTCCTGAAAGGCCTTATCTAATGCGCGGTGTGGCACCCCCCACCACCCCATGCAGCACTGACGTCTGTGACAGCGACTACACCACAAGTCGTTGGAAGAGCAACAAGTACTACATGGACCTAAACTCAGACTCTGACCCCTACCCTCCTCCCCCCACTCCCCGGAGCCAGTACCTATCAGCAGAGGAGAGCTGCCCCCCTTCTCCATCCACAGAGCGCAGTTACTTTCACCTCTGTCCCCCACCCCCATCACCATGCACTGACTCTTCATGACACCCAGAGAAATAGCCATGTCTGTAAATAATTTTAAATATAAACAAATGAGAATTATATTTTATTCATTTCCACTGATTGCCATGGGTTAAAGTGGGGATAGAATAGGGCCAGATCAAGTGTGAAGTTGTTGTACAGTGAATTGTATCACTTGTCTTTATTTTTCATGTTTCCCACCCTCGTTTCAGATGGAGTATCCTCCTAATTAGAAGACTTTCAATTTGACTATTCTATTGGCCTTTGACAATTCTTAGTTTTCAGCAAAGTACTTTAGAACTTCCTTCAAACGTACCAATTTACAGTGAAATTTGAACAAGAAGTCACCAATATTGGTTTGAGAAAATATTCCATTCAAATGTTACACTGGTGATGTGGCCAGCCACATTACCATTAAAAATACCAAAATAATTTTTAAAAACTAATTGTACATAAATGTTTCACAACAGCCATGAAATGCTCTTATTAATTGAAATGGTCCTGAGCATGTCTTTGTTTGAGTTTACCAAAAATGTGTTTGCTGCTACTGTACATATATACTTTACTCTGAATTATGAGAACACCCAACAAAACAATTACAATTTGACAATAGATCATTAAGCTGTTTTAACTGTTTCAATTAATAACATTATTATTTTTTGTGTAGAATTTTGTGTAGAACAGTATGTATACATGTTAATTGTTTTGAAGGAGTGCTTATGGAATAACTCATAAGACCAGCTTCATCGTTGATGCATTTATCAACCAGAAATGACAAGGTTTTGCACAACCTTTTAACTATTATGAATCTCTTATGCAATGTCCATGTGACATACTAGACTGACTATTCCCATTTATTGAAACAATTATACTGTTTTTATTTCAGCTTTTGTCAATGAGACAAATGTCTGTAGTTTAGTAAAAGCTATTCCATCTTTTCTAAACTATGTTTGTAGATTCAATTGTAGTGAAACCCTCACTATCGTCACAAACCTTTCAACTTAACTATAGATTGAATTTCATCAGTGGTGAATATCATGCACCTGTAAAATCATGGCTCCATTATATTGTCTCACTTTGAAGATTGGCAACATTGTCAAACTGAGCACTTCCTTAAATGAACTATCCAACCAGTTAAGAAATGTGAACAGTGAATGTAAAATTACATAGAGGGAAATGTATATTGAATTCATACCTCTTGTGCTTGTTTTCTGAGCTTTTTCTCTGCCATTTGTATATTTGTGTATAGGCAATTAACCATGGTGCTGACAAGTGAAATTAAATCATATGATCAAAAGTGTCAGGCTTCCATCTGTATGTTGAACACCTCTGGCTTCTAGCAGAGGTTGTACAGGTTCCTCAGACCTCCACAACACAACCTGCTGCCCTGCCCATTTCAAGCCATGTCCTTACTGGATAGGGACAACTCCAGCTGTACTTCATTGTGCCAGTATGTAGATGCTCCCCAAACAAACCTGTGTTTTGTGTTTAAATGCCTTGTGTAATTTACACTTGTGACAATTTTTGTATCAAAAGCATTTTTATATAATAAAGGTTCTATTTTAAGGAATACTTGTGTGCCTAATTTTTGTCAAAGGCAAAGGGTGGCTACTTTGAACAATCTAAAATATTTTGATTTAACACTTTTTTGGTTACTACATGATTCCATGTGTTATTTCCTAGTTTTAATGTCTTAACTATTATTGTACAATGTAGAAAATAGTAAAAATAAAAACCCTTGAATGAGTAGGTGTCCAAACTTTTGACTGGTACTGTATATATTGTAATATTAATTTGTTGCATGGAAAACGTTTTTGGTGATCCAAATAGGGCTCACATTTTCTATTGCGATACTATTAACTATACTGGTTATGCGAGTGAATCATAGCTAAATGCTGCCACCACGTGTAGAAAAGTTGGAATAAGGAACGTCATCCTTATCTATTTTTCAGGTCTCTTTTTTTACTTTTTACAAGTGGGCATCCATGTCAAAAAATCATATCAATCTAGCCAAGTAAAGTCTAGTTATGGCCAGAATATTTTGAGTGAGGACTGAAGGCAGCAGGTGTGTTGTATGGGCTGTCCTAAAGACATCCCTAGAGCAATTGCTGCTGCTTATAAACTTCTCCAGCATAGCACATCAGTCTGCAGTTCAAATAAGAAGATATATAAATATCTGTGTTCCACTAATGCTGAGCCAGTGTGGTATGTCAACCCCAAACAATAACAACCTGTGTAAAAGCTGCTGTCACTGTGACCCCTATTAGGAAGGATTACAGACTGGACATGGAAAACTCCTTGAAACTTTGGTTTTACATACCCAAGGCATGAGAGTTGCAAAGGAAACTATGTATGAGGAAACATAGCTATTCAATGTCTCTGACGTTCCTATTTTGGTGTACAGTACATTGCAGAAATAGTTGTGCATGCGTGAAAGACTCCTGTGAAACTTCTGAACAGGTTGATTAAGGAGAACAAACAACGATATAAGAGTATTGCATTTGGTGGCTGGCATTAGAGATTACTAACAGTGAATGGAGAGCAGTTTAGAGGACCGCTATACTCTTCAGGTGAAGTTACTCAAGTTCTGGTAGGCACTATAGTATTGCCAGCCTAATCTCAGGAGTTGATAGGCTTGAAGTCATAAACAGCACTGTGCTTCAAGCATTGCGAATAGATGCTGGGGAAACGCAGGAAAGTGCTGTTTGAATGAATGCTTACGAGCCTGATGCTGCCTACCACCGCTCAGTCAAATCATAGACTTAATTATAATATAATAAACACACAGAAATACAAGCCTTAGGTCATTAATATGGTCAAATCTGGAAACTATCATTTCAAAAACAAAACGTTTATTTTTTCAGTGAAATACAGAACCGTTCCATATTTTATCGAACGGGTGGCATCCCTAAGTCTAAATATTGCTGTTGCATTGAAGGTTGTGCAATGTGATGTCATAATTATGTACAATTCTGGCAAATTAATTACCGTCTTTGTTAGAAAGAAATGGTCTTCACACAGTTCGCAACGAGCCAGGCGACCCAAACTGCTGCATATACCCTGCCTATGCTTGCACAAAACGCAAGAGAAGTGACACAATGTCCCTAGTTAATATTGCCCGCTAACATGAATTTCTTTTAACTAAATATGCAGGTTTAAAAAATATATATACTTGTGTATTGATTTTAAGAAGGCATTGATGTTTATGGTTAGGTACATTGGTGCAACGACAGTGCTTTTTTCGCGAATGCGCTTGTTAAATCATCACCCGTTTGGCGAAGTAGGCTGTGATTCGATGATAAATTAACAGGCACCGCATTGATTATTTGCAACGCAGGACAAGCTAGTTAAACTAGTAATATCATCAACCATGTGTAGTTAACTAGTGATTATGTTAAGATTGATTGTTTTTTAATAAGATAAGTTTAATGCTAGCTAGCAACTTACCGTGGCTCCTTGCTGCACTCGCGTAACAGGTGGTCAGCCTGCCAGGCAGTCTCCTCGTGGAGTGCAATGTAATCGGCCATAATCGGCATCCAAAAATGCCAATTACCGATTGTTATGAAAATTTGAAATCGGCCCTGCCGATTAATCGGTCGCCCTCTACTCTTTACCCACGTGTTCTAGCTCTGGCCCAACCCATCGGTTTCTGGACCAATCAGACCCCCTGAATGTGTTCACATTCAGTGACGGGTTGGGGAGTTACTCAGATCCAGACTCACTGCCAGAGAAGAAACTAGTGTCTGTGGGCATGTAGTAGCATTTGGCCGGAGCAAGGAGTCTAAGTATCCTTTATGTTATCAATTCATAACGCTGAGTGACAATCTTATGCTTGAGTGAATCACAGACCATACTCACAGAAGACACTTATAAGCAAGAAATCCTGCAACTTATAAAATTGTGTGTGTGTGTCCCGCTCAAAGCAAGGCCTACCGTGTGTTCGAAGAATGTTCCAACATAGGGCCTTGCTAAACTATAGTTTAGTTTAATGTAACGTTGTAGATCAGTTACCTAAACAAATCCATCTACCATCTTTACCTCTGCAATGTGTTGAGAAGAAGTCCCGTTATTCCCTGCAGCTGCGTCGATGCGCACTCCACAGAGAGGAGGTTTCACTCTCGCCAAAATCGGTCCAAATAAGACCAATGCGTTTCTATGTCCTTAATTTGAACCTAAACTTGTTACCTGCATTCCCGCCTTTGGGACGACTCCCATTGTTAAGGCGGAAACGAGCGTCTCGTCGTTATATACATATCTCTGCTCTCCATAAAGCCAACCAGCCACACAAACAGCCTTCCCTCCTGCTCCCAGGCGTCCACATCTTCTTCTTCGGTGGGATTTCAGGCGTCCACATGGTCCTGAAGTCAGCCTTTATTAAACCTAAACTGCATTTGCCTTTTAATTGGAATGAAACTATTTTAGTAGCCTATTTTTTTAATTGGTTGAGCTAGTAGCTACCATGCCCAATTGACCCCCCTTAAGGCATCATGGTGCATAGTTCAGAAACATAAAATATATTTTCCTTAAAATATATGTTAAAAATGTCTGACTATTTTCATTGGGAAGGCAGATAAAAACATTTTATTAAAAGCTAGCACTTTTCCATGTGAAAACCGAATCCTACTCATTACTCCAAGTTAACCTACACCACTTTTGTTTTAATGCGACTTTGCCGTCGGCCAAAGCGGGGTACCGGTCTCACGCCCGGGAGGCAGTCCCAGGGATGCAAACTGGCGAGGGCCCAAAAAGGTGACACTTTTTTTGCACTGAAACATGGGGGGGAAAATCCCTGCTAGGGGGAAATGCAGGTTTTAAGCCAGGCCCAGCTACACTTGAACCCTGAATCCACTTGTTTAACAAACAACGCCTCATTTTCACCTAATTCTCTCATTCTGAATTAACCACATACCGCAGAGGGAAAACATTAGTTCACAGATAGTAGTTAGTTTGTTAGCTAGTTTGTCAGTTAACATTTCAAACAGATTGCCAGGGTCCAGTAAGCAACTAAGGCATTATAACTTGAAGAACGGCAAGGAGTCGTATACCAGTTAACGTTAATACATAGCGAATTGGTTAGGTTACTAACGTAATCTGATGTTGTGCTGTCTGACTTTATTAGCCAGCTAATGTTCTAATGTTGCTTAACATTTCTCTGGCTAGCTAACGGATAATTCGATCCAACTAGCAAGATACTTAACAATGCTAACAATACTTGTTCCACCACACTTTCTCCCTCACCTCAAACTTTCCAAATGCCAGTTGTTTTTCGGGTACAGCTCATGAAGTACGCTTCTTCACCTTCTCACCCCTGTCTCAGTGGTCAGGCTTCTCACCTACCTCTTCGTTATCGTTCAGGGGCCTTTAACTGGCAAACTGACGGCTTTCCACTCTCCGCTGTCTTTCCAGAGTGCACGCTAATACTGTAACTAGCAAATTGTCTGTCTCTTATCTCTTCGTGCTGCATTCTGTTGTTATGTGAACGATTGGCTGAGTCTTGGGTACAGCCAGTATTGCTCCAGACGCACATCACTCGTTCGCTTACAGCCAGTAGTGATTCAAAGCCTCTCCCGCCCAAACTTTTCTCATCGGATCTACACGAATCACATAGGTCACCGAATTTTGGAATAAAAACGGCAAATTTCGCCGAAAGGTGACTAGTTTGCATCCCTGCAGTCCAGCTCCAAAATGTATGAAATCACTTTTCACCCAGTGTTAACTCCTCCCACATAATCTAATCCCTTCGTTGTTTTTTCACGCGTTCCACCCTCCTCTATCTGCGGAAAATGGGAGTTTCTCGACGCGCAATGTTTTTTTTACCGCAAAGGAGTGGACAGTATGCAGTGTACAGTACCAAATCACAAGACTGAACTCGCTAGAAGTAGGTCTAATTGGCGTAATTCATAGCCAATAGAGCGCCACCAGTATGTTTGATTGACAGGTAGATACTTCAGTTGTGGTGGGGGAAGGGGTCGTTGAAGTTGATGGAACCGCCATCTTGAAAAGTGTCCGCTGATGGTCTACCTTTTCGCGCCTGTCAGAATCACTTGTAAACATTATTATTTTTTCTTAGGATTTGAATGTTCCTCGCTTTTAATACTTTAGGCTAATGGATCAATAAGCTACATGCCGGGGACTCGCCATATACCGCTGTTTATCGGTACGTACTTGCTAGTTATTCCATGCAGTTCTGAGGAGACACGAACAGCACTGGACCAGCTAAATCGCTAACCGGAGCAACACTAACTTTAGCATTTTCCCGTTAGCTGCCGGTAACGTTGCTACACCGATGTATTTCACTTGTTGTATCTTGTAGTCAATAGTTAAGGTAAGTTAGTGTTATTATGTGGGACTGAAAGTCAACTGGGGTCGATTGAAATACACAATGTTGTTAGCTAACGTTAGCCGTATTTTAGTGTTCGACACCGTTTGTTTTGGCCTGTGCTCTGGTTAGGGTACTTCCGAAAATGCTAACGTTAGCTAACTAGTTTGCATGTTATCAAACAGTGTTTATACCTCTTTCCTCTTTACAGATGTTCTTATGTTTTAGCTAACTAAAGTAGATACCCTAGTTGGAGCGTCAAGTCTTCCAAAAGCACAACCTTGTTGACACCTAAGTCACCTAGCTAGCTAGCTAACCAATATCCGGCTAGGTGGGTAACATTAATGTTTGTTGGCTAGTTAGTTGCTTTTCGGGCAAATATGCTTTGAAGTAGTTAGTGTTAGCTATGTTAGTAGTTTGGAGATACCGGGAAACCACTTTTTGTATTTTGCTAACTTGTTAGTTCTCCAAATCCAGTTAGCCAACTTGGCTAGCTAGCTATCAATTAGCGGTCTATTGATGTTTTGTATGTAACTAGCTAAATCGTCTTGGAATTGTTTTAAGATTCTCCAAGTCACGCGAACTATTGCATTTAGCTAGTTCAGTTTCTGATCCCAATAGTTAACGTTACATAACTAGCTAGCTAGTTCCAGCTTGTCCTGATATATTTCTATATTAGTTAAGTTACCTAGCTTGATAGCAGACTCATAAAAGTATTGTACAGTACGAACACTGGGGAAAACAGCAATGTAACGTATATCTAAACCCTTTGCTCTGGGCAATGTATTACACTTGACAAACAAAAGTAAGCCTATAGCAAAACATATTACCTAGGTTAGATGACACGTTCTAGTTTAGTTTACATGGAACAGTAGCTACAGCTTGTACGTCTGATAATGTGTCCATCATTGGGCGTTATGAACATCTAACCCGTTCATAGCGATAGTTTATTCCTTCTAGATTCTGTGGAGAGAAAAGAGCAGGTGTTTGAACTGGGAACGAAAGTGACCTATATTGTTCGGGAACAGAACTGTTATTTTAAAACCATGGGAACACAAACAAATTAAACAAAATGCTTATGCAAAGCACTGTGAATCATTAACTTCTTCCAGTGTCTGGCTGCCAATTTAAAGTCTTTAGCTGTGTTTGCGGCTTGTAGGCTAGCTGCCCCTCCCTCCGAAGCATAGCTGTAGCCTACTGATGTTATTCAGATAATGGGAAGAGATGTTTAATTAGACAATGTATAAACTTTTTGAATGCTAGTTAGGGATACTATAGTTATCACATTTCACATTGGCTTCATTAACAACAAGAAGGTAAGACGTGGTTTTATCTCTGGTGCCGCTCTGCACACAAAAGCTTGTTAGATAGCTAGTTCAAAGACATTCAAAGTTCCTCCATAGAAGCCGTTCCTCCGTAGGTATAATTCTGTTGGCTTTATTCAGATAATGTATGTCATCACAAGATGCCCAGCGCTTGAAGTCCAGCCTCATCCATCCTCTCACTCTCTCCCCACTTGCAAATTTTCAGTTGCATCTTGCGCCCGACACTTACTTGTCTGTCCATCATCCATGTAAACAACTCACTGAGCTATAGCTTGCCCGCTCCATAGCAAGCTGCTCTATTCGCACTGCGTGATTGGTGAAGTAATTTAATGTCAAACCAAATTGTATTTGTCACATGCAACAGGTCTATTATAGTGAAATGCTTACGTACAAGCCCATAACCAACAATGTCGTTTTCAGAAAATATTTATAACATAAACTAGAGTGGGGGGGGGGGGGGGGGGGAATTACACAATGAGGCTATATTTAGGGGGTACCAAGTCTGTGTAGGGGTATAGCTAAATGTAAAAACAATATGATTTCAGAGGTTTAAAAAAAAAAAAAAAAACATATAAACCGGCACTTGTTTTTGGTTCGAACCGGTTCAGAACTTTATTTTGCTGGTCGGAACAGTGGAACGAGAAAAATTGAAAATGTTTCTGTTCAGAACAAACTATTGGAAATACTTTGCCCCCCCAGGGATAGAACAGAAATTCTTGGATAGGTCATTTTCCACCTGCAAACAGACATTTCAAAGATACTTCCTTAGTTCTCGATTCATTGAAAAAAAATGTATTGCCAAAACAGGTTAGTTGAAAAATCTAATGGTGGAGGTTTGTATGGGGCATTCCTGTAACGCCCAGTAATGGACACCAACTATCTTTGGTTATACAACAGTATCTGGTGTACAATCTGTAGCCAATGAAACAAAATATGTTTCCTTGGGTAACCCCTGAGGTTCAGTTTTACTCTTGTCACTGGTATAGGCATACATGGATATTTGACTGAGTATACATTGTTTTGTACGGTTATGATTTATGACATATTGCATGTTCTTGTTTTCACCCGCTGGGGATTGGCTATCCTGTATTCTTTGAGTGTCCTGTCTTTTTCAACTGAGACTGGGGTTATGCCTTAAATATGCACCCTGCAGAAATCGCTCTGCCATTTCCTGGTTGCTAAAATTCTAATAGTTTGCCTAGTTTAAGTTTGTAGAGAATCATTGTACCATCTAAACCCCTGTGAAATATAGTTTTCATATTCAGCTGTTTGAAGTTGGTATACAAAACACAAAAGTAAAAGATGCAAAAATGAAACTTCAGCATAGAAATAGTACACATACAGTGGGGAGAACAAGTATTTGATACACTGCTGATTTTGCAGGTTTTCCTACTTACAAAGCATGTAGAGGTCTGTCATTTTTATCATAGGTACACTTCAACTGTGAGACGGAATCTGAAACAAAAATCCAGAAAATCACATTGTATGATTTTTAAGTAATTAATTTGCATTTTATTGCATGACATAAGTATTTGATACATCAGAAAAGCAGAACTTAATATTTGGTACAGAAACCTTTGTTTGCAATTACAGAGATCATTCGTTTCCTGTAGTGTTTGACCAGGTTTGCACACACTGCAGCAGGGATTTTGGCCCACTCCTCCATATCCTTCAGGTTTCGGGGCTGTCGCTGGGCAATACGGACTTTCAGCTCCCTCCAAAGATTTTCTATTGGGTTCAGGTCTGGAGACTGGCTAGGCCACTCCAGGACCTTGAGATGCTTCTTACGGAGCCACTCCTTAGTTACCCTGGCTGTGTGTTTCGGGTCGTTGTCATGCTGGAAGACCCAGCCACGACCCTTCTTCAATGCTCTTACTGAGGGAAGGAGGTTGTTGGCCAAGATCTCACTATACATGGCCCCATCCATCCTTCCCTCAATACGGTGCAGTCGTCCTGTCCCCTTTGCAGAAAAGCATCCCCAAAGAATGATGTTTCCACCTCCATACTTCACGGTTGGGATAGTGTTCTTGGGGTTGTACTCATCCTTCTTCTTCCTCCAAACACGGCGAGTGGAGTTTAGACCAAAAAGCTCTATTTTTGTCTCATCAGACCACATGACCTTCTCCCATTCCTCCTCTGGATCATCCAGATGGTCATTGGCAAACTTCAGACGGGCCTGGACATGCGCTGGCTTGAGCAGGGGGACCTTGCGTGCGCTGCAGGATTTTAATCCATGGCGGCGTAGTGTGTTACTAATGGTTTTCTTTGAGACTGGTCCCAGCTCTCTTCAGGTCATTGACCAGGTCCTGCCGTGTAGTTATGGGCTGATCCCTCACCTTCCTCATGATCATTGATGCCCCACGAGGTGAGATCTTACATGGAGCCCCAGACCGAGGGTGATTGACCGTCATCTTGAACTTCTTCCATTTTCTAATAATTGCGCCAACAGTTGTTGCCTTCTCACCAAGCTGCTTGCCTATTGTCCTGTAGCCCATCCCAGCCTTGTGCAGGTCTACAATTGTATCCCTGATGTCCTTACACAGCTCTCTGGTCTTGGCCATTGCTGAGAGGTTGGAGTCTGTTTGATTGAGTGTGTGGACAGGTGTCTTTTATACAGGTAACGAGTTCAAACAGGTGCCGTTACTACAGGTAATGAGTGGAGAACAGGGGGGCTTCTTAAAGAAAAACTAACAGGTCTGTGAGAGCCGGAATTCTTACTGGTTGGTAGGTAATCAAATACTTATGTCATGCAATAAAATGCAAATTAATTACTTAAAAATCATACAATATGATTTTCTGGATTTTTGTTTTAGATTCCGTCTCTCACAGTTGAACTGTACCTATGATAAAAAATTACAGACCTCTACATGCTTTGTAAGTAGGAAAACCTGCAAAATCGTCAGTGTGTCAAATACTTGTTCTCCCCACTGTATATATCTTTCATTCCCGTTGAAATCAAGTCTAAGAAGTGGTAGATCTGTTATAATTCACATTTCTATCTGAATATGGTTGGGTCGCCCACAAAGTTACACATTGTCGCTTTAAATTATGGAAATTGGAATTAAGTGCTCTCATAAGCCTTCTCAGTAGCTGCTCTGTTTTCCAAGGAGAGCAAACACTTTTGCCATACCAGAGGTCTACTACAAAGCAGGATCAATAAATGAGCCTGTTAACTTTGATAAATAATCTGGTTCATCAATGGTGCTACACATGATTTTTTGGGGAGGGGGTGGGTTGTAACAATTTATCTGGCGATAATAGTACAATTATAGTGTTTCACAGTATTACTTACCTGCCAGTGTTGTGATATTCACCTATTGATTTCTCCTGCCGGCGTGGCATCTGTCATAATACTAAAGCTGGTTTGACTAGCTGTTTTATCGAGTGGAAATCGCTGTCATTTCCTGGTTGCTAAAATTCTATGCTGTTCGCTCAATTTCAGTTTGAGAAAAGAAGCACCGACTAGTGTAGGGAATCATTGTACCATCTAAATCGCTGTGAAATATATTTTAATTTACCAAAAATAGCTGGTTTTACAGCTGTTTGAAGCTGGTGGACCAAAACCGAAAGTAAAAGGCTCAAGTGTGAGTTCAGCCTTTTACTTTTGGTCTATCAACCAGATAGTACAATGAATATCACAGCCAACCACAACACTGGCAGGTAAGTAATACTGTGCAACATTATTTTTGTTCAGTATAAGTTGAACTTTAAGGTACTAGACAGGAATTTAAAAAAAAAATAATAATAAAAAAAAATGTTTGCATTGTAATTTCAGAAAATGTCTGGCGCTAATAGTGGAATGATAAACTCAACATGCAATAATTTTACTGAGTTACAGTTCATATGAGGAAATCAATCAATGTAAATACATTTATTTGGCCCTAAACGATGGTTTTCACATGATCAGGAATACAGATCTGCATATGTTGGTCACATACCGTAAAAAAAGAAATGGGCATTGGGATCTCGTCACTTTATTGTTGTGTATTGAAATTGCCATCGATAAAATGCAATTGTGTTCGTTGTCTGTAGCTTATGCCTGCCGGTACCGTAACCACACTGCCACCATGGGGCACTCCACTCGCCCACACAACGCCATACATGGGTCTGCGGTTGTAAGGCTGGTTGAATGTAATGCCGAGTTCTCTAAAATGACATTGGAGGAGGCTTATGGTAGAGAAATGTACATTACATTCTCTTGCAACAGTTCCTGCAGTCAGCGTGCCAATTCCACGCTCCCTCAAAACATGAGACATCTGTGGCATTGTGTTGTGACAAAACTGCACATTTTAGTGTCCTTTTATTGTCCCCAGCACAACGTGCACATGCGTAATGATCATGCTGTTTAGTCAGCTTCTTGCTATGCCACACCTGTCAGGTGGATGGATTATCTTGGCAAAGTAGAAATGCTCACTAACAGGGATGTAAACAAATGTAAGTATTTTGTGTGTATGGAAATTTCTGGAATCTGTTATTTCAGCTCATATCCACATAATTGTCCTGCCTCATGATGCCATCTATTTTGTGAAGTGCACCAGTCCCTCCTGCAGCAAAGAACCCACAAAACATGATGCTGCCACCCCCGTGCTTCACGGTTGGGATGGTGTTCTTTGGCTTGCAAGGCCTCCCCCCCTTTTCCTCCAAACATAACGATGGTCATTATGACCAAACAGTTCTATTTTTGTTTCATCAGACCAGAGGACATTTCTCCAAAAAGTATGATCTTTGTCCCCATGTGCAGTTGCAAACTGTAGTCTGGCTTTTTTATGGAGGTTTTGGAGCAGTGGCTTCTTCCTTGCTGAGTGGTATTTCAGGTTATGTCGATATAGGACTCGTTTTACTGTGGATATAGATACTTTTGTACCTGTTTCCGCCATAGTCTTCACAATGTCCTTTGCTGTTGTTCTGGGATTGATTTGTACTTTTCGCACCAAAGTACGTTCATCTCTAGGAGACAGAACACATCTCCTTCCTGAGCGGTATGACGGCTGCGTGGTCCCATGGTGTTTATACTTGCGTATTATCGTTTGTACAGATGAACGTGGTATGTTCAGGCGTTTGGAAATTGCTCCCAAGGATGAACCAGACTTGTGGAGGTCTATAATATTTTTCTGAGGTCTTGGCTGATTTCTTTTGATTTTCCCATGATGTCAAGCAAAGAGGCACTGAGTTTGAAGCTAGGCCTTGAAATACATCCACAGGTACATCTCCAATTATGTCAATTAGCCTATCAGAAGCTTCTAAAGCCATGACGTAATTTTCTTGAATTTTCCAAGCTGTTTAACTTCTCTGGAATATGTGGGACGGTAGCGTCCCACCTAACCAACAGCCAGTGAAATTGCAGGGCGCCAAATTCAAAACAACAGAATTCTTATAATTAAAATTCCTCAAACATACAAGTATTATACACCATTTTAAAGATAAACTTCTCGTTAATCCAGCCAAAGTGTCTGATTTCAAAAAGGATTTACGGCGAAAGCACACCTTGCGATTTATGTTAGGTCAGTACATAGATACAGGAAAACCCAGCCATTTTTCCAGCCAAATAGAGGAGTAACAAAAAGCAGAAAAAGAGTTAAAATGAATCACTAACCTTTGATGATCTTCATCAGATGACACTCATAGGACTTCATGTTAAACAATACATGTATGTTTTGTTCGGTAAAGTTCATATTTATATCCAAAAATCTGAGTTTAGGCGGGACGCTACTGTCTCACTTGGCCAAAAGCCAGAGAAACTGCAGTGCGCCAAATTCAAATAAAATACTATAAAAATAAAACTTTCATTAAATCACACATGAAAGATACCAAATTAAAGCTACACTGGTTGTGAATCCAGCCAACATGTCAGAATTCAAATAGGCTTTTCGGCGAAAGCAAACAATGCTATTTTCTGAGGATGGCAACATTGTAAACAAAGAGAGAGAAGCATATTTCAACCTTGCAGGTGCGACACAAAACGCAGAAATAAAAATATAATTCATGCCTTACCTTTGACGAGCTTCTGTTGTTGGCACTCCAATATGTCCCATAAACATCACAAATGGTCATTTTGTTCGATTAATTCCGTCGATATATATATATCCAAAAATGTCAATTTATTTGGCGCGTTTGATCCAGAAAAAAACCGGTTCCAACTTGCTCAAACGTGGCTACAAAATATCTCAAAGGTTACCTGTAAACTTTGCCAAAACATTTCAAACTACTTTTGTAATACAACTTTAGGTATTTTTTTACGTAAATAATCAATCAAATTAAAGATGGGGTGATCTGTGTTCAATACAGGATTAAAACAAACTGTAGCATGCTTTCTGGTTACGCGCCTCAAACAAAGTACACTTCACTCGACTCTCGTTCTGAACAGGGCTACTTCTTCATTACACAAAGGAAAAACCCTTAACCAATTTCTCAAGACTGTTGACATTTACATTTACATTTAAGTCATTTAGCAGACGCTCTTATCCAGAGCGACTTACAAATTGGTGCATTCACCTTATGACATCCAGTGGAACAGCCACTTTACAATAGTGCATCTAAATCTTTTAAGGGGGGGGGTCAGAAGGATTACTTTATCCTATCCTAGGTATTCCTTAAAGAGGTGGGGTTTCAGGTGTCTCCGGAAGGTGGTGATTGACTCCGCTGTCCTGGCGTCGTGAGGGAGTTTGTTCCACCATTGGGGTGCCAGAGCAGGGAACAGTTTTGACTGGGCTGAGCGGGAACTGTACTTCCTCAGTGGTAGGGAGGCGAGCAGGCCAGAGGTGGATGAACGCAGTGCCCTTGTTTGGGTGTAGGGCCTGATCAGAGCCTGAAGGTACTGAGGTGCCGTTCCCCTCACAGCTCCGTAGGCAAGCACCATGGTCTTGTAGCGGATGCGAGCTTCAACTGGAAGCCAGTGGAGAGAGCGGAGGAGCGGGGTGACGTGAGAGAACTTGGGAAGGTTGAACACCAGACGGGCTGCGGCGTTCTGGATGAGTTGTAGGGGTTTAATGGCACAGGCAGGGAGCCCAGCCAACAGCGAGTTGCAGTAATCCAGACGGGAGATGACAAGTGCCTGGATTAGGACCTGCGCCGCTTCCTGTGTGAGGCAGGGTCGTACTCTGCGGATGTTGTAGAGCATGAACCTACAGGAACGGGCCACCGCCTTGATGTTAGTTGAGAACGACAGGGTGTTGTCCAGGATCACGCCAAGGTTCTTAGCGCTCTGGGAGGAGGACACAATGGAGTTGTCAACCGTGATGGCGAGATCATGGAACGGGCAGTCCTTCCCCGGGAGGAAGAGCAGCTCCGTCTTGCCGAGGTTCAGCTTGAGGTGGTGATCCGTCATCCACACTGATATGTCTGCCAGACATGCAGAGATGCGATTCGCCACCTGGTCATCAGAAGGGGGAAAGGAGAAGATTAATTGTGTGTCGTCTGCATAGCAATGATAGGAGAGACCATGTGAGGTTATGACAGAGCCAAGTGACTTGGTGTATAGCGAGAATAGGAGAGGGCCTAGAACAGAGCCCTGGGGGACACCAGTGGTGAGAGCACGTGGTGAGGAGACAGATTCTCGCCACGCCACCTGGTAGGAGCGACCTGTCAGGTAGGACGCAATCCAAGCGTGGGCCGCGCCGGAGATGCCCAACTCGGAGAGGGTGGAGAGGAGGATCTGATGGTTCACAGTATCGAAGGCAGCCGATAGGTCTAGGAGGATGAGAGCAGAGGAGAGAGAGTTAGCTTTAGCAGTGCGGAGCGCCTCCGTGATACAGAGAAGAGCAGTCTCAGTTGAATGACTAGTCTTGAAACCTGACTGATTTGGATCAAGAAGGTCATTCTGAGAGAGATAGCAGGAGAGCTGGCCAAGGACGGCACGTTCGAGAGTTTTGGAGAGAAAAGAAAGAAGGGATACTGGTCTGTAGTTGTTGACATCGGAGGGATCGAGTGTAGGTTTTTTCAGAAGGGGTGCAACTCTCGCTCTCTTGAAGACGGAAGGGACGTAGCCAGCGGTCAAGGATGAGTTGATGAGCGAGGTGAGGTAGGGGAGAAGGTCTCCGGAAATGGTCTGGAGAAGAGAGGAGGGGATAGGGTCAAGCGGGCAGGTTGTTGTGCGCCAGGCCGTCACAAGACGCGAGATTTCATCTGGAGAGAGAGGGGAGAAAGAGGTCAGAGCACAGGGTAGGGCAGTGTGAGCAGAACCAGCGGTGTCGTTTGACTTAGCAAACGAGGATCGGATGTCGTCGACCTTCTTTTCAAAATGGTTGACGAAGTCATCTGCAGAGAGGGAGGAGGGGGGGGAGGGGGAGGAGGATTCAGGAGGGAGGAGAAGGTGGAATCCAGTGGAAGCGGTAGGAACTGCAAGTAGGTCATTTAGAAATCTGTTTCCCCAATGAAAATCCATTGAAAATAGTGACCTAAAAAAAAAAATGGTTTGTCCTCGAGGTTTCGCCTGCTAAATAAGTTCTGTTATACTCAGACATGATTCAAACAGTTTTAGAAACTTCAGTGTTTTCTATCCAAATCTACTAATAATATGCATATCTTCTGGGGATGAGCAGCTGGCAGTTGAATTTGGGTATGCTTTTCATCCAAACGTGAAAATGCTGCCCCCTATCCTAGAGAAGTTAACAAGAAATTTGTGGAGTGGTTGAAAACCGAGTTTTAATGACTCCAACCTAAGTGTATGTAAACTTCTGACTTCAACTGTATGTTTTTGGGGAAGAACATTGTTTGCATCTGTGAGCTAGCTAGCTTTTATTAATGACCAGCACTGTAGGTGCACGAGACAACTTTACCAGCATCATAGTGTACGTATCGATGACATATGAAATACGAGTGATAGTCTAATCAATGTGTATTAACTGCGTACATTTATGAACACGTAAAATTATAATGTGCAGTCATTCAGCTCCTGATTGGTCAACAAGCTTATTTGACATGTCAAATAGTGTTATTTGACATGCAAAGACTCAAATGAAATCCTGGTTCAAAATGAAACGACTGAACAATGAAACAGCACAGCAAGTAAGTGAAAGAAATCGGTTTTGATTGTTTTACTGGTAATGGGGACATACGTAAATGCCAACAAAATGCCATCTTTTTGGTCAATGTGGTGTGTGTGTGTGTGTAACCTTTTATTTAACTAGGCAAGTGAGCCTAGTTAAATAAGAACAAACTCTTATTTACAATGGCGGCAAAACCAGGACGACGCTGAGCCAATTGTGTGCCCCCCTATGGAACTCCCAATCCCGGCCGGATGTGATATAGCCTGGATTCGAACCAGGGACTGTAGTGACGCCTCTTGCACTAAGATGCAGAGCCTTAGACTGCTGCGTCCCTGTGTGTTAATTATTTAACTGTACTAGAATGCTTAAAAGGCTGCAAAAATGTTAAATATCGGTATCAGTTTTTTTGTCATGGAAAATATTGGTATCGGCCAAAAATGTCATCGTTGCATCACTATTTAGAATAGATGGAAACCAATGGCTGACAGTGCTTATTGCTGTTTGTGGCACAGGACTTTGTTCAGTCTTCAGTTGTGTTCCTGGTTAATCATAAAATCATTGTTTTACTCTCATTATTTGGTTGCCTATGGTAGACAGAATTAATGCCAGACAACCAATGTTATCCATGTCATTCATTTTGACCTCTGCGTACTGGTGTTTTGAAAATCACATTGTTTTGTATTTCATAGAGCAATGATTTGAGTTGCACACTTTCATCAAAGCATGCAAGTGCCTGGACAGGGGCCAATGTCAATTTCCCCCCAGCCCCCGCTTAGTCTATTAATAAGCTTTTTCCTCTCAGCCATTGATGAATCTGAGGTGCTGGTTTAGCATAAGCCAAGATGGCTGCTATATAACCTTCAACCCTATTTCTCACAGGCTTCCCCACAAGAAAATACTTAGGTTTTTTTTGTACTGAGGGCCTGGTGTACACAGCGGAAAATCTGTATATTTTGAGTCATATGCCTATTGTGTGCATTGAACATATTTCACTGCATGGTTCCTACAGCGAGTTCTTGACATAGTGTTATGTTGCCTCTTAAAGGGGAAATAAGCAGTTGCTATATCAGTTTTTTTTACTTATAAATTAATGTTTTATGTACCTATTGATTCTTGTAGAATGTAACTTAAATGCTTCATGGGATTAATTCAACTGTTGTACCCCATCAGAACCCAACATATAAGCTTTTTTTTTACTCCCATGTTTATAAACAAACACCTATATATATATATATATATATATATATAGCCTCAAAACATGGTTAAAACTATGATTTTGGTATCATAATGGTCAGTCCATGCATCCAAAGCTCTCTGTGAATTTGACTGGTTACATTTTTCTGGCCCCATCTCTCTGTTTTTTTTACCGAAACAGTGGAGGGGAGTTTGCTTTATTGTTTCTGCTGCTGATTGACACTTTAAAGGAAAAATCCACTCGAACTATCGTTTGGTGTAGTTAGTCTACTGTTAACAGTCCAAAAGGGTTTTGCATGTCAAGTTAAGATATTGGACTGATGCAAAATGCATCATGATGATGATGTAACACTTTGCTGCTTAAAAATCCTATAATTTGACTGCTGATATTCCCAAAATGTTTTGCATGCGATTATCACCAGTGGACTAATGGGGGGGAAATACCAATAGGTTGTTTTTGAGTGGTATTTTCCTTTAAAATGTGACAATGTGATTTGACCAAGCCCAGTGTTCTGTGCAAGCAATGACATTGCCAGTATGTTTGCCAGTATGTTTGCATGAGGAGAGGTTTGCTGAGTAGAGCTTCTCTTAACCTGTTGAGGACAGAGGGCGCTGTTTTCACTTTGGGGGAAAATCGTGCCCAATTTAAACGGCCTCGTACTCAATTCTTGCTCGTACAATATGCATATTATTATTACTATTGGATAGAAAACACTCTCTACTTTCTAAAACCGTTTGAATTATATCTGTGAGTAAAACAGAACTCATTTTGCAGCAAACTTCCTGATAGGAAGTGGAAAATCTGAAATCGATGCTCTGTTCTAGGGCCTGCCTATAAATGTCCTTGATATTTATTAGTATACATGCACTTCATACGTCTTCCACTAGATGTCGACAGGCAGTGAGAGAAGAAATGGAGTGTATAACTTGATCTGGGGTCGAATAAAAGCTCTTGGCATGACGTGTCACCAGTTTCCTGTTTTCTGGAGCGCGCGAGAAGGGACCTGGTATTGCCTTCTGAAAAGCTGTCGTTATAGACGACTAATATCTCCGGCTTTGATTTTATTTGATAAATGTGACAATATCATCGTAAAGTATGTTTTTTTTCAATATAGTTTTATTAGATTATTGAAATTTATTCGGGACGTTAGGCGTGTTGCGTTGTGTGCCTTTGTTCAGGAAGGAGAGCTTTGCGCTACTTTGCTAGCTTTCCGTGCTAATTGACTGGAGAAGAGGACATTCTAAAACCAAACAACGATTGTTCTGGACAAAGGACCCCTTGTACAACATTCTGATGGAAGATCATCAAAAGTAGGACCCATTTTATGATGCTATTTCATATATCTGTCGAACATGTGAAATAGTAGTTTGCGCCCAGATTTTGGGCACTCTCTCGCCATAACTAAGCTGGATGTCGTAATGAAGTTATTTTTAGAATTCTAACACGGCGATTGCATTAAGAACTAGTGTATCTATCATTTCCTATACAACATGTATTTTCTAGTAACGTTTATTAATAGTTATTTGGTCAGAATAGTTGAGTGTCATAAAAATATCTGCACATTCTGGGAAAAAGATGCTACGTTAGCACAATGTATAACCACTGATTTCAGCTCTAAATATGCACATTTTCGAACAAAACATAAGTGTATGTATAACCTGATGTTATAGGACTGTCATCTGATGAAGGTTTATGAAGGTTAGTGAAAATTAATATCTTTTGCTGGTTTATTCGCTATCGCTAACGTGCCTATTGCTATCGCTAACGTGCCTTGATGAATGAATGCGGTAGTGTGGTAGGCTATTGTAGTAAGCTAATATAATGCTATATTGTGTTTTCGCTGTAAAACACTTAAAAAATCGGAAATATTGGCTGGATTTACAAGACGTTTGTCTTTAATTTGCTGTACACCATCGATTTTTCAGAAATGTTTTATGATGAGTATTTAGGTATTTGACGTTGGTGTCTAATTACTCTGGCTGCTTCGGTGCTATTTCTGACGGTAGCTGTGATGGTAGCTGCAATGTAAAACTGATTTATACCTCAAATATGCACATTTTTCTAACAAAACATAGATTTATTGTATAACATGTTATAAGACTGTCATCTGATGAAGTTGTTTCTTGGTTAGTTTGGTTGGTTCTTGGTTAGTTAGGTTGGCTTTGTGCATGCTACCTGTGCTGTGAAAAATGTCTGTCCTTTTTTGTATTTGGTGGTGAGCTAACATAAATATATGTGGTGTTTTCGCTGTAAAACATTTTAAAAATCGGACATGTTGACTGGATTCACAAGATGTGTATCTTTCATTTGCTGTATTGGACTTGTTAATGTGTGAAAGTTAAATATTTCTCAAAAATATTTTTTGAATTTCGCGCTCTGCCTTTTCAGTGGAATGTGGGAGGAGTTCCGCTAGCGGAACCCCGGTGCCAGACAGGTTAATGCTTTTAAGTTTTAACAAAAAGTGCAGACACCTTCTGTTTTAGGCAAAGTTGTTGGGATGGTGACAAGGAAGTGCAGTCTTTTCCTACGATGATAGAGAAAAACCATGGTTTACCGGCCCAAATACTTACCTTGTTTGTCTTATGACCTAGGCTAAATATTTGTTTTCAGCAGTTTATCATATTACTTATTTTAGAAATTAATGTAAGCCGAAATTAACATAGCTTAAATTGCTACTTGTTTCAGTAGCACTTAATATTTAACATAATAAATCTCACATAGTAAATAACAAAAGTTGTTTCCAGTGCAGGGAGTAATATGCTCTGATGGCTAAATTCTGTTCTTTCTTTCAGGTGTGCGTTGATCTGTTGAGGCCGAGGTGGTCGTTCTGCTGCATGTGTCCTGTGTCCAAAGGTCTCTCGTCACTGCTGTCTGTGAAGCCTGTAATGGGCCAGAACTCCCAAAGAGCACAAGCATTATTTTATTTTTAACCTCTGGACGGACTCTACCCCAGTCAGGTACGTTTGTGAAGCTATCGGTTTGACCACCTACTTTCCATTTGACTACCTCATCTCAACCCGTACCGTGTACTTTTAGTCACTGAGTGATTTGCCTTATGACCATTTTCCTTCCTTGCAGAAGCATCATGTTTTGGAAGTTTGATCTACACACAACGTCTCACATTGACACCCTCCTGGAGAAGGAGGATGTGACTCTGACTGAGGTGATGGACGAGGAGGATGTCCTGCAGGAGTGCAAGGCCCAGAACCACAAGCTGGTGGACTTCCTGGTGCGGCCTCAGTGCATGGTGGACCTGGTCACCTACATCACACAGGAGCCAAGTGATGATGTAGAGGAGAAGATCAAGTACAAGTGAGTGAGATTCACACACACGGTTTTGAGAATGATTCTGAATATCTTTCAGCTTCCCTTGCGTTCATGTGTTTACGTCATAAGGGAATACCCTTACAACCCCAAGGGGGCAAGCATGACTTGCTAGGCTGTCAATTATACAGGAACTTTGTGTTTTGTGTGGTTGGCCAGCTGTACTGGGTAAATCACCAAATGTTGTATTTGCGCTATTTGCAGGTACCCCAACATATCGTGTGAACTCCTTACCTCGGACGTTGGACAGATCAATGACAGACTGGGAGAAGATGAAAGTTTGCTGATGAAACTTTATGGATTTTTGCAAAGGGAATCTCCACTCAACCCTTTATTGGCCAGCTTCTTCAGCAAGGTCCTTAGCATCCTCATCGGTAGGAAACCAGAACAGGTGAGATCAGTACAGACCGCTAGTCATAATCAGTGTGATTTTTGAAGAGTTTATGACATGCTGTAGTGTCTTTTTAAAGCTTGAGGCGAAGAGTTTCTTCTAAACAAACTATCTCCTGTAGATTGTGGAGTTTCTGCGGAAGAGGGAAGACTTTGTGGACTTAATGATTAAACACATAGGGACCTCCGCCATCATGGACTTGCTGCTCAGAATGCTGACCTGCATTGAACCACAGCAGCTCAGACAAGATGTCTTAAATGTGAGTGTTGGCGTTTTGAAGTTTCTGTCCATTTTCTTAATGATCAATCATCATCAACCTGTAACTTATTCACCCACAGTGGCTGAATGAGGAGAAGGTGATCCAGAGGCTTGTTGATATGGTCCAACCTTCTCAGGATGAGGATGTAAGTTGCATTTCATTAACCATTTGTTTGGAGTACTGTTTCTTCAGACAGTGTCTTTACAAGTCTCTCTCTCTCCTCACGCAGAGGCACTCCAACGCATCCCAGTCTCTGTGTGAAATAATCCGCCTCAGCAGAGATCAGATGTTCCAAGTGCAGGGCTGCTCTGAGCCCGACCCCTTACTGGCCACACTGGAAAAGTAAATCAACAACCTCTGCTTGATTCTTTCAGCGAAGAAAACTTGTTGCTATCATGATATCCAATGTATTACTTTATTGTCCTGGCAAAAGCATGATATTTTATCCCCTCCCCTTTCTCAGACAAGAGACTGTGGAGCAGTTGCTATCCAACATCTTTGACAAAGAGAAAAATGACTCTGCCATAGTCAGTGTAATTCAGATTCTCCTGACACTCTTTGAGACACGAAGACCAGCGTAAGTTCACAATGTCCCGTTTTGGGTTTAATGTTGGTTTGGTTGTCTGGTATAGTGTTTTAAGATACTATTAGTGTTGAGTTGTTAGACTTGTCTGATATGCTGCTCTTTTGTTCAAGTCCTGGTTATTTCTGCATGTTCATGAATGTTGCATTTTACCTAATGATACCCATAGCGGGTGGTAACTGTAACAAAAGGCTTGCAAGTTTAAGAGATTACATGTAACCTCAGGAAACACATTGCGGGTGATAACTGTAAAGTCTATAATACCCCTGGAGACCCATTTATGGGCAGTTACTATAGAAACAAGGTGGCTTTATTCATGTCGGGAATTTAATGAGAAGTGTCTGCCGGTTTGACCATGCACCTCCTTATTGCATTTCCATTTTTGTGTGTTACACTTGCATTCAGTAGTGTCTATGAATCACATTATTATGAAGGCATAAATGTATGAAATCGTGTATTTTAAATGCACATAGTTCTGTCCTTGTGATGCACTTGTCTATTAATGTGTTTTATGTGGACCCCAGGAAGAGTAGCTGCGGCTTTAGCAGTAGATGATGGGGATCCTAATAAAATACTAAATACTTTTTGTCATGTACAGGTTCGAAGGCCATTTGGAGATCTGTCCCCCTGGTATGAGCCACCCATCCTTCTCAGTCAATCAGAGCATTCTGGAGGCTGTCAGGCCCCGGCTCAAAGACTTCCATCAACTGCTGCTGGAACCCCCACAGGTAATACTTTGCATACGTATAGTGTTACACACACAGTAAAAAGTGCACACATTTCTTAGATTAGTAAGCTCGTCAGAGTAGGTTGTCCTTGCTATCCACTTGAGCGAAATATAACTACCACAATATTTTCAATAAACTTATACTACATTTCTGTCTTCGATTTTTTTTTTTTTTTTGTGATCCTGCTATCTCAAACTTGGTTCAACTTTGAGTCATATTTATCTTCAGTGGGTGGTCCTTCTTCTAGTTTACTCTACAAGTGCACTCCAATGGTGGTTTTATTTGCATTACCAAGTTAAATTAATATAGACTGAACGAGACCCTGATTGTTCCTTTCATCCCCACATTTGCAGAAGAATATCATGAAAACCACATGGGGCATGCTGGACCCCCCAGTGGGCAACACCCGGTTGAGTGTGGTCCGTCTTGTCGCCAGCCTCCTGCAGACCAACACTCATATCATCAATATGGAGCTGATCAACCTCAACACTCTAGGAGTCATACTTGTAAGTTACCTGTCTTTTTGTGTTTTTTACTTGTTTTGGCGTACTAGTTTTTCCTACCAAAACCATCACCAGGATCTAGACTTAATGCTGTGCACAGGGTTTTCACTTTCTTTTATGACACTGGTTCCCTTACTACCCCCTTCTCATAACCAAGGTCAACAGGAATGATGCGCGTTTCAGCAACTGGATTTGGGATGTGTAATTAATGGCAATCTTTCTCTCTCCATTTATTCTCAGGACATGTACTTCAAATATATATGGAATAACTTCCTGCATATACAAGTTGAAATCTGCACTGCGATGATCCTAGCAATGCCCCCAGCCCAAAGTGAAAACCCCGAAATCAACAGAGATCAGGACCAAGAGCCTGTCAGAGAAAGCCACCTCATCAAACACGTGAGGCTTTATCACCCTTTGCATCGATGGCATTCATGTCAGACAAGTCAATTAACTGCTTTTTGCTCTGTGTTTTAGCTGTTTCAGAAGTGCCAGTTTATACAGAGAATTCTTGATGCATGGAGCTCCAATGAGAAGGAGCAGTAAGTACTGTTGTCTTTTTCTCATTCCACTATGAATTTAGACCATAATGCTGTTGTTACTAGACCACTGGACTTTGCATATTTTTCAAACTCTCTTGTGAGCTGTTTGGTTTTTACCCTTAATAAGATTCAATGTAGTGTAAGAAATGTCACCATAATGTTCCTATAGGCTTCAATAAGTGTGTTTTTCCGGTTTCAGGGGTGAGGGTGGACGTAGACGGGGCTACATGGGGCACTTGACCAGAATAGCCAACTCAATAGTGCACAACAGCGACAAGGGCCCCAATGGTGCGAAGATACAGCAGCTCATCTCAGGTGAGTGTGCTTTGAGACGTCATCTCCCATCAGAAATTAAGTTGGAGCTCCTAAAAGGAATTACTGTATTGAGGTGGAATAGACTAATCTTGTGTTATTTATATGTGTGACTCATAAAATGGCGCTGGAGAAGAAGGCTGACGTTTTACGTGCCCCCAACCGATTGTTTTTTTGTTCGTTTATTTGCAACTTATTTTTTTACTTATTTTGTACATAATGTTTCCGCTACCGTCTCTTATGACCGAAATGTCTTCTGGACATCAGGACTGTGATTACTCACCACGGACTGGCATAATCCTTTTTTTCCTTTAACGAGTCTGACAAGCCCGGCGCGAACAATATACTGCTTTCTCGGAAACAGGCCCAGATACCTGTGATTTACGTGAAGAGGCGGAGCAAAAGGGGCCGGAGGACGGGCTGCCTTCTGAGAATTCGTAGACGATCGAATAAACCCCCACTGTCTTCCGTTCTGCTAGCAAACGTGCAATCTTTGGACAATAAAATAAATTACCTACGCGAAAGATGAATCTACCAACGGGATATTCAAAACTGTAATATATTATGCTTCACGGAGACGTGGCTGAACGACGACACTATCAACATACAGTTGGCTGGTTATACGCTGCACTGGCAGGATAGAACCGCGGCGTCTGGTAAGACAAGGAGCGGCGGACTATGTATTTTTATAAATAACAGCTGGTGCACGATATCTAAGGAAGTCTCGAGCTATTGCACGCCTGAGGTAGAGTATCTCATGATAAGCTTTAGACCAAACTATCTACCTAGAGTTTTCATCTGTATTTTTCGTAGCTGTTTACATACCACCACAGTCAGAGACTGGCACTAAGACAGCATTGAATGAGCTGTATTCCACCATTAGCAAACAAGAAAACGCTCACTCGGAGGCGGCGCTCCTAGAAGCCGGGGACTTTAATGCAGGGAAACTTAAATCCGTTTGACCTAATTTCTACCAGCATGTTAAATGTGCAACTAGAGGGATAAAATCTCTGGACCACCTTTACTCCACATACAGAGATGCATACGAAGCTCTCCCTCCATTTGGCAAATCTGACCATAATTCTATCCTCCTGATTCCTGCTTACAAGCAAAAATTAAAGCAGGAAGCACCAGTGACTAGATCAATAAAAAAGTGGTCAGATGAAGCGGCTGCTAAGCTACAGGACTGTTTTGCTAGCACAGACTGGAATATGTTCTGGGATTCCTCCGTTGGCATTGAGGAGTACACCACATCAGTCACTGGCTTCATCAATAAGTGCGTCGATGACCCTTTCCCCACATTGTCTGTGCGTACATACCCCAACCAGAAGCCGTGGATTACAGGCAACATCCGCACTGAGCTAAAGGGTAGAGCTGCTGCTTTCAAGGAGCAGGACTCTAACACAGAAGCTTCTAAGAAATCCTGCTATGCCCTCCGATGAACCATCAAACAGGCAAAGCGTCAATACAGGACAAAGATCGAGTTGCACTACACCGGCTCTGACGCTCATCGGATGTGGCAGGTATTGCAAACCGATACAGACTACAAAGGGAAGGACAGCCGAGAGCTACCCAGTGACACAAGCCTCCCAGACGAGCTAAACTACTTCTATGCTCGCTTCGAGGCAAGTAACACTAAAACATGAATGACAGCACCAGCTGTTCCGGAAGACTGTGATCACGCTCTCCGCAGCCGATGTGATGAAGACCTTTTAAACAGGTCAACATTCACAAGGCCGCAGGGCCAGACGGATTACCAGGACGTAAGTAATACCAACATGTTTTAAGCAGACCACCATAGTGCCTGTGCCAAGAACACTAATGTAACCTGCCTAAATGACTACTGACCCGTAGCACTCACGTCTGTAGCCATGAAGTGCTTTGAAAGGCTGGTCATGTCTCACGTCAACACCATTATCCCAGAAACAGTAGACCCACTCCAATTTGCATACCGCCCCAACAGATCCACAGATGATGCAGTCGCTATTGCACTCCACACTGCACTTTCACACCTGGACAAAAGGAACACCTATGTGAGAATGCTATTCATTGACTACAGCTCAGCGTTCAACACCATAGTGCCCTCAAAGCTCTTCAATAAGCTAAGGACCCTGGGACTAAACGCCTCCCTCTGCAACGAGGTCCTGGGCTTCCTGACGGGCCGCCCCCAGGTGGTAAGGGTAGGTAACAACACATCCTCAACACGGGCCCCTCGGGTGCGTGCTCAGTCCCCTCCTGTACTCCCCATTCACTCATGACTGCACAACTCCAACACCATCAAGTTTGCAGATGACACAACAGTGGTAGGCCTGAAAAATGACAAGACAGCCTATAGGGAGGAGGTCCGAGACCTGCCTGTGTGGTGCCAGGACAACAACCTCTCCCTCAACGTGATTAAGATAAAGGACCAAGCACACCCCCATTCTCATCAACTCGGCTGCAGTGGAAGCAGGTTGAGAGCTTCAAGTTCCTTGGTGTCCACGTTACCAACAAACTAACATTGTCCAAGCACACCAAGACAGTCGTGAAGAGGGCATGACAAAACGTTTTCCAACTCAGGAAACTGAAAAGATTTGTCATGGGTCCTCAGATCCTCAAAAGGTTCCACAGCTGCACCATCGAGAGCACCCCCCTCCCCCTCTTTTACACCGCTGCTACTCTGTTATCATCTATGCATAGTCACTTTAATAACTCTACCTACGTGTACATATTACTTCAACTAACCGGTACCCTCACACATTGACTCTCTACGGGTACCCCCCTGTGTGTAGTCTTGCTATTGTTGTTTTACTGCTGCTCTTTAATTACTTGTTACTTTTATTTCTTACGTTGTTTTTTAACTGCATTGTTAGTTAGGGGCTCGTAAGTAAGCATTTCACTGTAAGGTCTACTGTTGTATTCGGCGCCTGTGACTAATAACATTAGTTTTGATTTGTGTTATTTCAGAGCTCACAGAGGATGACAAAGAGAGATGGGAGGCCTTCACTTCTGGTCAGCTAGCTGACACAAACAAGAGAAACACTGTAGACCTAGTAAGTCTGATCCAGACACCTGTTACTCGATGCCAAAATATGTTTGCAAAGTACACAGAGTATGTACACTGGAAGTTGAGGTGCCAGTAGTGCCAAAGCTGTTTTGAAGGAGGTCTAATGGTTGTCCTCTTAGTAATAAGGTTGTTTGTATTGTGCCCTAGGTGAACACACACCATATTCACTCATCCAGTGATGATGAGGTAGACTTCAAGGACAGCGGATTCCACCAGGATTCCTCTCTACAACAGGTAAGTCTGTAACTGGATGAGACTGTAGACGCACTGCTAAATCTGCATATTTATAGTGTTTGTAATTGTTGATAACATTATTATACTGGACTTATGTCTTGTAGTAGTACTGATATATGATTTAAAAACTAACATTAAACATGTAAGTATGCATGTGCTCTTAATCTTAACTATTAACCAATAGCTACAGTATTAGCCAATTGTTTTGAATTGTAGAACTTGAAGACTTGTAGTGCCAAGACTATATCATTATCGTTGGTCCTGGGTTTGCCAGGCCTTTTCTGATTATCAGATGCAACAAATGACGTCCAATTTTATTGAGCAGTTTGGCTTCAATGACGAAGAGTTTGCCGATCAGGATGATGTCGTGGAGTGAGTACTGATCCTGCATGATGTTTTGTTCATAACCTACTATTACATTGGTTGTGGTTTTTTAATAAGGGTTTGGAGAGGCGAGAGCTCTAATATATTATCTGTTTAACGTTAACAAAGGACTGCAAACCAGTTTCTTTCTCTGTACAAGGTTTAGGTTACATGTTTGCAATTTAACATCTACATATGAAAATAATATGCCACTGTTTGGATTGTGATATCTCTAGTGTGGAGAAATAAAGCTGTAGCTAAATTGGATGCCAGTTTGAATTCGGCAACACACGAGTCAAATTTCTTTATGATTACATTTAACTAGCTATTATTATACAGGTGGTAGACTTTAAATTGGATACATGACTGTAAAGTTCAAAGTGCTTGTCACTGTCAATAGACTGGTGATTTGCTTGGACCAGAGTCTAGACAGTAACTTTGTAATTGCAAAATTCTGTTTAGTTTGGAGTAATTAGCACACTTCTGCCCTCCTCCTCTGTGCCACTGCTGTCTGGGTCTTGTTGTTATGTGGAAATCTGCTGGTGTTTGGGTTCCTGTGGAGAATGGCTGGTGGGGTTTCTGCAAAAGCTGTTTTTATTGTGAGTTAGTGTGCCATCATTGTCCTTCTACCTGTTACTGGGCCTCTGTAGGGAGGAGTCCTGAAGCCATTTTGTGAAGTCATTGTCTCACTAATATAACTAAAATAAACTCTTTTCTTTAACATTTCAGTATTCCCTTTGATAGAATATCAGACATCAATTTTTCCTTGAATACAAATGAAAGTGTAAGTATTTTAATGTAATGTATTATACAATTATATAGAAATGATTGTCCTTTCCAACTGTGCTCTAGGCTAGATGTAGTAAAAATAAAACTGCTACACTAACTCCCAAAACATTGACGTTCACCATTTTTATAATGCTGTACATAGTATTAGCCAATGCTGATGTCTGAAATTCCGTTACGTATGAATATGAAAAAGGTGCACATACTTATTTTCTTTGTTTTTTCCCCATGTACAGTAAATGAAGTGGAAGCAACACACCATATCTTTTTGTGTATCTTGTGCTTTACCCTGGTACTGGTGTTGTCTTCCAGGCAAATATAGCTCTGTTTGAGGCCTGCTGTAAGGAGAAGATCCAGCAGTTTGAAGATGCAGGCTCTGATGAGGAGGACATCTGGGATGAGAAAGATGTCACTTTCGCACCAGAAGCTCAGAGATGTCCTCGGTATGGCAGCGCCTTTTGGCCATATGTAAATTTAAATATCTGAAATGACTAACGTCTTACCTTCTGAGGCCTATTCAAGGCACCTGCTGATTATTTTAATGACTTCTGTCCATTTTGTGACTTGAACCATTAGGAGCTCTGGCAGTACAGATAGTGAGGAGAGCACAGACTCTGAGGAGGAGGATGTGAAACGTGATCCCTTTGAGCCTAACAACGCCAGCTCTGATGACAGAATGGAGGTGGACACGGGTGAGGGTGAGTGATTGTCCCAGACTGACACACTGGGGTTTGGTTGGTGGTTAGGTAGGTAGGTCTGTCTGGTGTGATCTCAAGAAAATGTTGCATGATTTGTCTTGGCTGGCTTTTTTGTGACGGCTGCCCTGTCGTTTCAGGGCCTGTGTGGACAGCTAACTTTGACGACATACCCATGGACACTGGGAGTTCTACGTCGATCGGAGCACCTGCCACCACCACTGCCACAGCCTCCCCTGCGGTCCTACCAGAATCTGCTGGCTGGAGCTCCCCCAATGCTTCCCCTGACACAGCCACGGGCTGGGCAGACTTCTCTAGCAACTTCTCACCAGTCAGGTAAGGGTTCATTCCACCAGCCTCAGTCCCAAGACCTTATGTGGCACAATTGCCACACACATTTCCATATTGTTATCCTCCCATGTACATGCTATATACAAATATGTGGACACCCCTTCAAATTAGTGGATTTGGCTATTTCAGCCACACCCGTTGCTGACAGGTGTAGAAAACCGAGCACACAGTCATGCAATCTCCATATACAAACATTGGCAGTAGAACGGCCTTACTGAAGAGCTCTGTGACTTTCAACATGGCACCGTCATAGGATGCCACCTTTTCAACGAGTCAGTTTATCAAATGTCTGCCTTGCTAAAGCTACCCCGGTCCACTGTAAATGCTGTTATTGTGAAGTGGAAACGTCTAGGAGAAACAAATGCTCAGCCGCGAAGTAGTAGGCCACACAAGCTCACAGAACGAGACCACTGAGTGCTGAAGCACTTAAAAATAGTCTGTCCCCGGTTGCAACACTACCTAGCGAGTTCCAATCTTAACGCTACAGCATACAATTACATTCTAGACAATTCTGTGCTTCCAACTTTGTGGCAACAGTTTGGGGAAGGCCGTTTCCTGTTCCAGCATGACAATGCCCCGGTGCACAAAGCGAGGTCCATACAGAAATGGTTTGTCGAGATCAGTGTGGAAGAATTTGACTGGCCCGCCCCATCAACCCCATGAATTGGAATGCCGACTGCGAGCCAGGCCTAATGGCACGAAATCAGTGCACGGCCTTGCTAATGCTCTTGTGGTTGAATGGAAGCAAGTCCCTGCAACAATGTTCCAACATCTAGTGGAAAGCCTTCCAGAAGAGTGGAGTCTGTTATAGCAGCAAAGGGGGGACCAACTCCATATTAATATTAATGCCCATCATTTTTGGAAAGAGATGTTCGACGAGCAAGTGTCCACATACTTTTGGTTGTGTAGTTTGAATACGGATGGTGGTGACTGGTGTTCAGTTTAGTCCCTTGCCTTTCCATGCATCTTATATTTGAATTTGGCTATTTTAGGAGGACAAATTAAAGACAATTTTTTTTACTTTTGATCTTCCAGCCCCAAAGATCCTTTGAGGAACAATTCCCCAGTAGCGATGGAGACCTGCATAGGGACAGGGGACCCATTGGGTGTCAACGCACCAATGCAGCCTGAAGGTGAGCTTTGCCACAGTGCCATACAGGAATAAGCATTTTACTTCTTACTCATTGATCACTGTGTAATGATGCTATCCCTGTGTGATGTCCCAGTTTCTGACCAGTGGCCAGGGGACGAGGCAGCCCAGCCAGCCAGCTCTCCTGGAAGGAAAGCCGGAGGCTCGGACGCGGAGGAGACTGTCACCACTGAGACGGTCACCAATGGATCCATGAAGGAGACAGTTAGCCTTACTGTAGATGCCAAAACTGAAACTGCTGTTTTCAAGAGGTAAGGCTTCTGATAACACACCATACCCTTTCCCCCTGTCACCAATCCTTCCCTTAAAACACAGCCATTCACCTCACAGTGCATGTGGAATTGACCTCTGTGCCTTGCCAAGTTTTCTCCATACACTGGGTGATTTCCAGCCAGGCAAGGCAGGGACACTCCAGTTGACTTGTATAAATATCTATGTACCATTTACGTATCACCAAATCTTCCCAACCTACATTGCTGTCCTTTTGTTGTTTGAGAAACTGTCCTTCACTTTAACTGCAACACTTACAACATGAGCTTCCTCTTTTTCTCTGGTGTGCGTGTGGCTTCAGAGTGTTGAAATCTTATCGGTATGTACAGCCAATCGGGGGGCAGATGTCTGCTGTGTCTTGTTTTCATGTCAGCCACTGAGTTTTTTTTTAGTTTTAAATGATTAATTATTTTGCCATCTCCATTTGCATGTCTATCTCCGATGTAATGATTTGGTCGTCGCTCGTCGTCAATGATATCATGAAATGGCCGTCGGCCCTCAGGATTAGCCACTCCCAGGCTTTCTGAATTGGCCATTTTCTCTGTGTTGTGGGTGTGGATTGACGAAAGCGGTCTTCATTATGTATCCACCCCTCCCTGTGCTGGTATCTCATTGGCTTCGGTTCGCAGCACATGGCATTGAGGTGGCTGGAATAAACTGGAGAGATGAGTCCTAGACTAGCAGTAGGCCTGTTATCATGCAAAACTCAGCTCTACTTGAAATGAGCTTCATTTTTAAAATTGCATGTAAAAATCAAAGACCTTCAAAATGCCATCTAGGTAGTTGTTTTTAGTGAATACACTTAACTTTGCCAGGTCATTGTGAATTTGTTCTAAATTGACTTGCCTGGTTAAATTAAATAGCCTACCTTACATAACCGCCTCGTCAATGATTATATAACATTGGCTGTAGGACCCAAATACATAATGTCCTGGTGCGTGTTAGTTTTGCATAGTAATCGCGGTGGTTTAATGACAAAAAGCAAGACTGATGACTGACATGAGTTTGATCCATTCAGTGAGTTTCTAAAACAGTCATAATCACCCCATGCTCTGCTCCTCAAAGCAAGCTCACTCTTAAAGAGGTAAACTCCTGTAAGTGGATTGTCAGAGTTTGCTGCTGCTTTCCATTTAGTGTACATTATGATCCTTGCATCCATTTTTAACTGCCAACCACATTTCAACACATTTGTTTACCCCATCGCTTTGTGGTCTTTCTGTCCCATTCTGCATGCGTCAGTCTTTTCTGGCCATTGTCTTAACGGGGGGGTCTGTATATTTAGAAATGGCAAGAGCTCTGTAAATGTGTTCCTTTCCTCTGCAGTGAGGATGAGAAGTCTACCTCAGAGGACACATCTGCGAAGTACACTGTGGGGGAGAGTAGAACACCAGAGAAGGGTGTGTCTGCATCAGTCCAGCTTGCCAGCAACTGTCTGAAACCAAGGTCTGGCTCCATGATCATGCTGTGAACTCATACCTTCACTGGAACGGTCTAGCACTAGTGAGCTGTTTTCAGACATGCTGTTGTACCTGTTCTAATTGTCCACCAGCAGCTCATGAGTTCCTCTAATTTCCTCCCTTTCAGCAGTGCAAAACATTCAGATACAGAAAAATCTAAAGTCTCCAGTGATGCTGTTAATGGTCCTCTAGAAGAAGGAACAGCAATGGACAAAGCCAAGTAAGTGGCAGCTAGAATCAAAGGTTGTGCTGCGGATTTCCACAGTCTGGCATGTCTTATAACTAGTGTAGTCATCCAGTATGTTATATTGTAGCCTCTCTTTCTGCACCCCTACAGAACACAGCAGAGTGTGACCTCACCAGAGGCAGCTGTGAACGGCCCGGTGTGATATGTGGTTCCTGCCAGCCTGTTCCTGCAACTCACAGCTCTCTGCCTGGATCACCAGTAGAGGGCAGTGCGATCCCAGTCAGAGCTGCTGCTGCACTAACTTCACCAGATCAGGACCAGCAATATTCATAATAGGCTATTACAGACAGTTGTACAGAAAGTTGGAACTGAATGAAGAGCGAAATGTAATGGATACAGATTTTTTTTTTTTTTTTGCATTCGTTTATATACTATTGTTCTTATGAGGTTCTTATGAGGTTCTGTCTATCTTGCCACTCAAAGTTAAATAGTAATGTTGATATAGTTAAAATGATTGTATGAATAAAATATTTTATAAAAAAAAATGTATACATTAACAGAAGATTAATAACTGAAATATACCAATTGGAACACTTAGTGTGACCAAAAGCTGTTTTTGATAGGGTTTCCTCCTGTACAAAATCAAAAAATTAAATTTCAACTAAATACAATAGCTGCCATGAAATGTTAATTGGAAACCAATGTTGGTCTATTTGTCAGTACTCTTGTTAGTAGGGATTCAGAATGATTTTAAATATTCAAAGTTTTTTGCCACAGGTATTATTTTGTAAATGTTTCTTGTATCCTTTCAACATGAGCAAGATTTGAAAACCTTTGGTATAGTTTTTAACTTAATTTATTATTAAGGTAGATGATACTAAGAGCCATACACATGGGGTGTATGCATTCCGCAGATTCTGTTGCAAGAAAAAAGAAAAAATTAAGCATTTCTTAACGGAACGGGAGGGACCTACCTGAATTTGTCCAATATAAACTCATTTTAATCTGTTTTGGTTCTTAAGTAAACAGATTGCGTAATGAATACACCCATGTTCTCTCCACCTTGACAACATTAAACTGTACAAACCCCAAGATGAATAACTGTAGAAGATGGTTTCCAGTTGCATGTAGCTAGTGAGTGTTAACACTGTCTGAAGGCTCGTGGTAAATGGGTCCCATTTTAAAACTTTTCCCGTATCACTCAAGTCAACCTTTCTACCTGCAAAATGATGGGGATGTAATGCATATTCTTGGTATTGCTTCAATCATGCATCAACCATTGATTCTTTTTTTTAATAAAAAGGTATCTGTGCCAGCAATGGGAAAGGGATAAACTATTTATATAAGCACTTTTCTACCCTATTTTCCCAGATATTACATTTCACCTTGTATTGTGTTAATCTCAAGATAATTACTCCTAACATGACATTGACTCAGGGCACTGTTTGATTAATCTCCTATCAGGAGACTCCTGATGTCTTACTGTAATTACTACTTGTGACTTGTCTCAACTTGCTTCCAAGGTTATTCAATGGCAAATTCTCCAAGAGTATTGCTCAACTTCTACATCCTCTCACGCCTCCTTGTGAAATAGGTCAGAGTTGAATGAATGTTAATATACGATTTAGTTCATTACATTTACTTAAGCTGTTCTCAGCAGCCCTGATCTATCACGCAGCAGGTAGCCTAGTGGTTCAAGCATTGGGCCAGTTACCAAAAAGTTGCTGGTTCAAATACCCGAGCCGACAAGGTGGAAAAATGTCTGTGCACTTAACCCCAATTCGCTTCAGGGGCATACTACTACTATGGCTGACCCTGTAAAACACATTTCACTACATTTATCCGCTGTATGCGACTAAACAAACATGTCTAAATGCTGCAAGGAGAGGAGAGTCTGTCAGTTAACTTACAATATGTGTAAAGCTAGTTGTTAGTCTGTGTACTTAAAACATATAAATTATATAAAGCCCACTTGAAACACTACTCAAGGGCTAGGTCAGAATGTGTAAAATTCTAGGTTCAGAAGAAAGCAGGGGCACCACATAATCAACCTAGGGATCTTCTTTTTTTTTTTTTTACACCCACCACTCCTCTGAGCTGCACGTCTCAGATTGGGAGCACTGTCCAATCCCAGAAGTTCTGAGACGATCAACTTCACCTTAAAGGCACAATTAAGAGTGGTTGTTTGCTGTACCCAGTACCTATACCAAATTGAGTAAAAATGTATTGTTTACACTTAATCTGACTGAATGAAGAGGTAAAAACAATAGAAAGACCTATACATAACAATTATCAATTGAGTTCTATTGCAACTTTTCTGAGGATGTTGACCATTTAGTTGTCATGCGATTATGTTGCACTGACAGTTTTCAGCAGGTGGCACTATTTCCCAGTGACAGGGCCTGGTTTTCCAAAAGCATCTTAAGGTTAAGTTCATCGTTAACACCTTCGTAGGAGCATCATTAAAAGCCATCGCTACTAAAGTTGCACTTGAAAACGGACGTTATTTACCTACTGCCTCAGACCACTCACAGAACAGTGAAGTGCGTTGTTAGATGTGTTTTTTCCCCCTAAACTGCCAATTTAGACCGCCGGTAACGTCACAACAAAGTTGACTACGAATACAAAGTTGCCAGTGTCTGAAATTGTTATAAACGTGAAGGATAAAAAAATAAGCTTCAAATGAAAACCAAGATGACAGTACCAGGGGCTTAGGCATCAGATTGAGCAACAACAAAAAGTATACATTGTCTTGTTTTGCACGCTTTGTACAAAATAATAAAATGCAGTACTACAGGATATTTCTTAACGTAGCTCTTTATTAGCTAGCTATAACTGGCATGTTCACGTATCGCCAACCAGGATCAAAACTGACCATCACCTAACCATTTGGGTGGTCTTAAAACTTCTTCCTAATAGGGGGCGCCGTTTCCACTTTGGGAAAGAATAGTGCCCAAATTAAACGGCCTCGTACTCTGTTCTAGATCATATGATATGCATATTATTCTTACTATTGGATAGAAAACACTGAAGTTTCTATAACTGTTTGAATTATATCTGTGAGTAAAACAGAACTCATTTGACAGGAAAAGTTCCAAACAGGAAGTGAAAATTCTGAAATGGGTCTCTGTGACAGAGAGATCCTATTCATTTGCCTTGTATTTATGGATATGTATGCACTTCATACGCCTTCCACTAGATGTCAACAGGCAGTAGAATGTTGAATGAGGTGTCTGGCCTGATGTGGGACCGAATGAGAGCTTTTGGAGTGACAGGTCAGCCATATTGGCAGTATTTTGCTGCGCACCTGGGAGCACCATATCATTTTCTGCAATGCGTTAGGTAGACACAAAGAAATGCTCCGTCTGGGACGTTATTGGATACATATGAGAAAAACATCATAAAGATGGATTTTCAACTGAGTTTGACCAGTTTATTCGACTTTTATTATGACTTTTGGAATTTTTCGCTCCATGCGCCAAACCTTCATGGACATGTGCGCTCCACTATGCTAGCCAAAGTTGTTAATTCGACAGAAGAAATGGACATTCTAAAACAAAACAACGATTTATTGTGGAACTAGGACTCCTGGCACTGCATTCTGATGAAAGTTCATCAAAGGTAATAGAATATTTATGATGTTATTTTGTATTTTTGTTGAATATGTGGCGGGGAACAACATGGCGGGGAATGGCTGAGCGCTGTCTCAGATTATTGTATGCTGTGCTTTTTACTAAATTTATTTTTTTAAAGCTAACACAGCGGTTGCATTAAGAACCCGTGTATCTTTAATTATTTGTCCAACATGTATTTTTCAGCAAAGTTTATGATGAGTTTTTCTGTTAGATTACGTGACTCTCCAAAGTAGAGGTTTTAACCAATCATAGCACAGTATGATATGGCGGTAAAATGCATCCAATTACAATTCAGTATGTTTACACATATGAATATTACATCCCCCTTCTTTTAAAACAAAAGAAAAATGTTTACATATTCTAAGCGTTTCATTTGAATACATGCTCTGTAGTTTGAACTCAAGGTAAGTAACCATTTATATTGCATACTATACCAACTGAATCAACATAGACTCTGAAACAATAATCCAACATACTGCTACTTTTCAAACAAGGGATTCTCAGCAACTCAGCTTTCACTGTAGAAATAAAATCTTAACATTTCAAACAAATACAATACCAAAGCATTTCAAGTGAACTTTCAATAACAAGTTTACAGTCTGGAACTCTTTTAGGGCAGCGATCCGCCTACACCCTTTGACATTTCAAAGGTCTAGGACAGCGCTGGGCTTGACCTCTCTTCCTGACCTTGTGCGATATGATGCTGAGCATGCTTCTGTGTCAGTCAACAGCTCTTGTGGTGTTGCAGGTAAGTATGGTGTATATTGTGCTGTGTGTGTGTTTAGTCCATCACGTTCTCTTTCAGGGGAACAGTTCATCTCATCAGTGTGTTGTTCTTTTGTGTTCAGTAGGTGACGACGATTGCGGCGGTACACCGCTCCTTCTGCGGTGCAGACGTGATATGAACGTTCAGTGTCAGCTGGCTGGATGACGACTGCTGGCTTCCAGAGGCCATGCTCTTGGATGCTAACTGACTCTCCGTCGATCAGTGGTGGCAGTGGTCTAGCTGACCTGTCGTAGTATCGCTTTTGTTGTTGTCTCTGTGCACGTTTTCCATGCATTTCCTTGTAGCTGACGACCTCAGGTTGCAGCTGCTGGTTGGTGCTGGGAAGGATTGAGCGAAGTCTGCGGCTCATCAACAGCTGGGCTGGTGATTTGAAGTTGTCAACTGTAGTGTTGCGGTATTCAAGGAGACTGAGATAGGGGTCTCTCTTGTCTGCTTTTGCTTTATCCATGAGTGATTTAGCAATCTGCACAGATTTTTCAGCAAGGCCATTACTTTGAGGGTAATGCGGGATTGTGGTGACATGTGTAAACTCCCATGCTTTTGTGAAGGATTCAAACTCATTAGATTTGTAACAGGGCCCATTGTCAGATATTAAAGTCTCTACAATGCCATGCCTGGCAAAGGCTGCTTTCAGCTTGTGTATCACAGCTGCAGATGTGGTGCTGTGAAGCTTGTCGAGTTCGAAGTATCTGCTGTAGTAGTCCACTGTTACGATGTAGTCCTCGTTGTTCCAAGTAAACAGATCGGTTGCCACGACCTGCCAGGGTCGGTCTGGGATACAGTGAGGTAACTTTGGTGTTTGAGGGGCGTCGTTCAAGACATATGGCGCATTTACCAACAATGTCCTCTATTTGTTTGCACATTCCGGGCCAAAACAAAATGTCCCGTGCTCTCTGTTTGCACTTTTCCATGCCCATGTGTCCAGCATGGATCTTTGTCAAAATCTCTTCTCTGAGACTGGTAGGAATAATGATTTTCTCTCCTTTGAAAATTATTCCGTTGATCTGTGATAGTTCATCACGATGGTTCCAGAATTCTGAGACGCTCTGAGGGCATTTTCTCCTCTCCTCAGGCCATCCATCCTGTATGACTTTCCTCAGCTGTGCGAGTTGCGAGTCCTTTTCTGTTTCTGCTTGGATTTCCTTCAGTTTTGTGTCACTAACTGGTAAGTTGCTGTACACAGTGTGCACTTGCATGTCCATGCCTTCACTGAGGCTGCTGTCCTTATAGGTAAGAAACTTCCTGGAGAGTGTGTCTGCGACAGGGATGTCTTTGCCTGGACGGTGAGTGATTGTGAAGTCATATTTTTGTAGTTGAAGGATCATTCTCTGTAGCCTTGGCGGGGCTGCGGCTAGTGGTTTCCTCATAATTGACTCAAGGGGCTTGTGGTCGGATTCCACAATGACTTGTCGTCCATATATGTACTGATGGAAACGTTTACATCCGAACAGAATGGCGTAGAGCTCCTTTTCAATTTGAGCGTAGTTGATTTCACAGTCTGTGAGAGATTTGGAAGCGTAGCCGATGGGCTTTCCTTCTTGCAGTAGCACTGCACCTAGTCCATACTTCGACGCGTCCACTTGGAGTCTGAGCTCTTTGTCGGGGTCGAAGTAGGCAAGGATTGGTCCTGGTTCTCTCGTGATCAAGTCTTTCACATTCTGGAAAGCAATGTCGTGTTGCTTGTCCCAGAGAAACTCACTGGACTGCTTTAGCAGTTGACGCAGGGGTGCATTAGCATTGGAGAGGCTGGGTGCGAACGTGGCTAAGTAGTTGACCATGCCAAGCACTGTTTCCAGCTCTGCACGGTTCTTTGGTGGCTCCATTTCTTTTATGGCTGAGATCTTCTGTGGATCTGGCTTGATTCCAGTCGCTGTGAGAAGGTGTACGAAGTAGCTGACCTCTGTAGCGCCGACTGTGCTCTTCTCGGGGTTGAGCCGGACTCCTCTCTCGCGGTACCTTTGCAGCATCGCGCGGAGGTTTCGGTCGTGCTCCTCTTTGGTTCGACCATAGACAAGGATGTCGTCCACAATCGCCACAACTCCGTCGAGGCCTTCGTACACTTTGTCGATCTTTCGCTGAAACTCGTCTTGGGCTGAGATAATCCCAAAAGGCAGGCGACGGAACCTGTAGCGTCCAAACGGTGTGTTGAATGTTGTGAGTTTAGATGACTCTTCTGTGAGCTTGATAGCCCAGTAGCCTGATCTAGCGTCCATGACACTGAAGTAGTGTGCTCTGTTAGGATTGGTGTTTATTGCACTATAACCCAATGCTATATCACATGTGATATAATATTAGCAACTGTTAGCCTGGGCGCCTGGGTGTCTGTGTGTGTGTGTGCTGGAAGTAACAGTTAGCCCCAGATAAGTGTGCTGGGAAGCTGTGGTTAGCCTTGAGCGAGAACAGTGTGCTTTGTATGCAGGTGCAAATAGCTCAGACAATGTTGCAGAGCTGTCTGACCTCAGTCTCTGGGGTGAGGGAGCGTAATCTACACAGCAACTGCGCCGGGACACCAAAGAGCGCAAGAGGCTGGGACTAGCCTGAGCGCCGGCGATAGGCTGAGCAGAGTTTAAACCACGCTCAGCCTCTACTGTGATAGGCCAACAGACGGGTTGGAACTCGTCTGTCACAGTATAAGAACAGCTGTTTACTTACATCCTGCCAGTTCTCTGTTCTGCCCTGCGAGGTGATACAGAGAACCCGTATATACGAAAATTGCCTTTACCATTTATCGCTTGAATTTAATAAAAATACTTAAAGTATATTCGGTGACTCTGAATCACATTTTGTCCTGATACCAGATTGAATTGACGCAAATCCCTTATATGGTGACCCCCGACAGTGATCTGGGGAAAGGACTTCGCTGGACATTGGAGTGCCAGCCAATTGACCATTGCTGTCGTCAGACGGTGTCTCACAACTCCAGATGGGTCAACTAAAAAGGTAAGCAGAAACCTATTGTGAAAAAACAAAATTTCTGCACATTGGCATTATCCAAATTTAGTTTTGTGAGACACCTGTTTGACGTAAGTGACCAAATTATATGATTGATAAAATTTGAAATATAAATAACAATAGCTGTTGAATGTAAGAAGTGTGTATTGTGGTGAATGCAATTTTGATTGGCCAAGTATTCAATGATATGACAGTGAATGCAATGTACTAGGCGGGTCAGGGACCTGCTTGTTTGCAAGAGGGTGAGTCAGGTGAACTCACTGGGGTGAATGAAGATTTGATGAAGACAAATCGAATGAATGTGTAGTACATTGGGTATTAAGTCGGCGTACTGATACTAGGTTTGAATGATCTACGGATAATATTACAGGTCAGGGACCTGTGTTGTATTGGAAATAAGATAAGTTTCATCAAGTGACTGTAGTACATTGGGTATTAAGTCGGCGTACTAATAATACCAAGTTTGAATGTCCTGCGGGAAATAAAAGGGCTAGGAGTCCTGCAGACCTGGGGTTCTGCGATTGTATCATTGAATATTGAGGAGGTGTGCATGAAATACGAGAAAAGGGATACAGTATACACTCCCTATTGTGTGTGACTGTGATTAATTTGAATACATATTTGATAAAATGTCTTATATTAGGGATTGTTAATTCTATTTAGTAATAAGTACTATAGTTGAGGAGTTTTTAATTAAAGAGAGCAACAGTGTGAATGTATGTCCCTATGTAAACGCATATCCTGATTTGAACTGTACTAATCTATTTGATAAAATTACTAAACCGGTATATTCAACATTTGGTTTAGTAATTTTATCAAATAGATTAGTACAGTTCAAATCAGGATATGCGTTTACATAGGGACATACATTCACACTGTTGCTCTCAAACAATGTAATAAATGTGGAAAATGGAATCACTTTGCAAAAGTGTGCAGAGCTTACCGTGGAAAAACAGTACACACAGTGAATGAAGATGAAATGTCAATCAAAGAGTCAAACGCTGATGAACTGTTTATTGATTCAGTGACACAGAAAAGTCAAATATCAGAGACAGAGCAAGCCTTGCTGACATAGAGATAGGAACACAAGGCACAAGTAAACATTATTCCTCTGAATAAGTACCACAGCTTGACATCTGAATGCGAGCTACAGCCCACCATGTGCAGACTGACTGGTTATGGTGGTGAACAGCTCCCAGTAAAAGGCACATGCACTTTCAAATGCAAATACAAGGAAAGTGACATGATGTTGGACTTTTATGTTGTTGACACTAAAGCACCTGCAGTGCTAGGTCTTAAAGCATGTTTAGACATGGACCTCATCAAGCTAGTTTTATCAGTGACAGACAATGTACTGGAGGAGTTTGCTGATGTTTGTACAGGAATAGGATCATTCCCAGGAGAATGTACCATTCACCTTGACCCAGACGCAATCCCTGTGGTCTACCCACTGAGAAAGATTCCCCTTGCTCTCCGTGCCCGTCTGAAGAAAGAGTTGGAGAGCATGGAGCAATCTGACATAGTCACCAAGGTTACAGAACCGACTGACTGGGTAAATGCGTTAGTGGTGGTGGAGAAACCACGCACAGGCAAGCTCCGAGTATGTCTCGACCCAAGAGACTTGAACAAGGCTATCAAACGTCGCAGCCGCAGACTTCGCTCAATCCTTCCCAGCACCAACCAGCAGCTGCAACCTGAGGTCGTCAGCTACAAGGAAATGCATGGAAAACGTGCACAGAGACAACAACAACAAAAGCGATACTACGACAGGTCAGCTAGACCACTGCCACCACTGATCGACAGAGAGTCAGATAGAATCCAAGAGCATGGCCTCTGGAAGCCAGCAGTCGTCATCCAGCCAGCTGACACTGAACGTTCATATCACGTCCGCACCGCAGAAGGAGCGGTGTACCGCCGCAATCGTCGTCACCTACTGAACACAAAAGAACAAAACACTGATGAGATGAACTGTTCCTCTGAAAGAGAACGTGATGGACTAAACACACACACAGCACAATATACACCATACTTACCTGCAACACCACAAGAGCTGTTGACTGACACAGAAGCATGCTCAGCATCATATCGCACAAGGTCTGGAAGAGAGGTCAAGCCCAGAGCTGTCCTAGACCTGTGAAATGTCAAAGGGTGTAGGCGGATCGCTGCCCTAAAAGAGTTCCAGACTGTAAACTTGTTATTGAAAGTTCACTTGAAATGCTTTGGTATTGTATTTGTTTGAAATGTTAAGATGTAATTTCTACTGTGAAATCTGAGTTGCTGAGAATCCCTTGTTCGAAAAGTAACAGTATGTTGGATCATTGTTCAGAGTCTATGTTGATTCAGTTGGTGTCGTATGCAATATAAATGGTTACTTACCTTGAGTTCAAACTGCAGAGCATGTTTTCAAATGAAACGCTTAGAAAACATTTTTCTTTTGTTTTAAAAGAAGGGGGATGTAATATTCATATGTGTAAACATACTGAATTATAATTGGATGCATTTTACCGCCATATCATACTGTGCTATGATTGGTTAAGACCACCCAAATGGTTAGGTCATGGTCAGTTTTGATCCTGGTTGGCGATAAATGAACATGCCAGTTATAGCTAGCTAATAAAGAGCTACGTTAAGAAATATCCTGTATTACTGCATTTTATTATTTTGTACAAAGTGTGCAAAACAAGACAGGCAGAACTGAATAAGCGTGTGCGAGCAAGGAGGCCTACAAACCTGACTCAGTTACACCAGCTCTGTCAGGAGGAATGGGCCAAAATTCACCTAACTTATTGTGGGAAGCTTGTGGAAGGCTACCCAAAACGTTTGACCCAAGTTAAACAATTTAAAGGCAATGCTACCAAATACTAATTGAGTGTATGTAAACTGCTGACCCACTGGGAATGTGATGAAAGAAATAAAATCTGAAATAAATCATTATCTCTACTATTATTCTGACAACTCACGTTCTTAAAATAAAGTGGTGATCCTAACTGACCTAAAACAGGGAATTTTTACTTGGATTAAATGTCAGGGATTGTGAAAAACTGAGTTTAAATGTATTTGGCTAAGGTGTATGTAAACTTCCGACTTCAACTGTATGTGATTCGTGTAGATCCGATGAGGAAAGTTTGGGGTGGGGGCTTTGAATCACTTTGGATCACTGGCTGTAAGCGAACCAGGGATGCGCGTTTGGAGCAATACTGGCTGTATCCAAGGCTCAGCCAATCATTCACATAACAACAGAATGCAGCACGCAACTGAAGAGATAAGAGACAACCGAGGAGAGTGGAAAGCCATCAGTTTGCCAGTTAAAGTCCCCTCAACGATATCGAAGAGGTAGGTGAGAAGCCTGACCACGGAGACAGGGGTGAGAAGGTGATGAAGCGTAAAAACAACAGGCAAATAGAAAGTTTGAGGTGAGGGAGAAAGTGTGGTGGAACAAGTATTGTTAGCATTGTTAAGTATCTCGCTAGCTGGATCGAATTATCTGTTAGCTAGCCAGAGAAATGTTGAGCAACATTAGCCAACTTAACTGATCAAATATTTGAGTTTATTGTGTGAAAATTAGCTGGCTAATAAAGTCAGACAGCACAACATCAGATGAGCTAACGTTAGTAACCTAACCAATTAGCTATAGTGTTAACGTTAACTGGTATACGACTCCTTGCCGTTCCTCAAGTTATAATGGGTTAGTTGCTTACTGGACCCTGGCAATCTGTGAAATGTTAACTAACAAACTAGTTAACTAGCAAACAAACTAACTACTCTCTGTGAACTAATGTTTTCCCTCTACAGTATGTGGTTAATTCAGAATGAGAGAATTAGGTGAAAATTAGGCGTTGCTTGTTAAACAAGTGGATTCGGGGATCAAGTGTAGCTGGAGCTGGGCATGGCTTAAACTGGATGCCACTATGGTGAAAGGAACACCACGCACTTTCCCTCTTTCTCACTTTTTCAATAGAGTGGATAAAAAGGGGTATGCCAGGTATACTCTGCCTGAAAGAGATCAATTATGCCAACAAAGGGTATCATTCTCTGCTGGCACATTGTAGAACAGATGACCACAGGCAGAACGTGTACAATGTAATAATGTGCAGTGTAGTCCAAAAATATTGCTTTTGTTGTGTTACTTGACCGTAACACTTGTGTGTGAGTGAGGGGGGATTATTACATTTTTTTTACTCAGTGAATGTTATTTTTGCACACATGTAGCCTTGATCACATTTGATCAATATCTACTATAGTGACCACTATAATAGAGCAAAAATAGAATGTTTGTTTCATTCTATTTCTACTTTAATATGTTTTTTTTCCCCAAGTGCAATATTTAGATGTGTGGTCACACGCGTTCTGTTATAAAGGCTGTCATGGCTAACTGCAATATTAGTGTATTGTTTTTTCTCAACACTGGAGTGTCATTTGCAGTAAAGTCTAGGCAACACATAACATTGGATTGCTTTCTTTAAACTTTTTAGCTATGAGTTAGGTTCACATTAACCACTTTTTATTTTACACACAGACTGATCATGTAGATCATATTATTTGTTGTTTAATTAAAACCTGCATTTCCCCCTAGCAGGGACTTTTTGCATGTTTCAGTGCAACAAAAAAAAAGTGTCACCTTTTTGGGCCCTTGCCAGTTTGCATCCCTGTATATAACGCAACATTTTTGGGTGAAAAACCATCAGTAGAGTGGAAAAAAACATTTCACTTGTTTCGGTACATGCGAATTTAAACGCAAAAGGTATTTTATGTGCACTACATCATCACGAACAGCCTTTTTCCAATTTGATGGAAAAAAACATCTCTGGAGGGAAATGAGCATATGTGGATTTTAGAATATTCGCATGAAAATCTGTCGCCAATTGGATGGAAACCTAGCTATAGGCCTATATATTTAAATTATATAATATAAATATTTTCACATAAAAGTGTTTCCACCAACATTTCTCGCATAATTCATTTTACTGAAAAACAACGATCCCACCTTGTCTAGCGTATTTTCTTTTGTCAACATTTGGAAAGTTTACTGAAAAATTTTCTGTTTCCATTAGGCATGTCATTACATTTTTTATCCGACATGTACTTTACTTGCATAAAAAGGTTGGATGGAAACCTGGTTAAATTTCATGTTTATTCAATTACATTTTATTTTGGCTACTGCCTTAATGGCCATGTACTCTTTTAATCTATTTCAATCTCCACCCGGCACAGCCAGAAGAGGACTGGCCACCCCTCAGAGCCTGGTTCCTCTCTAGGTTCCTGCCATTCTAGTTTTTTTTTTGCTTGCTCTGTGGGGTTTTAGGCTTGGTTTCTGTATAATCTCTCTGGGACAGCTGCTGTTGTAAAAAGGGCTCTATAAATACATTGTATTGATTGATTGATGATTACGTGGCGCAGTTCGAGAAGAGGCCCTATGGCTGGTTTATCAACTGCACGGTTACATCTTTGCCCTCTACATACAGTGCATTCGGAAAGTATTCAGACCCCTTGACTTTTCCACATTTTGTTACGTTACAGCCTTATCAATCTACACACAATACCCCATAATGACAAAGCAAAAACAGTTTTTTATACATTTTTGCACATTTATAAAAAATTCAAAACTGAAATATCACGTTTACATAAGTATTCAGCCCCTTTACTCAGTACTTTGTTGAAGCACATTTGGCAGCGATTATAGACTCGAGTCTTCTTGTGTATGACGCTACAAGCTTGGCACACCTGTATTTGGAAAGTTTCTTCCATTTTTCTCTGCAGATCCTCTCAAGCTCTTTCAGGTTGGATGGGGAGTGTCACTGCACAGCTATTTTCAGGTTTCTCCAGATATGTTCGATCGGGTTCAAGTCCGGGCTCTGGCTGGGCCACTCAAGGACATTCAGAGACCTGGCCCGAAGCCACTGCTGCGTTGTCTTGGCTGTGTGCTTAGGGTCATTGACCTGTTGGAAGGTGAACCTTCGCCCCAGTCTGAGGTTCAGAGCAATCTGGATCAGGTTTTCATCATTTGGCGCACGTGACAAATCAACTTTGATTTGATCACGGATCTCTCTTTACTTTGCTCCATTCATCTTTCCCTTGATCCTGACTAGTCTCCCAGTCCCTGCCGCTGAAAAACATCCACACAACATGGTGCTGCCACCATCATGCTTCACCGTAGGCATGGTGCCAGGTTTCCTTCAGACGTGACGCTTGGCATTCAGGCCAAAGAGTTCAATCTTAGTTTCATTAGACTAGAGAATCTTGTTTCTCGTGGTCTGAGAGTCTTTAGGTGCCTTTTGGCAAACTCCTAGTGGGCTGTCATGTGCCTTTTACTGAAGAGTGGCTTCCGTCTGGCCACTCTTACATAAAGGCCTGATTGGCGGAGTGCTGCAGAGATTGCTGAGGAACTCTGGAGCTCTGTCACAGTGATCATTGGGTTCTTGGTCACCTCCCTGACCAAGGCCCTTCTCCCCCAATTGCGATTGCTCAGTTTGGCCGGGCGGCCAGCTCTAGGAAGAGTCTTGGTGGTTCAAAACTTCTTCCATTTAAGAATGATGGAGGCCACTGTGTTCTTGGGGACCTTCAATGCTGCAGAACTTTTTTTGTTACCCTTCCCCAGATCTGTGCCTTGACACAATCCTGTTTATTATGGAGCTCTACAGACAATTCCTTCGACCTCATGGCTTGGTTTATGCTCTGACATGTACTGTCAACTGTAGGACCTTATATAGACAGGTTTGTGCCTTTCCAAATCATGTCCAATCAATTGAATTTACCACAGATGGACTCCAATCAAGTTGTAGAAACATCTCAAGGATGATCAATTTTGAGTCTCATAGCAAAGGGTCTGAATACTTTTATTTTTAATACATTTGCAACATTTTCTAAACTCTTTCATTATGGGGTATTGTGTGTAGATTAATGAGGGAACGTAACAAAATGTGGAAAAAGTCAAGGGATCTAAAAACTTTCCAAATGCACTGTATCTAGGAAGATAAAACCCAGTAGCTACTATCTGACAATGTATATCAAGTTACTTGGTCATTCTGTGAAAACTGCATCAGACACAGGTCTGTTCTAGGAGCAAGAGCCTTTATAGGACTGACCACTTTGTCCGTACTACTCTCATTACATTTGTACTAATCTGAGTTTTGAGATTTAAAATGGAATATGTTCATCCAACACTTGCATTCAGATTCTCAGCACATTTCATATGAACAAAGTTTAGTACATGAACAGTAGTGAGACCTGAGTGACTGTCTTGCAGGTGACTGTCATCTCCATAGGCTGCTGATTCAGACAATAAAGTTCTCCCAGGATGGCCCCATAGCTCCTGTAGTCTGTCACTAGTGTCAATCTGATCTTCTCCCTGGGCCTCTTGCCTCCAAGGTTTGGGCTTCCTCTAGTCATTTGGAATACAGTATAGTATGGGAATTCACATTCATACACACAGGGTAATGACCACAGAGCGTCAATCAAGCGACGTTGGGCTTGTTTGATGATTAGGGTAGCTGTCAATTCGAGACAACCAGCATGTGGTATTAAATTGGCTCATAAATAATACAAATAACATAGTTGGAAATAGAGACACTTCAAGGTGCAGCTTCCATTTGAATAAACGGAAACCCTTCCATGTAAAGTACAATGTTGAAATGTAAGCAGGTGATGTGTACATGTTATTACACCTCTTGAAGAGTAAGTATCAACCAGCGTCATCAATGTGACCCAGGGAATAAGGATGGGAGCTCTGAGAGGATACTGCTGTCTGTAAGTGTGACAGCTGGCCTACATCATATGCTTTTATGCCCACCGTGCTGCTCCATGACTCACCAAGAGTCATCGTGCTCATTACACACTCTGTCTTCATACAATGTGAAAATTACCTGTCTTGGCACTGTAAATCATTCTAGGATAAGGAGATAAAACCAAATCAAAAGACAACTTGGTAATACAGTAACAAATGGTTGTTTGTGCTTAAAAAATTTGACAGCCTTACTGTTTCAAAAAATAATGTCTAACTTGCTAATGCAGTACTACAATACAGGCTGCCCCTTCTTTTACTACATATAGATTACAATACAGGCTGCCCCTTCTTTTACTACATATAGATTACAATACAGGCTGCCCCTTCTTTTACTACATATAGATTACAATACAGGCTGTCCCTTCTTTTACTACATAGAGATTGTTGTTGCATTCAACATTCCTATTTGAGATTTATTTTTGTATTTATTTTTTCTTCTACTGTCCTTGATAAAGCTTCAACACCAAATTGTCCCTGAGGGTTCTTCAGCTTGCTGTATCAGCCAAATGAGAAATTCAATATAAAGAACATTTAGGGAACATGTTCATTAATGTTTCTGACATTGCATAATACTCCTGTTCTGAAACCAATGCCTTATACTGCCTTAAAAACATGTGACAATTGTACTTTATAATGTATGTACTTTATAATGTAATTCAGTTTTGTATTCAGAGGTAAAGAAACAAAATTTGGTATAGAAAATGGATATACAAGCTGATATTGAAGTGTAAGATCACAAGGCAAGTAAAGGTGTCTCTACAAAGAGGGCTATTATGCCCTGCCTTTCTAAATTACCCATAATTGCAGTGTCACACTGTAATGTGTTGAAATAGCTTACATTATGTTACTTTTTAGGGTGACCAAAATGACAAGTGATTAACTGTAATTTACACATATTAACGGCATTGACTGTATACTTGATATTGTGTTCTACAGAGTTATAATGGGACGGAGATGGGTAATTAGTTCACAGAGTATATTGGGAAACTACTGGTGAGTAGTAGTCAATTTATGATCAGTCAGTCATTATTTAGTTGCAATGAAAATAATGAAGTGTCATGCCACTGACATTCATTCCCAACTATCACGTTCAGCAGTGATGATTCAAGTTCGTTTTTTGTGTCTGATCATATTACAAAACCAGCTTGATACAAAAATGGGCATGTATGTTCAGAACATTAACCAATTATTACCACAACTTAAACTCAGTAAGATGTTATTCATTTTACACCTTACCTTTTGTAGTACACATTAGTACATACCTTACATATTGGCTGGTAGCCTAGTGGTTAGAGCGTTGGGACAGTAATCAAAAGGTTGCTAGATCAAAAAACTGAGCTGACAAGGTAAAAATCTGTAGTTCTACCCCTGAACAAGGCAGTTAACCCACTGTCCCTAGGCTGTCATTGTAAATAATAATTTGTTCTTAACTGACTTTCCTAGTTAAATCAAAAAAAGAATGAACCATGCCAGAGACAATCAAGTTGTATTCCTTGAAGGTCTTCATTTTCTTGTGTGATGGTGTCTCCAAAGTCAAAGAAAATAAGCTTGGCCACTCAGAAATAACACACATTTTTTGTTGTTGTTGCAAACATGAAAGTAACATGTTCATAATATAGTACAGAAAATAAAACGCTTGTCAATCTAAGGCAAGGGTCTAGGAGATGTGTGCTCTACCTTGATGAACTCAATCTGGGTGCTATCTTTGTTGAGTCAATGCAAACTCTGCAGAAGTTTCGCTGCTCTTGGTGCTGGGATTGTTGGTGGAAACTTGGTCATTTACAGTGCCTTCAAAAGGTATTCATAACCCTTGACTTATTCCACATTTTATTGTGTTACAGCCTGAATTCAAAATGGATTCAATATATTTTTTCTCACCCATATAATACCTCATAATGACAAAGTGAAAACATGTAAAAAAATATATATATATAAAAAAAATTGCACATTTATTGAAAATAAAATAGAGAAATATCTCATTTATATAGGTATTCACACCCCTGAGTCAAAACTTTGCAGCTCCTTTTGCAACTGTAGTAACTTGACAAGGAATGCCCACACATAATTCAATATTACTTCCCTTTACTTTCAACCTAATAAATAATAAGGTGTACAGCCATGTACAAACGGTACAAACACAGCAAAACGATACAGCCCACTCAACCTGTGGTAGAGTCGCATTGAACAGGTACAACTCTGGGTGATGATATCATCAAAGGGTAAAAGGTCAAGGTCAATGCCAATAATAAACACGAACACATAAATAGTAATCATACTATACTGCAGGTAAGTACAATAACATATTCAATGTAATTATTTATATAGTGTCCACACTATAACAGCAACGATTACAGCTTTGAGTATTTCTGGGTAAGTCTCGAAGAGCTTCCACACCTGGACTATGCAACATTTACCCATTATTCTTTTCAAACATTTTTAAACTGTCAAATTGGTTGTTGATCATTGCTAGACAACCATTTTCAGGTATTGCCATAGATTTTCAAGTAGATTAAAGTCAACACCGTAACTTGGTCACTCAGAAACATTCACTGGCTTCTTGGTAAGCAACTCCAGTGTAGGTTTGGCCTTGTGTTTTAGGTTATTGTCCTGCTGAAAGGTGAATTCATCTCCCAGTGTCTAGTGGAAAGCAGACTGAACCAGGTTAACCTTTAGGATTTTGCCAGTGCTTAGCTCCATTCCTTTTATTTTTTAATCCTGAAAAACTCCCCAGTCCTTAATGATTACAAGCATACCGATAACATGATGCAGCCACCACTATGCTTGAAAATATGGAGAGTGGTACTCAGTAAAGTGTTAGGTTTGGGTCAAATCCAACACAACACTTTGTATTCAGGACAAAAAGTGAATTGCTTTGCCATTTTTTTTTGCAGTATTACTTTAGTGACTAGTTGCAAACAGGATGCATGTTTTGGAATATTTGTATTCTGTACAAGCTTCCTTCTTTACACTTTGTCAATTAGGTTAGTATTGTGGAGTAACTACAATGTTGTTGATCCATCCTCAGTTTTCTCCTATCACAGCCATTAAACTTTTAAAGTCACCATTGGACTCATGGGGAAATCCCTGAGCTGTGTCCTTCCTCTCTGGAAACTGAGTTAGGAAGGACGCCTGTATCTTTGTAGTGACTGGGTGTATTGATACACCATCCAAAGTGTAATTAATAACTTCACCATGCTCAAAGGGGGGCTCTCCAGGGGGCTCTTAGACAACAATGTCTGCTTTAAAAATAAAAATAAATCTACCAATCGGTGCCCTTTTTTGCGAGGCACTGGAAAACCTCCCTGTTATTTGTGGTTGAATCTGTGTTTGAAATTCACTGCTCAACTGAGTGACCTTACAGATAATTGTATGTGTGGGGTACAGCAATGAGGTAGTCATTCAAAAATCATGTTCAACACTACAATTTCACACATGAAAAGTTATTATGTGACTTGTTAAGCAAATTTTTAGTCTTGAACTTATTTAGGCATGCCATGACAAAGGGGTTGAATACTTGTTGACTCAGGACATTTCAGCTTTTAATTTTTAATACATTTGCAAAAAAGTAGAAATACATTATTCCACTTTGACATTAAGGGGTATGGTGTGTAGTGCCAAAACAATCAGTGCCAGTGCCAAAAAAAATCTAAATTGAACCCATTTTAAATTCAAACTGTAACACAACAAAATGTGGATAAAGTCAAGGGCTGTGAATACTTTCTGAAGGCACTGTACTTCATCTTTATTTCAATCATCTGCCAAAGGGAAACATTAAACATTCATTCATTTCTATAATAAAAATCACTCTCTGAATAGTCAGAAGTAACCAAGTATATATGTGGAAATTAGTTGTAGGTATTGCAAATAGCAGGTGAGGAGCAAACTGAAAGCACTTTCTCCAGTATTGATGCCTCTAAGTTGTCTAAGAGCCCCCCGGAGATGAGTGTATGGATGACGTCTCTCTCACTGTTCAGCATGGCTCATATGGCTTGTCTGGTCTTCACTGAGATGGCAATCTTTGGATTGGTCTCTGCAGCTAGCCTGAAAGGGATCCCACAGAGTCGTGTCCTTACTCACTTTCCTGGCAGTGGTAAACTTAGCACAGTTGTGCGTAAGCTTCCCCTCACATAACAACAAGAACTTTCCACTGGGTACAGACGTCAGTCTATTTTTGATTAACGTTTGGTTGAGGTGACAACTAATGTGACTTCAATGTGAAATCAACTAAATGTCACCATGACATTGGATTTAGGTAAAAATGTGGGAGAAAAAAATACAAAATTCCCTTATGTTGATATTCCCATGTTGATTTAGCATCATCGCATAAACATTTTTGTTGTTGAAATGATGTGGAAACAATGTTGATTCAACCACTTTTTCCCCAGTGGGTTGTGATGCACTAAGGGCTACATATTTCTATTTCACAAATATAAAATCAAGCTGTTTTACATACACTTGTAGTGTGTAATCCTGCTTTGTGTCTGTGATGACTCCCTAAGGTCACCACAGACTGCTTTTTCTAAATGCTAATGAGATGTGTTATATAGTTTCCAGAAAGACGCATCAATTTCCTCCAGCAGGAGAGCATGCAGGGAATCTGAGAAAATGGCTCCATGAGGCATTATTACCACACAGTACCCTACTGAGCCCTTGTACTCTCCCAGAACACATTTAGGTCCCCTACTTTGAGGAGTCACTTATATCCCTTCTCTGGCTTTTATGGGGTACAATGGAATGGTAGTTACACCCCATTCCTTTTTTTCCCCAATCATTAGTATTTGCTGATGTGTCCCATTTCCTTTGATGGTTCTATCTATGAAGATAGTTGCTCTAAAGGTACACAGCCTTGATCCCCCAGCCTGCTCCCTCTTTCTCCCTCTCAATTAAGCCTGGTCAGGACTTGAAATAGTGAGGTGTGTAGAACCACTACATGCGTAAGTTAAAATGATGGTACATCTTTAAAACATGATTGGCTAGCAGTGCATTTTCATCAATTGACCCAGGTACACAATTAGAATATCACACATTACACCTTCCACTCCAGAGCATCGACATCAGTCCATTGAAGGTTTCTGTCAATGTTTCATTGAATTATTTTTTCATCTATATCCATTTAGGGGAGATTCAATGTAGGATACTTGACATGTAAATAGGACTGAAGGATTGTTGCTGTCAAAACAGGCACAGTAAACTTATCACATTATGGTGAGTTAAAGCCAACTATACTATACTGGCGACCCCACAGTGACCCTAGTTAAAGTGATTGCCTTGATTTAAAGTGATTGCCTTGATTTAGCATGACTGATAAATACCAATCTCCCAGACAACCTGCTGGCGGTTTCTCTCCAGTATACTTCTCAATTCAGGGGTGGCAGGTAGCCTAGTGGTTAGAGCATTGGGCCGGTAACCAAAAGATTGTGAGATCAAATCCCCGAGCTGACCAGGTAAAAATCTGTTGTTCTGCCCTTGAACAAGACAGTTAACCCACTGTTCCTAGACCTTCATTGTAAATAAGAATTTGTTCTTAACTGACTTGCCTAGTTAAATGTAACATTTCTGCAACACAATATAGGGTTATAGAGTAGTTATTATTTGGCTAGACACATCTCTGTGTTGCAGAAACAGCAAGAAAATGTTACATTAGGGTTGTACCTGAGACTTATTCAATCAAATGTATTTATAAAGCCCTTCTTACATCAGCTGATGTCACAAAGTGCTGTACAGAAACCCAGTCTAAAACCACAAACAGCAAGCAATGCAGGTGTAGAACCACGGTGGCTAGGAAAAACTCCCTAGAAAGGCCAAAACCTAGGAAGAAACCTAGAGAGGAACCAGGCTATGAGGGGTGGCCAGTCCTCTTCTGGCTGTGCCGGGTGGAGATTATACAGAACATGGCCAAGATGTTCAAATGTTCATAGATGACCAGCAGGGACAAATAATAATAATCACAGTGGTTGTCGAGGGTGCAACAGGTCAGCACCTCAGGAGTAAATGTCAGTTGGCTTTTCATAACCGATCATTCAGAGTATAGGTTAGGTTTGATGTGATTCTCAAAGTCTCGAGCCTCCTTGGCAGTGGAGAACGTGTGTGTGTGTGTGTGTGTTCTGAAGGTAAAGATGAGGTCATACTTATTGAGTATGAGAGGTCTAAACATGATATCATGTTGTGAAAGATCAACAGCTCTTGTTGTGTACTGTATTGTAAATGTAATTTAAAAACACCTTAGATAAGCTTTTGCCATCAGAGATATGGTTAATAATCTTGCTTATGCGCTCCTCTCCGATGACATTGCCTTTCCCGATGTCATACCCAAAGCTGAGCTTCTTATGGATCTGACGGTTTATGATTTCTATGAGCCTGGGAATGATGATCTGAAAGACATACTGTATATTCAACAATTATTATGATTCATAACATTGATAACAGGTAACTGGATAACCCTAGAAAACGTTACTGTAAAGCTATTTCAAATCTATATAAAATCTGTCCCATCAAACCATAGCATACCTTCACCAAACGAAGAGCCCTGGTATCATATAAATATTGACAATATATTTTGTGATTCCAAAATATTGGTCCAGGTCCAGAAATATGTCAACACAAGCCAAGATGATGAAGAGGTCAAACTGGTTCCAGTGATTGAAGATATTTTGTAATGTTTCCCATAATGTTTCCCTAATGTTTGAGTATCCAGTTTTCAGTTAGTTAGAGGAACATTCTACGTTAGCAAAAATCTTCTGAGAACCTTTTTAGCATGTTTTGGCATAGAACATTCCCTTAATTTCAAACAGAAATTGTCCCACCAAACATTCACAGAACATGGTTACTGCACCTGTACATAGCCCATCTATAATTTAGCCCAAACAACTACCTCTTTCCCTACTGTATTTATTTATTTATTTATTTCGCTCCTTTGCACCCCATTATTTCTATCTCTACTTTGCACATTCTTCCACTGCAAATCAACCATTCCAGTGTTTTACTTGCTATATTGTATTTACTTCGCCACCATGGCCTTTTTCTGCCTTTACCTCCCTTATCTCACCTCACTTGCTCACATTGTATATAGACTTATTTTTCTACTGTATTATTGACTGTATGTTTGTTTTACTCCATGTGTAACTCTGTTGTTGTGTGTCGAACTGCTTTGCTTTATCTTGGCCAGGTCACAATTGTAAATGAGAACGTGTTCTCAACTTGCCTACCTGGTTAAATAAAGGTGAAATAAATAAAAATAAAAATGGTTGCCATGATCTCAGAACATAAGATATTAATGTTCTACACACGTTTCATGAAACATTGCAAGAACATTTCTGTGTATCAGTTGTCAGGACGTCGCCTGATGGTCCCAAAGAAACGTTCTCCCCAAAAAATATGTTTCATTACACATTACGCCTTATTACGGTTGCCAAACTAATCAAGGACCTGATTGGTGAACCACTGATCCATTCATAGTTATTTGTCTGTTGGCAAGGGATACTCACACACAGTGCTTTTAACATAGTGTTTTTGATCTACATATCATTGATTTGATTTAGGCCTAGTTATTCCAGCAATTTAAGGGCTTTTAGTATAATTGTCTAATGCTGATAGGAAATGTTAACCTGTTTTATTAATACTCCTGAATCCCTATGATCAATAAAGAAAGATATTGAGCGTACTTTGAAGTAAATCTCAGCTATGTTAAGTGCATACACCTGATGGTTTAGAGCCTTACACCTATCATGTTGTTTCAGATCTACACAAGTGCCTAGGGAGGAGGGGGTTAGGGTTTCTTCTAAACAGAACAGGGCCTAACGATACTGATCCTATACTTACATGTCCTATATATATCCCATATTGGGACAGTGTTTAGGGCATTTGTCATTGGTGCTGGTGGCCTGGGGTTGAGACCTGCTGGGGTAGTCACCCTACTCTCACATTCTTACAAAATATGTTCATGTAAAGTTTAAACACACCTATCTGATCTAATTAAAATTAGTTTCTCATTGAAAAATGGGAATCTGCAAGATTTCTCCTTGAGCATGAATTATTCTACTACCTCATAAATTATCAGTATTTATTAGTTCTATATAGCTGAGCGTCTCAAAGGGAACTCTATCATCTTTTTGAAATATACACCACATATGTGACCGACCTCGATTCAGTCTTATATAGCAAAATTTGAAATCGTTTTTTACATTGGATAAAAGTACAGACTCAGAGCTAGAAAATGGTATATCATACACTGCAGTTGAGGAACAAAAGGAAAGTGATTCTGCTTTGAAAGTTGATAAACTTCTAACCCCACTTTTGATAGAATGGCCCTTGAATGTTTTCGTACACCTACTGGAGAGCACTTCTTTGTCTACACCCATTAAGCATCGATCACACCCTCTTAAGCCTTAGGTGGGGCTATCTCTTTAAGGATTCACGAGGCCATGTGGTAAACACACGCTATTTCAAATAAAATCTATGTTTATTTGTCACATGCACAAGATACAGAAGGTGTAAACGGTACAAGCATTGTCATAGCTGTAGTATGAATCTGCAGGTAGCTAACGCTAACAAAGTAGGTAAACTTTTAGCTAGCTAACATTAGGCTATAACTAGCAATGCAAATGGATTTCTGATTTGATTTAATATTACTACACAGATCATACACGTAACGTTAGCTAGCGAGTCATCAAGATAACGTTTGCTAGCTAACTAAATAACAGTACGCTTTAAGTTGCAATAAAAACAACTTTCTGACAAAATTTGAAACATATATCTGAAAATGTTGCTAGACTCTTACCCATATACATGGATGAACACTTCACGGCAGACTGGAACAATTTAACTCCATTATGTTTGTAGCTACATCTTGTCTGGCCAGCGTTGTGTCAAGTCACTCCGGTTCACACTGACCGTGGCGTGTGCAGAAAGTAGCCCATCACTTTTTCCAACTGATCTGTCAATAGCGCCTACTAAATTCAGGGCTTCAATGTTGTTGAGAAAAGTAGCAAAACTTTTGTAGTTCTCGATGGCTAATGTTATATCTTTCAAAAACGGTAAGGTAGAAAGGACTGTCAACACATACTGAACAGCTCATGTTATAGACAGAAGCATGCTACATGGGAGACCAATCCAAAACTCATCTCCCTGCATGTACAGCCCATCCATTATCTCAGCCAATCATGGCTAGCGGGAAGGTTCCTGTCTATTTCCGTGGCTAAACCAACTAGGCTCATAATTTAATAATTTTACTCTTATTGATGGATGGAATACAAGTTTGTTATTAAGGCACATGAAAGTTCACATGTTCCGGAAGGCATTTCTGCCAAAAAAACGCATTTTGATAATAAATAAATGTTTACTTTCAAATGACGCTCCTGTGAAGTAGTGATGTGCGTCATTTGCCTAGTTTCCTGAAACAAGTCACATATACCATTTAGAACAAACGTGTAATTGAGAAAATCATTTAAATTAGAACAGATAGCTGTGTTGTAACTGTAACTAAATAATCCATTAACATACAGTATCAGTCAAAAGTTTTGACACCTACTCATTCAAGGGTTTTTCTTTATTTTTACTATTAGAATAATAGTGAAGACATCAAAACTATGAAATGGCATATGGAATCATGTAGTAACCAAAAAAGTGTTAAACAAATCAAAATATATTTTATATTTGAGATTCTTCAAAGTAGCCAACCTTTGCTTTGATGACAGCTTTGCACACTCTTGGCATTCTCTCAACCAGCTTCATGAGGTAGTCACCTGAAATGTATTTCAATTAACAGGGGTGGTATACAGAAGATAGCGCTATTTGGTAAAAGACAATGTCTATATTATGGCAATAACAGCTCAAATAACAAAAGACAAACGACAGTCCATCATTACTTTAAGACATGAAGGTCAGTCAATGCAGAAATGTCAAGAACTTTGAAAGTTTCTTCAAGTGCAGTCACAAAAACCATCAAGCACTATGATGAAACTGGCTCTCATGAGGACCGCCACAGGAAAGGAAGACCCAGAGTTACCTCTGCTGCAGAGGATAAGTTCATTAGAGTTAACTGCACCTCAGATTGCAGCCCAAATAAATGCTTCACAGAGTTCAAGTAACAGACACATCATAACATCAACTGTTTAGAGGAGACTGCGTGAATCAGGCCTTCATGGTCGAATTGCTGCAAAGGAACCACTACTAAAGGACACCAATAAGAAGAATAGACTTGCTTCTGCCAAGAAACACGAGCAATGTACATTAGACTGGTGGAAATCTGTCCTTTGCTCTGATGAGTCCAAATGTGACATTTTTGGTTCCAACCGCTGTGTCTTTGTGAGACGCAGAGTAGGTGAAGGGATGATCTCCGCATGTGTGGTTCCCACCATGAAGCATGGAGGAGGAGGTGTGATGGTGTGAGGGTGCTTTGCTGATGATACTGTCAGTTATGTATTTAGAATTCAAGGCACACAACCAGCATGGCTACCACAGCATTCTGCAGTGATACGCCATCCCATCTGGTTTGCGTTTAGTGGGACTATCATTTGTTTTTCAACAGGACAATGACCCAAAACAAATCTCCAGGCTGTGTAAGGGCTATTTGGCGGGTAAGAATGTCGAATTCCCCTGCCATATTGGCGGGTGGTCACACTCAGGGCTCTACACAGTGCAAGCATTTCATAAAAATAGTCAAAGTCAAGTATGGGCACATGTGCGAGTTGTGATTTATAGCTAAATAAATTCTGCAGTAGCTGTCCAAACAATAAAAATAATAATCAGTTTGTTTTCAGTGTAAACTTAAACGACTAAAACCAGATAAAAAGTATATAGAAAAGATAATGGACCTATATATTTTATAATAAGATCATCTTTGAGAACTAACAATGACTAACAATGACCAAAATAACAGTCAGGGAGAATTTAAAATTCCCCAAATTATGCATTCAGGAGTGTTTTGATTTTGTTATAGTCTTTGAGTCACTTAGATAGCATTATAACCATTATAAGCAAAATGTGTAGAATTACAGTAAATTAGCTTTAAAACGGCACATTTTCTCTCAGCCCCATGGCAACATGTGTAGAATTGCAGGAAATATGCTTTAAACTGCAAAATGTTATCGTCTCCACATGGCAAAATGTGTAGAATTGCAGGAAATTATATTTAAAACAGCAAACTTTTGCCACTGTGGCAAACAGGAGGGCCTCTAAAATGTCTGGTCGATGACTTCACCATTGGCCATGCCCATGGCCACACCCACCAGCTAGCTTCTCGACTTGGAGTTGGCGGGAGGCATTTGACCGCACTAACTAGGCATACGTCAATAAGTGGGCAGGGACCGGTCATATTATATGTAAATCACGTGACTTTTCAGACTTTGCTGTGAATGGAGGACTGTCGAACGTTAAAACAGAAAGAGATTATAGACATTGAGTTCCTGGCCATGTTTGTCACTGATCTCTGCCATAAACTCCATTATGATGGAGAAGATGTTGAGGAAAATCAACACATAAATTAAATACTCACAGGGCAGGCTGAAAACAACCCGACCTCCTGAAATAAAACATACCGTGGTGTATTCAATGTGTCATTAGTGCAGTCCTATTGTTATTTCACTGAGTAATCTGGTGGTCTAAATTCATTTATAGTAAATCTCAGCCGGTCGGCAGACCTGTGCTTCATTACCTTGATGGCTTGAGTTTATCAACTTTGACATTGTACAGACAGTCCTCCAGTCTCCTCCGAAGAAACACAAAAAAAAACTTTCAGCTCCCAGTATTTCATGATATCCTGAACACTCATGAACATAGATAAAGGCAGAAACATATGCATATACACTATATACAGTTCCTTCGGGAAGTATTCAGACCCCTTGACTTTAAAATTTTGTTATGTTACAGCCTTATTCTAAAATGAATTAAATAAATACAAATCGTCAGCAATCTACACACAATACCCCATAATGACAAAGCGAAACCAGATTTGGGGATTTTTTTTTTCAAATCGATAAAATAAAAAAAATGAAATACCTTATCTACATTAGTATTCAGACCCTTTGCTATGAGACTCGACATTTAGGTCAGGAGCATCCTGTTTCCATTAATCATCCTTGAGATGTTTCTACAACTTGATTGAAGTCCACCTGTGGTAAATTCAATTGATTGGACATGATTTGGAAAGGCACACACCTGTCTATATAAGGTCCCACAGTTGACAATGCATGTCAGAGCAAAAACCAAGCCATGAGGTCGAAGGAATTGTCCCTAGAGTTCCGAGACTGGATTGTGTTGAGGCACAGATCGGGGGGAAGGGTACCAAAACATTTCTGCATCATTGAAGGTCCCCAAGAACACAGTGGCCTCCATCATTCTTAAATGGAATAAGTTTGGAACCACCAAGACTCCCAGCCAAACTGAGCAATCGGGGAGGATGAGCCTTGGTCAGGGAGGTGAACAAGAACCCGATGGTCACTCTGAAAGAGCTCTACAGTTTCTCTGTGGAGATGGGAGAACCTTCCAGAAGGACAATCATCTCTGCAGCACTCCAGCAATCAGGCCTTTAAGGTAGAGTGGCCAGACGGAAGCCACTCCTCAGTAAAAGGCACATGACAGCCCGCTTGGAGTTTGCCAAAAGGCACCTAAAGACTCTCAGACCATGAGAAACAAGATTGTCTGCTCTGATGAAACCAAGATTGAAGTCTTTGGCCTGAATGCCAAGCGTCACGTCTGGAGGAAACCTGGCACTATCCCTACTGTGAAGCATGGTGGTGGCTGCATCATGCTGTGGGGATGTTTTTCAGCGGCAGGGACTGAGAGACTAGTCAGGATCGAGGCAAAGATGAACAGCGCAAAGTACAGAGAGATCCTTAATGAAAACCTGCTCCAGAGCGCTCATAACCTCAGACCGGGGTGAAGGTTCACCTTCCAGCAGGACAACGACAATAAGCACACAGCTGGAGAGACCAGAAATGCTCCCCATCCAACCTGACAGAGCTTGAGAGGATCTGCAGAGAAGAATGGGAGAAACTTCCCAAATACAGGTGTGCCAAGCATGTAGTGTCATACCCAAGAAGACTTGAGGCTGTAATCGCTACCAAAGGTGCTTCAGCAAAGTACTGAGTAAAGGGTCTGAATACTTATGTAAATGTGATATTTCAGTTTTTTTTATTATAAATAAGCAAACATTTCTGTTTTTGGATTGCCATTATCGGGTATTGAGTGTAGACTGATGAGGAAAAAAACAAATGAGGAAAAAGTCAAGGGGTCTGAATACTGTCCGAAAGCACTGTATACAAAAGTTTATGGACACCCATTCAAATTAGTGGATTCGGCTATTTCAGCCACACCCGTTGCTGACAGGTGTATAGAATTGAGCACACAGCCATGCAATCTCCATAGAAATCTCCATAGGGAAACATTGGCAGTAAAATGGCCTTCCTGAAGAGCTCAGTGACTTTCAACGTGGCACCATCATAGGATGCCATCTTTCCAACAAGACAGTTCGTCAAATGTCTGGCCTGCTAGAGTTTCCCCGGTCAACTGTAATTGATGTTATTGTGAAGTGGAAACGTCTAGGAGCCACAACGGCTCAGCCATGAAGTGGTAGGCCACACAAGCTCACAGAACGGGACCGCAGAGTGTTGAAGCATGTAGTGCGTAAAAATTGCCTGTGCTCGGTTGCAACACTCACCTCCGAGTTTCAAACTGCCTCTGGAAGCAACGTCAGCACAAGAACTGTTCGTCGGGAGCTTCATGAAATGGGTTTCCATGGACGAGCAGCCGCACACAAGCCTAAGATCACCATGCGCAATGCCAAGCATCGGCTGGAGTGGTGTAAAGCTTGCTGCCATTGGACTCTAGAGTAGTGGAAAAGCATTCTCTGGAGTGATGAATCCCCATCTGGCAGTCCAACAGATGAATCTGGGTTTGGCAGATGCCAGGAGAACGCTACCTGCCCAAATGTATAGTGCCAACCGTAAAGTTTGGTGGAGGAGCTACTTCATGGCTTGGGCTAGGCCCCTTAGTTCCAGTGAAGGGAAATCTTAACGCTACAGCTTACAATTACATACTAGACGATTCTGTGCTTCCAACTTTGTACCAACATTTTGGGGAAGGCCCTTTCCTGTTTCAGCATGACAATGCCCTGTGCACAAAGCGAGGTCCATACAGAAGTGCTTTGTCGAGATCGGTGTGGAAGAACTTGACTGGCCTGCACAGAGCCCTGACCTCAACCCCATCAAACACCTTTGGGATGAATTGGAACGCAGACTGCGAGCCAGGCCTAATCGCCCAACATCAGTGCTGACCTGACTGATACTCTTGTGGCTGAATGGAAGTCCCTGCAGCAATGTTTCAACATCTCGTGGAAAGCCTTCCCAGAAGAGTGGAGGCTGTTATAGCAGCAAAGGGGGGACCAACTCCATATTAATGCCCATGATTTTGGAATGAGATGTTCGACAAGCAGGTGTCCACATACTTTTCGTCATGTAGTGTACATTAAACAGTCCTCAATATATATCTGAACTCATATTTCCACTTTCTAAAAATAAACCATACATAGCTATATTACTTGGCGTATTAACATTGCCAGAGCCATATATACTAGAGCCATATATACTGAGTATACAAAACATTGACAACAGATGCTCTTTCCATGACATAGACTGACCAGGTGACTCCAGGTGAGAGCTATGATCCCTTATTGATATCACTTGTTAAATCCACTTCAATCAGTGTAGATGAAGGGAAGGAGACATGTTAAAGAAGGATGTAAGAAGGATAAGCCTTGAAACAATTGAGACATGGATTGTGTATGTCTGCCATTCAGAGGGTGGTAGTAGAACTGCAACATTTCTGGGCTTTTCACGCTCAACAGTTTTGTGTGTGTATCAAGAAGGGTCCACCTTCCAAATGACATCCAGCTAACATGGCACAACTGTGGAAAGCATGGGCCAGCATGACTTTAGAATGCTTTTGACACCTTGGAGAGTCCATGCCCCAACAAATTGAAGCTGTTCTAGGGGCTTTTATCCAAAGCAACTTAGTCATGCGTGCGTAGACTTTACATACAGTTGGTCCCGGGAATCAAACCCACTTCCCTGGCGTTACAAGTGCCATGCTCTACCAACTGAGCTACAAAGGACCACTTTCTCCTCCATAGCTGTTGCGAAGTGATAATTGACGCATCTGCATTTTTCTGTTTATTTCTTATAGTTTTCAAAACCTATGAAGATGTCCAGTGAAAGCAGGTATGTTGACACCACAACACAGTACAGACATGAATACATATTATCCCAAATGCTAACAAATAGTCTTAAATTAGCTGCTCTGTTTTGCTTGTTGACAGCGGGTCATTTCATAGGGAATTGTCTGAGGCGCTCTCGTATTGTTACATCACTAACATTTCAAGAAGAAAGGTGCTAACATGGAAGCGGTTCTAAAACCTGTCCGAACTCTCTCTCTATATGACTTTGAACATAGCCATAGGCCTCTAGGACTATGACATGAAAAATAATAGACTCAAGACCCTGAGATGTCAAATATTTAAAGGGTGGTTAAGCTAAGTACATAATAAGGTGCAATTACTGAGCTTAGATTCTTCCAAGTGGTGCCGCCTTTTCCAAAGTGTGCCCCACACTAGCACAATGACTATCAAAAAACAGAAGATGCTTGTCAATCATAGCCACCCATTCTAACCAAATTTCCTTCCTTTTTCAAATAATTATAAGCAGTATAGCTAGATCATTCAAAGAAAACATATTATGCATTACACCGGTGTTACTCAAGGGTTTGAAGTTGAACATGTAATCATCTAATCAGTTGCTGTCTTAGGTCAACATTTGCAATTATAAACACATCATAAACCCATACTGAACCAAGTGGTCCTAGGGCTGGGTGATATGGCAAGAAATTATGTTATTTTTTCACATTTTTGATGGTATGACGGTATTTAATGTTTTTCAATAATAAAAGTTATTAATTTGCTTTATGAGTTGTGCATGACACTAGGGTGGCAGCACATGAATTCTAAGTGATTTCCAAGGGTCTTTCTCCATTCTGATTGTTTCATTTGACATTTCCCCACTGCCACGTAGTGCTGCACGATATGGGCAAAAGAATTTAGGCCTTATTTTTAACCAAATATTGCAATTGTGATTTGACTTGTGATCTTGGAAATAGAATGATTATTCTAATTATGTAGTTAGAATGTAATAGTGGGCACTTAAAATACAGTGTTGTTCCTATATCTTTGAGTGAGTGCGGCAAGAGCAACACAACATTTCCTTGTGGTTCGTCATGTTCTCAGCTGTATTAATCAGGGTCCTGGCTGCCTCTCTGTTCAGAATTCCAGCACTATGCTGCTTCCAGTAGCTTGTCTGGTAGAAAACCAACACCAGTTCCCAGTTTAAACACCATTTATACTGGACTCTTAATGGTTCATCTGTCAACTTCATGCTAAACCTATTACATTCACCAAAGTCAATTGTTCCTTCCCTGTGGGCTAAAAGTTCATCATAATCTAATGCGTCATCCTAAACCCTAACCACATTATAGGAGTGTATCGACAAGGCTACAACTAAGTGAAGGAAAACAGAGGTACAGCCTGTGATTAAAGAAACAAAAACAACTTCTAACATAATATCCTATCGAACACATCGAACACACAAAAATCAACGTTCATCCTGATACTTATTTGAAGTGAGGAATGCTTTCCTTCCACATGTTCTACATTGAACAGGCTGAACGAGAAATCAGGCTCACCACTTTACGTGAGGTCAGGGTGAATATGATGGCATCATGAATATAGTTTTGAGTGTGATCCAGTGAAGTGACCCAGACCTGTGCCTTCAGGATGCACATGCGAGCCTCCTCCATCAGGTCCTCCTGCTCCTGTGTTGATGGTGGACACAGAATGTTCCTGTCAAAGTGTGGGCACTTGGTCATCCTGTGGGGGAAAACTCTTCAATGCTAACCTGGAAGGAAGAGCATGGGGGAAGATATATGTTTTTACTCATATGTGAAATACATGGCCATACGGTTGGGCAGACACGTCACATAGGTCTGGGAACACAAGACACAATGTGAGAGAGACAACCTCTTTCAGTGCTACTAAGTGCAGTTTAGTTGGCTTTGCATACATTCTGAACAACCTGTCCAATAAGAAAACTACTCAACACAGTACTTCTACTTACCTAGAAGTCTAAGGAACAAGGTAATTGATGTTGCATTAATAAGACGTGTTAGGACTGCCATTCCAGAAGACAGGACCAAAATCTGTATCAGAGATGATAACTTCAACTGTCAAGATTATGATTATATTAACAGAGGTCATAACATAAGAACACTGCTGTCATCATGGTACCCTGCTAAAGGGGTAGGAAAGTAAAAATAGAAAGTAGTAAATACATAAAAAAATCCCTACATTCTCTCTTACTTGCACTTCATCCAAATCATCTGATTTAAAATCCATGAGCTTAAGAAGTAGGGCTCTATTCAATCTGTATCGCGGAAGTTCGGCGTTACAGCATGACTGACATTTAAAGGAAATGTTCCTGCGTTAGTGGAGACTGCATTCACGGTAAACGCTGCATATGTCGGCTCAATCTGGAATTACTTTTACATTTCTAGCACATAATCTGTAATACTTCAGCGATAGGTATTGAATAGAGCCCATACACAAAAGGCCCCTTTGGTCCCTCCCTAGACACACACTGCTGCCCACCTCCAGCTGAAGCCACAGCCACATGCGTACCAATAAGGGTGACAGTGCAACTACAGTCACATGTCTGTAATAGAGAAGGAAGAGTCTCAAATAGATACCTCTGGTTCCTTGCCAATGATCATAAGAACAAACTGATACATAACATAATTATGCGGTAGAAAAACTGGTTAAATGCCTGATGTAAACTCAATAAAAAAGTGCTGTGATGTACATAGCAAAGTAGAGCACTATAATGTTGAAGAAATCATTGAGGCCCAAATGTTACCAAATAATACCAATGATGAAGACAATTAAGGTGTTGGCCAAATAGGTCAGTATTTCCCAGAACCTATGGAAAGCTGGGCCATGCCTAGCCATTCAGCTAAATGACATGAAATCTGTACTTAAAATGTGAATTAAACACATTCTACTTCTTTAAGATACAATAACCATCAATCGCTTGCTAAGTACCTGACAAAAACGTCTTACCTAAGTAAAATATAATGTATATCAAATCAAATCAAATTGTATTTGTCACACACGCCGAATACAACAGGTCTAATAGACCTTACAGTGAAATGCTTACTTACAAGCCCTTAATTAACCAACAATGCAGTTTTAAGAAAATACAACAAAAAAGTACAATTTAAGAATAACAAATAATTAAAGAGAAGCAGTAAATAACAATAGCGGGGCTATATACAGTGGGTACGGGTAAAGAGTCAATGTGGGGGGCACCGGTGTCGAGATGGGGGGGGGAAATGCAAATAGTCTGGGTTGCCATTTGATTAGCTGTTCAGGAGTCTTATGACTTGGGGGTAGAAGCTGTTTAGAAGCCTCTTGGACCTAGATTTGGCGCTCCGGTACCGCTTACCGTGCGGTAGCAGAGAGAACAGTCTATGACTAGGGTGGCTAGACAATTTCTAGGGCCTTCCTCTGACACCGCCTGGTATAGAGGTCCTGGATGGAAGGAAGCTTGGCCCCGGTGATGTACTGGGCCGTACGCACTACCCTCTGTAGTGCCTTGTAGAGGTCTGTCATTTTTATCATAGGTACACTTCAACTGTGAGAGACGGAATCTAAAACAAAAATCCAGAAAATCACATTGTATGATTTTTAAGTAATTAATTTGCATTTTATTGCATGACATAAGTATTTGATCACCTACCAACCAGTAATAATTCCGGCTCTCACAGACCTGTTAGTTTTTCTTTAAGAAGCCCTCCTGTTCTCCACTCATTACCTGTATTAACTGCACCTGTTTGAACTCGTTACCTGTATAAAAGACACCTGTCCACACACTCAATCAAACAGACTCCAACCTCTCCACAATGTTCAAGACCAGAGAGCTGTGTAAGGACATCAGGGATACAATTGTAGACCTGCACAAGGCTGGGATGGGCTGCAGGACAATAGGCAAGCAGCTTGGTGAGAAGGCAACAACTGTTGGCGCAATTATTAGAAAATGGAAGAAGTTCAAGATGACGGTCAATCACCCTCGGTCTGGGGCACCATGCAAGATCTCACCTCGTGGGGCATCAATGATCATGAGGAAGGTGAGGGATCAGCCCAGAACTACACGGCAGGACCTGGTCAATGACCTGAAGAGAGCTGGGACCACAGTCTCAAAGAAAACCATTAGTAACACACTACGCCGTCATGGATTAAAATCCTGCAGCGCACGCAAGGTCCCCCTGCTCAAACCAGCGCATGTCCAGGCCCGTCTGAAGTTTGCCAATGACCATCTGGATGATCCAGAGGAGGAATGGGAGAAGGTCATGTGGTCTGATGAGACAAAAATAGAGCTTGTTGGTCTAAACTCCACTTGCCGTGTTTGGAGGAAGAAGAAGGATGAGTACAACCCCAAGAACACCATCCCAACCGTGAAGCATGGAGGTGGAAACATCATTCTTTGGGGATGCTTTTCTGCAAAGGGGACAGGACGACTGCACCGTATTGAGGGGAGCATGGATGGGGCCATGTATCGCGAGATCTTGGCCAACAACCTCCTTCCCTCAGTAAGAGCATTGAAGAAGGGTCGTGGCTGGGTCTTCCAGCATGACAACGACCCGAAACACACAGCCAGGGCAACTAAGGAGTGGCTCCGTAAGAAGCATCTCAAGGTCCTGGAGTGGCCTAGCCAGTCTCCAGACCTGAACCCAATAGAAAATCTTTGGAGGGAGCTAAAAGTCCGTATTGCCCAGCGACAGCCCCGAAACCTGAAGGATCTGGAGAAGGTCTCTATGGAGGAGTGGGCCAAAATCCCTGCTGCAGTGTGTGCAAACCTGGTCAAGAACTACAGGAAACATATGATCTCTGTAATTGCAAACAAAGGTTTCTGTACCAAATATTAAGTTCTGCTTTTCTGATGTATCAAATACTTATGTCATGCAATAAAATGCAAATTAATTACTTAAAAATCATACAATGTGATTTTCTGGATTTTTGTTTTAGATTCCGTCTCTCACAGTTGAAGTGTACCTATGATAAAAATTACAGACCTCTACATGCTTTGTAAGTAGGAAAACCTGCAAAATCGGCACTGTATCAAATACTTGTTCTCCCCACTGTACCTTTGACTATTGGATGCTCTTATAGGCACTATAGTATTGCCTGCCTAATCTCGGGAGTTGATAGGCTTGGAGTCATAAACAGCGCTGTGCTTCAAGCATTGCAAAGAGCTGATGGCAAACACAGGAAAGTGCTGTTTGAATGAATGCTTATGATCCTGCTGCTGCCTACCACCGCTCAGTCAGACTCCTCTATCAAATATCAAATCAGACTTAATTATAATATAATAACACACAGAAATACGAGCCTCAGGTCATTAATATGGTCAAATCCGGAAACTAATTTAGATAACAAAACGTTTATTCTTTCAGTGAAATACGGAACCGTTCCGTATTTTATCTAATGGGTGGCACCCATAAGTCTAAATATTGCTGTTACGTTGCACAACCTTCAATGTTATGTCATAATTATGTAAAAATCTGGCAAATTAATTACGGTCTTTGTTAGGAAGAAATGGTCTTCACACAGTTCGCAACGAGTCAGACGGCCCAAACTGCTGCATATACCCTGACTCTGCTTGCACAGAACGCAAGAGAAGTGACACAATTTCCCTAGTTAATATTGCCTGCTAACATGAATTTATTTGAACTAAATATGCAGGTTTAAAAATATATACTTGTGTATTGATTTTAAGAAGGCATTGATGTTTATGGTTAGGTACATTGGTGCAACGACAGTGCTTTTTTGCGAATGCGCTTGTTAAATCATCACCAGTTTGGCGAAGTAGGCTGTGATTCGATGATAAATTAACAGGCACCGGATTGATTATTTGCAACGCAGGACAAGCTAGTTAAACTAGTAATATCATCAACCATGTGTAGTTAACTAGTGATTATGTTAAAGATTGATTGTTTTGTTATAAGATACGTTTAATGCTAGCTAGCAACTTACCTTGGCTCCTTGCTGCACTCGCGTAACAGGTGGTCAGCCTGCCATGCAGTCTCCTTGTGGAGTGCAATGTAATCCGCCATAATCGGCGTCCAAAAATGCTGATTACCGATTGTTATGAAAACTTTAAATCGTCCCTAATTAATCAGCCATGCCGATTAATCGTTCAACCTCTAGCTTGGACAATGTTAGTTTGTTGGTGATGTGGACACCAAGAAACTTGAAGCTCTCATCCTGCTCCACTGCAGCCCTGTCGATGAGAATGGGGGCGTGCTCAGACCTCCTTTTCCTGTTCCAGTCCACGAACATCTCCTTTGTCTTGATAACGTTGAGGGAGAGGTTGTTGTCCTTGAACCACACGGTCAGGTCTCTGACCTCCTCCCTATAGGCTGTCTCATCGTTGTCGGTGATCAGGCCTACCACTGTTGTGTCATCAGCAAACTTAATGATGGTGTTGGAGTGCCTGGCCGTGCAGTCATGCGTGAACAGGGAGTACAGGAGGGGACTGAGCACGCACCCCTGAGGGGCCCCCGTGTTGAGGATCAGCGTGGCAGATGTGTTGTTACCTATCCTTACCACCTGGGGCGGACCGTCAGGAAGTCCAGGATCCAGTTGCAGAAAGAGGTGTTTAGTCCCAGGGTCCTTAGCTTTGAGGGTACTATGGTGTTGAACGATGAGCTGTAGTCAATGAATAGCATTCTCACATAGGTGTTCCTTTTGTCCAGGTGTGAAAGGGCAGTGTGGAGTGCAAGACAGATTGCATCATCTGTGGAGCTTTTGGTGTGGTATGCAAATTGGAGTGGGTCTAGGGTTTCTGGGATAATGGTGATGTGAGCCATGACCAGCCTTTCAAAGCATTTCATGGCTACAGAGGTGAGTGCTACGGGTCGGTAGTCATTTAGGCAGGTTACCTTAATGTTCTTGGGCACAGAGACTATGGTGGTCTGCTTAAAACATGTTGGTATTACAGACTCAGACAGGGAGAGGTTGAAAATGTCAGTGAAGACACTTGCCAGTTGGTCAGCGCAGTCCTGGTAATCCGTCTGACCCTGCGGCCTTGTGAATGTTGATCTGTTTAAAGGTCTTACTCACATCGGCTGCGGAGAGCAGTCGTCCGGAACAGCTGATGCTCTCATGTATGCTTCACTGTTACTTGCCTCGAAGCGAGCATAGAAGTTATTTAGCTCATCTTGTAGGCTTGTGTCACTGGGCAGCTCTCGGCTGTGCTTCCCTTTGTAGTCTGTAATAGTTTGCAAGCCCTGCCACATCCGACGAGTGTCGAAGTCGGTGTAGTAGGATTCGATCTTAGTCCTGTATTGATGCTTTGCCTGTTTGATGGTTTGTCGGAGGGCATAGTGGGATTTCTTATAAGCTTCCGGGTTAGAGTCCAGCTCTTTGAAAGCAGCAGCTCTACCCTTTCGCTCAGTGCGAATGTTGCCTGTAATCCATGGCTTCTGGTTGGGGTATGTACGTACAGTCACTGTAGGGACGACGTCCTCGATGCCCTTATTGATGAAGTCGATGACTGAGGTGGTGTACTCTTTAATGCCACCGGAAGAATCCCAGAACATATGCCAGTCTGTGCTAGCAAAACAGTCCTGCAGTTTAGCATCTGCTTCCTCTGACCAGTTTTTTTATAGACCCAGTCACTGGTGCTTCCTGCTTTAATTTTTGCTTGTAAGCAGGAATCAGGAGGATAGAATTATGATAATATTTGCCAAATGGAGGGCATGGGAGAGCTTTGTATGCGTCTCTGTGTGTAGAGTAAATGTGGTCTAGAATTTCTTTCCCCTCTGGTTGCACATTTAACATGCTGATAGAAATTCGGTAAAACTGATTTAAGTTTCCCTGCATTAAAGTCCCCGGCCACTAGGAGCACCGCTGGATGAGTGTTTTCCTGTTTGCTTATGGCGGTATACAGCTCATTGAGTGCGGTTTTAGTGCCAGCATCGGTCTGTGGTGGTATGTAGACAGCTACGAAAAATACAGATGAAAACACTCTAGGTAGATAGTGTGGTCTACAGCTTATCATGAGAAAACCTTGAGACTTCCTTAGATATCGTCATTGCCAAGTTCATGGTTATTTCGATCAGTCCATCATTGAAGATGTATGACAGCCAAAACATTATGATTTTAGACATGATGAACCCTAAAAGAGGACTACCGAAGATTTTCAATATCTGCTTGATGGTGAAAGTTGTTGCTGTGGGACAAAAACATTCATATGATTACAGAATTTGCCTTCTTTGTACCCAAACATGGATACAACTGTAATTTGACAGATACTGTTCTATATACAATATAAAGACAATCAAGTTCAGCGGCAAGGTCTTTGAAAGTATCAAATGTAATGGAGGCACCATCACTGAATAATGACTCTCCCTCTAGAAGAGTGGTTTGGCGGTTCCTTAAGGAAACAAAGTGAGCTCCTACCTATAGTACAGCTGATATCATTAAATTGTATTATTGTACAGAAAGGTGTGCTCTTACGGCTGCATAACAAAGTCATCGATATGAAAGGGTCGATGGTGCTTACAATTGCTTCAAACATCATGCCAACATACCCGTCCCAGTTGTAAGCAAACACTTTCACAACTAGCAATGCAAAAATCCAGGTATTGCCAGCAGTAGTACCTGTTATAACACAAAGTTTAAATAATCTATTTATTTAATTTCTTTAGTCATTTTTAGTGACATGTTTTGGTGGTTAGCCTTTGTTTCTTTCAAAAATACAAATGTTATAGCAATCCATTCATAATAACGAAAGTGCAGTAAAAGCCTCACATTATGAGAGATTTAAAAAAAAAAATGTGTGATTCAATTTTGAAGGCACTAGCTGAATATCAACACTGGCATAAACATGTGAATCCACAGTTTGGGGCTGATGTCTGTGATCTCCATTGTGTAACAACTGACCTGAATAACAATAACAATCCATATCAGCAAATGTATCATCATTCTGATAATTATATGGCCTATGTTTAACATCAGAATTTGGTGCTGTAGCCAGTTCATAGAAGAAGGACCATATAGGGGTCTTATGGTGGAACAGACAAAATGGTCAAAGACAACTTTGCTCAACAGTACATTTAGACTTTTAGATATTAGATACTTTGATATTCTGTTGATAAATCTGATCGGTCCATGCCTCGATAATGAAAACTGAGTGTTCCCAGTAACATCCCAAAAAGGGCTGAAAGTACTTGGCAGACTCTGCAAGAGGGTTCTGAATTTCTAACAACAGCTGTAGAAACTAGAAAAAAAGGTAATTGTAGGGGGAGTGTATAAAGAAAGATGTTTTATATCTAACCAAAGATAGACCACAGCCTGTCGTTTAATCATAGTGAGCAGAATACGCAAAAAGTTGGGCAGACCGAAGCATGAGCTAGCGGGGGTCCTGTTGGCGTGTTCTAACATTTATTTGCATATTTCTGCTAGGGAACGCCTACTCTGTGAAGTGCGCATGTGCAGTAACCCAATTTACCCTTGCATTCCTTCTGAACAATGCCGTTTTTTGAAACTTTGTCAAATGGTAAAGTCTGCTAATCTTAGTCCATTCTGTTCATAACAGATTTTAGTTTTGGGAACAGAAAACTGTATTGAGATCAAATGTTTCATCGATAAGAAAATTAGCAGAATGTCCGACAAAAACCATCTCGCTCCATCTTCTCCCACTGCCAGTCACTGACCTTCCTCTCATCACCATATTTGGTGGTGAGTGGAAATGCCAACTGGATGCTTCAGATTTATACATCTGGTGAAACATCTGGCTCATTGTTCTATCTGTGGTATAACTGTACGGCACTGATATGGTTTGCATTGATTGACTACCTTTAGTTCTGGGCTGTGCACTAGTGACTACCCACTTGGCATACACTGGTTGAATCAAAGTTGTTTCCACGCCAGTCAAATTATATATATTGTAGCAACCCTCGCAGACAGCTGTGTGTTATGTGTTATGCTGTTAGTTGGTTGTGTTGTACTTACCAGTACCCAGTGTTCGCGGGTTCCGACATGACAATTAATCTGCTATCTGCCAATCACGGGAATGCCTGGAATGTTCTGATGCCAGGCATCCTGGTCGTTGGTGGAGTGTCGTGGGGGTGGGGGGGGGGTGGTGGCAGGGGGATGGAGCATTGCAAATTAAGACCATGTTTAGCCATTGTTCTCTCTCTTATGTCTGGTCTTCACAAGAGAAGATCACAGTTGTTTATATATTGAGGTTACGAATTCACGGTTTATTAACCCATCAATTGTCTGGACAATTGTTCCTTTACGATCGGGCCAGGTCATTACAATTATAAAGAGCTAACGTAAGCAAGCTAGCTCTTCACCTCCAAAGAGACATACTCCAAACACAGTGAGTATGATCCTTGGTTGATTCTGTAGACTGAAAAGGCCCCAGTGCATGTGGATGTTGTCACTGTCTCAGCCATATTTCTGATTCCTGAATGGGATTCGTTGTGTAGATAGGCTGGTAGGGAGAGAGAGGGAAAGGGTTATTGACAATGGCCGGGCATTTTCAGCCTGGCAAACTTAAATAAAAATAAATTAGGCTTCCTTTGGATATCTGGTGGTTAGACCGCAACTAACCACTGCAGCTAACAACAGCAGACTAGCAGTTACCTAGGAAAATATTTTTGCCCAAAATGTTATTATAACTACAAGCTATAGCTAGCTTTCTGTGTTTTTAGATAGCTACTACTCCTAACCTTAACCTAATTATCCTAACCTGCTACGAAAAAGTCACTTCCGGTCGTAGCTGTATCAAAGTGGCATGATTTTCCGGAATCTCGCGCCCGATCAACTTTTGTGGGCAAGCTAAGCTAGTTAACATTAGCTAGTTAGCTAAAAACACTACTCAATTAAATTTACCTCATGGAATTATTGTTGGCAATTCAGACACGTTTTTCTCAAGTTTATCCACATTCTGAAGAAGAGTACAAACGTTTCCATTCATTCGCTAACGTTGCTCAAAGCTAGTAGTTGATAGCTAGGCCAAATAGTTTTTCATTGTTCTATATGCGTTACAGGCTGACCACACGCAAGCGTTGCAAAATAAATGTAGAAATCTATGTTATTCAATTATTGCATGGGCTAAAATAGATCGCGCTGCAAGTCCTGCATCTCCCATCTCCTCATTGGTTTATAGAAGCAGGTACCCACGTGCCATCTCCTCATTGGTTATACCCACGAACGAGGTCAGTGGCGGTAATGCACCTAATTTATGAAAGTCGCCAATCGCAATATAAAGTCAAGAGAAGAAAAAGCCTGGAAGCCAGAGAGATGACTAGAAACGATTCGGTTGACTGTTTTATGTGTGGATTAGCAACAGCAAGCTAGCTAAATGGGACAAATTAGCTAGCAAGTGCAAGCTAACTAGCTAAATTGCCATAAATGTTTAATGCTTTTCGACCCGTCCCCAAATTAATATAATTGTTTCAGAGTTTGTTTTGATATTTTAACCTGTGTGTTGTGATCGCGTTTGGTGATGGGGGACAAAATAAATGTATGCACGATGGCGCACGCGCGCAGCCGGTTTGGGTTCCGTGTTAACCTCTAATTCCTCCCAAACCCGGATCCGGGAGCACCCCCATCAGTAAAAAAGCTGACTAGCATAGCCTAGCATAGCGTCACAAGTAAATACTAGCATCTAAATATCATTAAATCACAAGTCCAAGACACCAGATGAAAGATACACATCTTGTGAATCCAGCCATCATTTCTGATTTTTAAAATGTTTTACAGGGAAGACACAATATGTAAATCTATTAGCTAACCACGTTAGCAAAAGACACCACTTTTCTTACTCCACCATTTTTTTACTGCATCAGTAGCTATTACAAATTCGACCAAATAAAGATATAAATAGCCACTAACCAAGAAACAACTTCATCAGATGACAGTCTGATAACATATTTATTGTATAGCATATGTTTTGTTAGAAAAATGTGCATATTTCAGGTATAAATCATAGTTTACCATTGCAGCCACCATCACAACTCTCACCAAAGCGACTAGAATAACTACAGAGACCATCGTGTATTACCTAATTACTCATCATAAAACATTTCTTAAAAATACACAGCGTACAGCAAATGAAAGACACAGATCTTGTGAATCCAGCCAATATTTCAGATTTTCTAAGTGTTTTACAGCGAAAACACAATATAGCGTTATATTAGCTTACCACAATAGCAAACATCACAACAGCATTGATTCAAGCCAAAAATAGCGATAATGTATAAACCACCAAAATATATTAATTTTTTCACTAACCTTCTCAGAATTCTTCAGATGACAGTCCTATAACATCATATTACACAATGCATATAGAGTTTGTTCGAAAATGTGCATATTTAGCGGCACAAATCGTGGTTATACAATGTGATTAGTGGCCAAAACTTCAAGCAATCTGTCCGGCGCCATCTTGGAGAGGCACCTATTCTAATCGAAAACTATTCATAAACTTGACTAAAAAATACAAGTTGGACAGCAAATGAAAGACAAATTAGTTCTTAATGCAATCGCTGTGTTACATTTTTAAAATTAACGTTACTTCAGCATACAGCGTGCGCTAAAGCGAGACCGCACCGAAATTCATGGCGGAATTATTATTTGACATTTGTCAACATAAATACGAATTAACAACATAAAGATTGCTTACTATTTGCCGAGCTTCCATCAGAATCTTGGGCAAGGTGTCCTTTCTCCAGAACAATCGTCTTTTGGTTGAAAGATGTCCTCTTCTCATGTGGAAATAGCAGCTAACGATAGCCACCCACTGGAGAGGTGTCCAACTCGTGAAAGCGCATCACAAAGAAATCCAGGAAAATCGCAATAAACTGATATAAACTGCTATAAGTCGGTTTAAATTAACTACCTTATGATGTCTTTAACAACTATAATGAATAAAAACATGACCGGAGATATAGAACTGCTAAAACGAAAGCTTTGCAGGAGGCCATTGTTGTCACTGAGTGTCCTAGTGTCAAGATTAAACAGCAAAAGAACAAGAACGACGTTTCAGCGTCATGATCACGTGACGTCATCATATAATGATTGACAACCCTTGCACACTGGATGAACACCCAGTGCGCTGTGCGACTCTTCTCACAGCCTTTGTCTCCGACAAGCGAGACTAGCGCGCAGACATTTTCTACATCGGAAAACATCATTTTAGTCACTGCTATAATCTATAATAAGCAGTCTCACGTTCAGAATTTGTGTAATTCATTAAGCGCTTGCCAACATTGGAAAAATGTCTGATCATTGCAGACGCAGAGGACATGGGGTCTCAAAAAAAATAATAAGGGTTCGTGTAAATATCTGCAGATAATGTGTTTTCGGCCTACTTGACTTTATAAATCAATTACTTTTCTTAACTTCATCAATGATATTTAATCTTGCAGGAGGTGAGAAGAAAACTGTCAGGCTTCAATTGTCAACTTGCATTGGTTGAAACAATGTTGCCAACGGGATTGTTTGCCAAAAGAATGCATTGTGAACGACGAAGAAAGGCCTCTTCTGAGCAACAAAGCCCATTACCTGCATCGGAAGTTGCACCTTTCGCCATAGCACAGCCATGCAGAGTCCAGCTAAACAGTGACGGCAGATGTGGATGTGTTGCTATTACGAAGGATGGAATTATAGCCCTGTTCCTTCCAGACAAGAACCCCACCTGTGCAAGAGCCCTACCTGGCATCCAAGAGCTAAGCCGACCATGTTGTGATAGGCCTATACAATTAAATACAAGACAAGGACAAGAAATAGAATGCAGGTAGGCCTGGACTTAACTGGAATAGTGGTTGTAATGCATCTACTCTTTATTCACAATCAAGGTGTCCAAATAGAGCTGTCCTGTATGGTTGCTATACGATGCTTGTAGACTGTATAAAGGTGTTGAGTCAGGAGTGTTCATAAAAAAATGCATTATCTCTTCAGCAACCTCTCCCTGAAGAAAACTTCAACAAATGGATTGTGTGGTGGTGTGATCAACATTCGTGTCATCAATATGAAAGAAGGCAGCCATATATCTTCTGCATTGAGTTCTTCGGATGGAGTTCCTTTCCCATGTCATAATGGATCAGAACATTGCTCAATGTGTGATGTATGTTACAATGGAGGATTTTCCACACAGACCAATGACAAATGGACACAAGAACTTTTAGATCTGCCAGTGCCCCTTGCTGGATCAGACCGGACAGCTAAAGAAGGACAAACCATTTTACAAAGAGCCCAAAGGTTCCTTCCTTTGTTACACGCTGTTGGAATCCCATTTTGCTCTCTCTTGGTTGCTGCTGACCTGTACTTTCATTGGAATGGAAGTTCATGGTGCCCTGGGAGTGGCTTTTCTAGTGTACTCTTTGGTCCAGCCTGTAACTACCATCCTCCTCCAGTATGAATGGAAACTGTCAATGATAGGATGACATTTTCATATAATTCAGGCTCTTGTTATTTCTGATCTGTTAATTCAATAAAGAACTTAATTTAATGCTCTGTGAGTGAGTTGTTTTTCTCCTTTTATTGATCTCATGTCCATGTAACCTATTACCATATCTAAAAACAGTTTTTTTAATCTCCTTTTAGTCATATTTTAAGGCAACTGTTTCTTGATAAAGGCTACAGAAAAGTTCCAATGCATTGTTACGAAATAGATATCACCCTTCCATTATGGAATTCCTGCTTTTCTGACTATTAAAATTGACCTGTCCACAAACCCATGGAAATGTCTTCCTATGTGTTCTTTTATCTCTAGGCTATGTTTGTATGTAATGGTTTTGTATTTTTACATTTGAACCATTTTACCAGTCATAGAGGCTCTAAAATAAATATTTTAGATTTACTTATCTGATAGCACTGTTCGTTTTGACATGCATAATAAAATGTTTTCTACAAATGACATCACGTGAGATTCTATTAGTGATAAAATGTATCTGACTTTAAGAACTATTGTCCAACTCAATGTCTCATAAGGTTGCAAAAAGAACATGATGATGTTATTGTAATTTCATCGTGACATGACCACTACATGAGGGGGAAGGTAGTTGTGACGTCTGAATTTCAGGAGCAGGAATTTTTTTTCCGTGGGGGGTGTATTATAAAAGGCCATCAAAATCATTCTCTCCTAAACCAGAAGCACCACAGGGACATTGAAGCTCTCTTTGCTGTAATATTGCATTGTATTTTTGCTTATTCTATAAGCATACCTATTTTTAAGAAAGCCTTAAACTTTTAAATTATCTTTTATCTCTTGTACTGTTGAACACAACTTTAAAGGTAAGCCGCTTTAAGACTTATTGGAAATTTTTGTTTTGCGACTTTTTCGTTTTTCTACAACTAACACTTTTTTAATATCTTGATTTAGATGAAGAAGTCTTTTGGAGTAGTGTGCATATCACTAATTTTATGTGCAGCTCTGTCAGAAACAATTGGATTAGTGATTGCGGTAGGTCAACATTTTATTGTATTTGGCTAAATGTTGTTTTAAATGATCTTATTTTCTCGTTGTTTTAACTACAAGTAGGCTATTGCAAGCAACATTACAATTATATAAACGTTGTTGCCTATTATCTAGACATAACACCATAACAAGCATTGAGATAATTGAGTTCTTGCACTATAGTCAGGTCAAGCAATTCGCATTCAGAAAATTAGATAAATTGTTTAGAAAACTGATGATTGTACAATTCATTGTATAATGAATCTGATTTGTGTGTGTTTGTGTTTGTCTCATAACAGGGTAAAGAGAAGCGAGGGTGGACACTAAACAGTGCTGGCTACCTTTTGGGTCCCCGTAAGTGACTGTTATGTATTAAATTCATGTACTCTTTCACAACTGTCAAAATTCCACTATCAAGTACTTTTAACTAAACTATAATTTACACACCTGCCCTGTCTCCATTATCATGCTCTACTCATATTTGTTTATACTTTTATTATACTTTTTCACATTTCACCTGGCTGTGTAATGTGGCATGATGTATTCCAACAAACTTGTTCTGTGTAGTTATTGGACTTTTAATTTGTTATATCCTTTTAAATGACTATATTTTGACAAGCCTATTTGCACAGGAACACATTTATTCCCAAGGTTCATGGATTATTGTCAACACAGAATGAGGATGTATTCCATAACACAGGTCCTTGTTGTAAATTTAGGTAAAATGCCATCATCCCTGTGTTTCAGGTCGTATTGATCACCTAATACAGATAAAGGATAATCCAAGCGTAAGGGGGAGAGAAGAACTGCTAAGTCAATGTAAGATAGCTCCTGCAGGACATTGAAGTCAGCAGAGGAATTGCTCTGTGACGCCTTGCTCCTCTGTTTATTATTTGCGGACTTAACTCTTAATGCAACAACCAAGTGTTTATCACAGCCATGGCCACTTTATGTTTATTGGTTTGTTTTTCCACTTGTTTATGAATTATTAAACCATGATACAGGATCTTATAATCTCAGAGGCACTGTCAGAACAAAGTTGATCATTTCATTTTTGCATGTAATTATACTTGATGGGTGATGACTGTGGGAAACGCATCAAGGGCTAAGGGTTAACGTCAAAATTCAAGGATTACACTTCAGATAATTAGTGCTCTTACATGATTATTCAGTGCACTATTACTAGCCCTCTTGACTCAAACCTTTATTAAAGTTGTTGATGGGGTGAGGTATATTGTAATTTCAACCATTGTCTTTCCTGCTCCTTGCCCCTCTCACTATATAGATATATATATATATATATATATATGCAAAGAAGGGTAAAATAGTCATTTCAGATGGACATCGAATGAAATTACTATTTTACCCTTCTTCTTTGCATGTGGAGGGACCCTTCCTTAATATATATATTTTAAAAAACATTTCAGGTTCTGTTTCCATCAATGAATATGTGCCTTTCTTTCACGCATTTCATTGGTGAATATATGTTTTCCAGCAATTCAATGACTCAAGCCCTGCAGGTTGCTTTTCAGACTCTTGACAGATAAAAGGAAAAACACACCATCATAAAGGGTGCCTTATGTCGTCATGTGAGCTTTAGGCAGGGTTGCGGTGTTTGTGTGTAGTGTGCAATGAAGGGGATTTCATCTAGGGAATGGGTAAAAATCAGCTGTGCAAACTATGTTTTTGTTTTGTTGTTCAGACGGCATTGACGGTCACCGCACTCTCAGTGACAAGCATGGCCTTGCTGGAAAGAGAGACATGCCCCTGGACAATGACTTCAAAACAGGTGAAAAGCTAAAGCCTCGTAAAATCTTATAGCCTACATTTCATTGGCCTATGAGAGGGTAAATCAAATATGTTTAGAGTAGATGACGTACTGTACAGTAAGTCTGCTTTACTCAGTGTAGTCTCTACACCTCATGATGGTCTCTTATTTTGCAGGTGCCTTGAGAATAGCTGATGAGGATGTAATACACACTGTCATTGACTTCTTATCATACCTGAAACTTAAAGGTAAGTTCATGGTGTCTGTTATTAATGTTTAATTAATGTTCAACAATTAATTACAGCAAAAACACTGACAGCATTCTCTTGATTGTTATTTTTTTCATGAATAAAAATCAGGCGTTTCGACATGTTCCAAAAATAGTAAAATAATCATATTTTTCATATGGTCTGGTTATATTTGTATTTCAAATTTATTTACAGATTACATTTCTAGTCAAGATTCCTGGCTATATGTTGCTACAACATTTGGAACAGAACAAATACTAGCATAGTCCTAATCAGTTATAACCATCTAACTGTGCTCACTCAAATGTTTTGTCATCTACCTTACAGAAATCGGAGCTCTGGATACCATGCCTTCCTCTCTCACATCAGAAGAGATGGGTCAGCCCTAGTTCAACTGATCTCTTCTCTACGCCTCACCTGCCTACAAACAACAGTATCTGTACATTTCCCATTATACTGGATACTGGTGTCATCATAACAACAATATACTATACAGATTAATCACGTTCTTATTATAATTTGAAAGAAATGGATTGAATAAAACTTTTGAATGGCAAAACATTGTTGTTCCTATATATGTATTATACAGTATATATTTTGTATTCAAACAGTGAGATTACCTTTAGAAAGTGTAACAACAACCCAAACCACTCAGATGAAACAAAGTCTCCAATTTAAAATGTCAAATCTCCAAGTTCTCTCACACCAACTAGATACAACGGAATCCGAGATTGCTGAGCAACATAATAGCATGATGTTGCAGTTGTTTGTTCTATTCTGTGATCTCTGCTGTGTTTTGTCCCAGTGAACTGTTGGCAGAACAACTGCACATAACCCATTCCACAAGTTACTGTTTCCAAGTTGAGCTTCACCATTGTAGCTTGTTTCCAGAGTAGTCCAAGAATCCCCCATGATTCTTTTCTGTCAGATCAGTGATAACAGACAGCAAAGATGATATGCTCTCCTCCGCACTCAAATCCGCCTGATCCATAAGAGACAGGAAATGCAGCATATCAACTGTCAACTCATTGAAATACACAGCCATGTATTTTTATGTATTCTAAAGAACCCAACCATAAAATGCCTCAACCAAGATTATGGGACACTCACATGTGGGCCACCCATGTCAGTGCGCACCCAGCCAGGGTGAAGAGCCATGCACAGAATCCCTTCAGATTCCAGGTCAGTGGCCAGACACCTTGTCGTCATGTTCAAGGCAGCCTGCATATATATAAACAAAATGAGATGGACAGGACATGTAATGAATATGTACACATAAGAACAGTCAGATTAACTATCGCCACACCCAAACATTCTATGCCCAATATTGCAACCAGAGATGGTCTGTAATGTTAATATGGGCTTTGTTGAAACGGCTCATTATGGTTGCTGTTCACCTTTGAGGTTCTGTAGGCATAGCTTTTGAAGGCTGCTCCGGCTCCCCAGTTAACCTTAATGGAGCCGAGTATGGAAGAGATGTTGATCACAGCTGCTCTATGGATCCCCATTCCAGTGCCCCGTGCAGCAGCTGCCTGTAGCAATGGCAGAAATGTCTACAAGAAACAACAACATTATGTGATCTAGAGATAGTTGCGAGAATACAGGTTTCTTATGAAGTAGGGAACTTTTCATAAATGTGTGTGATTTGGGCATGAATAAAAATATCCTCTGTGCTACAACAAAATTAAGATATTTCTCATACATGCTCTTCTAGAGGTGCAACACATTGACTTACCTTGGTGACAAAAAGAGGGGCAACAGTATTACTCTCGAAAGTCTTCATCATGGCGTCAGGTGTCACTGTCTTCAGATCAGTGGATGGATTGATGGCTGCGTTGTTTATGAGGCAATTCAGCCCATCGCTTCCCAGTATAGATGACACCACTTGCAATGCTGAGTCTATACTTGACTGGCTGACAACATCTGATACGAAAGAGATCATAGGCTCATTACCATTCAAAAAGGAACTTCACAGGAAACAAACAGAATTTACTTTTCGTTTTTCTCCTTGGTTTTCTTTTACAGTATTGGTTTAATTTACTTTTACATGATTGGTTTACTTCAGTTTGGGATTTCATCATGTTCTGTTGAGTACTACAAACATATAATTCAGCGTGTAATATAAGTTTTAGTTGCTCCAATGAGTTTGAAGGGAGAAAATTCCTGAGAGGAACACACGGGGAAATACCAATACAGTGTTTCTTGCACATTCTGCTTCTATAACAGATCAGGCATATGGGGCATGTGTCCCAACTATGCATGGCACATGATGCACATGGGATCATATACTGATTACCCAACAAAATGTGGCAAACCAGAATCACACTGCACCCTAGTTCATGTGTCCAAGTTTTACAAATGATGTAGGCTATATGTAGGCTACGCAACTCACCAAGCTGTACAATATGAACACCTTTGCAGGACTTGGCAATATTTTGAAGATCCTGAAATGAAGATCAACTTTTATTATGTATCCCTAAGTTTACAGTAAAGGCGAATCCTCACACGTGTATTTCCATTACGTGGTAATTCACAAAACAAGTTGAACATGATGTTCAAACATTTCAAATAAAAAAGTTGAACATGATGTTCTCCTACCTGTGCTGCGGCTGGATTGCGAACAGTCGCTATTATTGTTTTGGGTCTCTCGGTGCTTCTCGCCAGGTCTTTCACCATTTGTAGACCGAGGCCTCTGCTCGCTCCAGTGATTAATACAGATTGACATTTTGTGAATTTTAGAGTCATAGTTAGTAGATGTCTGTTAACTTTGTTTAAGGAAGAAGTATGATCGGTCTCAGTGTCCAGACATAATTTTTGTAGCGATACAATCTGAAGGCGTGGTTTAAATTTCATAGCAACTCGAATGGACCAATGAGGGTAGGTACGCTTGATTTAGTGTCTGTGAACTGTTTCCGCTCCATTCTCCTTATTTTCTACTAGTCCAAAGTGCAACCCCAAAACACCACTCGGCGCATTTGGCGACCCAAATCAAACGTATACATTTTAAAAGAATGAGTGTGGCTCGCGCCGCGCTCAACCCCATCATCTAAATAAATGTTCTCAGACAATGGTCGCGAGCGGTGTGGTCAGCCTATTAGAAAAATATATTTTTTTCAGACGTTAGTCACTTCTCCTTAGAAAAGCTTCTTACACGACCAGGGTTGAAAGTAAGCACAGTGTCCCGGTGTTGTGCAAAAAATCTCCCCGTGCCAGAATGTTCCCCCTCCGCGTTCTTCAATGCTGCGACTTGCTTGCTAGTTGAGCTTTCTCAGTTTAGCCTACATTTCACAGATCTTAGTAGCAGAAAGCATTTTTGTCTGCAGTTTTCGGTTTGGCTATTTGTTTCAAGTGTATGTGGCGGTTCTAGCTTGTATGGCGCCCTGGGCGCCCCTTCGGCGACCTCCCGTGCCGCCCCCGGCAAGGAAGCCGCCCTGGACGGCTGCCCATGTCGCCCGTACCTAAATCCGCTACTGATTTTGTATTAGTCTATAAATAAATCTCTTTGCCAAAATTCGTCATCTCTCCCATGTCTTATTTGAGTAGTATTTTTGAAAGTGTAAGGATAATAATTCAGCCATAGTTGTTCTGAAATGTTTATTGCTGGCCAAAATTGTACTCCCTCCATGTTTAATATAACACACATACATTAATTATTAATTTCGGTTGCCTATCCTGACGTGAAATTTGTTCTATAGAAAGTAGTTGACTCTGATTTGTGTCACAGAAAATATTTGACTCTAGCCACAAAATTAAGGAAATTAATGACATGACAATCGCCAAGTGTAACAGATGTCTTTTTCCATTCACCACTGTCTGGAGGCTGAAAATATGTTGCGAGTGGATGAACATATCATGTATGACTGGTTGTGTTTATGGCACAATAAAATATAATACATTTGACTTCCTCTCAAATTAGTTCCACCCTGCCTATTCACTTAACACATCAAGCGACCCAAATCAAACGCACCCTATTTTGAAAGAATGGATGTGTCTGGCACCACACTCAACCCCTAATCTGAATATTACATGTTTTCAGACAACATTCACTTAGCCTACGAAAAGCTTCTTCCACAACAAAAACTGACTGTAAGGTAAAGTTATTGCCAGAGGGAGCGACGCTGTTTTGGAACACCTGGTTATTGTTATTTCTTGTGAACTTTCCAGATAGCTATTGGAAGAAGAGAGGCCAAGATACATCCCTCACAATATATGTATAAATAATGTTAGGGCTTGCAAAGTAAAATAAAAAAAATCTAAGTTGTATGTCAGATGTATTAGCTAGCTAGCTATTTTAGATGATTGAATGGTGAACTGACTGATTCTGTATATATACATCTGTTCTCTGGGCTTGTGTTTTACTACCCAGTCTAACAACACTCACTGGTTTGTTTTTCTATCAGGGAGGAGCCTTGCTTAGATAGAATGAGTTGCCTTAAAGAGCAAAACCACAGAACTCAGGACAATCAGAATGTTTCCGAAACCTCAGCTGTTTATTCCTCTGAGAATAATGGATGCCACCTAGGAACATGGGAAGTCAACATTGATTCAGGAGATCACACAGACAGTGTGCCAGTAGTGATTCCCCATGGTTCAGTTGGAGTGGTCAGGGTACAGCAGAGCAGCTGCATCGAGCAGGATGGACCATCACTGTACCAACTACAGATTCTACCCTCCACCACATGATGCTGAGCCCTCACTCCCTCCATGCCCACTTGCCACTCATGGAGATTATGTGCTCCCCCAGTCCATTCCATTTCCTGAACCTCAGTTTAGCAAATAACAGCCATCTCAGTTCAATTGGTGGCCAGAGGTCATCCGAGGGTCCAGTCTACTGCAATATGATGTCAGTAAGTGCTAATTGAAACCAACAAGAAGCTATAAAAATATTTTACCTCATGGCCGTTACAATCCTCAATATATGGTCGAGTTGGTTTTTCAACGCCTGGCGCTCTGAGTGGGTAGAGATTTAATAAAATGGTCTAAAAGGTGTAAACCCCGTCCACGGCACACAGCGATGCAAAATGAACTTGCCCAACACACTCCAGCGACTCCAGTTGTTTTCTGATACTTTACTGGATATCACTACCAATTATTTTAGTGGTACAGTATATTGCTCTAATTAAAGTTGCTGTTAAGTTACGTATACATATTATTTTGTTTTATCCAGGGTGAATTCTATGATGCTGTAGCGAGTATTTGCCCGGACAGCATGGATGACCATGAACAAGAGACTATGGCATAGCTAATGCCTCAGAATCAACAGAGCATCAGACTGTTTGTAAGAGCATTTCAAAATTACTGTTGGATGTTTACATAACTTAGCAGACACACAACTTACAGGAGCAATAAGTGCCTTGCTCCAGGGTATATCGACAGATTTTTCACAAAGTCGACTCGGGGATTCGAACCAGCGATAGTCCAGTTACAGGCCCAATGCTCTTTACCACTAGGCTACCTAGCAGTGTACGTGTAGTCTACATACTGTGCATGTTTGCAATAACACAGATAAATGGTTGTATAATACTGTTTAATGCAGGACCCTATACAACCTCTATCAGAGAACACATATTTGGATTCACATGATCAATGACAACGTTTCAACAGTGGGAAAAACAAAAGTGTCAGCATGACAATTCAAATATGCAGTCTTACATAAGAAGGAGAATAATATGATCTTATCTGGCCTTGGACATCTGATTTAGTGGTTATGATTAAGTCTGGCTCTCTGAGTCTAAAGATGACAATGGAGCAGTATTTTAAACATGTGTTCAATGACCTTACAAGAGTCAAATGGTATATTTGTTTGTGATAATAAGTAGTTCCTTTCACAACAACCATGACTCAAGACCATGACTGTGGATTCTCAGTGATATGCATCTTTAGCTGTTAATGTACATTCATGACTCAAAGAAAAAGTACAAGCTTGTGATTCTTAGCATTAGTCGAGTATGTGTTGTGTAGTATTGCCAGTAATCTCATTCTTCATGTACCACAGCCTCTCAGTCCTACCTGCCCTCTATGAGCCTGCCGCCCAACCACGGCCTCCTTTCCCCAAACCAGCTTGTCTCCCCTGGTCCTCCTGGCTCTGGATACAGCTACAACCACATGGCTGGATCCTACTCCTACCTTTCTAAGTGTCCTGATACGTCTAGCTTGGAGTTGTGTTTTTATGATAACATAGCTACAGTATTTCACTTTTTAATGTGTATAGTATTGCTTACTAGGTGTGTCCAATCAATGTTGTAACCACTCCCTCTTCTAATTAGGGCTAATTGGAAAACTGTTCAAAAAAGGACATTGTATTATTTTTTTGTACTCCCTGACGAAGGCCATGCAGCCGAAACGCGTCGGTTTTTTAATACTTTGTTTCTATTGAACATGCCATACTAATAAAGGCATTTTAATTAATTATATGAAGAGTGCCTTGGTCCACCTTCCTTTTTGATGGCCAATTTACCCCTTTTACCAAAGAGCACCTTCTGTCTACCAAAATGTACTATTGTGTACCTTAGTAGCTCTTCCCTTCCTCCTCTTTCTACTATGGTACAAATATTATTGGGTACAGACAGCAGCACAAAGAGCAAGAAGGTAGAGACAGCAATACATCACGTGAAGCAGCCACAACTGTCAGTAAGTGTCCATGATTGAGTCTTTGAATGAAGAGATGGAGATAAAATGGTCCGGTTTGAGTGTTTTTTGCAGCTCGTTCTAGTCGCTTCCTGCAGCGAACTGAAAGAGGAGCAGGGATGTGTGTGCTTTGGGGACCTTTAACAGAATGTGGCTGGCAGAATGGGTATTGTATGTGGGGGATGAGGGCTGCAGTAGGTATCTCAGATAGGGGGGAGTGAGGCCTAAGAGGGTTTTATAATAAGCATCAACCAATGGGTCTTGCGACAGGTAAACAGAGATGACTGGTTTACAAAGTAGTATAGAGTGCAGTGATGTGTCCTATAAGGGGCATTGGTGGCAAATCTGATTGCCAAATGATAAAGAACTTCTAGCCACTCGAGAGCACCCTTACCTGCCGATCTATAAATTATGTCTCCGTAATCTAGCATGGGTAGGATGGTCATCTGAATCAGGGTTAGTTTGGCTGGTGGGGTGAAAGAGGAGCAATTACGATAGAGGAAACCAAGTCTAGATTTAACCTTAGCCTGCAGCTTTGATATGTGCTGAGAGAAGGAAAGGGTACCGTCTAGCCATACTCGCAAGTACTTGTATGAAGTGACTACCTCAAGCTCTAAACCCTCAGAAGTAGCAATCACACCGGTGGGGAGAGGGTGGATCCTTTGATCCTTTGATTGGGTGGACAACATGTCAGTTCATGCAGCAAGAGCTCTGATAGTTTGGAGGACGTCCTCCGGAACTTGTCATAATTACGGTGTAAGTCTATGGAAGGGGGTGAGAAAAATTAGCCTCTTAGGTTTTGTATTGAAGTCAATGTACCCAGAGGAGGACGGAAACTAGCTTTCTTCTGGCTACACCATGGTACTACCCTACAGAGTGCTGTTGAGGCTACTGTAGACCTTCATTGCAAAACAGTGTGTTTTAATCAGTTATTTGGTGACTTGATAATATTTAGTATAGTTTTATCAAAAAAGGATAACATTTTAAATGTTTCACTATTTTTATTTTTATGAAATTCACTGAGGAGGATGGTCCTCCCCTTCCGCTGAGGAGCCTCCACTGGTGTACCGGAGCTTGTGTCCTCAAAAGTGACAACACCTCAGAAATGCATAACTATTTTTACCAGAAAGGTGAAATTTGAACTTTTTTCGGAGTATGCAGCATTGCTAGTTATTGTTTATGGCACTCTCAAGATAAATAATTACTTTTGGGGATTACATAGATTTTTGATTACATTTAGTTAAATTGTAAAAAAAAAAATATATATTTTTTACATTTTGGTTGGGGGTGTGTTACAGGCCCAATCAGAATGCATTCTAAGAAGGTCTCGAAATTGTGTTGTCAAACTGTAATAATTAGCTGGTGAAGGAAATACTTTTGTTAGGGGATTTCAATACTGATGTCTGCAAAAAGGATAGTCCAACCCACAATGTATTTATGCACTTCTGTAGATCATTTGCTCTGACACAAATTATATAAGGTCCCACCAGGATATGTGAAACAGTGCAAAGTACGATTGATTTAATATTGGTGTCTGATAAATCCAAAATATCGCAGAGTGGGGTAATAGTATATGGAATCAGTGATTATGTTATAACATTTTGCACAAGGAGGGTTTTTAAACATATATTTAAGTGTCATAAAACTGTTAGATTCAGAGGACTCAAAAAATACTGTGTTGACATGTTTGGGGACCAAGTGGGTAAAATTGACTGGTCACCTGTGCTGGAAAGCGTAGGGGTAGACAGTGCCTGGGAAGCCTTTCATTGTAGATTCCTTGATGTGGTGAATGTGATGGCTCCCATTAGACGGGTCAGAGTAAAGCCGAGATCTAGACCTTGGTTTTATCATGAAATTCTAGAATCTATCCACCCAAGGAATAAAGCCTTTAATACATTTAAAAGCTCTCAAGAGCAGCCTGATTTTCTCCTATATACAGTTGAAGTCGGAAGTTTACATACACTTCGGTTGGAGTCATTAAAACTTGTTTATCAACCACTCCACAAATTCCTTGTTAACAAACTATAGTTTTGGCAAGTCGGTTAGGACATCTACTTTGTGCATGACACAAGTAATTTTTCCAACAATTGTTTACAGACAGATTATTTCACTTATAATTCACTGTATCACAATTCCAGTGGGTCAGAAGTTTACATACACTAAGTTCACTGTGCCTCTTGAGCCTATGGGGGGTGCTATTTCGATCTTGGAAAAATTGGTCTCCAAATTAAACTGCCTCGTACTCAATTCTTGCTCGTACAATATGCATATTATTATTACTATTGGATAGAAAACAATCTCTAGTTTCTAAAACCGTTTGAATTATGTCTGTGGGTGAACCAGAACTCTTTCTGCAGCGAAATCCATGACAGGAACTGCGAAGGTCTGAAAATTAGGCTCTGTTCTCAGATCAGTTTAAAGCTCTGTATGTATCCTATGGGTCGACATGAACTGCACCCGCCTTCCCCTGGATGTCAGTAACCAATGAGAAGTGGAATGGAGTGTCTACGTAATTCTCAGAGTTTATAAAAGGCCAAGGAACGAGGGGAGCTCTCTTTTCGACGTTCGTCATTGCGCAAAGCAGGACCTCAGAATGGCATTTTGAAACGCTCAGTTATCGACCTTAGATATATCCGTCTGTAATTTAATTCGAAATAGGTGTTAGAAACATCATAACGAAGTTATTTTAAACCGAGTTATATCAGTTTATGCGAGTATATTGCTATTTTCAGAATTTCCTTAGTATTGCGTTTTGAGGATTTGGGCATGCTGTGGCCACATAGCTATTGTTAGCTGCTAATTCCGAAGTTGAAGACTACGTTTTACAACCAAGCAACGATTCTTTTGGACAACAGACCACTTGCCCAAGATTCTGATGGAAGCTCGTCCAAAAGTAAGAGCTATTTATGATGTTATTCCGTATTTATGTGGAAAAATGTAAACGGATTTGTCCGCCATTATTGCGGCACTAGTCTGGCTGTAACGCACACTGTATGTCTAGTAACGTTAATTTTAAAAATCTAACTCAGCGGTTGCATTAATAACTAATGCATCTTTCATTTGATGTCCAACCTGTATTTTTTAGTCAAGTTTACGATTATTTATTGATTAGATTAGGTGCCTTTCCAAGATGGCGCCGGCCAGAATGCATGACCTGTTGCCACTGATCACATTGTATAACCACGATTTGTGCTGCTAAATATTCACATTTTCGAACAAAACCTATATGGATTGTGTAATATGATGTTACAGGACTGTCATCTGAAGAATTCTGAGAAGGTTAGTGAAAAATTAATTTATTTTGGTGGTGAATACGTTATCGCTGTGTTTGGCTGGAATCAATGCTGTTGTCTGGTTTGCTATTGTGGTAAGCTAATATAACGATATATTGTGTTTTCGCTGTAAAACACTTAGAAAATCTGAAATATTGTCTTGATTCACAAGATCTGTGTCTTTCAATTGCTGTACGCTGTGTATTTTTAAGAAATGTTTTATGATGAGTAATTAGCTAATACACGATGGTCTCTGTAGTTATTCTAGTCATTTTAGTGAGAGTTGTGATGGGGGCTGCAATTGTAAACTATGATTTATACCTGAAATATGCACATTTTTCTAACAAAACATATGCTATACAATAAATATGTTATCAGACTGTCATCTGATGAAGTTTTTTCTTGGTTAGTGGCTATTTATATCTTTATTTGGTCGAATTGGTGATAGCTACTGGTGGAGTGAAAAAATAGTGGAGTAAGAAAAATGGTGTCTTTTGCTAACGTGGTTAGCTAATAGATTTACATATTGTGTCTTCCCTGTAAAACATTTTAAAAATCAGAAATGGTGGCTAGATTCACAAGAAGTGTATCTTTCATCTGGTGTCTTGGACTTGTGATTTAATGATATTTAGATGCTAGTATTTACTTGTGACGCTATGCTAGGCTATGCTAGTCAGCTTTTTTACTGGTGGGGGTGCTCCCGGATCCGGGTTTGGGAGGAACTAGAAGTTAAACAGCTTGGAAAATTCCAGAAACTATTTAATGGCTTTAGAAGCTTCTGATAGGCTAATTGACATAATTTGAGTCAATTTGAGGTATACCTGTGGATGTATTTCAAGGCCTACCCTCAAACTCAGTGCCTCTTTGCTTGACATCATGGGAAAATCTAAAGAAATCAGCCAAGACTTCAAAAAAAGTCTGGTTTATCCTTGGGAGCAATTTCCAAATGCCTGAAGATACCACGTTCATCTGTACAAACAATAGTACGCAAGTACAAACACCATGGGACCACGCAGCCGTTATACCGCTCAGGAAGGAGAGGCATTCTGTCTCCTAAAGATGAACATATTTTGGTGTGAAAAGTGCAAATCAATCCCAGAACAACAGCAAAGGAACATGTGAAGATGCTGGAGGAAACAGGTACAAAAGTATCTATATCCACAGTAAAGCAAGTCTTATATCGACATAACCTGATAGGCCGCTCAGCAAGGAAGAAGCCACTGCTCCAAAACCGCCATAAAAAAGCCAGACTACGGTTTGCAACTGCACATGGGGACAAAGATTGTAATTTTTGGAGAAATGTCCTCTGGTCTGATGAAACAAAAATAGAACTGTTTGGCCATAATGACCATCATTATGTTTGGAGGAAAAAGGGGGAGGCTTGCAAGCTGAAGAACACCATCCCAACCGTGAAGCACAGGGGTGGCAGCATTATGTTGTGGGGGTGCTTTGCTGCAGGAGGGACTGGTGCACTTCACAAAATAGATGGCATCATGAGGGAGGAAAATTGTGTGGATATAGTGAAGCAACATCTCAAGACGTCAGTCAGGAAGTTAACGCTTGGTCGCAAATGGGTCTTCCAAATGGACAGTGACCCCAAGCATACATTCAAAGTTGTGGCAAAATGGCTTAAGGACAATGAAGTCAAGGTATTGGAGTGGCCATCACAAAGCCCTGACCTCAGTCCTATAGAAAATTTGTGGACAGAACTGAAAAAGCGTGTGTGAGCAAGGGGGCCTACAAACCTGACAAAGTTACACCAGCTCTGTCAGGAGGAATGGGCCAAAATTCACCCAACCTATTGTGGGAAGCTTGTGGAAGGCTACCCTAAATGTTTGACCCAAGTTAAACAATTTAAAAGCAATGCTACCAAATACTAATTGAGTGTATGTAAACTTCTGACCCACTGGGAATGTGATGAAAGAAATCAAAGCTGAAATAAATCATTCTCTTTACTATTATTCTGACATTTCACATTCTTAAAATAAAGTGGTGATCCTAACTGACCTAAGACAGGGAATTTTTACTCTGATTAAATGTCAGGAATGGTGAAAAACTGAGTTTAAATGTATGTGGCTATGGTGTATGTGAACTTCTGACTTCAACTGTAAACGTCACAGAAATGAAGCACAGGGCAGGATGGATGTAGCTAAGAGGTGTTACTTTGCTGATAAAATCATTGAGATCAAAAATGATCCTAAAAAGCCTTGGAAATCATTTAAGGAACTAGGCTGTAGTAGTACTACCAAAAACAAACTAAATGGTATTGGACTGAACGTTAGGGAGGAGATGGTATATGAAAAAGCAGAGATTGCCAATGAATTCAACTCTTTTTTTTCTGTTGCCAGCAAGCTAGTTAGCAAGCTGCACACAATATTTTGTGTGGAATTTTGTGTGGAATTGGTTTGTATGGAAACAACCAATTCAAGAAGTACTATGCCGAGTTAGGGGTTCATCTAAACTCTTTTTCTTTTGCAAAGGTAGCAACAGCTAAAATAGCCAGTATGCTAGCAGAGCTTCAATGTTTCAAAGCCACAGGCCTGGATAATATTCCTGCAAGGTTTCTTATAGATTCAAATTGCCCCTTGTTTTACGCATATCGTTAATCTCTCTCTTGAACGAGGCATCTTTCCCAGGGACATGAAACACACTAAAGTTACACCTCTGTTTAAGAAGGGGATGAAGTCTGACCCTGGGCATTATTGGCCTGTATTTATCCTCAGTATAACATCAAAGATCCTGGAGAGAGTTGTACATGAGCAAATTTATAGATATGTCAACAAACAAAGTCTAATGTATGATTTTCAGTCGGGTTTAAAAAAAACATATTCCACTGATTCATGCCTACTTTTCTTGACTGACTTCATCAGGAAAGAGATTGATGAAGGAAATCTCTGTGGAATAGTACTGCTTGACCTATAGAAGGCCTTTGATACAGTTAACCACTGTCTCCTAATCTCCAAACTGGAGGCACTGGGGTTAAACAGTATCCCTCTGGGCTGGGTAAAGTCCTATTTATCAGGTAGGGAGCAAGTAGTAGGTTAATTGTTCACTGTCTCAGGCAAAACCAATGAGTTGTGGCAATCCGCAGGGGAGTGTGCTTGGGCCTCTACTGTATTTACTGTATATTAACGATATGAAAGATGCTTGTTCTTGCCGTCTTTTCCTTTAAGCACAGATGACTATACACTCCTCGTGTCTCACAAAAGTAAAACTATGCTGGAGAGCATACTTAGCACAGAGCTTACTAACATCAGCAAATGGCTTGGAGATAATAAGCTATCTCTGCACCTCGGTAAAACTGAGGCAATTATTTTTGGATCCAGACCTAAATTGAGTAGGTCCTCTGAAATCAGAGTGGAGTTAGGGGGTGAGTTGCTGACTACTAAAACCTCCGTGAGCTACCTGGGATGCATCCTTGATGGAAGCTTGGGAGGCGTGAGCATGGCCACTAAAGTGCTAGGGAAGGTTAATGCCAGTTTTTGGCTAGAAAGTCCAAGCTGCTTGATTAGGTCTCCATGAAAGTGCCTAGCCAATGCCCTCATTCAATGCCATTTAGACTACGCTAGTACTTCCTGGTTTGGTGGGTTATCTAAGCTCATGAAGGGGAGCTCCAGATAGCCCAGAATAAGCTGATCAGGGTAGTATTGAAGGTGAGTCCACGTACTTACATAGGCAGGAGCTGCTTTCAGGAACTAAACTGGCTGCCTGTTGAGGCTAGGGTGTCCCAGATTAGACTAGGTTTGGTTTACAGGAGTATTTATGGTCCTGTGCCCAGATATCTAACTGATTACTTTCCCCGTGTTCGGGATGCACACAATCACAGCACCAGATCAGGTGTTGCTGATGTGTGCTTATACAGGTTCAGGAGTAATGCTGGGAAAGGTACTTTCTTGTATACAGGAGCCTCAGAGTAGAATGAGTTGCCTCTGCCTATAAAAACAACGTCCTCTCTCGGCAGCTTTAAAAATAAAGTAAAAAACTGTTTGATGTCTTCTGTGCCCATATGAATGACCTCTATGATGTAACTGCAATGATGAGATTGATCTTCTTCTTAGTTTTTTGTTTTATTATCTCGCTGTCATACTGTGTTCAACCGTGTTCGATCTTGCCTAGCCATCTTGTTTTAAGAGGACCACAATGGAAATATGTCCCAGACTTTATTGTGTGTTGTCCTCGATGATTTTAATCATGTGCATGTATGGCTTTTTCAAGTTTTATGTGCGCTTGTTTTTTTAAATGATCCAATTACTAACTAAACTAAAAAGTGTGCTTAGGGTCACTGTCCTGTTGGAAGGTGAACCTTTGCCCCAGTCTGAGGTCCTGAGCGCTCTGGAGCAGGTTTTCATCAATGATCTCTCTGTACTTTGCTCCATTCATCTTTCCCTTGATCCTGACTAGTCTCCCAGTCCCTGCCGCTGAAAAACATCCCCACAGCATGATGCTGTCAAAACCATGCTTCACCGTAGGGATGGTATAGGTGGTCATGTGACAAGCGGTGCCTGGGTTCCTCCAGACGTGACGCTTGGCCTTCAGGCCAAAGAATTACATTTTGGTTTCATCAGACCAGAGAATCTTGTTTATCATGGTCTGAGAGGCCTTTAGGTGCCTTTTGGGAAACTCCGAGCAGGCTGTCATGTGCCTTTTACTGAGGAGCGGCTTCCGTCTGGCCACTCTACCTTAAAGGCCTGATTGCTGGAGTGCTGCAGAGATGGTTGTCCTTCTGGAAATTTCTCCAATCTCCACAGAGGAACTCTGGAGCTCTGTCAGAGTAACCATCGGGTTCTTGGTCACCTCCTTGACCAAGGGCGTTCTCTCCCAATTGCTCAGTTTGGCCAGGCGGCCAGCTCTAGGAAGAGTCTTCGTGGTTCCAAACTTCTTCCATTTAAGAATGATTTAGGCCACTGTGTTCTTGAGGACCTTAAATGCTGCAGAAATGTTTTGGTACCCTTCCCCAGATCTGTGCCTCGGAAACAATCCTGTCTCAGAGCTCTACTGACAATTCCTTCGACCTCATGGCTTGGTTTTTGCTCTGACATGCATTGTCAACTGTAGGACCTTATATAGACAGGTGTGTGCCTTCCAAATCATGTCCAATCAATTGAATTTACCACAGGTGGACTCCAATCAAGTTGTAGAAACATCTCAAGGATGATCAATGGAAACAGGATGCAGCTGAGCTCAATTTTGAGTCTCATAGCAAAGGGTCTGGATATGTTTGTAAATAAGCTATTTCTGTTTTTTATTTTCTATAAATTAGCAAAAAAATCAAAAAAACTGTCTTTGCTTTCTCATTATGGGGTATTGTGTGTAGATTGATGGATTTAAAAAAAAATCTATTTTTTAACTTAGCAGACACACAACTTACAGGAGCAATAAGTGCCTTGCTCCAGGGTATATCGACAGATTTTTCACAAAGTTGACTCGGGGATTCAAACCAGCGATAGTCCAGTTACAGGCCCAATGCTCTTTACCACTAGGCTACCTAGCAGTGTACGTGTAGTCTACATACTGTGCATGTTTGCAATAACACAGATAAATGGTTGTATAATACTGTTTAATGCAGGACCCTATACAACCTCTATCAGAGAACACACATTTGGATTCACATGATCAATGACAACGTTTCAACAGTGGGAAAAACAAAAGTGTCAGCATGACAATTCAAATATGCAGTCTTACATAAGAAGGAGAATAATATGATCTTATCTGGCCTTGGACATCTGATTTAGTGGTTATGATTAAGTCTGGCTCTCTGAGTCTAAAGATGGCAATGGAGCAGTATTTTAAACATGTGTTCAATGACCTTACAAGAGTCAAATGGTATATTTGTTTGTGATAATAAGTAGTTCCTTTCACAACAACCATGACTCAAGACCATGACTGTGGATTCTCAGTGATATGCATCTTTAGCTGTTAATGTACATTCATGACTCAAAGAAAAAGTACAAGCTTGTGATTCTTAGCATTAGTCGAGTATGTGTTGTGTAGTATTGCCAGTAATCTCATTCTTCATGTACCACAGCCTCTCAGTCCTACCTGCCCTCTATGAGCCTGCCGCCCAACCACGGCCTCCTTTCCCCAAACCAGCTTGTCTCCCCTGGTCCTCCTGGCTCTGGATACAGCTACAACCACATGGCTGGATCCTACTCCTCACAGATCAGCAGCATGTCAGTCTCAGCCTAAAGTCTCATGACCTGTATAAGATCAAATGTGTCTCTAACAATCTAGAAAATGTAGTCCAGAATGTTTTCTATAACTGCTGATAAATAACACCAATCAACCATCAAACTTGAAAAGCTTAATAACAATTGACCATGGAGTTGAAATGTGATATGGATAACGAATGTCCTGCCAGTACCACCAGACCCCCTGCCCCCTATACCCTCACTCTCCGGCTCTGGTCCCTGATGGTCAGTCCTCCGGTTCCAGTGTCGTACGGTAGGATCACACCACAACCATAACCATAGTCTGACCCTTATGTCACGTTATGTTGTCATTCTATAAAGTTATGTTAATTTATGTTATGACACTGCACATATTGTCAAGATATCATAATCATCTGATCATGGTAGTTACTGTGCATCTTCACTTTTCACTCTAATCTAGTCTCAGTGGATCTCTATGGGACTCCAAATCCAAGAAGTCACTCCTGGTCACTGCAACTGCACTAAATCCTATAAGTTGTATCTGTCATTTCTATTTTGGTTAAGTAAGATATACAGTAGTTTATTTCATACTCTGTTATCTGTTATGTAGAGTTTTGTGTTTTAAGTAATCTCACATCAAGTGAGAAGGTTTGTTCCATGACCAGGCAATGACTCAGCAATCATTGGGTGTTTTGTAATAAGTCCTTTCACTCCTTGTGTCATTTTCCATTGTATACCATCATGACTGCTTCATTGTGGCCTCATTGCTGCCGGGATGGGGGCTGGGATTAAAAATTAAAATATAGGACAAAACACACATCACGACAAGCGAGACACCACAACACTATATAAAGCACAACATGGTAGCAGCACAAAACATGGTACAAATATTCATCAAAAAGAAAGGTGGACCAAGGCACTCTTCATATAATTAATTAAAATGCCTTTATTAGTATGGCATGTTCAATAGAAACAAAGTATTAAAAAACCGACGCGTTTCGGTGCATGGCCTTCGTCAGGGAGTACAAAAAAATAATACAATGTCCTTTTTTGAACAGCTTTTCCAATTAGCCCTAATTAGAAGAGGGAGTGGTTACAACATTGATTGGACACACCTAGTAAGCAATACTATACACATTAAAAAGTGAAATACTGTAGCTATGTTATCATAAAAACACAACTCCAAGCTAGAAGTATCAGGACACTTAGAAAGGTAGTTCTAACCTTAAATATGACTGGGAGAAGTGTCAAGAATAAGAAAGCAATATATTCCATAGTACACTAGAACACAGCAAATCATTGACAACAACAGTCTAAAAATAGCTGAGGGCAATTGAGCAAAATGTCCACTAGATGACAGCAAATGGACCTATCACGACCCTACAGGAAGGGTGGGAAATCCATAACTTCATTTAAACCAGGGTATTTAGTAGCCTGTAGTTTGTAAATCCAAAAACTTTCCCTTTGGTTTAACTGTTTAAGACGGTCCGCTTTTCTAATAGAGGCCGGAATATGATCAATACCCATAGCTTGAACTTATTCCCTTCCACCAATACCTTAACAGCATTAACCCTAACATCAAACTAACTATGGAGTACAGCAAGGATAACATTCATTTTTTGGACCTCGACATTAGTAAAAATGACAAAGGTTGTTTGCACACATCAATCTTTAGGAAGCCTACAGATGGGAATACCATTCTGAGGGCAGACAGCTTTCACCCCAAAAGGTTAAAGAGAATATTCCATATGGCCAATTCCAAAGAGTCCGCAGAATTTGCGACCAGGAAACAGACTACAGTGTCAAATCTGATTCCCCAATTATTTTTTATGATTCTTTTAATGTTCTCTGCTTCAGTGCTGTATTTTGTAACAAAATACACTCTCTCTGATTTTGTAACCACTCCCTCTTCTAATTAGGGCTAATTGGAAAAGCTGTTCAAAAAAGGACATTGTATTATTTTTTTGTACTCCCTGACGAAGGCCATGCAGCCGAAACGCGTCGGTTTTTTAATACTTTGTTTCTATTGAACATGCCATACTAATAAAGGCATTTTAATTAATTATATGAAGAGTGCCTTGGTCCACCTTCCTTTTTGATGGCCAATTTACCCCTTTTACCAAAGAGCACCTTCTGTCTACCAAAATGTACTATTGTGTACCTTAGTAGCTCTTCCCTTCCTCCTCTTTCTACTATGGTACAAATATTATTGGGTACAGACAGCAGCACAAAGAGCAAGAAGGTAGAGACAGCAATACATCACGTGAAGCAGCCACAACTGTCAGTAAGTGTCCATGATTGAGTCTTTGAATGAAGAGATGGAGATAAAATGGTCCGGTTTGAGTGTTTTTTGCAGCTCGTTCTAGTCGCTTCCTGCAGCGAACTGAAAGAGGAGCAGGGATGTGTGTGCTTTGGGGACCTTTAACAGAATGTGGCTGGCAGAATGGGTATTGTATGTGGGGGATGAGGGCTGCAGTAGGTATCTCAGATAGGGGGGAGTGAGGCCTAAGAGGGTTTTATAATAAGCATCAACCAATGGGTCTTGCGACAGGTAAACAGAGATGACTGGTTTACAGAGTAGTATAGAGTGCAGTGATGTGTCCTATAAGGGGCATTGGTGGCAAATCTGATTGCCAAATGATAAAGAACTTCTAGCCACTCGAGAGCACCCTTACCTGCCGATCTATAAATTATGTCTCCGTAATCTAGCATGGGTAGGATGGTCATCTGAATCAGGGTTAGTTTGGCTGGTGGGGTGAAAGAGGAGCAATTACGATAGAGGAAACCAAGTCTAGATTTAACCTTAGCCTGCAGCTTTGATATGTGCTGAGAGAAGGAAAGGGTACCGTCTAGCCATACTCGCAAGTACTTGTATGAAGTGACTACCTCAAGCTCTAAACCCTCAGAAGTAGCAATCACACCGGTGGGGAGAGGGTGGATCCTTTGATCCTTTGATTGGGTGGACAACATGTCAGTTCATGCAGCAAAAGCTCTGATAGTTTGGAGGACGTCCTCCGGAACTTGTCATAATTACGGTGTAAGTCTATGGAAGGGGGTGAGAAAAATTAGCCTCTTAGGTTTTGTATTGAAGTCAATGTACCCAGAGGAGGACGGAAACTAGCTTTCTTCTGGCTACACCATGGTACTACCCTACAGAGTGCTGTTGAGGCTACTGTAGACCTTCATTGCAAAACAGTGTGTTTTAATCAGTTATTTGGTGACTTGATAATATTTAGTATAGTTTTATCAAAAAAGGATAACATTTTAAATGTTTCACTATTTTTATTTTTATGAAATTCACTGAGGAGGATGGTCCTCCCCTTCCGCTGAGGAGCCTCCACTGGTGTACCGGAGCTTGTGTCCTCAAAAGTGACAACACCTCAGAAATGCATAACTATTTTTACCAGAAAGGTGAAATTTGAACTTTTTTCGGAGTATGCAGCATTGCTAGTTATTGTTTATGGCACTCTCAAGATAAATAATTACTTTTGGGGATTACATAGATTTTTGATTACATTTAGTTAAATTGTAAAAAAAAAAAATATATTTTTTACATTTTGGTTGGGGGTGTGTTACAGGCCCAATCAGAATGCATTCTAAGAAGGTCTCGAAATTGTGTTGTCAAACTGTAATAATTAGCTGGTGAAGGAAATACTTTTGTTAGGGGATTTCAATACTGATGTCTGCAAAAAGGATAGTCCAACCCACAATGTATTTATGCACTTCTGTAGATCATTTGCTCTGACACAAATTATATAAGGTCCCACCAGGATATGTGAAACAGTGCAAAGTACGATTGATTTAATATTGGTGTCTGATAAATCCAAAATATCGCAGAGTGGGGTAATAGTATATGGAATCAGTGATTATGTTATAACATTTTGCACAAGGAGGGTTTTTAAACATATATTTAAGTGTCATAAAACTGTTAGATTCAGAGGACCTCAAAAAATACTGTGTTGACATGTTTGGGACCAAGTGGGTAAAATTGACTGGTCACCTGTGCTGGAAAGCGTAGGGGTAGACAGTGCCTGGGAAGCCTTTCATTGTAGATTCCTTGATGTGGTGAATGTGATGGCTCCCATTAGACGGGTCAGAGTAAAGCCGAGATCTAGACCTTGGTTTTATCATGAAATTCTAGAATCTATCCACCCAAGGAATAAAGCCTTTAATACATTTAAAAGCTCTCAAGAGCAGCCTGATTTTCTCCTATATACAGTTGAAGTCGGAAGTTTACATACACTTCGGTTGGATGTCATTAAAACTTGTTATCAACCACTCCACAAATTCCTTGTTAACAAACTATAGTTTGGCAAGTCGGTTAGGACATCTACTTTGTGCATGACACAAGTAATTTTTCCAACAATTGTTTACAAGACAGATTATTTCACTTATAATTCACTGTATCACAATTCCAGTGGGTCAGAAGTTACATACACTAAGTTTCACTGTGCCTCTTGAGCCTATGGGGGGTGCTATTTCGATCTTGGAAAAATTTGGTCTCCAAATTAAACTGCCTCGTACTCAATTCTTGCTCGTACAATATGCATATTATTATTACTATTGGATAGAAAACAATCTCTATTTCTAAAACCGTTTGAATTATGTCTGTGGGTGAACCAGAACTCTTTCTGCAGCGAAATCCATGACAGGAACTGCGAAGGTCTGAAAATTAGGCTCTGTTCTCAGATCAGTTTAAAGCTCTGTATGTATCCTATGGGTCGACATGAACTGCACCCGCCTTCCCCTGGATGTCAGTAACCAATGAGAAGTGAGAATGGAGTGTCTACGTAATTCTCAGAGTTTATAAAAGGCCAAGGAACGAGGGGAGCTCTCTTTTCGACGTTCGTCATTGCGCAAAGCAGGACCTCAGAATGGCATTTTGAAACGCCTCAGTTATCGACCTTAGATATATCCGTCTGTAATTTAATTCGAAATAGGTGTTAGAAACATCATAACGAAGTTATTTTAAACCGAGTTATATCAGTTTATGCGAGTATATTGCTATTTTCAGAATTTCCTTAGTATTGCGTTTTGAGGATTTGGGCATGCTGTGGCCACATAGCTATTGTTAGCTGCTAATTCCGAAGTTGAAGACTACGTTTTACAACCAAGCAACGATTCTTTTGGACAACGGACCACTTGCCCAAGATTCTGATGGAAGCTCGTCCAAAAGTAAGAGCTATTTATGATGTTATCCGTATTTATGTGGAAAAATGTAAACGGATTTGTCCGCCATTATTGCGGCACTAGTCTGGCTGTAACGCACACTGTATGTCTAGTAACGTTAATTTTAAAAATCTAACTCAGCGGTTGCATTAATAACTAATGCATCTTTCATTTGATGTCCAACCTGTATTTTTTAGTCAAGTTTACGATTATTTATTGATTAGATTAGGTGCCTTTCCAAGATGGCGCCGGCCAGAATGCATGACCTGTTGCCACTGATCACATTGTATAACCACGATTTGTGCTGCTAAATATTCACATTTTCGAACAAAACCTATATGGATTGTGTAATATGATGTTACAGGACTGTCATCTGAAGAATTCTGAGAAGGTTAGTGAAAAATTAATTTATTTTGGTGGTGAATACGTTATCGCTGTGTTGGCTGGAATCAATGCTGTTGTCTGGTTTGCTATTGTGGTAAGCTAATATAACGATATATTGTGTTTTCGCTGTAAAACACTTAGAAAATCTGAAATATTGTCTTGATTCACAAGATCTGTGTCTTTCAATTGCTGTACGCTGTGTATTTTTAAGAAATGTTTTATGATGAGTAATTAGCTAATACACGATGGTCTCTGTAGTTATTCTAGTCATTTTAGTGAGAGTTGTGATGGGGGCTGCAATTGTAAACTATGATTTATACCTGAAATATGCACATTTTTCTAACAAAACATATGCTATACAATAAATATGTTATCAGACTGTCATCTGATGAAGTTTTTTCTTGGTTAGTGGCTATTTATATCTTTATTTGGTCGAATTGGTGATAGCTACTGGTGGAGTGAAAAAATAGTGGAGTAAGAAAAATGGTGTCTTTTGCTAACGTGGTTAGCTAATAGATTTACATATTGTGTCTTCCCTGTAAAACATTTTAAAAATCAGAAATGGTGGCTAGATTCACAAGAAGTGTATCTTTCATCTGGTGTCTTGGACTTGTGATTTAATGATATTTAGATGCTAGTATTTACTTGTGACGCTATGCTAGGCTATGCTAGTCAGCTTTTTTACTGGGGGGGTGCTCCCGGATCCGGGTTTGGGAGGAACTAGAAGTTAAACAGCTTGGAAAATTCCAGAAACTATTTAATGGCTTTAGAAGCTTCTGATAGGCTAATTGACATAATTTGAGTCAATTTGAGGTATACCTGTGGATGTATTTCAAGGCCTACCCTCAAACTCAGTGCCTCTTTGCTTGACATCATGGGAAAATCTAAAGAAATCAGCCAAGACTTCAAAAAAAGTCTGGTTTATCCTTGGGAGCAATTTCCAAATGCCTGAAGATACCACGTTCATCTGTACAAACAATAGTACGCAAGTACAAACACCATGGGACCACGCAGCCGTTATACCGCTCAGGAAGGAGAGGCATTCTGTCTCCTAAAGATGAACATATTTTGGTGTGAAAAGTGCAAATCAATCCCAGAACAACAGCAAAGGAACATGTGAAGATGCTGGAGGAAACAGGTACAAAAGTATCTATATCCACAGTAAAGCAAGTCTTATATCGACATAACCTGATAGGCCGCTCAGCAAGGAAGAAGCCACTGCTCCAAAACCGCCATAAAAAAGCCAGACTACGGTTTGCAACTGCACATGGGGACAAAGATTGTAATTTTTGGAGAAATGTCCTCTGGTCTGATGAAACAAAAATAGAACTGTTTGGCCATAATGACCATCATTATGTTTGGAGGAAAAAGGGGGAGGCTTGCAAGCTGAAGAACACCATCCCAACCGTGAAGCACAGGGGTGGCAGCATTATGTTGTGGGGGTGCTTTGCTGCAGGAGGGACTGGTGCACTTCACAAAATAGATGGCATCATGAGGGAGGAAAATTGTGTGGATATAGTGAAGCAACATCTCAAGACGTCAGTCAGGAAGTTAACGCTTGGTCGCAAATGGGTCTTCCAAATGGACAGTGACCCCAAGCATACATTCAAAGTTGTGGCAAAATGGCTTAAGGACAATGAAGTCAAGGTATTGGAGTGGCCATCACAAAGCCCTGACCTCAGTCCTATAGAAAATTTGTGGACAGAACTGAAAAAGCGTGTGTGAGCAAGGGGGCCTACAAACCTGACAAAGTTACACCAGCTCTGTCAGGAGGAATGGGCCAAAATTCACCCAACCTATTGTGGGAAGCTTGTGGAAGGCTACCCTAAATGTTTGACCCAAGTTAAACAATTTAAAAGCAATGCTACCAAATACTAATTGAGTGTATGTAAACTTCTGACCCACTGGGAATGTGATGAAAGAAATCAAAGCTGAAATAAATCATTCTCTTTACTATTATTCTGACATTTCACATTCTTAAAATAAAGTGGTGATCCTAACTGACCTAAGACAGGGAATTTTTACTCTGATTAAATGTCAGGAATGGTGAAAAACTGAGTTTAAATGTATGTGGCTATGGTGTATGTGAACTTCTGACTTCAACTGTAAACGTCACAGAAATGAAGCACAGGGCAGGATGGATGTAGCTAAGAGGTGTTACTTTGCTGATAAAATCATTGAGATCAAAAATGATCCTAAAAAGCCTTGGAAATCATTTAAGGAACTAGGCTGTAGTAGTACTACCAAAAACAAACTAAATGGTATTGGACTGAACGTTAGGGAGGAGATGGTATATGAAAAAGCAGAGATTGCCAATGAATTCAACTCTTTTTTTTCTGTTGCCAGCAAGCTAGTTAGCAAGCTGCACACAATATTTTGTGTGGAATTTTGTGTGGAATTGGTTTGTATGGAAACAACCAATTCAAGAAGTACTATGCCGAGTTAGGGGTTCATCTAAACTCTTTTTCTTTTGCAAAGGTAGCAACAGCTAAAATAGCCAGTATGCTAGCAGAGCTTCAATGTTTCAAAGCCACAGGCCTGGATAATATTCCTGCAAGGTTTCTTATAGATTCAAATTGCCCCTTGTTTTACGCATATCGTTAATCTCTCTCTTGAACGAGGCATCTTTCCCAGGGACATGAAACACACTAAAGTTACACCTCTGTTTAAGAAGGGGATGAAGTCTGACCCTGGGCATTATTGGCCTGTATTTATCCTCAGTATAACATCAAAGATCCTGGAGAGAGTTGTACATGAGCAAATTTATAGATATGTCAACAAACAAAGTCTAATGTATGATTTTCAGTCGGGTTTAAAAAAAACATATTCCACTGATTCATGCCTACTTTTCTTGACTGACTTCATCAGGAAAGAGATTGATGAAGGAAATCTCTGTGGAATAGTACTGCTTGACCTATAGAAGGCCTTTGATACAGTTAACCACTGTCTCCTAATCTCCAAACTGGAGGCACTGGGGTTAAACAGTATCCCTCTGGGCTGGGTAAAGTCCTATTTATCAGGTAGGGAGCAAGTAGTAGGTTAATTGTTCACTGTCTCAGGCAAAACCAATGAGTTGTGGCAATCCGCAGGGGAGTGTGCTTGGGCCTCTACTGTATTTACTGTATATTAACGATATGAAAGATGCTTGTTCTTGCCGTCTTTTCCTTTAAGCACAGATGACTATACACTCCTCGTGTCTCACAAAAGTAAAACTATGCTGGAGAGCATACTTAGCACAGAGCTTACTAACATCAGCAAATGGCTTGGAGATAATAAGCTATCTCTGCACCTCGGTAAAACTGAGGCAATTATTTTTGGATCCAGACCTAAATTGAGTAGGTCCTCTGAAATCAGAGTGGAGTTAGGGGGTGAGTTGCTGACTACTAAAACCTCCGTGAGCTACCTGGGATGCATCCTTGATGGAAGCTTGGGAGGCGTGAGCATGGCCACTAAAGTGCTAGGAAGGAAGGTTTTTGGCTAGAAAGTCCAAGCTGCTTGATTAGGTCTCCATGAAAGTGCCTAGCCAATGCCCTCATTCAATGCCATTTAGACTACGCTAGTACTTCCTGGTTTGGTGGGTTATCTAAGCTCATGAAGGGGAGCTCCAGATAGCCCAGAATAAGCTGATCAGGGTAGTATTGAAGGTGAGTCCACGTACTTACATAGGCAGGAGCTGCTTTCAGGAACTAAACTGGCTGCCTGTTGAGGCTAGGGTGTCCCAGATTAGACTAGGTTTGGTTTACAGGAGTATTTATGGTCCTGTGCCCAGATATCTAACTGATTACTTTCCCCGTGTTCGGGATGCACACAATCACAGCACCAGATCAGGTGTTGCTGATGTGTGCTTATACAGGTTCAGGAGTAATGCTGGGAAAGGTACTTTCTTGTATACAGGAGCCTCAGAGTAGAATGAGTTGCCTCTGCCTATAAAAACAACGTCCTCTCTCGGCAGCTTTAAAAATAAAGTAAAAAACTGTTTGATGTCTTCTGTGCCCATATGAATGACCTCTATGATGTAACTGCAATGATGAGATTGATCTTCTTCTTAGTTTTTTGTTTTATTATCTCGCTGTCATACTGTGTTCAACCGTGTTCGATCTTGCCTAGCCATCTTGTTTTAAGAGGACCACAATGGAAATATGTCCCAGACTTTATTGTGTGTTGTCCTCGATGATTTTAATCATGTGCATGTATGGCTTTTTCAAGTTTTATGTGCGCTTGTTTTTTTAAATGATCCAATTACTAACTAAACTAAAAAGTGTGCTTAGGGTCACTGTCCTGTTGGAAGGTGAACCTTTGCCCCAGTCTGAGGTCCTGAGCGCTCTGGAGCAGGTTTTCATCAATGATCTCTCTGTACTTTGCTCCATTCATCTTTCCCTTGATCCTGACTAGTCTCCCAGTCCCTGCCGCTGAAAAACATCCCCACAGCATGATGCTGTCAAAACCATGCTTCACCGTAGGGATGGTATAGGTGGTCATGTGACAAGCGGTGCCTGGGTTCCTCCAGACGTGACGCTTGGCCTTCAGGCCAAAGAATTACATTTTGGTTTCATCAGACCAGAGAATCTTGTTTATCATGGTCTGAGAGGCCTTTAGGTGCCTTTTGGGAAACTCCGAGCAGGCTGTCATGTGCCTTTTACTGAGGAGCGGCTTCCGTCTGGCCACTCTACCTTAAAGGCCTGATTGCTGGAGTGCTGCAGAGATGGTTGTCCTTCTGGAAATTTCTCCAATCTCCACAGAGGAACTCTGGAGCTCTGTCAGAGTAACCATCGGGTTCTTGGTCACCTCCTTGACCAAGGGCGTTCTCTCCCAATTGCTCAGTTTGGCCAGGCGGCCAGCTCTAGGAAGAGTCTTCGTGGTTCCAAACTTCTTCCATTTAAGAATGATTTAGGCCACTGTGTTCTTGAGGACCTTAAATGCTGCAGAAATGTTTTGGTACCCTTCCCCAGATCTGTGCCTCGGAAACAATCCTGTCTCAGAGCTCTACTGACAATTCCTTCGACCTCATGGCTTGGTTTTTGCTCTGACATGCATTGTCAACTGTAGGACCTTATATAGACAGGTGTGTGCCTTCCAAATCATGTCCAATCAATTGAATTTACCACAGGTGGACTCCAATCAAGTTGTAGAAACATCTCAAGGATGATCAATGGAAACAGGATGCAGCTGAGCTCAATTTTGAGTCTCATAGCAAAGGGTCTGGATATGTTTGTAAATAAGCTATTTCTGTTTTTTATTTTCTATAAATTAGCAAAAAAATCAAAAAAACTGTCTTTGCTTTCTCATTATGGGGTATTGTGTGTAGATTGATGGATTTAAAAAAAAATCTATTTTTTAACTTAGCAGACACACAACTTACAGGAGCAATAAGTGCCTTGCTCCAGGGTATATCGACAGATTTTTCACAAAGTTGACTCGGGGATTCAAACCAGCGATAGTCCAGTTACAGGCCCAATGCTCTTTACCACTAGGCTACCTAGCAGTGTACGTGTAGTCTACATACTGTGCATGTTTGCAATAACACAGATAAATGGTTGTATAATACTGTTTAATGCAGGACCCTATACAACCTCTATCAGAGAACACACATTTGGATTCACATGATCAATGACAACGTTTCAACAGTGGGAAAAACAAAAGTGTCAGCATGACAATTCAAATATGCAGTCTTACATAAGAAGGAGAATAATATGATCTTATCTGGCCTTGGACATCTGATTTAGTGGTTATGATTAAGTCTGGCTCTCTGAGTCTAAAGATGGCAATGGAGCAGTATTTTAAACATGTGTTCAATGACCTTACAAGAGTCAAATGGTATATTTGTTTGTGATAATAAGTAGTTCCTTTCACAACAACCATGACTCAAGACCATGACTGTGGATTCTCAGTGATATGCATCTTTAGCTGTTAATGTACATTCATGACTCAAAGAAAAAGTACAAGCTTGTGATTCTTAGCATTAGTCGAGTATGTGTTGTGTAGTATTGCCAGTAATCTCATTCTTCATGTACCACAGCCTCTCAGTCCTACCTGCCCTCTATGAGCCTGCCGCCCAACCACGGCCTCCTTTCCCCAAACCAGCTTGTCTCCCCTGGTCCTCCTGGCTCTGGATACAGCTACAACCACATGGCTGGATCCTACTCCTCACAGATCAGCAGCATGTCAGTCTCAGCCTAAAGTCTCATGACCTGTATAAGATCAAATGTGTCTCTAACAATCTAGAAAATGTAGTCCAGAATGTTTTCTATAACTGCTGATAAATAACACCAATCAACCATCAAACTTGAAAAGCTTAATAACAATTGACCATGGAGTTGAAATGTGATATGGATAACGAATGTCCTGCCAGTACCACCAGACCCCCTGCCCCCTATACCCTCACTCTCCGGCTCTGGTCCCTGATGGTCAGTCCTCCGGTTCCAGTGTCGTACGGTAGGATCACACCACAACCATAACCATAGTCTGACCCTTATGTCACGTTATGTTGTCATTCTATAAAGTTATGTTAATTTATGTTATGACACTGCACATATTGTCAAGATATCATAATCATCTGATCATGGTAGTTACTGTGCATCTTCACTTTTCACTCTAATCTAGTCTCAGTGGATCTCTATGGGACTCCAAATCCAAGAAGTCACTCCTGGTCACTGCAACTGCACTAAATCCTATAAGTTGTATCTGTCATTTCTATTTTGGTTAAGTAAGATATACAGTAGTTTATTTCATACTCTGTTATCTGTTATGTAGAGTTTTGTGTTTTAAGTAATCTCACATCAAGTGAGAAGGTTTGTTCCATGACCAGGCAATGACTCAGCAATCATTGGGTGTTTTGTAATAAGTCCTTTCACTCCTTGTGTCATTTTCCATTGTATACCATCATGACTGCTTCATTGTGGCCTCATTGCTGCCGGGATGGGGGCTGGGATTAAAAATTAAAATATAGGACAAAACACACATCACGACAAGCGAGACACCACAACACTATATAAAGCACAACATGGTAGCAGCACAAAACATGGTACAAATATTCATCAAAAAGAAAGGTGGACCAAGGCACTCTTCATATAATTAATTAAAATGCCTTTATTAGTATGGCATGTTCAATAGAAACAAAGTATTAAAAAACCGACGCGTTTCGGTGCATGGCCTTCGTCAGGGAGTACAAAAAAATAATACAATGTCCTTTTTTGAACAGCTTTTCCAATTAGCCCTAATTAGAAGAGGGAGTGGTTACAACATTGATTGGACACACCTAGTAAGCAATACTATACACATTAAAAAGTGAAATACTGTAGCTATGTTATCATAAAAACACAACTCCAAGCTAGAAGTATCAGGACACTTAGAAAGGTAGTTCTAACCTTAAATATGACTGGGAGAAGTGTCAAGAATAAGAAAGCAATATATTCCATAGTACACTAGAACACAGCAAATCATTGACAACAACAGTCTAAAAATAGCTGAGGGCAATTGAGCAAAATGTCCACTAGATGACAGCAAATGGACCTATCACGACCCTACAGGAAGGGTGGGAAATCCATAACTTCATTTAAACCAGGGTATTTAGTAGCCTGTAGTTTGTAAATCCAAAAACTTTCCCTTTGGTTTAACTGTTTAAGACGGTCCGCTTTTCTAATAGAGGCCGGAATATGATCAATACCCATAGCTTGAACTTATTCCCTTCCACCAATACCTTAACAGCATTAACCCTAACATCAAACTAACTATGGAGTACAGCAAGGATAACATTCATTTTTTGGACCTCGACATTAGTAAAAATGACAAAGGTTGTTTGCACACATCAATCTTTAGGAAGCCTACAGATGGGAATACCATTCTGAGGGCAGACAGCTTTCACCCCAAAAGGTTAAAGAGAATATTCCATATGGCCAATTCCAAAGAGTCCGCAGAATTTGCGACCAGGAAACAGACTACAGTGTCAAATCTGATTCCCCAATTATTTTTTATGATTTTTTAATGTTCTCTGCTTCAGTGCTGTATTTTGTAACAAAATACACTCTCTCTGATTTTGTAACCACTCCCTCTTCTAATTAGGGCTAATTGGAAAAGCTGTTCAAAAAAGGACATTGTATTATTTTTTTGTACTCCCTGACGAAGGCCATGCAGCCGAAACGCGTCGGTTTTTTAATACTTTGTTTCTATTGAACATGCCATACTAATAAAGGCATTTTAATTAATTATATGAAAGTGCCTTGGTCCACCTTCCTTTTTGATGGCCCAATTTACCCCTTTTACCAAAGAGCACCTTCTGTCTACCAAAATGTACTATTGTGTACCTTAGTAGCTCTTCCCTTCCTCCTCTTTCTACTATGGTACAATATTATTGGGTACAGACAGCAGCACAAAGAGCAAGAAGGTAGAGACAGCAATACATCACGTGAAGCAGCCACAACTGTCAGTAAGTGTCCATGATTGAGTCTTTGAATGAAGAGATGGAGATAAAATGGTCCGGTTTGAGTGTTTTTTGCAGCTCGTTCTAGTCGCTTCCTGCAGCGAACTGAAAGAGGAGCAGGGATGTGTGTGCTTTGGGGACCTTTAACAAATGTGGCTGGCAGAATGGGTATTGTATGTGGGGGATGAGGGCTGCAGTAGGTATCTCAGATAGGGGGGAGTGAGGCCTAAGAGGGTTTTATAATAAGCATCAACCAATGGGTCTTGCGACAGGTAAACAGAGATGACTGGTTTACAAAGTAGTATAGAGTGCAGTGATGTGTCCTATAAGGGGCATTGGTGGCAAATCCTGATTGCCAAATGATAAAGAACTTCTAGCCACTCGAGAGCACCTTTACCTGCCGATCTTATAATTATGTCTCCGTAACTCGCATGGGTAGGATGGTCATCTGAATCAGGGTTAGTTTGGCTGGTGGGGTGTGAGGAGCAATTACGATAGAGGAAACCAAAGTCTAGATTTAACCTTAGCCTGCAGCTTTGATATGTGCTGAGAGAAGGAAAGGGTACCGTCTAGCCATACTCGCAAGTACTTGTATGAAGTGACTACCTCAAGCTCTAAACCCTCAGAAGTAGCAATCACCGGTGGGGAGAGGGTGGATCCTTTGATCCTTTGATTGGGTGGACAACATGTCAGTTCATGCAGCAAGAGCTCTGATAGTTTGGAGGACGTCCTCCGGAACTTGTCATAATTACGGTGTAAGTCTATGGAAGGGGGTGAGAAAAATTAGCCTCTTAGGTTTTGTATTGAAGTCAATGTACCCAGAGGAGGACGGAAACTAGCTTTCTTCTGGCTACACCATGGTGCTACCCTACAGAGTGCTTTTGATGCAAAACAGTGTGTTTTAATCAATTATTTGGTGACATGAATATATTTAGTATAGTTATATCTAAAAAGGGTCATTTTAAATAATTCAACATTTTAAATGTTTCACTATTTTTGTTTGTATAAAATTCACTAAGGATGGTCCTCCCCTTCCTCTGAGGAGCCTCCACTGGTGTACCAGCTTGTGTCCTCAAAAGTGACAACACCTCAGAAATGCATAACTATTTTTTACCAGAAAGGTGAAATTTGAACTTTTTTTCGGAGTATGCAGCATTGCTAGTTATTTTTGGCACTCTCAAGATAAATAATTACTTTTGGGGATTACATAGATTTTTGATTACATTTAGTTAAATTGTAAAAAAAAAATATATATTTTTTACATTTTGGTTGGGGGTGTGTTACAGGCCCAATCAGAATGCATTCTAAGAAGGTCTCGAAATTGTGTTGTCAAACTGTAATAATTAGCTGGTGAAGGAAATACTTTTGTTAGGGGATTTCAATACTGATGTCTGCAAAAAGGATAGTCCAACCCACAATGTATTTATGCACTTCTGTAGATCATTTGCTCTGACACAAATTATATAAGGTCCCACCAGGATATGTGAAACAGTGCAAAGTACGATTGATTTAATATTGGTGTCTGATAAATCCAAAATATCGCAGAGTGGGGTAATAGTATATGGAATCAGTGATTATGTTATAACATTTTGCACAAGGAGGGTTTTTAAACATATATTTAAGTGTCATAAAACTGTTAGATTCAGAGGACTCAAAAAATACTGTGTTGACATGTTTGGGGACCAAGTGGGTAAAATTGACTGGTCACCTGTGCTGGAAAGCGTAGGGGTAGACAGTGCCTGGGAAGCCTTTCATTGTAGATTCCTTGATGTGGTGAATGTGATGGCTCCCATTAGACGGGTCAGAGTAAAGCCGAGATCTAGACCTTGGTTTTATCATGAAATTCTAGAATCTATCCACCCAAGGAATAAAGCCTTTAATACATTTAAAAGCTCTCAAGAGCAGCCTGATTTTCTCCTATATACAGTTGAAGTCGGAAGTTTACATACACTTCGGTTGGAGTCCATTAAAACTTGTTTATCAACCACTCCACAAATTCCTTGTTAACAAACTATAGTTTTGGCAAGTCGGTTAGGACATCTACTTTGTGCATGACACAAGTAATTTTTCCAACAATTGTTTACAGACAGATTATTTCACTTATAATTCACTGTATCACAATTCCAGTGGGTCAGAAGTTTACATACACTAAGTTCACTGTGCCTCTTGAGCCTATGGGGGGTGCTATTTCGATCTTGGAAAAATTGGTCTCCAAATTAAACTGCCTCGTACTCAATTCTTGCTCGTACAATATGCATATTATTATTACTATTGGATAGAAAACAATCTCTAGTTTCTAAAACCGTTTGAATTATGTCTGTGGGTGAACCAGAACTCTTTCTGCAGCGAAATCCATGACAGGAACTGCGAAGGTCTGAAAATTAGGCTCTGTTCTCAGATCAGTTTAAAGCTCTGTATGTATCCTATGGGTCGACATGAACTGCACCCGCCTTCCCCTGGATGTCAGTAACCAATGAGAAGTGGAATGGAGTGTCTACGTAATTCTCAGAGTTTATAAAAGGCCAAGGAACGAGGGGAGCTCTCTTTTCGACGTTCGTCATTGCGCAAAGCAGGACCTCAGAATGGCATTTTGAAACGCTCAGTTATCGACCTTAGATATATCCGTCTGTAATTTAATTCGAAATAGGTGTTAGAAACATCATAACGAAGTTATTTTAAACCGAGTTATATCAGTTTATGCGAGTATATTGCTATTTTCAGAATTTCCTTAGTATTGCGTTTTTGAGGATTTGGGCATGCTGTGGCCACATAGCTATTGTTAGCTGCTAATTCCGAAGTTGAAGACTACGTTTTACAACCAAGCAACGATTCTTTTGGACAACAGACCACTTGCCCAAGATTCTGATGGAAGCTCGTCCAAAAGTAAGAGCTATTTATGATGTTATTCCGTATTTATGTGGAAAAATGTAAACGGATTTGTCCGCCAATTATTGCGGCACTAGTCTGGCTGTAACGCACACTGTATGTCTAGTAACGTTAATTTTAAAAATCTAACTCAGCGGTTGCATTAATAACTAATGCATCTTTCATTTGATGTCCAACCTGTATTTTTTAGTCAAGTTTACGATTATTTATTGATTAGATTAGGTGCCTTTCCAAGATGGCGCCGGCCAGAATGCATGACCTGTTGCCACTGATCACATTGTATAACCACGATTTGTGCTGCTAAATATTCACATTTTCGAACAAAACCTATATGGATTGTGTAATATGATGTTACAGGACTGTCATCTGAAGAATTCTGAGAAGGTTAGTGAAAAATTAATTTATTTTGGTGGTGAATACGTTATCGCTGTGTTTGGCTGGAATCAATGCTGTTGTCTGGTTTGCTATTGTGGTAAGCTAATATAACGATATATTGTGTTTTCGCTGTAAAACACTTAGAAAATCTGAAATATTGTCTTGATTCACAAGATCTGTGTCTTTCAATTGCTGTACGCTGTGTATTTTTAAGAAATGTTTTATGATGAGTAATTAGCTAATACACGATGGTCTCTGTAGTTATTCTAGTCATTTTAGTGAGAGTTGTGATGGGGGCTGCAATTGTAAACTATGATTTATACCTGAAATATGCACATTTTTCTAACAAAACATATGCTATACAATAAATATGTTATCAGACTGTCATCTGATGAAGTTTTTTCTTGGTTAGTGGCTATTTATATCTTTATTTGGTCGAATTGGTGATAGCTACTGGTGGAGTGAAAAAATAGTGGAGTAAGAAAAATGGTGTCTTTTGCTAACGTGGTTAGCTAATAGATTTACATATTGTGTCTTCCCTGTAAAACATTTTAAAAATCAGAAATGGTGGCTAGATTCACAAGAAGTGTATCTTTCATCTGGTGTCTTGGACTTGTGATTTAATGATATTTAGATGCTAGTATTTACTTGTGACGCTATGCTAGGCTATGCTAGTCAGCTTTTTTACTGGTGGGGGTGCTCCCGGATCCGGGTTTGGGAGGAACTAGAAGTTAAACAGCTTGGAAAATTCCAGAAACTATTTAATGGCTTTAGAAGCTTCTGATAGGCTAATTGACATAATTTGAGTCAATTTGAGGTATACCTGTGGATGTATTTCAAGGCCTACCCTCAAACTCAGTGCCTCTTTGCTTGACATCATGGGAAAATCTAAAGAAATCAGCCAAGACTTCAAAAAAGTCTGGTTTATCCTTGGGAGCAATTTCCAAATGCCTGAAGATACCACGTTCATCTGTACAAACAATAGTACGCAAGTACAAACACCATGGGACCACGCAGCCGTTATACCGCTCAGGAAGGAGAGGCATTCTGTCTCCTAAAGATGAACATATTTTGGTGTGAAAAGTGCAAATCAATCCCAGAACAACAGCAAAGGAACATGTGAAGATGCTGGAGGAAACAGGTACAAAAGTATCTATATCCACAGTAAAGCAAGTCTTATATCGACATAACCTGATAGGCCGCTCAGCAAGGAAGAAGCCACTGCTCCAAAACCGCCATAAAAAAGCCAGACTACGGTTTGCAACTGCACATGGGGACAAAGATTGTAATTTTTGGAGAAATGTCCTCTGGTCTGATGAAACAAAAATAGAACTGTTTGGCCATAATGACCATCATTATGTTTGGAGGAAAAAGGGGGAGGCTTGCAAGCTGAAGAACACCATCCCAACCGTGAAGCACAGGGGTGGCAGCATTATGTTGTGGGGGTGCTTTGCTGCAGGAGGGACTGGTGCACTTCACAAAATAGATGGCATCATGAGGGAGGAAAATTGTGTGGATATAGTGAAGCAACATCTCAAGACGTCAGTCAGGAAGTTAACGCTTGGTCGCAAATGGGTCTTCCAAATGGACAGTGACCCCAAGCATACATTCAAAGTTGTGGCAAAATGGCTTAAGGACAATGAAGTCAAGGTATTGGAGTGGCCATCACAAAGCCCTGACCTCAGTCCTATAGAAAATTTGTGGACAGAACTGAAAAAGCGTGTGTGAGCAAGGGGGCCTACAAACCTGACAAAGTTACACCAGCTCTGTCAGGAGGAATGGGCCAAAATTCACCCAACCTATTGTGGGAAGCTTGTGGAAGGCTACCCTAAATGTTTGACCCAAGTTAAACAATTTAAAAGCAATGCTACCAAATACTAATTGAGTGTATGTAAACTTCTGACCCACTGGGAATGTGATGAAAGAAATCAAAGCTGAAATAAATCATTCTCTTTACTATTATTCTGACATTTCACATTCTTAAAATAAAGTGGTGATCCTAACTGACCTAAGACAGGGAATTTTTACTCTGATTAAATGTCAGGAATGGTGAAAAACTGAGTTTAAATGTATGTGGCTATGGTGTATGTGAACTTCTGACTTCAACTGTAAACGTCACAGAAATGAAGCACAGGGCAGGATGGATGTAGCTAAGAGGTGTTACTTTGCTGATAAAATCATTGAGATCAAAAATGATCCTAAAAAGCCTTGGAAATCATTTAAGGAACTAGGCTGTAGTAGTACTACCAAAAACAAACTAAATGGTATTGGACTGAACGTTAGGGAGGAGATGGTATATGAAAAAGCAGAGATTGCCAATGAATTCAACTCTTTTTTTTCTGTTGCCAGCAAGCTAGTTAGCAAGCTGCACACAATATTTTGTGTGGAATTTTGTGTGGAATTGGTTTGTATGGAAACAACCAATTCAAGAAGTACTATGCCGAGTTAGGGGTTCATCTAAACTCTTTTTCTTTTGCAAAGGTAGCAACAGCTAAAATAGCCAGTATGCTAGCAGAGCTTCAATGTTTCAAAGCCACAGGCCTGGATAATATTCCTGCAAGGTTTCTTATAGATTCAAATTGCCCCTTGTTTTACGCATATCGTTAATCTCTCTCTTGAACGAGGCATCTTTCCCAGGGACATGAAACACACTAAAGTTACACCTCTGTTTAAGAAGGGGATGAAGTCTGACCCTGGGCATTATTGGCCTGTATTTATCCTCAGTATAACATCAAAGATCCTGGAGAGAGTTGTACATGAGCAAATTTATAGATATGTCAACAAACAAAGTCTAATGTATGATTTTCAGTCGGGTTTAAAAAAAACATATTCCACTGATTCATGCCTACTTTTCTTGACTGACTTCATCAGGAAAGAGATTGATGAAGGAAATCTCTGTGGAATAGTACTGCTTGACCTATAGAAGGCCTTTGATACAGTTAACCACTGTCTCCTAATCTCCAAACTGGAGGCACTGGGGTTAAACAGTATCCCTCTGGGCTGGGTAAAGTCCTATTTATCAGGTAGGGAGCAAGTAGTAGGTTAATTGTTCACTGTCTCAGGCAAAACCAATGAGTTGTGGCAATCCGCAGGGGAGTGTGCTTGGGCCTCTACTGTATTTACTGTATATTAACGATATGAAAGATGCTTGTTCTTGCCGTCTTTTCCTTTAAGCACAGATGACTATACACTCCTCGTGTCTCACAAAAGTAAAACTATGCTGGAGAGCATACTTAGCACAGAGCTTACTAACATCAGCAAATGGCTTGGAGATAATAAGCTATCTCTGCACCTCGGTAAAACTGAGGCAATTATTTTTGGATCCAGACCTAAATTGAGTAGGTCCTCTGAAATCAGAGTGGAGTTAGGGGGTGAGTTGCTGACTACTAAAACCTCCGTGAGCTACCTGGGATGCATCCTTGATGGAAGCTTGGGAGGCGTGAGCATGGCCACTAAAGTGCTAGGGAAGGTTAATGCCAGTTTTTGGCTAGAAAGTCCAAGCTGCTTGATTAGGTCTCCATGAAAGTGCCTAGCCAATGCCCTCATTCAATGCCATTTAGACTACGCTAGTACTTCCTGGTTTGGTGGGTTATCTAAGCTCATGAAGGGGAGCTCCAGATAGCCCAGAATAAGCTGATCAGGGTAGTATTGAAGGTGAGTCCACGTACTTACATAGGCAGGAGCTGCTTTCAGGAACTAAACTGGCTGCCTGTTGAGGCTAGGGTGTCCCAGATTAGACTAGGTTTGGTTTACAGGAGTATTTATGGTCCTGTGCCCAGATATCTAACTGATTACTTTCCCCGTGTTCGGGATGCACACAATCACAGCACCAGATCAGGTGTTGCTGATGTGTGCTTATACAGGTTCAGGAGTAATGCTGGGAAAGGTACTTTCTTGTATACAGGAGCCTCAGAGTAGAATGAGTTGCCTCTGCCTATAAAAACAACGTCCTCTCTCGGCAGCTTTAAAAATAAAGTAAAAAACTGTTTGATGTCTTCTGTGCCCATATGAATGACCTCTATGATGTAACTGCAATGATGAGATTGATCTTCTTCTTAGTTTTTTGTTTTATTATCTCGCTGTCATACTGTGTTCAACCGTGTTCGATCTTGCCTAGCCATCTTGTTTTAAGAGGACCACAATGGAAATATGTCCCAGACTTTATTGTGTGTTGTCCTCGATGATTTTAATCATGTGCATGTATGGCTTTTTCAAGTTTTATGTGCGCTTGTTTTTTTAAATGATCCAATTACTAACTAAACTAAAAAGTGTGCTTAGGGTCACTGTCCTGTTGGAAGGTGAACCTTTGCCCCAGTCTGAGGTCCTGAGCGCTCTGGAGCAGGTTTTCATCAATGATCTCTCTGTACTTTGCTCCATTCATCTTTCCCTTGATCCTGACTAGTCTCCCAGTCCCTGCCGCTGAAAAACATCCCCACAGCATGATGCTGTCAAAACCATGCTTCACCGTAGGGATGGTATAGGTGGTCATGTGACAAGCGGTGCCTGGGTTCCTCCAGACGTGACGCTTGGCCTTCAGGCCAAAGAATTACATTTTGGTTTCATCAGACCAGAGAATCTTGTTTATCATGGTCTGAGAGGCCTTTAGGTGCCTTTTGGGAAACTCCGAGCAGGCTGTCATGTGCCTTTTACTGAGGAGCGGCTTCCGTCTGGCCACTCTACCTTAAAGGCCTGATTGCTGGAGTGCTGCAGAGATGGTTGTCCTTCTGGAAATTTCTCCAATCTCCACAGAGGAACTCTGGAGCTCTGTCAGAGTAACCATCGGGTTCTTGGTCACCTCCTTGACCAAGGGCGTTCTCTCCCAATTGCTCAGTTTGGCCAGGCGGCCAGCTCTAGGAAGAGTCTTCGTGGTTCCAAACTTCTTCCATTTAAGAATGATTTAGGCCACTGTGTTCTTGAGGACCTTAAATGCTGCAGAAATGTTTTGGTACCCTTCCCCAGATCTGTGCCTCGGAAACAATCCTGTCTCAGAGCTCTACTGACAATTCCTTCGACCTCATGGCTTGGTTTTTGCTCTGACATGCATTGTCAACTGTAGGACCTTATATAGACAGGTGTGTGCCTTCCAAATCATGTCCAATCAATTGAATTTACCACAGGTGGACTCCAATCAAGTTGTAGAAACATCTCAAGGATGATCAATGGAAACAGGATGCAGCTGAGCTCAATTTTGAGTCTCATAGCAAAGGGTCTGGATATGTTTGTAAATAAGCTATTTCTGTTTTTTATTTTCTATAAATTAGCAAAAAAATCAAAAAAACTGTCTTTGCTTTCTCATTATGGGGTATTGTGTGTAGATTGATGGATTTAAAAAAAAATCTATTTTTTAACTTAGCAGACACACAACTTACAGGAGCAATAAGTGCCTTGCTCCAGGGTATATCGACAGATTTTTCACAAAGTTGACTCGGGGATTCAAACCAGCGATAGTCCAGTTACAGGCCCAATGCTCTTTACCACTAGGCTACCTAGCAGTGTACGTGTAGTCTACATACTGTGCATGTTTGCAATAACACAGATAAATGGTTGTATAATACTGTTTAATGCAGGACCCTATACAACCTCTATCAGAGAACACACATTTGGATTCACATGATCAATGACAACGTTTCAACAGTGGGAAAAACAAAAGTGTCAGCATGACAATTCAAATATGCAGTCTTACATAAGAAGGAGAATAATATGATCTTATCTGGCCTTGGACATCTGATTTAGTGGTTATGATTAAGTCTGGCTCTCTGAGTCTAAAGATGGCAATGGAGCAGTATTTTAAACATGTGTTCAATGACCTTACAAGAGTCAAATGGTATATTTGTTTGTGATAATAAGTAGTTCCTTTCACAACAACCATGACTCAAGACCATGACTGTGGATTCTCAGTGATATGCATCTTTAGCTGTTAATGTACATTCATGACTCAAAGAAAAAGTACAAGCTTGTGATTCTTAGCATTAGTCGAGTATGTGTTGTGTAGTATTGCCAGTAATCTCATTCTTCATGTACCACAGCCTCTCAGTCCTACCTGCCCTCTATGAGCCTGCCGCCCAACCACGGCCTCCTTTCCCCAAACCAGCTTGTCTCCCCTGGTCCTCCTGGCTCTGGATACAGCTACAACCACATGGCTGGATCCTACTCCTCACAGATCAGCAGCATGTCAGTCTCAGCCTAAAGTCTCATGACCTGTATAAGATCAAATGTGTCTCTAACAATCTAGAAAATGTAGTCCAGAATGTTTTCTATAACTGCTGATAAATAACACCAATCAACCATCAAACTTGAAAAGCTTAATAACAATTGACCATGGAGTTGAAATGTGATATGGATAACGAATGTCCTGCCAGTACCACCAGACCCCCTGCCCCCTATACCCTCACTCTCCGGCTCTGGTCCCTGATGGTCAGTCCTCCGGTTCCAGTGTCGTACGGTAGGATCACACCACAACCATAACCATAGTCTGACCCTTATGTCACGTTATGTTGTCATTCTATAAAGTTATGTTAATTTATGTTATGACACTGCACATATTGTCAAGATATCATAATCATCTGATCATGGTAGTTACTGTGCATCTTCACTTTTCACTCTAATCTAGTCTCAGTGGATCTCTATGGGACTCCAAATCCAAGAAGTCACTCCTGGTCACTGCAACTGCACTAAATCCTATAAGTTGTATCTGTCATTTCTATTTTGGTTAAGTAAGATATACAGTAGTTTATTTCATACTCTGTTATCTGTTATGTAGAGTTTTGTGTTTTAAGTAATCTCACATCAAGTGAGAAGGTTTGTTCCATGACCAGGCAATGACTCAGCAATCATTGGGTGTTTTGTAATAAGTCCTTTCACTCCTTGTGTCATTTTCCATTGTATACCATCATGACTGCTTCATTGTGGCCTCATTGCTGCCGGGATGGGGGCTGGGATTAAAAATTAAAATATAGGACAAAACACACATCACGACAAGCGAGACACCACAACACTATATAAAGCACAACATGGTAGCAGCACAAAACATGGTACAAATATTCATCAAAAAGAAAGGTGGACCAAGGCACTCTTCATATAATTAATTAAAATGCCTTTATTAGTATGGCATGTTCAATAGAAACAAAGTATTAAAAAACCGACGCGTTTCGGTGCATGGCCTTCGTCAGGGAGTACAAAAAAATAATACAATGTCCTTTTTTGAACAGCTTTTCCAATTAGCCCTAATTAGAAGAGGGAGTGGTTACAACATTGATTGGACACACCTAGTAAGCAATACTATACACATTAAAAAGTGAAATACTGTAGCTATGTTATCATAAAAACACAACTCCAAGCTAGAAGTATCAGGACACTTAGAAAGGTAGTTCTAACCTTAAATATGACTGGGAGAAGTGTCAAGAATAAGAAAGCAATATATTCCATAGTACACTAGAACACAGCAAATCATTGACAACAACAGTCTAAAAATAGCTGAGGGCAATTGAGCAAAATGTCCACTAGATGACAGCAAATGGACCTATCACGACCCTACAGGAAGGGTGGGAAATCCATAACTTCATTTAAACCAGGGTATTTAGTAGCCTGTAGTTTGTAAATCCAAAAACTTTCCCTTTGGTTTAACTGTTTAAGACGGTCCGCTTTTCTAATAGAGGCCGGAATATGATCAATACCCATAGCTTGAACTTATTCCCTTCCACCAATACCTTAACAGCATTAACCCTAACATCAAACTAACTATGGAGTACAGCAAGGATAACATTCATTTTTTGGACCTCGACATTAGTAAAAATGACAAAGGTTGTTTGCACACATCAATCTTTAGGAAGCCTACAGATGGGAATACCATTCTGAGGGCAGACAGCTTTCACCCCAAAAGGTTAAAGAGAATATTCCATATGGCCAATTCCAAAGAGTCCGCAGAATTTGCGACCAGGAAACAGACTACAGTGTCAAATCTGATTCCCCAATTATTTTTTATGATTCTTTTAATGTTCTCTGCTTCAGTGCTGTATTTTGTAACAAAATACACTCTCTCTGATTTTGTAACCACTCCCTCTTCTAATTAGGGCTAATTGGAAAAGCTGTTCAAAAAAGGACATTGTATTATTTTTTTGTACTCCCTGACGAAGGCCATGCAGCCGAAACGCGTCGGTTTTTTAATACTTTGTTTCTATTGAACATGCCATACTAATAAAGGCATTTTAATTAATTATATGAAGAGTGCCTTGGTCCACCTTCCTTTTTGATGGCCAATTTACCCCTTTTACCAAAGAGCACCTTCTGTCTACCAAAATGTACTATTGTGTACCTTAGTAGCTCTTCCCTTCCTCCTCTTTCTACTATGGTACAAATATTATTGGGTACAGACAGCAGCACAAAGAGCAAGAAGGTAGAGACAGCAATACATCACGTGAAGCAGCCACAACTGTCAGTAAGTGTCCATGATTGAGTCTTTGAATGAAGAGATGGAGATAAAATGGTCCGGTTTGAGTGTTTTTTGCAGCTCGTTCTAGTCGCTTCCTGCAGCGAACTGAAAGAGGAGCAGGGATGTGTGTGCTTTGGGGACCTTTAACAGAATGTGGCTGGCAGAATGGGTATTGTATGTGGGGGATGAGGGCTGCAGTAGGTATCTCAGATAGGGGGGAGTGAGGCCTAAGAGGGTTTTATAATAAGCATCAACCAATGGGTCTTGCGACAGGTAAACAGAGATGACTGGTTTACAGAGTAGTATAGAGTGCAGTGATGTGTCCTATAAGGGGCATTGGTGGCAAATCTGATTGCCAAATGATAAAGAACTTCTAGCCACTCGAGAGCACCCTTACCTGCCGATCTATAAATTATGTCTCCGTAATCTAGCATGGGTAGGATGGTCATCTGAATCAGGGTTAGTTTGGCTGGTGGGGTGAAAGAGGAGCAATTACGATAGAGGAAACCAAGTCTAGATTTAACCTTAGCCTGCAGCTTTGATATGTGCTGAGAGAAGGAAAGGGTACCGTCTAGCCATACTCGCAAGTACTTGTATGAAGTGACTACCTCAAGCTCTAAACCCTCAGAAGTAGCAATCACACCGGTGGGGAGAGGGTGGATCCTTTGATCCTTTGATTGGGTGGACAACATGTCAGTTCATGCAGCAAAAGCTCTGATAGTTTGGAGGACGTCCTCCGGAACTTGTCATAATTACGGTGTAAGTCTATGGAAGGGGGTGAGAAAAATTAGCCTCTTAGGTTTTGTATTGAAGTCAATGTACCCAGAGGAGGACGGAAACTAGCTTTCTTCTGGCTACACCATGGTACTACCCTACAGAGTGCTGTTGAGGCTACTGTAGACCTTCATTGCAAAACAGTGTGTTTTAATCAGTTATTTGGTGACTTGATAATATTTAGTATAGTTTTATCAAAAAAGGATAACATTTTAAATGTTTCACTATTTTTATTTTTATGAAATTCACTGAGGAGGATGGTCCTCCCCTTCCGCTGAGGAGCCTCCACTGGTGTACCGGAGCTTGTGTCCTCAAAAGTGACAACACCTCAGAAATGCATAACTATTTTTACCAGAAAGGTGAAATTTGAACTTTTTTCGGAGTATGCAGCATTGCTAGTTATTGTTTATGGCACTCTCAAGATAAATAATTACTTTTGGGGATTACATAGATTTTTGATTACATTTAGTTAAATTGTAAAAAAAAAAATATATTTTTTACATTTTGGTTGGGGGTGTGTTACAGGCCCAATCAGAATGCATTCTAAGAAGGTCTCGAAATTGTGTTGTCAAACTGTAATAATTAGCTGGTGAAGGAAATACTTTTGTTAGGGGATTTCAATACTGATGTCTGCAAAAAGGATAGTCCAACCCACAATGTATTTATGCACTTCTGTAGATCATTTGCTCTGACACAAATTATATAAGGTCCCACCAGGATATGTGAAACAGTGCAAAGTACGATTGATTTAATATTGGTGTCTGATAAATCCAAAATATCGCAGAGTGGGGTAATAGTATATGGAATCAGTGATTATGTTATAACATTTTGCACAAGGAGGGTTTTTAAACATATATTTAAGTGTCATAAAACTGTTAGATTCAGAGGACTCAAAAAATACTGTGTTGACATGTTTGGGGACCAAGTGGGTAAAATTGACTGGTCACCTGTGCTGGAAAGCGTAGGGGTAGACAGTGCCTGGGAAGCCTTTCATTGTAGATTCCTTGATGTGGTGAATGTGATGGCTCCCATTAGACGGGTCAGAGTAAAGCCGAGATCTAGACCTTGGTTTTATCATGAAATTCTAGAATCTATCCACCCAAGGAATAAAGCCTTTAATACATTTAAAAGCTCTCAAGAGCAGCCTGATTTTCTCCTATATACAGTTGAAGTCGGAAGTTTACATACACTTCGGTTGGAGTCATTAAAACTTGTTTATCAACCACTCCACAAATTCCTTGTTAACAAACTATAGTTTTGGCAAGTCGGTTAGGACATCTACTTTGTGCATGACACAAGTAATTTTTCCAACAATTGTTTACAGACAGATTATTTCACTTATAATTCACTGTATCACAATTCCAGTGGGTCAGAAGTTTACATACACTAAGTTCACTGTGCCTCTTGAGCCTATGGGGGGTGCTATTTCGATCTTGGAAAAATTGGTCTCCAAATTAAACTGCCTCGTACTCAATTCTTGCTCGTACAATATGCATATTATTATTACTATTGGATAGAAAACAATCTCTAGTTTCTAAAACCGTTTGAATTATGTCTGTGGGTGAACCAGAACTCTTTCTGCAGCGAAATCCATGACAGGAACTGCGAAGGTCTGAAAATTAGGCTCTGTTCTCAGATCAGTTTAAAGCTCTGTATGTATCCTATGGGTCGACATGAACTGCACCCGCCTTCCCCTGGATGTCAGTAACCAATGAGAAGTGGAATGGAGTGTCTACGTAATTCTCAGAGTTTATAAAAGGCCAAGGAACGAGGGGAGCTCTCTTTTCGACGTTCGTCATTGCGCAAAGCAGGACCTCAGAATGGCATTTTGAAACGCTCAGTTATCGACCTTAGATATATCCGTCTGTAATTTAATTCGAAATAGGTGTTAGAAACATCATAACGAAGTTATTTTAAACCGAGTTATATCAGTTTATGCGAGTATATTGCTATTTTCAGAATTTCCTTAGTATTGCGTTTTGAGGATTTGGGCATGCTGTGGCCACATAGCTATTGTTAGCTGCTAATTCCGAAGTTGAAGACTACGTTTTACAACCAAGCAACGATTCTTTTGGACAACGGACCACTTGCCCAAGATTCTGATGGAAGCTCGTCCAAAAGTAAGAGCTATTTATGATGTTATTCCGTATTTATGTGGAAAAATGTAAACGGATTTGTCCGCCATTATTGCGGCACTAGTCTGGCTGTAACGCACACTGTATGTCTAGTAACGTTAATTTTAAAAATCTAACTCAGCGGTTGCATTAATAACTAATGCATCTTTCATTTGATGTCCAACCTGTATTTTTTAGTCAAGTTTACGATTATTTATTGATTAGATTAGGTGCCTTTCCAAGATGGCGCCGGCCAGAATGCATGACCTGTTGCCACTGATCACATTGTATAACCACGATTTGTGCTGCTAAATATTCACATTTTCGAACAAAACCTATATGGATTGTGTAATATGATGTTACAGGACTGTCATCTGAAGAATTCTGAGAAGGTTAGTGAAAAATTAATTTATTTTGGTGGTGAATACGTTATCGCTGTGTTTGGCTGGAATCAATGCTGTTGTCTGGTTTGCTATTGTGGTAAGCTAATATAACGATATATTGTGTTTTCGCTGTAAAACACTTAGAAAATCTGAAATATTGTCTTGATTCACAAGATCTGTGTCTTTCAATTGCTGTACGCTGTGTATTTTTAAGAAATGTTTTATGATGAGTAATTAGCTAATACACGATGGTCTCTGTAGTTATTCTAGTCATTTTAGTGAGAGTTGTGATGGGGGCTGCAATTGTAAACTATGATTTATACCTGAAATATGCACATTTTTCTAACAAAACATATGCTATACAATAAATATGTTATCAGACTGTCATCTGATGAAGTTTTTTCTTGGTTAGTGGCTATTTATATCTTTATTTGGTCGAATTGGTGATAGCTACTGGTGGAGTGAAAAAATAGTGGAGTAAGAAAAATGGTGTCTTTTGCTAACGTGGTTAGCTAATAGATTTACATATTGTGTCTTCCCTGTAAAACATTTTAAAAATCAGAAATGGTGGCTAGATTCACAAGAAGTGTATCTTTCATCTGGTGTCTTGGACTTGTGATTTAATGATATTTAGATGCTAGTATTTACTTGTGACGCTATGCTAGGCTATGCTAGTCAGCTTTTTTACTGGTGGGGGTGCTCCCGGATCCGGGTTTGGGAGGAACTAGAAGTTAAACAGCTTGGAAAATTCCAGAAACTATTTAATGGCTTTAGAAGCTTCTGATAGGCTAATTGACATAATTTGAGTCAATTTGAGGTATACCTGTGGATGTATTTCAAGGCCTACCCTCAAACTCAGTGCCTCTTTGCTTGACATCATGGGAAAATCTAAAGAAATCAGCCAAGACTTCAAAAAAAGTCTGGTTTATCCTTGGGAGCAATTTCCAAATGCCTGAAGATACCACGTTCATCTGTACAAACAATAGTACGCAAGTACAAACACCATGGGACCACGCAGCCGTTATACCGCTCAGGAAGGAGAGGCATTCTGTCTCCTAAAGATGAACATATTTTGGTGTGAAAAGTGCAAATCAATCCCAGAACAACAGCAAAGGAACATGTGAAGATGCTGGAGGAAACAGGTACAAAAGTATCTATATCCACAGTAAAGCAAGTCTTATATCGACATAACCTGATAGGCCGCTCAGCAAGGAAGAAGCCACTGCTCCAAAACCGCCATAAAAAAGCCAGACTACGGTTTGCAACTGCACATGGGGACAAAGATTGTAATTTTTGGAGAAATGTCCTCTGGTCTGATGAAACAAAAATAGAACTGTTTGGCCATAATGACCATCATTATGTTTGGAGGAAAAAGGGGGAGGCTTGCAAGCTGAAGAACACCATCCCAACCGTGAAGCACAGGGGTGGCAGCATTATGTTGTGGGGGTGCTTTGCTGCAGGAGGGACTGGTGCACTTCACAAAATAGATGGCATCATGAGGGAGGAAAATTGTGTGGATATAGTGAAGCAACATCTCAAGACGTCAGTCAGGAAGTTAACGCTTGGTCGCAAATGGGTCTTCCAAATGGACAGTGACCCCAAGCATACATTCAAAGTTGTGGCAAAATGGCTTAAGGACAATGAAGTCAAGGTATTGGAGTGGCCATCACAAAGCCCTGACCTCAGTCCTATAGAAAATTTGTGGACAGAACTGAAAAAGCGTGTGTGAGCAAGGGGGCCTACAAACCTGACAAAGTTACACCAGCTCTGTCAGGAGGAATGGGCCAAAATTCACCCAACCTATTGTGGGAAGCTTGTGGAAGGCTACCCTAAATGTTTGACCCAAGTTAAACAATTTAAAAGCAATGCTACCAAATACTAATTGAGTGTATGTAAACTTCTGACCCACTGGGAATGTGATGAAAGAAATCAAAGCTGAAATAAATCATTCTCTTTACTATTATTCTGACATTTCACATTCTTAAAATAAAGTGGTGATCCTAACTGACCTAAGACAGGGAATTTTTACTCTGATTAAATGTCAGGAATGGTGAAAAACTGAGTTTAAATGTATGTGGCTATGGTGTATGTGAACTTCTGACTTCAACTGTAAACGTCACAGAAATGAAGCACAGGGCAGGATGGATGTAGCTAAGAGGTGTTACTTTGCTGATAAAATCATTGAGATCAAAAATGATCCTAAAAAGCCTTGGAAATCATTTAAGGAACTAGGCTGTAGTAGTACTACCAAAAACAAACTAAATGGTATTGGACTGAACGTTAGGGAGGAGATGGTATATGAAAAAGCAGAGATTGCCAATGAATTCAACTCTTTTTTTTCTGTTGCCAGCAAGCTGGTTAGCAAGCTGCACACAATATTTTGTGTGGAATTTTGTGTGGAATTGGTTTGTATGGAAACAACCAATTCAAGAAGTACTATGCCGAGTTAGGGGTTCATCTAAACTCTTTTTCTTTTGCAAAGGTAGCAACAGCTAAAATAGCCAGTATGCTAGCAGAGCTTCAATGTTTCAAAGCCACAGGCCTGGATAATATTCCTGCAAGGTTTCTTATAGATTCAAATTGCCCCTTGTTTTACGCATATCGTTAATCTCTCTCTTGAACGAGGCATCTTTCCCAGGGACATGAAACACACTAAAGTTACACCTCTGTTTAAGAAGGGGATGAAGTCTGACCCTGGGCATTATTGGCCTGTATTTATCCTCAGTATAACATCAAAGATCCTGGAGAGAGTTGTACATGAGCAAATTTATAGATATGTCAACAAACAAAGTCTAATGTATGATTTTCAGTCGGGTTTAAAAAAAACATATTCCACTGATTCATGCCTACTTTTCTTGACTGACTTCATCAGGAAAGAGATTGATGAAGGAAATCTCTGTGGAATAGTACTGCTTGACCTATAGAAGGCCTTTGATACAGTTAACCACTGTCTCCTAATCTCCAAACTGGAGGCACTGGGGTTAAACAGTATCCCTCTGGGCTGGGTAAAGTCCTATTTATCAGGTAGGGAGCAAGTAGTAGGTTAATTGTTCACTGTCTCAGGCAAAACCAATGAGTTGTGGCAATCCGCAGGGGAGTGTGCTTGGGCCTCTACTGTATTTACTGTATATTAACGATATGAAAGATGCTTGTTCTTGCCGTCTTTTCCTTTAAGCACAGATGACTATACACTCCTCGTGTCTCACAAAAGTAAAACTATGTTGGAGAGCATACTTAGCACAGAGCTGACTAACATCAGCAAATGGCTTGGAGATAATAAGCTATCTCTGCACCTCGGTAAAACTGAGGCAATTATTTTTGGATCCAGACCTAAATTGAGTAGGTCCTCTGAAATCAGAGTGGAGTTAGGGGGTGAGTTGCTGACTACTAAAACCTCCGTGAGCTACCTGGGATGCATCCTTGATGGAAGCTTGGGAGGCGTGAGCATGGCCACTAAAGTGCTAGGGAAGGTTAATGCCAGTTTTTGGCTAGAAAGTCCAAGCTGCTTGATTAGGTCTCCATGAAAGTGCCTAGCCAATGCCCTCATTCAATGCCATTTAGACTACGCTAGTACTTCCTGGTTTGGTGGGTTATCTAAGCTCATGAAGGGGAGCTCCAGATAGCCCAGAATAAGCTGATCAGGGTAGTATTGAAGGTGAGTCCACGTACTTACATAGGCAGGAGCTGCTTTCAGGAACTAAACTGGCTGCCTGTTGAGGCTAGGGTGTCCCAGATTAGACTAGGTTTGGTTTACAGGAGTATTTATGGTCCTGTGCCCAGATATCTAACTGATTACTTTCCCCGTGTTCGGGATGCACACAATCACAGCACCAGATCAGGTGTTGCTGATGTGTGCTTATACAGGTTCAGGAGTAATGCTGGGAAAGGTACTTTCTTGTATACAGGAGCCTCAGAGTAGAATGAGTTGCCTCTGCCTATAAAAACAACGTCCTCTCTCGGCAGCTTTAAAAATAAAGTAAAAAACTGTTTGATGTCTTCTGTGCCCATATGAATGACCTCTATGATGTAACTGCAATGATGAGATTGATCTTCTTCTTAGTTTTTTGTTTTATTATCTCGCTGTCATACTGTGTTCAACCGTGTTCGATCTTGCCTAGCCATCTTGTTTTAAGAGGACCACAATGGAAATATGTCCCAGACTTTATTGTGTGTTGTCCTCGATGATTTTAATCATGTGCATGTATGGCTTTTTCAAGTTTTATGTGCGCTTGTTTTTTTAAATGATCCAATTACTAACTAAACTAAAAAGTGTGCTTAGGGTCACTGTCCTGTTGGAAGGTGAACCTTTGCCCCAGTCTGAGGTCCTGAGCGCTCTGGAGCAGGTTTTCATCAATGATCTCTCTGTACTTTGCTCCATTCATCTTTCCCTTGATCCTGACTAGTCTCCCAGTCCCTGCCGCTGAAAAACATCCCCACAGCATGATGCTGTCAAAACCATGCTTCACCGTAGGGATGGTATAGGTGGTCATGTGACAAGCGGTGCCTGGGTTCCTCCAGACGTGACGCTTGGCCTTCAGGCCAAAGAATTACATTTTGGTTTCATCAGACCAGAGAATCTTGTTTATCATGGTCTGAGAGGCCTTTAGGTGCCTTTTGGGAAACTCCGAGCAGGCTGTCATGTGTCTTTTACTGAGGAGCGGCTTCCGTCTGGCCACTCTACCTTAAAGGCCTGATTGCTGGAGTGCTGCAGAGATGGTTGTCCTTCTGGAAATTTCTCCAATCTCCACAGAGGAACTCTGGAGCTCTGTCAGAGTAACCATCGGGTTCTTGGTCACCTCCTTGACCAAGGGCGTTCTCTCCCGATTGCTCAGTTTGGCCAGGCGGCCAGCTCTAGGAAGAGTCTTCGTGGTTCCAAACTTCTTCCATTTAAGAATGATTTAGGCCACTGTGTTCTTGAGGACCTTAAATGCTGCAGAAATGTTTTGGTACCCTTCCCCAGATCTGTGCCTCGGAAACAATCCTGTCTCAGAGCTCTACTGACAATTCCTTCGACCTCATGGCTTGGTTTTTGCTCTGACATGCATTGTCAACTGTAGGACCTTATATAGACAGGTGTGTGCCTTCCAAATCATGTCCAATCAATTGAATTTACCACAGGTGGACTCCAATCAAGTTGTAGAAACATCTCAAGGATGATCAATGGAAACAGGATGCAGCTGAGCTCAATTTTGAGTCTCATAGCAAAGGGTCTGGATATGTTTGTAAATAAGCTATTTCTGTTTTTTATTTTCTATAAATTAGCAAAAAAATCAAAAAAACTGTCTTTGCTTTCTCATTATGGGGTATTGTGTGTAGATTGATGGATTTAAAAAAAAATCTATTTTTTAACTTAGCAGACACACAACTTACAGGAGCAATAAGTGCCTTGCTCCAGGGTATATCGACAGATTTTTCACAAAGTTGACTCGGGGATTCAAACCAGCGATAGTCCAGTTACAGGCCCAATGCTCTTTACCACTAGGCTACCTAGCAGTGTACGTGTAGTCTACATACTGTGCATGTTTGCAATAACACAGATAAATGGTTGTATAATACTGTTTAATGCAGGACCCTATACAACCTCTATCAGAGAACACACATTTGGATTCACATGATCAATGACAACGTTTCAACAGTGGGAAAAACAAAAGTGTCAGCATGACAATTCAAATATGCAGTCTTACATAAGAAGGAGAATAATATGATCTTATCTGGCCTTGGACATCTGATTTAGTGGTTATGATTAAGTCTGGCTCTCTGAGTCTAAAGATGGCAATGGAGCAGTATTTTAAACATGTGTTCAATGACCTTACAAGAGTCAAATGGTATATTTGTTTGTGATAATAAGTAGTTCCTTTCACAACAACCATGACTCAAGACCATGACTGTGGATTCTCAGTGATATGCATCTTTAGCTGTTAATGTACATTCATGACTCAAAGAAAAAGTACAAGCTTGTGATTCTTAGCATTAGTCGAGTATGTGTTGTGTAGTATTGCCAGTAATCTCATTCTTCATGTACCACAGCCTCTCAGTCCTACCTGCCCTCTATGAGCCTGCCGCCCAACCACGGCCTCCTTTCCCCAAACCAGCTTGTCTCCCCTGGTCCTCCTGGCTCTGGATACAGCTACAACCACATGGCTGGATCCTACTCCTCACAGATCAGCAGCATGTCAGTCTCAGCCTAAAGTCTCATGACCTGTATAAGATCAAATGTGTCTCTAACAATCTAGAAAATGTAGTCCAGAATGTTTTCTATAACTGCTGATAAATAACACCAATCAACCATCAAACTTGAAAAGATTAATAACAATTGACCATGGAGTTGAAATGTGATATGGATAACGAATGTCCTGCCAGTACCACCAGACCCCCTGCCCCCTATACCCTCACTCTCCGGCTCTGGTCCCTGATGGTCAGTCCTCCGGTTCCAGTGTCGTACGGTAGGATCACACCACAACCATAACCATAGTCTGACCCTTATGTCACGTTATGTTGTCATTCTATAAAGTTATGTTAATTTATGTTATGACACTGCACATATTGTCAAGATATCATAATCATCTGATCATGGTAGTTACTGTGCATCTTCACTTTTCACTCTAATCTAGTCTCAGTGGATCTCTATGGGACTCCAAATCCAAGAAGTCACTCCTGGTCACTGCAACTGCACTAAATCCTATAAGTTGTATCTGTCATTTCTATTTTGGTTAAGTAAGATATACAGTAGTTTATTTCATACTCTGTTATCTGTTATGTAGAGTTTTGTGTTTTAAGTAATCTCACATCAAGTGAGAAGGTTTGTTCCATGACCAGGCAATGACTCAGCAATCATTGGGTGTTTTGTAATAAGTCCTTTCACTCCTTGTGTCATTTTCCATTGTATACCATCATGACTGCTTCATTGTGGCCTCATTGCTGCCGGGATGGGGGCTGGGATTAAAAATTAAAAATTAAAATATAGGACAAAACACACATCACGACAAGCGAGACACCACAACACTATATAAAGCACAACATGGTAGCAGCACAAAACATGGTACAAATATTCATCAAAAAGAAAGGTGGACCAAGGCACTCTTCATATAATTAATTAAAATGCCTTTATTAGTATGGCATGTTCAATAGAAACAAAGTATTAAAAAACCGACGCGTTTCGGTGCATGGCCTTCGTCAGGGAGTACAAAAAAATAATACAATGTCCTTTTTTGAACAGCTTTTCCAATTAGCCCTAATTAGAAGAGGGAGTGGTTACAACATTGATTGGACACACCTAGTAAGCAATACTATACACATTAAAAAGTGAAATACTGTAGCTATGTTATCATAAAAACACAACTCCAAGCTAGAAGTATCAGGACACTTAGAAAGGTAGTTCTAACCTTAAATATGACTGGGAGAAGTGTCAAGAATAAGAAAGCAATATATTCCATAGTACACTAGAACACAGCAAATCATTGACAACAACAGTCTAAAAATAGCTGAGGGCAATTGAGCAAAATGTCCACTAGATGACAGCAAATGGACCTATCACGACCCTACAGGAAGGGTGGGAAATCCATAACTTCATTTAAACCAGGGTATTTAGTAGCCTGTAGTTTGTAAATCCAAAAACTTTCCCTTTGGTTTAACTGTTTAAGACGGTCCGCTTTTCTAATAGAGGCCGGAATATGATCAATACCCATAGCTTGAACTTATTCCCTTCCACCAATACCTTAACAGCATTAACCCTAACATCAAACTAACTATGGAGTACAGCAAGGATAACATTCATTTTTTGGACCTCGACATTAGTAAAAATGACAAAGGTTGTTTGCACACATCAATCTTTAGGAAGCCTACAGATGGGAATACCATTCTGAGGGCAGACAGCTTTCACCCCAAAAGGTTAAAGAGAATATTCCATATGGCCAATTCCAAAGAGTCCGCAGAATTTGCGACCAGGAAACAGACTACAGTGTCAAATCTGATTCCCCAATTATTTTTTATGATTCTTTTAATGTTCTCTGCTTCAGTGCTGTATTTTGTAACAAAATACACTCTCTCTGATTTTGTAACCACTCCCTCTTCTAATTAGGGCTAATTGGAAAAGCTGTTCAAAAAAGGACATTGTATTATTTTTTTGTACTCCCTGACGAAGGCCATGCAGCCGAAACGCGTCGGTTTTTTAATACTTTGTTTCTATTGAACATGCCATACTAATAAAGGCATTTTAATTAATTATATGAAGAGTGCCTTGGTCCACCTTCCTTTTTGATGGCCAATTTACCCCTTTTACCAAAGAGCACCTTCTGTCTACCAAAATGTACTATTGTGTACCTTAGTAGCTCTTCCCTTCCTCCTCTTTCTACTATGGTACAAATATTATTGGGTACAGACAGCAGCACAAAGAGCAAGAAGGTAGAGACAGCAATACATCACGTGAAGCAGCCACAACTGTCAGTAAGTGTCCATGATTGAGTCTTTGAATGAAGAGATGGAGATAAAATGGTCCGGTTTGAGTGTTTTTTGCAGCTCGTTCTAGTCGCTTCCTGCAGCGAACTGAAAGAGGAGCAGGGATGTGTGTGCTTTGGGGACCTTTAACAGAATGTGGCTGGCAGAATGGGTATTGTATGTGGGGGATGAGGGCTGCAGTAGGTATCTCAGATAGGGGGGAGTGAGGCCTAAGAGAGTTTTATAATAAGCATCAACCAATGGGTCTTGCGACAGGTAAACAGAGATGACTGGTTTACAGAGTAGTATAGAGTGCAGTGATGTGTCCTATAAGGGGCATTGGTGGCAAATCTGATTGCCAAATGATAAAGAACTTCTAGCCACTCGAGAGCACCCTTACCTGCCGATCTATAAATTATGTCTCCGTAATCTAGCATGGGTAGGATGGTCATCTGAATCAGGGTTAGTTTGGCTGGTGGGGTGAAAAAGGAGCAATTACGATAGAGGAAACCAAGTCTAGATTTAACCTTAGCCTGCAGCTTTGATATGTGCTGAGAGAAGGAAAGGGTACCGTCTAGCCATACTCGCAAGTACTTGTATGAAGTGACTACCTCAAGCTCTAAACCCTCAGAAGTAGCAATCACACCGGTGGGGAGAGGGTGGATCCTTTGATCCTTTGATTGGGTGGACAACATGTCAGTTCATGCAGCAAGAGCTCTGATAGTTTGGAGGACGTCCTCCGGAACTTGTCATAATTACGGTGTAAGTCTATGGAAGGGGGTGAGAAAAATTAGCCTCTTAGGTTTTGTATTGAAGTCAATGTACCCAGAGGAGGACGGAAACTAGCTTTCTTCTGGCTACACCATGGTACTACCCTACAGAGTGCTGTTGAGGCTACTGTAGACCTTCATTGCAAAACAGTGTGTTTTAATCAGTTATTTGGTGACTTGATAATATTTAGTATAGTTTTATCAAAAAAGGATAACATTTTAAATGTTTCACTATTTTTATTTTTATGAAATTCACTGAGGAGGATGGTCCTCCCCTTCCGCTGAGGAGCCTCCACTGGTGTACCGGAGCTTGTGTCCTCAAAAGTGACAACACCTCAGAAATGCATAACTATTTTTACCAGAAAGGTGAAATTTGAACTTTTTTCGGAGTATGCAGCATTGCTAGTTATTGTTTATGGCACTCTCAAGATAAATAATTACTTTTGGGGATTACATAGATTTTTGATTACATTTAGTTAAATTGTAAAAAAAAAAAAAAATTTGGTTGGGGGTGTGTTACAGGCCCAATCAGAATGCATTCTAAGAAGGTCTCGAAATTGTGTTGTCAAACTGTAATAATTAGCTGGTGAAGGAAATACTTTTGTTAGGGGATTTCAATACTGATGTCTGCAAAAAGGATAGTCCAACCCACAATGTATTTATGCACTTCTGTAGATCATTTGCTCTGACACAAATTATATAAGGTCCCACCAGGATATGTGAAACAGTGCAAAGTACGATTGATTTAATATTGGTGTCTGATAAATCCAAAATATCGCAGAGTGGGGTAATAGTATATGGAATCAGTGATTATGTTATAACATTTTGCACAAGGAGGGTTTTTAAACATATATTTAAGTGTCATAAAACTGTTAGATTCAGAGGACTCAAAAAATACTGTGTTGACATGTTTGGGGACCAAGTGGGTAAAATTGACTGGTCACCTATGCTGGAAAGCGTAGGGGTAGACAGTGCCTGGGAAGCCTTTCATTGTAGATTCCTTGATGTGGTGAATGTGATGGCTCCCATTAGACGGGTCAGAGTAAAGCCGAGATCTAGACCTTGGTTTTATCATGAAATTCTAGAATCTATCCACCCAAGGAATAAAGCCTTTAATACATTTAAAAGCTCACAAGAGCAGCCTGATTTTCTCCTATATACAGTTGAAGTCGGAAGTTTACATACACTTCGGTTGGAGTCATTAAAACTTGTTTATCAACCACTCCACAAATTCCTTGTTAACAAACTATAGTTTTGGCAAGTCGGTTAGGACATCTACTTTGTGCATGACACAAGTAATTTTTCCAACAATTGTTTACAGACAGATTATTTCACTTATATAATCTGTATCACAATTCCAGTGGGTCAGAAGTTTACATACACTAAGTTCACTGTGCCTTTAAACAGCTTGGAAAATTCCAGAAACTATGTAATGGCTTTAGAAGCTTCTGATAGGCTAATTGACATAATTTGAGTCAATTTGAGGTATACCTGTGGATGTATTTCAAGGCCTACCCTCAAACTCAGTGCCTCTTTGCTTGACATCATGGGAAAATCTAAAGAAAATCAGCCAAGACTTCAAAAAAAGTCTGGTTTATCCTTGGGAGCAATTTCCAAATGCCTGAAGATACCACGTTCATCTGTACAAACAATAGTACGCAAGTACAAACACCATGGGACCACGCAGCCGTTATACCGCTCAGGAAGGAGAGGCATTCTGTCTCCTAAAGATGAACATATTTTGGTGTGAAAAGTGCAAATCAATCCCAGAACAACAGCAAAGGAACATGTGAAGATGCTGGAGGAAACAGGTACAAAAGTATCTATATCCACAGTAAAGCAAGTCTTATATCGACATAACCTGATAGGCCGCTCAGCAAGGAAGAAGCCACTGCTCCAAAACCGCCATAAAAAAGCCAGACTACGGTTTGCAACTGCACATGGGGACAAAGATTGTAATTTTTTGGAGAAATGTCCTCTGGTCTGATGAAACAAAAATAGAACTGTTTGGCCATAATGACCATCATTATGTTTGGAGGAAAAAGGGGGAGGCTTGCAAGCTGAAGAACACCATCCCAACCGTGAAGCACAGGGGTGGCAGCATTATGTTGTGGGGGTGCTTTTGCTGCAGGAGGGACTGGTGCACTTCACAAAATAGATGGCATCATGAGGGAGGAAAATTGTGTGGATATAGTGAAGCAACATCTCAAGACGTCAGTCAGGAAGTTAACGCTTGGTCGCAAATGGGTCTTCCAAATGGACAGTGACCCCAAGCATACATTCAAAGTTGTGGCAAAATGGCTTAAGGACAATGAAGTCAAGGTATTGGAGTGGCCATCACAAAGCCCTGACCTCAGTCCTATAGAAAATTTGTGGACAGAACTGAAAAAGCGTGTGTGAGCAAGGGGGGGGCCTACAAACCTGACAAAGTTACACCAGCTCTGTCAGGAGGAATGGGCCAAAATTCACCCAACCTATTGTGGGAAGCTTGTGGAAGGCTACCCTAAATGTTTGACCCAAGTTAAACAATTTAAAAGCAATGCTACCAAATACTAATTGAGTGTATGTAAACTTCTGACCCACTGGGAATGTGATGAAGAAATCAAAGCTGAAATAAATCATTCTCTTTACTATTATTCTGACATTTCACATTCTTAAAATAAAGTGGTGATCCTAACTGACCTAAGACAGGGAATTTTTACTCTGATTAAATGTCAGGAATGGTGAAAAACTGGAGTTTAAATGTATGTGGCTATGGTGTATGTGAACTTCTGACTTCAACTGTAAACGTCACAGAAATGAAGCACAGGGCAGGATGGATGTAGCTAAGAGGTGTTACTTTGCTGATAAAATCATTGAGATCAAAAATGATCCTAAAAAGCCTTGGAAATCATTTAAGGAACTAGGCTGTAGTAGTACTACCAAAAACAAACTAAATGGTATTGGACTGAACGTTAGGGAGAGATGGTATATGAAAAAGCAGAGATTGCCAATGAATTCAACTCTTTTTTTTCTGTTGCCAGCAAGCTAGTTAGCAAGCTGCACACAATATTTTGTGTGGAATTTTGTGTGGAATTGGTTTGTATGGAAACAACCAATTCAAGAAGTACTATGCCGAGTTAGGGGTTCATCTAAACTCTTTTTCTTTTGCAAAGGTAGCAACAGCTAAAATAGCCAGTATGCTAGCAGAGCTTCAATGTTTCAAAGCCACAGGCCTGGATAATATTCCTGCAAGGTTTCTTATAGATTCAAATTGCCCCTTGTTTTACGCATATCGTTAATCTCTCTCTTGAACGAGGCATCTTTCCCAGGGACATGAAACACACTAAAGTTACACCTCTGTTTAAGAAGGGGATGAAGTCTGACCCTGGGCATTATTGGCCTGTATTTATCCTCAGTATAACATCAAAGATCCTGGAGAGAGTTGTACATGAGCAAATTTATAGATATGTCAACAAACAAAGTCTAATGTATGATTTTCAGTCGGGTTTAAAAAAAACATATTCCACTGATTCATGCCTACTTTTCTTGACTGACTTCATCAGGAAAGAGATTGATGAAGGAAATCTCTGTGGAATAGTACTGCTTGACCTATAGAAGGCCTTTGATACAGTTAACCACTGTCTCCTAATCTCCAAACTGGAGGCACTGGGGTTAAACAGTATCCCTCTGGGCTGGGTAAAGTCCTATTTATCAGGTAGGGAGCAAGTAGTAGGTTAATTGTTCACTGTCTCAGGCAAAACCAATGAGTTGTGGCAATCCGCAGGGGAGTGTGCTTGGGCCTCTACTGTATTTACTGTATATTAACGATATGAAAGATGCTTGTTCTTGCCGTCTTTTCCTTTAAGCACAGATGACTATACACTCCTCGTGTCTCACAAAAGTAAAACTATGCTGGAGAGCATACTTAGCACAGAGCTTACTAACATCAGCAAATGGCTTGGAGATAATAAGCTATCTCTGCACCTCGGTAAAACTGAGGCAATTATTTTTGGATCCAGACCTAAATTGAGTAGGTCCTCTGAAATCAGAGTGGAGTTAGGGGGTGAGTTGCTGACTACTAAAACCTCCGTGAGCTACCTGGGATGCATCCTTGATGGAAGCTTGGGAGGCGTGAGCATGGCCACTAAAGTGCTAGGGAAGGTTAATGCCAGTTTTTGGCTAGAAAGTCCAAGCTGCTTGATTAGGTCTCCATGAAAGTGCCTAGCCAATGCCCTCATTCAATGCCATTTAGACTACGCTAGTACTTCCTGGTTTGGTGGGTTATCTAAGCTCATGAAGGGGAGCTCCAGATAGCCCAGAATAAGCTGATCAGGGTAGTATTGAAGGTGAGTCCACGTACTTACATAGGCAGGAGCTGCTTTCAGGAACTAAACTGGCTGCCTGTTGAGGCTAGGGTGTCCCAGATTAGACTAGGTTTGGTTTACAGGAGTATTTATGGTCCTGTGCCCAGATATCTAACTGATTACTTTCCCCGTGTTCGGGATGCACACAATCACAGCACCAGATCAGGTGTTGCTGATGTGTGCTTATACAGGTTCAGGAGTAATGCTGGGAAAGGTACTTTCTTGTATACAGGAGCCTCAGAGTAGAATGAGTTGCCTCTGCCTATAAAACAACGTCCTCTCTCGGCAGCTTTAAAAATAAAGTAAAAAACTGTTTGATGTCTTCTGTGCCCATATGAATGACCTCTATGATGTAACTGCAATGATGAGATTGATCTTCTTCTTAGTTTTTTGTTTTATTATCTCGCTGTCATACTGTGTTCAACCGTGTTCGATCTTGCCTAGCCATCTTGTTTTAAGAGGACCACAATGGAAATATGTCCCAGACTTTATTGTGTGTTGTCCTCGATGATTTTAATCATGTGCATGTATGGCTTTTTCAAGTTTTATGTGCGCTTGTTTTTTTAAATGATCCAATTACTAACTAAACTAAAAAGTGTGCTTAGGGTCACTGTCCTGTTGGAAGGTGAACCTTTGCCCCAGTCTGAGGTCCTGAGCGCTCTGGAGCAGGTTTTCATCAATGATCTCTCTGTACTTTGCTCCATTCATCTTTCCCTTGATCCTGACTAGTCTCCCAGTCCCTGCCGCTGAAAAACATCCCCACAGCATGATGCTGTCAAAACCATGCTTCACCGTAGGGATGGTATAGGTGGTCATGTGACAAGCGGTGCCTGGGTTCCTCCAGACGTGACGCTTGGCCTTCAGGCCAAAGAATTACATTTTGGTTTCATCAGACCAGAGAATCTTGTTTATCATGGTCTGAGAGGCCTTTAGGTGCCTTTTGGGAAACTCCGAGCAGGCTGTCATGTGCCTTTTACTGAGGAGCGGCTTCCGTCTGGCCACTCTACCTTAAAGGCCTGATTGCTGGAGTGCTGCAGAGATGGTTGTCCTTCTGGAAATTTCTCCAATCTCCACAGAGGAACTCTGGAGCTCTGTCAGAGTAACCATCGGGTTCTTGGTCACCTCCTTGACCAAGGGCGTTCTCTCCCATTGCTCAGTTTGGCCAGGCGGCCAGCTCTAGGAAGAGTCTTCGTGGTTCCAAACTTCTTCCATTTAAGAATGATTTAGGCCACTGTGTTCTTGAGGACCTTAAATGCTGCAGAAATGTTTTGGTACCCTTCCCCAGATCTGTGCCTCGGAAACAATCCTGTCTCAGAGCTCTACTGACAATTCCTTCGACCTCATGGCTTGGTTTTTGCTCTGACATGCATTGTCAACTGTAGGACCTTATATAGACAGGTGTGTGCCTTCCAAATCATGTCCAATCAATTGAATTTACCACAGGTGGACTCCAATCAAGTTGTAGAAACATCTCAAGGATGATCAATGGAAACAGGATGCAGCTGAGCTCAATTTTGAGTCTCATAGCAAAGGGTCTGGATATGTTTGTAAATAAGCTATTTCTGTTTTTTATTTTCTATAAATTAGCAAAAAAATCAAAAAAACTGTCTTTGCTTTCTCATTATGGGGTATTGTGTGTAGATTGATGGATTTAAAAAAAAATCTATTTTTTAACTTAGCAGACACACAACTTACAGGAGCAATAAGTGCCTTGCTCCAGGGTATATCGACAGATTTTTCACAAAGTTGACTCGGGGATTCAAACCAGCGATAGTCCAGTTACAGGCCCAATGCTCTTTACCACTAGGCTACCTAGCAGTGTACGTGTAGTCTACATACTGTGCATGTTTGCAATAACACAGATAAATGGTTGTATAATACTGTTTAATGCAGGACCCTATACAACCTCTATCAGAGAACACACATTTGGATTCACATGATCAATGACAACGTTTCAACAGTGGGAAAAACAAAAGTGTCAGCATGACAATTCAAATATGCAGTCTTACATAAGAAGGAGAATAATATGATCTTATCTGGCCTTGGACATCTGATTTAGTGGTTATGATTAAGTCTGGCTCTCTGAGTCTAAAGATGGCAATGGAGCAGTATTTTAAACATGTGTTCAATGACCTTACAAGAGTCAAATGGTATATTTGTTTGTGATAATAAGTAGTTCCTTTCACAACAACCATGACTCAAGACCATGACTGTGGATTCTCAGTGATATGCATCTTTAGCTGTTAATGTACATTCATGACTCAAAGAAAAAGTACAAGCTTGTGATTCTTAGCATTAGTCGAGTATGTGTTGTGTAGTATTGCCAGTAATCTCATTCTTCATGTACCACAGCCTCTCAGTCCTACCTGCCCTCTATGAGCCTGCCGCCCAACCACGGCCTCCTTTCCCCAAACCAGCTTGTCTCCCCTGGTCCTCCTGGCTCTGGATACAGCTACAACCACATGGCTGGATCCTACTCCTCACAGATCAGCAGCATGTCAGTCTCAGCCTAAAGTCTCATGACCTGTATAAGATCAAATGTGTCTCTAACAATCTAGAAAATGTAGTCCAGAATGTTTTCTATAACTGCTGATAAATAACACCAATCAACCATCAAACTTGAAAAGCTTAATAACAATTGACCATGGAGTTGAAATGTGATATGGATAACGAATGTCCTGCCAGTACCACCAGACCCCCTGCCCCCTATACCCTCACTCTCCGGCTCTGGTCCCTGATGGTCAGTCCTCCGGTTCCAGTGTCGTACGGTAGGATCACACCACAACCATAACCATAGTCTGACCCTTATGTCACGTTATGTTGTCATTCTATAAAGTTATGTTAATTTATGTTATGACACTGCACATATTGTCAAGATATCATAATCATCTGATCATGGTAGTTACTGTGCATCTTCACTTTTCACTCTAATCTAGTCTCAGTGGATCTCTATGGGACTCCAAATCCAAGAAGTCACTCCTGGTCACTGCAACTGCACTAAATCCTATAAGTTGTATCTGTCATTTCTATTTTGGTTAAGTAAGATATACAGTAGTTTATTTCATACTCTGTTATCTGTTATGTAGAGTTTTGTGTTTTAAGTAATCTCACATCAAGTGAGAAGGTTTGTTCCATGACCAGGCAATGACTCAGCAATCATTGGGTGTTTTGTAATAAGTCCTTTCACTCCTTGTGTCATTTTCCATTGTATACCATCATGACTGCTTCATTGTGGCCTCATTGCTGCCGGGATGGGGGCTGGGATTAAAAATTAAAATATAGGACAAAACACACATCACGACAAGCGAGACACCACAACACTATATAAAGCACAACATGGTAGCAGCACAAAACATGGTACAAATATTCATCAAAAAGAAAGGTGGACCAAGGCACTCTTCATATAATTAATTAAAATGCCTTTATTAGTATGGCATGTTCAATAGAAACAAAGTATTAAAAAACCGACGCGTTTCGGTGCATGGCCTTCGTCAGGGAGTACAAAAAAATAATACAATGTCCTTTTTTGAACAGCTTTTCCAATTAGCCCTAATTAGAAGAGGGAGTGGTTACAACATTGATTGGACACACCTAGTAAGCAATACTATACACATTAAAAAGTGAAATACTGTAGCTATGTTATCATAAAAACACAACTCCAAGCTAGAAGTATCAGGACACTTAGAAAGGTAGTTCTAACCTTAAATATGACTGGGAGAAGTGTCAAGAATAAGAAAGCAATATATTCCATAGTACACTAGAACACAGCAAATCATTGACAACAACAGTCTAAAAATAGCTGAGGGCAATTGAGCAAAATGTCCACTAGATGACAGCAAATGGACCTATCACGACCCTACAGGAAGGGTGGGAAATCCATAACTTCATTTAAACCAGGGTATTTAGTAGCCTGTAGTTTGTAAATCCAAAAACTTTCCCTTTGGTTTAACTGTTTAAGACGGTCCGCTTTTCTAATAGAGGCCGGAATATGATCAATACCCATAGCTTGAACTTATTCCCTTCCACCAATACCTTAACAGCATTAACCCTAACATCAAACTAACTATGGAGTACAGCAAGGATAACATTCATTTTTTGGACCTCGACATTAGTAAAAATGACAAAGGTTGTTTGCACACATCAATCTTTAGGAAGCCTACAGATGGGAATACCATTCTGAGGGCAGACAGCTTTCACCCCAAAAGGTTAAAGAGAATATTCCATATGGCCAATTCCAAAGAGTCCGCAGAATTTGCGACCAGGAAACAGACTACAGTGTCAAATCTGATTCCCCAATTATTTTTATGATTCTTTTAATGTTCTCTGCTTCAGTGCTGTATTTTGTAACAAAATACACTCTCTCTGATTTTGTAACCACTCCCTCTTCTAATTAGGGCTAATTGGAAAAGCTGTTCAAAAAAGGACATTGTATTATTTTTTTGTACTCCCTGACGAAGGCCATGCAGCCGAAACGCGTCGGTTTTTTAATACTTTGTTTCTATTGAACATGCCATACTAATAAAGGCATTTTAATTAATTATATGAAGAGTGCCTTGGTCCACCTTCCTTTTTGATGGCCAATTTACCCCTTTTACCAAAGAGCACCTTCTGTCTACCAAAATGTACTATTGTGTACCTTAGTAGCTCTTCCCTTCCTCCTCTTTCTACTATGGTACAAATATTATTGGGTACAGACAGCAGCACAAAGAGCAAGAAGGTAGAGACAGCAATACATCACGTGAAGCAGCCACAACTGTCAGTAAGTGTCCATGATTGAGTCTTTGAATGAAGAGATGGAGATAAAATGGTCCGGTTTGAGTGTTTTTTGCAGCTCGTTCTAGTCGCTTCCTGCAGCGAACTGAAAGAGGAGCAGGGATGTGTGTGCTTTGGGGACCTTTAACAGAATGTGGCTGGCAGAATGGGTATTGTATGTGGGGGATGAGGGCTGCAGTAGGTATCTCAGATAGGGGGGAGTGAGGCCTAAGAGGGTTTTATAATAAGCATCAACCAATGGGTCTTGCGACAGGTAAACAGAGATGACTGGTTTACAGAGTAGTATAGAGTGCAGTGATGTGTCCTATAAGGGGCATTGGTGGCAAATCTGATTGCCAAATGATAAAGAACTTCTAGCCACTCGAGAGCACCCTTACCTGCCGATCTATAAATTATGTCTCCGTAATCTAGCATGGGTAGGATGGTCATCTGAATCAGGGTTAGTTTGGCTGGTGGGGTGAAAGAGGAGCAATTACGATAGAGGAAACCAAGTCTAGATTTAACCTTAGCCTGCAGCTTTGATATGTGCTGAGAGAAGGAAAGGGTACCGTCTAGCCATACTCGCAAGTACTTGTATGAAGTGACTACCTCAAGCTCTAAACCCTCAGAAGTAGCAATCACACCGGTGGGGAGAGGGTGGATCCTTTGATCCTTTGATTGGGTGGACAACATGTCAGTTCATGCAGCAAGAGCTCTGATAGTTTGGAGGACGTCCTCCGGAACTTGTCATAATTACGGTGTAAGTCTATGGAAGGGGGTGAGAAAAATTAGCCTCTTAGGTTTTGTATTGAAGTCAATGTACCCAGAGGAGGACGGAAACTAGCTTTCTTCTGGCTACACCATGGTACTACCCTACAGAGTGCTGTTGAGGCTACTGTAGACCTTCATTGCAAAACAGTGTGTTTTAATCAGTTATTTGGTGACTTGATAATATTTAGTATAGTTTTATCAAAAAAGGATAACATTTTAAATGTTTCACTATTTTTATTTTTATGAAATTCACTGAGGAGGATGGTCCTCCCCTTCCGCTGAGGAGCCTCCACTGGTGTACCGGAGCTTGTGTCCTCAAAAGTGACAACACCTCAGAAATGCATAACTATTTTTACCAGAAAGGTGAAATTTGAACTTTTTTCGGAGTATGCAGCATTGCTAGTTATTGTTTATGGCACTCTCAAGATAAATAATTACTTTTGGGGATTACATAGATTTTTGATTACATTTAGTTAAATTGTAAAAAAAAAAATATATTTTTTACATTTTGGTTGGGGGTGTGTTACAGGCCCAATCAGAATGCATTCTAAGAAGGTCTCGAAATTGTGTTGTCAAAACTGTAATAATTAGCTGGTGAAGGAAATACTTTTGTTAGGGGATTCAATACTGATGTCTGCAAAAAAGGATAGTCCAACCCACAATGTATTTATGCACTTCTGTAGATCATTTGCTCTGACACAAATTATATAAGGTCCCACCAGGATATGTGAAACAGTGCAAAGTACGATTGATTTAATATTGGTGTCTGATAAATCCAAAATATCGCAGAGTGGGGTAATAGTATATGGAATCAGTGATTATGTTATAACATTTTGCACAAGGAGGGTTTTTAAACATATATTTAAGTGTCATAAAACTGTTAGATTCAGAGGACTCAAAAAATACTGTGTTGACATGTTTGGGGACCAAGTGGGTAAAATTGACTGGTCACCTGTGCTGGAAAGCGTAGGGGTAGACAGTGCCTGGGAAGCCTTTCATTGTAGATTCCTTGATGTGGTGAATGTGATGGCTCCCCATTAGACGGGTCAGAGTACAAGCCGAGATCTAGACCTTGGTTTTATCATGAAATTCTAGAATCTATCCACCCAAGGAATAAAGCCTTTAATACATTTAAAAGCTCTCAAGAGCAGCCTGATTTTCTCCTATATACAGTTGAAGTCGGAAGTTTACATACACTTCGGTTGGATCATTAAAACTTGTTTATCAACCACTCCACAAATTCCTTGTTAACAAACTATAGTTTTGCAAGTCGGTTAGGACATCTACTTTGTGCATGACACAAGTAATTTTTCCAACAATTGTTTACAGACAGATTATTTCACTTATAATTCACTGTATCACAATTCCAGTGGGTCAGAAGTTTACATACACTAAGTTCACTGTGCCTCTGAGCCTATGGGGGTGCTATTTCGATCTTGGAAAAATTGGTCTCCAAATTAAACTGCCTCGTACTCAATTCTTGCTCGTACAATATGCATATTATATTACTATTGGATAGAAAACAATCTCTAGTTTCTAAAACCGTTTGAATTATGTCTGTGGGTGAACCAGAACTCTTTCTGCAGCGAAATCCATGACAGGAACTGCGAAGGTCTGAAAATTAGGCTCTGTTCTCAGATCAGTTTAAAGCTCTGTATGTATCCTATGGGTCGACATGAACTGCACCCGCCTTCCCCTGGATGTCAGTAACCAATGAGAAGTGGAATGGAGTGTCTACGTAATTCTCAGAGTTTATAAAAGGCCAAGGAACGAGGGGAGCTCTCTTTTCGACGTTCGTCATTGCGCAAAGCAGGACCTCAGAATGGCATTTTGAACGCTCAGTTATCGACCTTAGATATATCCGTCTGTAATTTAATTCGAAATAGGTGTTAGAAACATCATAACGAAGTTATTTTAAACCGAGTTATATCAGTTTATGCGAGTATATTGCTATTTTCAGAATTTCCTTAGTATTGCGTTTTGAGGATTTGGGCATGCTGTGGCCACATAGCTATTGTTAGCTGCTAATTCCGAAGTTGAAGACTACGTTTTACAACCAAGCAACGATTCTTTTGGACAACGGACCACTTGCCCAAGATTCTGATGGAAGCTCGTCCAAAAGTAAGAGCTATTTATGATGTTATTCCGTATTTATGTGGAAAATGTAAACGGATTTGTCCGCCATTATTGCGGCACTAGTCTGGCTGTAACGCACACTGTATGTCTAGTAACGTTAATTTTAAAAATCTAACTCAGCGGTTGCATTAATAACTAATGCATCTTTCATTTGATGTCCAACCTGTATTTTTTAGTCAAGTTTACGATTATTTATTGATTAGATTAGGTGCCTTTCCAAGATGGCGCCGGCCAGAATGCATGACCTGTTGCCACTGATCACATTGTATAACCACGATTTGTGCTGCTAAATATTCACATTTTCGAACAAAACCTATATGGATTGTGTAATATGATTGTTACAGGACTGTCATCTGAAGAATTCTGAGAAGGTTAGTGAAAAATTAATTTATTTTGGTGGTGAATACGTTATCGCTGTGTTTTGGCTGGAATCAATGCTGTTGTCTGGTTTGCTATTGTGGTAAGCTAATATAACGATATATTGTGTTTTCGCTGTAAAACACTTAGAAAATCTGAAATATTGTCTTGATTCACAAGATCTGTGTCTTTCAATTGCTGTACGCTGTGTATTTTTAAGAAATGTTTTATGATGAGTAATTAGCTAATACACGATGGTCTCTGTAGTTATTCTAGTCATTTTAGTGAGAGTTGTGATGGGGGCTGCAATTGTAAACTATGATTTATACCTGAAATATGCACATTTTTCTAACAAAACATATGCTATACAATAAATATGTTATCAGACTGTCATCTGATGAAGTTTTTTCTTGGTTAGTGGCTATTTATATCTTTATTTGGTCGAATTGGTGATAGCTACTGGTGGAGTGAAAAAATAGTGGAGTAAGAAAAATGGTGTCTTTTGCTAACGTGGTTAGCTAATAGATTTACATATTGTGTCTTCCCTGTAAAACATTTTAAAAATCAGAAATGGTGGCTAGATTCACAAGAAGTGTATCTTTTCATCTGGTGTCTTGGACTTGTGATTTAATGATATTTAGATGCTAGTATTTACTTGTGACGCTATGCTAGGCTATGCTAGTCAGCTTTTTACTGGTGGGGGTGCTCCCGGATCCGGGTTTGGGAGGAACTAGAAGTTAAACAGCTTGGAAAATTCCAGAAACTATTTAATGGCTTTAGAAGCTTCTGATAGGCTAATTGACATAATTTGAGTCAATTTGAGGTATACCTGTGGATGTATTTCAAGGCCTACCCTCAAACTCCAGTGCCTCTTTGCTTGACATCATGGGAAAATCTAAAGAAATCAGCCAAGACTTCAAAAAAAGTCTGGTTTATCCTTGGGAGCAATTTCCAAATGCCTGAAGATACCACGTTCATCTGTACAAACAATAGTACGCAAGTACAAACACCATGGGACCACGCAGCCGTTATACCGCTCAGGAAGGAGAGGCATTCTGTCTCCTAAAGATGAACATATTTTGGTGTGAAAAGTGCAAATCAATCCCAGAACAACAGCAAAGGAACATGTGAAGATGCTGGAGGAAACAGGTACAAAGTATCTATATCCACAGTAAAGCAAGTCTTATATCGACATAACCTGATAGGCCGCTCAGCAAGGAAGAAGCCACTGCTCCAAAACCGCCATAAAAAAGCCAGACTACGGTTTGCAAGCTGCACATGGGGACAAAGATTGTAATTTTTGGAGAAATGTCCTCTGGTCTGATGAAACAAAAATAGAACTGTTTGGCCATAATGACCATCATTATGTTTGGAGGAAAAAGGGGGAGGCTTGCAAGCTGAAGAACACCATCCCAACCGTGAAGCACAGGGGTGGCAGCATTATGTTGTGGGGGTGCTTTGCTGCAGGAGGGACTGGTGCACTTCACAAAATAGATGGCATCATGAGGGAGGAAAATTGTGTGGATATAGTGAAGCAACATCTCAAGACGTCAGTCAGGAAGTTAACGCTTGGTCGCAAATGGGTCTTCCAAATGGACAGTGACCCCAAGCATACATTCAAAGTTGTGGCAAAATGGCTTAAGGACAATGAAGTCAAGGTATTGGAGTGGCCATCACAAAGCCCTGACCTCAGTCCTATAGAAAATTTGTGGACAGAACTGAAAAAGCGTGTGTGAGCAAGGGGGCCTACAAACCTGACAAAGTTACACCAGCTCTGTCAGGAGGAATGGGCCAAAATTCACCCAACCTATTGTGGGAAGCTTGTGGAAGGCTACCCTAAATGTTTGACCCAAGTTAAACAATTTAAAAGCAATGCTACCAAATACTAATTGAGTGTATGTAAACTTCTGACCCACTGGGAATGTGATGAAAGAAATCAAAGCTGAAATAAATCATTCTCTTTACTATTATTCTGACATTTCACATTCTTAAAATAAAGTGGTGATCCTAACTGACCTAAGACAGGGAATTTTTACTCTGATTAAATGTCAGGAATGGTGAAAAACTGAGTTTAAATGTATGTGGCTATGGTGTATGTGAACTTCTGACTTCAACTGTAAACGTCACAGAAATGAAGCACAGGGCAGGATGGATGTAGCTAAGAGGTGTTACTTTGCTGATAAAATCATTGAGATCAAAATGATCCTAAAAAGCCTTGGAAATCATTTAAGGAACTAGGCTGTAGTAGTACTACCAAAAACAAACTAAATGGTATTGGACTGAACGTTAGGGAGGAGATGGTATATGAAAAAGCAGAGATTGCCAATGAATTCAACTCTTTTTTTCTGTTGCCAGCAAGCTGGTTAGCAAGCTGCACACAATATTTTGTGTGGAATTTTGTGTGGAATTGGTTTGTATGGAAACAACCAATTCAAGAAGTACTATGCCGAGTTAGGGGTTCATCTAAACTCTTTTTCTTTTGCAAAGGTAGCAACAGCTAAAATAGCCAGTATGCTAGCAGAGCTTCAATGTTTCAAAGCCACAGGCCTGGATAATATTCCTGCAAGTTTCTTATAGATTCAAATTGCCCCTTGTTTTACGCATATCGTTAATCTCTCTCTTGAACGAGGCATCTTTCCCAGGGACATGAAACACACTAAAGTTACACCTCTGTTTAAGAAGGGGATGAAGTCTGACCCTGGGCATTATTGGCCTGTATTTATCCTCAGTATAACATCAAAGATCCTGGAGAGAGTTGTACATGAGCAAATTTATAGATATGTCAACAAACAAAGTCTAATGTATGATTTTCAGTCGGGTTTAAAAAAAACATATTCCACTGATTCATGCCTACTTTTCTTGACTGACTTCATCAGGAAAGAGATTGATGAAGGAAATCTCTGTGGAATAGTACTGCTTGACCTATAGAAGGCCTTTGATACAGTTAACCACTGTCTCCTAATCTCCAAACTGGAGGCACTGGGGTTAAACAGTATCCCTCTGGGCTGGGTAAAGTCCTATTTATCAGGTAGGGAGCAAGTAGTAGGTTAATTGTTCACTGTCTCAGGCAAAACCAATGAGTTGTGGCAATCCGCAGGGGAGTGTGCTTGGGCCTCTACTGTATTTACTGTATATTAACGATATGAAAGATGCTTGTTCTTGCCGTCTTTTCCTTTAAGCACAGATGACTATACACTCCTCGTGTCTCACAAAAGTAAAACTATGTTGGAGAGCATACTTAGCACAGAGCTGACTAACATCAGCAAATGGCTTGGAGATAATAAGCTATCTCTGCACCTCGGTAAAACTGAGGCAATTATTTTTGGATCCAGACCTAAATTGAGTAGGTCCTCTGAAATCAGAGTGGAGTTAGGGGGTGAGTTGCTGACTACTAAAACCTCCGTGAGCTACCTGGGATGCATCCTTGATGGAAGCTTGGGAGGCGTGAGCATGGCCACTAAAGTGCTAGGGAAGGTTAATGCCAGTTTTTGGCTAGAAAGTCCAAGCTGCTTGATTAGGTCTCCATGAAAGTGCCTAGCCAATGCCCTCATTCAATGCCATTTAGACTACGCTAGTACTTCCTGGTTTGGTGGGTTATCTAAGCTCATGAAGGGGAGCTCCAGATAGCCCAGAATAAGCTGATCAGGGTAGTATTGAAGGTGAGTCCACGTACTTACATAGGCAGGAGCTGCTTTCAGGAACTAAACTGGCTGCCTGTTGAGGCTAGGGTGTCCCAGATTAGACTAGGTTTGGTTTACAGGAGTATTTATGGTCCTGTGCCCAGATATCTAACTGATTACTTTCCCCGTGTTCGGGATGCACACAATCACAGCACCAGATCAGGTGTTGCTGATGTGTGCTTATACAGGTTCAGGAGTAATGCTGGGAAAGGTACTTTCTTGTATACAGGAGCCTCAGAGTAGAATGAGTTGCCTCTGCCTATAAAAACAACGTCCTCTCTCGGCAGCTTTAAAAATAAAGTAAAAAAACTGTTTGATGTCTTCTGTGCCCATATGAATGACCTCTATGATGTAACTGCAATGATGAGATTGATCTTCTTCTTAGTTTTTTGTTTTATTATCTCGCTGTCATACTGTGTTCAACCGTGTTCGATCTTGCCTAGCCATCTTGTTTTAAGAGGACCACAATGGAAATATGTCCCAGACTTTATTGTGTGTTGTCCTCGATGATTTTAATCATGTGCATGTATGGCTTTTTCAAGTTTTATGTGCGCTTGTTTTTTTAAATGATCCAATTACTAACTAAACTAAAAAGTGTGCTTAGGGTCACTGTCCTGTTGGAAGGTGAACCTTTGCCCCAGTCTGAGGTCCTGAGCGCTCTGGAGCAGGTTTTCATCAATGATCTCTCTGTACTTTGCTCCATTCATCTTTCCCTTGATCCTGACTAGTCTCCCAGTCCCTGCCGCTGAAAACATCCCCACAGCATGATGCTGTCAAAACCATGCTTCACCGTAGGGATGGTATAGGTGGTCATGTGACAAGCGGTGCCTGGGTTCCTCCAGACGTGACGCTTGGCCTTCAGGCCAAAGAATTACATTTTGGTTTCATCAGACCAGAGAATCTTGTTTATCATGGTCTGAGAGGCCTTTAGGTGCCTTTTGGGAAACTCCGAGCAGGCTGTCATGTGTCTTTTACTGAGGAGCGGCTTCCGTCTGGCCACTCTACCTTAAAGGCCTGATTGCTGGAGTGCTGCAGAGATGGTTGTCCTTCTGGAAATTTCTCCAATCTCCACAGAGGAACTCTGGAGCTCTGTCAGAGTAACCATCGGGTTCTTGGTCACCTCCTTGACCAAGGGCGTTCTCTCCCGATTGCTCAGTTTGGCCAGGCGGCCAGCTCTAGGAAGAGTCTTCGTGGTTCCAAACTTCTTCCATTTAAGAATGATTTAGGCCACTGTGTTCTTGAGGACCTTAAATGCTGCAGAAATGTTTTGGTACCCTTCCCCAGATCTGTGCCTCGGAAACAATCCTGTCTCAGAGCTCTACTGACAATTCCTTCGACCTCATGGCTTGGTTTTTGCTCTGACATGCATTGTCAACTGTAGGACCTTATATAGACAGGTGTGTGCCTTCCAAATCATGTCCAATCAATTGAATTTACCACAGGTGGACTCCAATCAAGTTGTAGAAACATCTCAAGGATGATCAATGGAAACAGGATGCAGCTGAGCTCAATTTTGAGTCTCATAGCAAAGGGTCTGGATATGTTTGTAAATAAGCTATTTCTGTTTTTTATTTTCTATAAATTAGCAAAAAAATCAAAAAAACTGTCTTTGCTTTCTCATTATGGGGTATTGTGTGTAGATTGATGGATTTAAAAAAAAATCTATTTTTTAACTTAGCAGACACACAACTTACAGGAGCAATAAGTGCCTTGCTCCAGGGTATATCGACAGATTTTTCACAAAGTTGACTCGGGGATTCAAACCAGCGATAGTCCAGTTACAGGCCCAATGCTCTTTACCACTAGGCTACCTAGCAGTGTACGTGTAGTCTACATACTGTGCATGTTTGCAATAACACAGATAAATGGTTGTATAATACTGTTTAATGCAGGACCCTATACAACCTCTATCAGAGAACACACATTTGGATTCACATGATCAATGACAACGTTTCAACAGTGGGAAAAACAAAAGTGTCAGCATGACAATTCAAATATGCAGTCTTACATAAGAAGGAGAATAATATGATCTTATCTGGCCTTGGACATCTGATTTAGTGGTTATGATTAAGTCTGGCTCTCTGAGTCTAAAGATGGCAATGGAGCAGTATTTTAAACATGTGTTCAATGACCTTACAAGAGTCAAATGGTATATTTGTTTGTGATAATAAGTAGTTCCTTTCACAACAACCATGACTCAAGACCATGACTGTGGATTCTCAGTGATATGCATCTTTAGCTGTTAATGTACATTCATGACTCAAAGAAAAAGTACAAGCTTGTGATTCTTAGCATTAGTCGAGTATGTGTTGTGTAGTATTGCCAGTAATCTCATTCTTCATGTACCACAGCCTCTCAGTCCTACCTGCCCTCTATGAGCCTGCCGCCCAACCACGGCCTCCTTTCCCCAAACCAGCTTGTCTCCCCTGGTCCTCCTGGCTCTGGATACAGCTACAACCACATGGCTGGATCCTACTCCTCACAGATCAGCAGCATGTCAGTCTCAGCCTAAAGTCTCATGACCTGTATAAGATCAAATGTGTCTCTAACAATCTAGAAAATGTAGTCCAGAATGTTTTCTATAACTGCTGATAAATAACACCAATCAACCATCAAACTTGAAAAGATTAATAACAATTGACCATGGAGTTGAAATGTGATATGGATAACGAATGTCCTGCCAGTACCACCAGACCCCCTGCCCCCTATACCCTCACTCTCCGGCTCTGGTCCCTGATGGTCAGTCCTCCGGTTCCAGTGTCGTACGGTAGGATCACACCACAACCATAACCATAGTCTGACCCTTATGTCACGTTATGTTGTCATTCTATAAAGTTATGTTAATTTATGTTATGACACTGCACATATTGTCAAGATATCATAATCATCTGATCATGGTAGTTACTGTGCATCTTCACTTTTCACTCTAATCTAGTCTCAGTGGATCTCTATGGGACTCCAAATCCAAGAAGTCACTCCTGGTCACTGCAACTGCACTAAATCCTATAAGTTGTATCTGTCATTTCTATTTTGGTTAAGTAAGATATACAGTAGTTTATTTCATACTCTGTTATCTGTTATGTAGAGTTTTGTGTTTTAAGTAATCTCACATCAAGTGAGAAGGTTTGTTCCATGACCAGGCAATGACTCAGCAATCATTGGGTGTTTTGTAATAAGTCCTTTCACTCCTTGTGTCATTTTCCATTGTATACCATCATGACTGCTTCATTGTGGCCTCATTGCTGCCGGGATGGGGGCTGGGATTAAAAATTAAAAATTAAAATATAGGACAAAACACACATCACGACAAGCGAGACACCACAACACTATATAAAGCACAACATGGTAGCAGCACAAAACATGGTACAAATATTCATCAAAAAGAAAGGTGGACCAAGGCACTCTTCATATAATTAATTAAAATGCCTTTATTAGTATGGCATGTTCAATAGAAACAAAGTATTAAAAAACCGACGCGTTTCGGTGCATGGCCTTCGTCAGGGAGTACAAAAAAATAATACAATGTCCTTTTTTGAACAGCTTTTCCAATTAGCCCTAATTAGAAGAGGGAGTGGTTACAACATTGATTGGACACACCTAGTAAGCAATACTATACACATTAAAAAGTGAAATACTGTAGCTATGTTATCATAAAAACACAACTCCAAGCTAGAAGTATCAGGACACTTAGAAAGGTAGTTCTAACCTTAAATATGACTGGGAGAAGTGTCAAGAATAAGAAAGCAATATATTCCATAGTACACTAGAACACAGCAAATCATTGACAACAACAGTCTAAAAATAGCTGAGGGCAATTGAGCAAAATGTCCACTAGATGACAGCAAATGGACCTATCACGACCCTACAGGAAGGGTGGGAAATCCATAACTTCATTTAAACCAGGGTATTTAGTAGCCTGTAGTTTGTAAATCCAAAAACTTTCCCTTTGGTTTAACTGTTTAAGACGGTCCGCTTTTCTAATAGAGGCCGGAATATGATCAATACCCATAGCTTGAACTTATTCCCTTCCACCAATACCTTAACAGCATTAACCCTAACATCAAACTAACTATGGAGTACAGCAAGGATAACATTCATTTTTTGGACCTCGACATTAGTAAAAATGACAAAGGTTGTTTGCACACATCAATCTTTAGGAAGCCTACAGATGGGAATACCATTCTGAGGGCAGACAGCTTTCACCCCAAAAGGTTAAAGAGAATATTCCATATGGCCAATTCCAAAGAGTCCGCAGAATTTGCGACCAGGAAACAGACTACAGTGTCAAATCTGATTCCCCAATTATTTTTTATGATTCTTTTAATGTTCTCTGCTTCAGTGCTGTATTTTGTAACAAAATACACTCTCTCTGATTTTGTAACCACTCCCTCTTCTAATTAGGGCTAATTGGAAAAGCTGTTCAAAAAAGGACATTGTATTATTTTTTTGTACTCCCTGACGAAGGCCATGCAGCCGAAACGCGTCGGTTTTTTAATACTTTGTTTCTATTGAACATGCCATACTAATAAAGGCATTTTAATTAATTATATGAAGAGTGCCTTGGTCCACCTTCCTTTTTGATGGCCAATTTACCCCTTTTACCAAAGAGCACCTTCTGTCTACCAAAATGTACTATTGTGTACCTTAGTAGCTCTTCCCTTCCTCCTCTTTCTACTATGGTACAAATATTATTGGGTACAGACAGCAGCACAAAGAGCAAGAAGGTAGAGACAGCAATACATCACGTGAAGCAGCCACAACTGTCAGTAAGTGTCCATGATTGAGTCTTTGAATGAAGAGATGGAGATAAAATGGTCCGGTTTGAGTGTTTTTTGCAGCTCGTTCTAGTCGCTTCCTGCAGCGAACTGAAAGAGGAGCAGGGATGTGTGTGCTTTGGGGACCTTTAACAGAATGTGGCTGGCAGAATGGGTATTGTATGTGGGGGATGAGGGCTGCAGTAGGTATCTCAGATAGGGGGGAGTGAGGCCTAAGAGAGTTTTATAATAAGCATCAACCAATGGGTCTTGCGACAGGTAAACAGAGATGACTGGTTTACAGAGTAGTATAGAGTGCAGTGATGTGTCCTATAAGGGGCATTGGTGGCAAATCTGATTGCCAAATGATAAAGAACTTCTAGCCACTCGAGAGCACCCTTACCTGCCGATCTATAAATTATGTCTCCGTAATCTAGCATGGGTAGGATGGTCATCTGAATCAGGGTTAGTTTGGCTGGTGGGGTGAAAAAGGAGCAATTACGATAGAGGAAACCAAGTCTAGATTTAACCTTAGCCTGCAGCTTTGATATGTGCTGAGAGAAGGAAAGGGTACCGTCTAGCCATACTCGCAAGTACTTGTATGAAGTGACTACCTCAAGCTCTAAACCCTCAGAAGTAGCAATCACACCGGTGGGGAGAGGGTGGATCCTTTGATCCTTTGATTGGGTGGACAACATGTCAGTTCATGCAGCAAGAGCTCTGATAGTTTGGAGGACGTCCTCCGGAACTTGTCATAATTACGGTGTAAGTCTATGGAAGGGGGTGAGAAAAATTAGCCTCTTAGGTTTTGTATTGAAGTCAATGTACCCAGAGGAGGACGGAAACTAGCTTTCTTCTGGCTACACCATGGTACTACCCTACAGAGTGCTGTTGAGGCTACTGTAGACCTTCATTGCAAAACAGTGTGTTTTAATCAGTTATTTGGTGACTTGATAATATTTAGTATAGTTTTATCAAAAAAGGATAACATTTTAAATGTTTCACTATTTTTATTTTTATGAAATTCACTGAGGAGGATGGTCCTCCCCTTCCGCTGAGGAGCCTCCACTGGTGTACCGGAGCTTGTGTCCTCAAAAGTGACAACACCTCAGAAATGCATAACTATTTTTACCAGAAAGGTGAAATTTGAACTTTTTTCGGAGTATGCAGCATTGCTAGTTATTGTTTATGGCACTCTCAAGATAAATAATTACTTTTGGGGATTACATAGATTTTTGATTACATTTAGTTAAATTGTAAAAAAAAAAAAAAATTTGGTTGGGGGTGTGTTACAGGCCCAATCAGAATGCATTCTAAGAAGGTCTCGAAATTGTGTTGTCAAACTGTAATAATTAGCTGGTGAAGGAAATACTTTTGTTAGGGGATTTCAATACTGATGTCTGCAAAAAGGATAGTCCAACCCACAATGTATTTATGCACTTCTGTAGATCATTTGCTCTGACACAAATTATATAAGGTCCCACCAGGATATGTGAAACAGTGCAAAGTACGATTGATTTAATATTGGTGTCTGATAAATCCAAAATATCGCAGAGTGGGGTAATAGTATATGGAATCAGTGATTATGTTATAACATTTTGCACAAGGAGGGTTTTTAAACATATATTTAAGTGTCATAAAACTGTTAGATTCAGAGGACTCAAAAAATACTGTGTTGACATGTTTGGGGACCAAGTGGGTAAAATTGACTGGTCACCTATGCTGGAAAGCGTAGGGGTAGACAGTGCCTGGGAAGCCTTTCATTGTAGATTCCTTGATGTGGTGAATGTGATGGCTCCCATTAGACGGGTCAGAGTAAAGCCGAGATCTAGACCTTGGTTTTATCATGAAATTCTAGAATCTATCCACCCAAGGAATAAAGCCTTTAATACATTTAAAAGCTCACAAGAGCAGCCTGATTTTCTCCTATATACAGTTGAAGTCGGAAGTTTACATACACTTCGGTTGGAGTCATTAAAACTTGTTTATCAACCACTCCACAAATTCCTTGTTAACAAACTATAGTTTTGGCAAGTCGGTTAGGACATCTACTTTGTGCATGACACAAGTAATTTTTCCAACAATTGTTTACAGACAGATTATTTCACTTATATAATCTGTATCACAATTCCAGTGGGTCAGAAGTTTACATACACTAAGTTCACTGTGCCTTTAAACAGCTTGGAAAATTCCAGAAACTATGTAATGGCTTTAGAAGCTTCTGATAGGCTAATTGACATAATTTGAGTCAATTTGAGGTATACCTGTGGATGTATTTCAAGGCCTACCCTCAAACTCAGTGCCTCTTTGCTTGACATCATGGGAAAATCTAAAGAAATCAGCCAAGACTTCAAAAAAAGTCTGGTTTATCCTTGGGAGCAATTTCCAAATGCCTGAAGATACCACGTTCATCTGTACAAACAATAGTACGCAAGTACAAACACCATGGGACCACGCAGCCGTTATACCGCTCAGGAAGGAGAGGCATTCTGTCTCCTAAAGATGAACATATTTTGGTGTGAAAAGTGCAAATCAATCCCAGAACAACAGCAAAGGAACATGTGAAGATGCTGGAGGAAACAGGTACAAAAGTATCTATATCCACAGTAAAGCAAGTCTTATATCGACATAACCTGATAGGCCGCTCAGCAAGGAAGAAGCCACTGCTCCAAAACCGCCATAAAAAAGCCAGACTACGGTTTGCAACTGCACATGGGGACAAAGATTGTAATTTTTGGAGAAATGTCCTCTGGTCTGATGAAACAAAAATAGAACTGTTTGGCCATAATGACCATCATTATGTTTGGAGGAAAAAGGGGGAGGCTTGCAAGCTGAAGAACACCATCCCAACCGTGAAGCACAGGGGTGGCAGCATTATGTTGTGGGGGTGCTTTGCTGCAGGAGGGACTGGTGCACTTCACAAAATAGATGGCATCATGAGGGAGGAAAATTGTGTGGATATAGTGAAGCAACATCTCAAGACGTCAGTCAGGAAGTTAACGCTTGGTCGCAAATGGGTCTTCCAAATGGACAGTGACCCCAAGCATACATTCAAAGTTGTGGCAAAATGGCTTAAGGACAATGAAGTCAAGGTATTGGAGTGGCCATCACAAAGCCCTGACCTCAGTCCTATAGAAAATTTGTGGACAGAACTGAAAAAGCGTGTGTGAGCAAGGGGGCCTACAAACCTGACAAAGTTACACCAGCTCTGTCAGGAGGAATGGGCCAAAATTCACCCAACCTATTGTGGGAAGCTTGTGGAAGGCTACCCTAAATGTTTGACCCAAGTTAAACAATTTAAAAGCAATGCTACCAAATACTAATTGAGTGTATGTAAACTTCTGACCCACTGGGAATGTGATGAAAGAAATCAAAGCTGAAATAAATCATTCTCTTTACTATTATTCTGACATTTCACATTCTTAAAATAAAGTGGTGATCCTAACTGACCTAAGACAGGGAATTTTTACTCTGATTAAATGTCAGGAATGGTGAAAAACTGAGTTTAAATGTATGTGGCTATGGTGTATGTGAACTTCTGACTTCAACTGTAAACGTCACAGAAATGAAGCACAGGGCAGGATGGATGTAGCTAAGAGGTGTTACTTTGCTGATAAAATCATTGAGATCAAAAATGATCCTAAAAAGCCTTGGAAATCATTTAAGGAACTAGGCTGTAGTAGTACTACCAAAAACAAACTAAATGGTATTGGACTGAACGTTAGGGAGGAGATGGTATATGAAAAAGCAGAGATTGCCAATGAATTCAACTCTTTTTTTTCTGTTGCCAGCAAGCTGGTTAGCAAGCTGCACACAATATTTTGTGTGGAATTTTGTGTGGAATTGGTTTGTATGGAAACAACCAATTCAAGAAGTACTATGCCGAGTTAGGGGTTCATCTAAACTCTTTTTCTTTTGCAAAGGTAGCAACAGCTAAAATAGCCAGTATGCTAGCAGAGCTTCAATGTTTCAAAGCCACAGGCCTGGATAATATTCCTGCAAGGTTTCTTATAGATTCAAATTGCCCCTTGTTTTACGCATATCGTTAATCTCTCTCTTGAACGAGGCATCTTTCCCAGGGACATGAAACACACTAAAGTTACACCTCTGTTTAAGAAGGGGATGAAGTCTGACCCTGGGCATTATTGGCCTGTATTTATCCTCAGTATAACATCAAAGATCCTGGAGAGAGTTGTACATGAGCAAATTTATAGATATGTCAACAAACAAAGTCTAATGTATGATTTTCAGTCGGGTTTAAAAAAAACATACTCCACTGATTCATGCCTACTTTTCTTGACTGACTTCATCAGGAAAGAGATTGATGAAGGAAATCTCTGTGGAATAGTACTGCTTGACCTATAGAAGGCCTTTGATACAGTTAACCACTGTCTCCTAATCTCCAAACTGGAGGCACTGGGGTTAAACAGTATCCCTCTGGGCTGGGTAAAGTCCTATTTATCAGGTAGGGAGCAAGTAGTAGGTTAATTGTTCACTGTCTCAGGCAAAACCAATGAGTTGTGGCAATCCGCAGGGGAGTGTGCTTGGGCCTCTACTGTATTTACTGTATATTAACGATATGAAAGATGCTTGTTCTTGCCGTCTTTTCCTTTAAGCACAGATGACTATACACTCCTCGTGTCTCACAAAAGTAAAACTATGTTGGAGAGCATACTTAGCACAGAGCTGACTAACATCAGCAAATGGCTTGGAGATAATAAGCTATCTCTGCACCTCGGTAAAACTGAGGCAATTATTTTTGGATCCAGACCTAAATTGAGTAGGTCCTCTGAAATCAGAGTGGAGTTAGGGGGTGAGTTGCTGACTACTAAAACCTCCGTGAGCTACCTGGGATGCATCCTTGATGGAAGCTTGGGAGGCGTGAGCATGGCCACTAAAGTGCTAGGGAAGGTTAATGCCAGTTTTTGGCTAGAAAGTCCAAGCTGCTTGATTAGGTCTCCATGAAAGTGCCTAGCCAATGCCCTCATTCAATGCCATTTAGACTACGCTAGTACTTCCTGGTTTGGTGGGTTATCTAAGCTCATGAAGGGGAGCTCCAGATAGCCCAGAATAAGCTGATCAGGGTAGTATTGAAGGTGAGTCCACGTACTTACATAGGCAGGAGCTGCTTTCAGGAACTAAACTGGCTGCCTGTTGAGGCTAGGGTGTCCCAGATTAGACTAGGTTTGGTTTACAGGAGTATTTATGGTCCTGTGCCCAGATATCTAACTGATTACTTTCCCCGTGTTCGGGATGCACACAATCACAGCACCAGATCAGGTGTTGCTGATGTGTGCTTATACAGGTTCAGGAGTAATGCTGGGAAAGGTACTTTCTTGTATACAGGAGCCTCAGAGTAGAATGAGTTGCCTCTGCCTATAAAAACAACGTCCTCTCTCGGCAGCTTTAAAAATAAAGTAAAAAACTGTTTGATGTCTTCTGTGCCCATATGAATGACCTCTATGATGTAACTGCAATGATGAGATTGATCTTCTTCTTAGTTTTTTGTTTTATTATCTCGCTGTCATACTGTGTTCAACCGTGTTCGATCTTGCCTAGCCATCTTGTTTTAAGAGGACCACAATGGAAATATGTCCCAGACTTTATTGTGTGTTGTCCTCGATGATTTTAATCATGTGCATGTATGGCTTTTTCAAGTTTTATGTGCGCTTGTTTTTTTAAATGATCCAATTACTAACTAAACTAAAAAGTGTGCTTAGGGTCACTGTCCTGTTGGAAGGTGAACCTTTGCCCCAGTCTGAGGTTGTCACACCCTGGCCTTAGTTATCTTTGTTTTCATTATTTTAGTTAGGTCAGGGTGTGACATGGGGAAGTTTGTGTGTTTTTGTATTGTCTAGGGTGTTGTATGGTTTAGGGGGTTAAATAGAGTAGATGGGTTAGTGTTCAGTGTAGGTGTCTAGGAAAGTCTATGGTTGCCTGAATTGGTTCTCAATCAGAGACAGCTGGTTATTGTTGTCTCTGATTGGGAGCCATATTTAAGGCAGCCATAGGCTTTAGCTGTTTGTGGGTAATTGTCTATGTCTAGTCTATGTTGCATGTTTGCACTTAGTCATTTATAGCTTCACGTTCGTCATTTTGTTGTTTTGTTTATTCTTCTTCAAAATAAAGAGAAGATGTATTTTGCACACGCTGCGCCTTGGTCCACTCTTTCTAAAGAAGACGATCGTGACAGAATTACCCACCAATCTAGGACCAAGCGGCGTGTCAAGTGGCAACAGGACCCACCTACACAGGATTCATGGACATGGGAGGAGATACTGGATGGTAAGGGACCTTGGGCACAACCGGGAGAATATCGCCTCCCTCGTGAAGAGCTGGAGGCAGCTAAAGCCGAGAGGAGGCGATATGAGGAGGCAGCACGGAAGCAAGGCTGGAAGCCCGTGAGTACAACCCAAAAATTTCTTGGGGGGGGCCTTAAAGGGAGTGTGGCGAAGTCAGGTAGGAGACCTGCGCCTACTCCCTGTACTTACCGTGGAGAGCGAGAGTACGGGCAGACACCGTGTTACGCAGTAGAGCGCATGGTGTCTCCTGTACGCGTGCATAGCCCGGTTCGGTACATTCCAGCTCCACGTATCGGCCGGGCTAGATTGAGCGTTGAGCCGGATGTCATGAAGCCGGCCCAATGCATCTGGCCACCAGTGCGTCTCCTCGGGCCGGCTTACATGGCACCAGCCTTACGCATGGTGTCCCCGGTTCGCCTACATAGCCCGGTGCGGGTTATTCCACCTCCCCGCACTGGTCGGGCGACGGGGAGCATACAACCAGGTAAGGTTGGACAGGCTCAGTGCTCAAGGGAGCCAGTACGCCTGCACGGTCCGGTATTTCCGGCGCCACCTCCCCGCTCCAGCCCAGTACCACCAGTGCCTACACCACGCACCAGGCTTCCTGTGCGTCTTCAGAGCCCTGTGCCTCCTCCACGCACTAGCTCTATGGTGCGTGTCTCCAGCCCTTTACCACCAGTGCCTACACCACGCACCAAGCCTCCTGTGTGTCCCCAGAGTCCTGTGCGTCCTGTTGCTGCTCCCCGCACTAGCCCTGAGATGCGTGTTCTCAGCCCGGTACCACCAGTTCGGGCACCACGCACTAGGCCTAATGTGCGTCCCCAGGGTCCAGCATGCCCTGTTCCTTCTCCCCGCACTAGCCCTGAGATGCGTGTCCTCAGCCCGGTACCTCCAGTTCCGGCACCACGCACCAGGCCTACAGTGCGTCTCAGCCGGCCAGAGTCTGCCGTCTGCCCAACGGCGCCTGAACTGCCCGTCTGTCCAACGGCGCCTGAACTGCCCGTCTGCCCAACGGCGCCTGAACTGCCCGTCTGCCCAACGCCGTCTGAACTGTCCGTCTGCCAAGCGCCGCATGAACTGCCCGTCTGTACTGAGTATTCAAAGCCGCCCGTCTGTACTGAGCCTGCAAAGCCGCCCGTCTGCCATGAGCCTTCAGAGCCGTCCGCCAGACAGGAGCCGCTAGAGCCTTCCGCCAGACAGGAGCCGCTAGAGCCTTCCGCCAGACAGGATCAGCCAGAGCCTTCCGCCAGACAGGATCAGCCAGAGCCTTCCACCAGACAGGATCAGCCAGAGCCTTCCGCCAGACAGGATCAGCCAGAGCCTTCCGCCAGACAGGATCAGCCAGAGCCTTCCGCCAGACAGGATCAGCCAGAGCCGTCAGCCAGCCATGAGCAGCCAGATCCGTCAGCCAGCCATGAGCAGCCAGATCCGTCAGCCAGCCATGAGCAGCCAGATCCGTCAGCCAGCCATGAGCAGCCAGATCCGTCAGCCAGCCACGAGCAGCCAGATCCGTCAGCCAGCCACGAGCAGCCAGATCCGTCAGCCAGCCACGAGCAGCCAGATCCGTCAGCCAGCCACGAGCAGCCAGATCCGTCAGCCAGCCACGAGCAGCCAGATCCGTCAGCCAGCCACGAGCAGTCAGATCCGTCAGCCAGCCACGAGCAGCCAGATCCGTCAGCCAGCCACGAGCAGCCAGATCCGTCAGCCAGCCATGAGCCGTCCAGCCAGGATCCACCAGAGCCGTCCAGCCAGGATCCGCCAGAGCCGTCATCCAGCCAGGATCCGCCAGAGCCAGCCAGCCAGGATCCGCCAGCCAGCCAGGATCCGCCAGAGCCAGCCAGCCAGGATCCGCCATCCAGCCAGGATCCGTCCCTCAGTCCGGAGCTGCCGTCCCTCAGTCCGGAGCTGCCCCTTATCCTGGTGCTGCCCCTTATCCTGGTGCTGCCCCTTATCCTGGTGCTGCCCCTTATCCTGGTGCTGCCCCTTATCCTGGTGCTGCCCCTTATCCTGGTGCTGCCCCTTATCCTGGTGCTGCCCCTTAGTCCGGTGCTGCCCCTTAGTCCGGTGCTGCCCCTTAGTCCGGTGCTGCCCCTTAGTCCGGTGCTGCCCCTTAGTCCGGTGCTGCCCCTTAGTCCGGTGCTGCCCCTTAGTCCGGTGCTGCCCCTTAATCCAGTGGGGTTAATGTGGAGGGTGGCCATTTGGAGGAGGCTACGAAAGCGGGTAGTGACTATGGTGGGGTGGGGACCACGACCAGTGCCAGAGCCGCCACCGTGGACAGACGCCCACCCAGACCCTCCCCTAGACTTTATGCTGGTGCGCCCGGAGTTCGCACCTTAAGGGGGGGGTTATGTCACACCCTGGCCTTAGTTATCTTTGTTTTCATTATTTTAGTTAGGTCAGGGTGTGACATGGGGAAGTTTGTGTGTTTTTGTATTGTCTAGGGTGTTGTATGGTTTAGGGGGTTAAATAGAGTAGATGGGTTAGTGTTCAGTGTAGGTGTCTAGGAAAGTCTATGGTTGCCTGAATTGGTTCTCAATCAGAGACAGCTGGTTATTGTTGTCTCTGATTGGGAGCCATATTTAAGGCAGCCATAGGCTTTAGCTGTTTGTGGGTAATTGTCTATGTCTAGTCTATGTTGCATGTTTGCACTTAGTCATTTATAGCTTCACGTTCGTCATTTTGTTGTTTTGTTTTGTTTATTCTTCTTCAAAATAAAGAGAAGATGTATTTTGCACACGCTGCGCCTTGGTCCACTCTTTCTAAAGAAGACGATCGTGACAGAGGTCCTGAGCGCTCTGGAGCAGGTTTTCATCAATGATCTCTCTGTACTTTGCTCCATTCATCTTTCCCTTGATCCTGACTAGTCTCCCAGTCCCTGCCGCTGAAAAACATCCCCACAGCATGATGCTGTCAAAACCATGCTTCACCGTAGGGATGGTATAGGTGGTCATGTGACGAGCGGTGCCTGGGTTCCTCCAGACGTGACGCTTGGCCTTCAGGCCAAAGAATTACATTTTGGTTTCATCAGACCAGAGAATCTTGTTTATCATGGTCTGAGAGGCCTTTAGGTGCCTTTTGGGAAACTCCGAGCAGGCTGTCATGTGCCTTTTACTGAGGAGCGGCTTCCGTCTGGCCACTCTACCTTAAAGGCCTGATTGCTGGAGTGCTGCAGAGATGGTTGTCCTTCTGGAAGTTTCTCCCATCTCCACAGAGGAACTCTGGAGCTCTGTCAGAGTAACCATCGGGTTCTTGGTCACCTCCTTGACCAAGGGCGTTCTCTCCCGATTGCTCAGTTTGGCCAGGCGGCCAGCTCTAGGAAGAGTCTTCGTGGTTCCAAACTTCTTCCATTTAAGAATGATTTAGGCCACTGTGTTCTTGAGGACCTTAAATGCTGCAGAAATGTTTTGGTACCCTTCCCCAGATCTGTGCCTCGGAAACAATCCTGTCTCAGAGCTCTACTGACAATTCCTTCGACCTCATGGCTTGGTTTTTGCTCTGACATGCATTGTCAACTGTAGGACCTTATATAGACAGGTGTGTGCCTTCCAAATCATGTCCAATCAATTGAATTTACCACAGGTGGACTCCAATCAAGTTGTAGAAACATCTCAAGGATGATCAATGGAAACAGGATGCAGCTGAGCTCAATTTTGAGTCTCATAGCAAAGGGTCTGGATATGTTTGTAAATAAGCTATTTCTGTTTTTTATTTTCTATAAATTAGCAAAAAAATAAAAAAAAATGTCTTTGCTTTCTCATTATGGGGTATTGTGTGTAGATTGATGGATTTAAAAAAAAATCTATTTTAGAATAAGGCTGTAACATAACAAAATGTGGAATAGGTCAAAGGGTATGAATACTTTCTGAAGACATTGTTTGTACTTATGCATCATTTTATGCATCTTATTCACTTACACACTTTATTCTTAGCCTCAGAATGGAGAACAATTCCATCAGCTCTGGTTCATGTTATTTGTTTGAAATATGAGTACAAATTTAGTATGCTTTTGAACTATTCTTTCCATTTGTTTCATTGTATGCAAATGTCCCTAATAACGCTCTGCTACAATACAACATCCAGAAAAACGCAAATGTACCAATGAGTACCTGTACTGATGAGCATTCTGTGGATTTTTTAAAATATACTGACAATATGATTTGTCTTAATGTTTCTAAACATCTGCAAATAAGAAATTATTTGGATAATGTTTAAAACAGATCTAAAGATCTACACCAATAGGCTACAACAGGATACTCTAATTGTGTTGACTTTCATTATGTCAATTGACGTCTTGATATTAGCTTTTTTGTTTTTGAGTTAACATGAACAGCCTTCCTAGGAGAGTCCAGAGTACCTGCAAAAGTTGTCTCACACAGGGGGGGTACTATTGAACTTGAGACCCTTTTTGATATTCCTGACAGTAAAAGGGGACAAGAACATTGACCAAATCACAGATGGTTTGGCTTGGCCGAAGACAATCAACTCTTTTAGTTGCAGACATGGTAAGTAGTATTGGATATGAAAATGTTGAGCATTTTCTAAAAATCCAAAAGAGAAGTAATGGGATGTATATTTGAATTTGCAGAGGTCTAAAGCAACAATTCAATAGACTTTCACAATCATTGTGATTTTGTTGTTTGTGGAGTCACATGCTCAAAAGGTAAAGTATTTTATTAATTTTCTATTCATGTGAAATGTATTTAAAGAAAATGTATTGATGCACTTGTACTGAATGCAGCAACTATTGCCATCTGATACCAAGTAGATGTTAATTTTAACAGATTAAACTTAATCTGAACTGCTGGGGTCCTCAGCCGATGATGTATCGCAAATGAAAATGTAAGTTTGCCTTCAGTCTTTGTGCTTCCAGTGTCATGAGGGCATTTTTTCTCCTCACATTCAAAATATAAATAATTACAGTGCCTTCAGAAAGTATTCATATCCCTTGACTTCTTCCACAGTTTGTTGTTACAGCCTGAATTCAAAATGGATTACATATTGTTTTTAATTCTCAATATCTACACACAATAGCCTATAATGACAAAGTGAAAACAGGTTTGTAGAAATGTTAACACATTTATTGAAAATTAAATACAGAAATATCTAATTTACCTAACTATTCACACCCCTGAGTCAATACATGCTAGAATAACCTTTGGCAGTGATTACAGCTTTATGGGTAAGTCTCTAAGACCTTGGCAGACCTGGATTGTGTAATATTTGCACATTATTATTATTTTAATTCTGCAAGCTCTGTCAAGTTAGTTGTTGATTATTGCTAGACGGCCATTTTCAAGGCTTGCCATAGATTTTCAAGCCGATGTAAGACAAAACCTTAACTAGACCACTCAGAAACATTCAATGTCGTCTTGGTAAGCAACTCCAGTTAGCTCTATTCTGTTTCCTTTTATCCCCAAGAACTCCCTAGTCCTTGCTGATGACAAGCATACCCATAATATGATGCAGCCACCACCATGCTTGAAAATATGAATGGTACTCAGTGATGTGTTGTGTTGGATTTGCCCCAAACATAATGCATTTTATTCAGGACAAAAATGTAATTTCTTTGCCACATTTTTTGCAGTTTACTTTAGTGCCTTATTGCAAACAGGATGCATGTTTTGGAATATTTGTATTCTGTACAAGCTTCCTTTTTTTCACTCTGTCATTTAGGCTAGTATTCTTGAGTAACTACAATGTTGTTGATCGATCCATCAGATTTTTATCCTATCACAGCCATTAAACTCTGTAAATGTTTTAAAGTCACCATTGGCATCATGGTGAAATCCCTGAGCGGTTTCCTTCCTCTCCGGCAACTGAGTTAGAAAGGATGCCTGTATCTTTGTAGTGATTGGGTGTATTGATACACCATCCAAAGTGTAATTTAATAACTTCACCATGCTCAAAGGGATATTCAGTGTCTGCTTTTTTTATCTACCAATCGGTAACCTTTTTTTGTGAGACATGCTTTTCATTAAAAAAAACATAATTACACTTTGACATTACAGGCTATTGTATGTAGGCCAGTGACACAATATCTCAATTTAATCCATTTTAAATTCAGGCTGTAACACAACAAAATGTGTAAAAGTCAAGGGGTGTGAATACTTTCCGAAGGCACTGTATATTGTATTTCATGACTTTCAGATGGCACAAGAGATGTTCCTGACTATCTTGACAGGTTTTACAAATCAGGGTGGAATGGCTGGTATACACTTATTAAAGGTATGTCTAAAGTAGTAAACCAACTGTGAAATGTTATTACAATGTCATAGACTACTATATTGAACATCATTGACAGAGGTGAGATTGACCACTCATTGGCATATCCGATTTGAACCATAGGGTTCCAAAGGTTGAGGTCACTGAATTTCAGAATACCCAGAAGACTTTAAACAACTGATCCACTACTTAGAATATTGAAGATTGATATTTTGAGGTTGAATTTTACCTCAAAGAATTGTCTGATAAAGATGATGATTATTTGTTTCCCAACTGATATTGTTGATATGTTCATTATATGATAAAATAGTAGCCATATGTGCAGTGTAAATATGTATGTTTTCTTTAAAAATGTATTATTGGAGAAATTCTACAGGAAATGCCTCTGAGTATTGTGATCAATGATTAAAATGGCTAAGATAATGATCTTAACATGTCTTTTGATGTTGCTCTGAGTGCTCACAACCGACAGTCACTTAGTATGCTTCTGTATGTCTAGCACATTATAAAGTGTGATAGAATATAGGCAGTCATGGTGATTCTATGAGTTATATTTTTTGTGTTGTGGATGAGCTTGGAGGGAGGTGTTGAAGGCTGAGCTATAGTCAATGAACATACGTCTCATGTCTGAGCAGTTGAATTGCGACTCCACTTTGTCTCTGTACTGATATTTTGCCTGTTTGATTGCATTATGGAGGGAATAACTACACTGTTTGTATTCAACCATATTCCCAGTCCACTTGCCGTGGTGAAATGCAGTGGTTCGTGCATTCAGTTTTGCGCGAATGATGCTATCTATCCACAGTTTTTGGTTTTGGTAGGTTTTAATAGTCACAGTGGGAACAACATCCCCTATACACTTCCTGATTAACTAGTCACCGTGTCTGTGTATATGTCAATGTTATTCTCAGAGGCAACCCGGAATATATCCCAGTCTGCGTGATCAAAACAATCTTGAAGCATGGATTCCGAGTCGTCAGAATAGCGTTGAATAGACCTTAGCACAGGTACTTCCTGTTTGAGTTTCTGCCTATAGGAAGGGAGGAGCAGAATGGAGACGTGATCTGATTTGCCGAAGGGAGGGCGGGGGAGGGCCTTTTAGCCATCCTGTAAGGTGGAGTAACAATGGTTGAGAGTTTTTGATGCGCGGGTACTACAGGCAATGTGTTGATAGGACTTTGGTAGCGTTTTCTTCAAATTTGCTTGGTTAAAAATCCCAGCTACAATAAATGCAGCCTCAGGATATGTGGTTTCCAGTTTGCACAAAGTCCAGTGTAGTTCCTTGAGGGCCATCGTGGTATTGGCTTGAAGGGTAATATACACTGCTGTGACTATAACCGAAGAGAAATCTCTTAGGAGGTAATACGGTCTGCATTTGATTGTGAGATATTCTAGGTCGGGTGAACAAAATAACTTGAGTTCCTGTACGTTATCACAATCACACCATGAGTATTTAATCATGAAACATACACCACCGCCTTTCTTCTTCCCAGAGAGTTCTTTATTCCTGTCTGCGTGATGTACTGAGAACCCAGATGGCTGTATGGAAGGGGACAGTATATCTGGAGAGAGCCATGATTCTGTGAAATAGAGTATGTTACAGGCCCTGATGTCTCTCTGGAAGGAGATCCTCACCCTGAGCTCGTCTACGTTATTGTCCAGGGACTGAACATTAGTGAGTAAAATACTCAGAAGCGGTGGATGGTGTGCACGCCTCCTGAGTCAAACTAGAAGTCCACTCCGAATACCTCTTCTCCGCCGGCGGCATCTTGAAGCAGCCTCTGGGATAAGTAAAATGCCCTGGGGGGTACGAACAAGGGATCCAATTCGGGAAAGTTGTATTTCTGGTCGTAATGCTGGTGAGTTACCGCCACTCTGATATCCAAAAGCTATTTCCGGCTGTATGTAATAACACAAAAAACATTGTGGGCTAATAATGTAAGAAATAACATACAAAAAAAACAAATACTGCAAAGTTGCTTAGGAGATAGAAGTGGAGCTGCCATGTCTGTTTTCGACCTACACCCATATCTAAACCCTTTACCCTTTGTTTTATGGACTTGTTAACAACTACATGTTGTTCTGTCAAAAGAAATTACTGCACAAAAAAAGACGCCAGTGACACTGAACCACCAACAGAGAGCAGTGTTTAGCCAAATCTGTCATGAACCAGGGGCCAATGTGATTTGATCAGATTAGAAGTTCTTATACACGCCTCGTTTTATGATAATGTTGTGGTTTTGATGTAGCGTTATATTAACCTGTAGGCTATCTTGGGCTACAGCTAGCATCCATGTAGATAGCAAGAAATACTCACAGGAGGCGCACGAACCCCACACAACGACATACTGTAGTAAATGGCACGAATCTCAGGTTCAATGCCCACTGTCGGTTGTACAGTATAGAGCTCTACCTACAGCACTGAGGGACATTATTGACCGCTATGCAGAGCCATATGGGAACCATTTTCACATCATACAACCAGAGATTTAACTCCCCAACGGACCGGATATGGATATGTGACCTATAACTGTAACAACAACTTTGACTGTTACTGCATGTAGCCCTACAGTACTGCATTTTGTTATTTAACCACTGCACTAAATTATGAATGCAGGGGAAGATCTTTCCATTGTTTACAGTACAAATACTCAGTGGAAACATTTGCAATGTATTTGTTTACACTTTAAAAACCCATCCAAGCATTGATCATGGGTTTGAAGAACAGACCCACAGTAAAATCGATTGCTGCGCGTTAAAAGTGATGGGGTAATGGAATGCAGAGTGAACAACAAGCCAGGCCGCTCCTTTAAGTATTATGTTTCTCATGGCTGACATCAATCATTAGTTGCTTTTATGGGGATCATTCATCAGTGCTGGTCTGTTTTTTAGGGATGTCTGGTTTCTCTGAGCAAAGAGCAGAGGAGCCCAGCACATCTCATCTGCCTTCTCTCTCTCTCTAGCCAGAAGACTCCATGTGGACTTCAGCACAGCTTGGCTTCCCTGGTAAACTGCTTTTGGGGAGTTGTTGTTGTGATACAACCCGCACTCTTCCAAATCATGAGATTAACTTTTTGGGGAACCAAGTTCGTTTTTTTCATTACCCTCTCCACTCTGCTGAGACAGAATCAAAGTAGTTATTCAGGGATTACGGTATCTGGTTTCATTTAATGTACAAAGCTATCCCTGGTGCAATGAGCCTTGCAAAAGTTCCTCACCCATTAACAGCTCGCCTTGCTAAAGTACCATTATCAAGTCCTCTTCAGTGACATAATTTTTGGGAATTTAGCTTTTTTAGTCAGGTTTTCAAAGAGAATTGGAAAACGGACCTCACTTTCTGATTTGACATAGTATTTTGGTGAGTCATTGGTAGGTTGACAGCCCCAGATGCAGAGTCCACACTGTGTGCCTGCCTGGTGTAGTGAGAAACTACAGCCAAAGTATTTGCTGTGTTTATGCGTCCGAGTGAAATTGAACACGTCATGTTGTGGAAATGCAATCTGCGCCAATAAGTGAATCCACATGGACCCACAAGCCAGCTAGCACAGCCACCTAACCAGCTCTGACTCTCTGCCATTCACGTCTAACCAAAGGCCTCCTCTGTTGAAGCACGCACCAGCATTGATGTGTTCCTTTACCCTTTCCAACCATTCACACTATAGCAAAATGAAGAGCGATTTTTACTCACAACATTGACTGTAATATGGAAGCATTCAAACTCACACCAATCAATTGAAAAGCATTACAATATTTAATTACTGCTTATTATACAGTGTTAGTATAGTAGCAAAACCTATGATGTTGATACAATTAAAATGAATGACCATAGCACCAGAATCATTCATTTTCATACTGTAGGTACATATGATTCTTAAAAACATCTTTGGATAATACATAGCAAACAAGCACCTTGTTCAATTCAGTACCAATGCCCATGTATTCGAGACACAGTTTACACTTCAAGTATGAATATTAAAAAAATACACACATATCATAAGTTACAAATCTTAACTGTTATTAAAAAAAAGAAATAAACAGGATTACCCTTCTACAAAATTTATGGCACATAGTGCATCAAGTATTCTTAACATTTCTGATACAGACCTCATCATAGTACAATTGCCTATCAAACAAGAATGATAGCCAAAGGTTTTCTAGCTGCATTATCTGACAAAAGTTATATTCTGCATCTATGAAACTTTGGTTAAAGCTTAACATCGGAGTACCAGCATGGCAGGGTTGCCAAAACCCAGTTATAGTGGTCACAGTGACATAATTTCACCTAAATGATGATAGGGTTCCTTCAGGCAGGTTTCCTTATGTATTTCGGCATATATCTAGCAACCCTCCAGCTTGGTCGTCAGCTACATTAATAAGAGGACCATGATATTTTCTGCAAAGCATTTTGGGCATTATGCTGTAATAAGTAGTACATTTACATTTACAGGCATGAAGGCCGAACGTATTCATTCAAAGGGTGTCGAGGTTGTGCTACAGCTAATGTCAGTTCCAATGGCACTATTATGTTCCTTCTCAAGATTAGAGGTAATTTCAGTAGTTATAAAAGCACCATTCAATGATCCTCTTTCAAGTTGGTGGTTACTTACACACACTACAATCTGTAATACCTTTTCAGCATCAAACAGTAAACCAAACAGTGGCTTCTCGGCTGTTAGTATTCTAATGTATCATTACATATCATTACAGAATAAATATGGTCAAACGTAAATATTTTACAATATAATGAAATTCTTCTCATGAGAATTGATTCTTGTGAGAGGTAGGGTCACATGCACCTATAGGACCTAGAAGAGACATGATCTGGAAAACAATATCACAAATGTACTGAGACAAACTAGCTACTGACTGGAGATGAGAGCTTGACCTTGACTTAGCACCTCTTACATGATGTAGACAACAGTTGCCACCATATTAATGAACTAAATATATATATAAATAACTGTTTTCCAGCTCACAACGCCAATGATTTAGTGTCTATTTGGTTGTCTCTCTATGACCTGCTAGATAAATCATTCTAATTACATGTCAGTCAGAGAGTAGTCAGTAAGTCATTGGGCTCTGAAAAGTTTTCAGTACTATTACACAACAGAACAGCGAGGATTAATCTGTGATGCAGGACTCCTCACCTACGACCTTTGACGTTTGAGATAAGGCAAGTCTGGGTGACCATTAGTAGAAGAATACACAACAACAGTTGTACACAAAGCCTAGCTAACTGATTGGCGAACGATTCTTTCCCGAAAAACCCATGTCTGGCGCAACTTTGGTTTTAGAAGTGGTGGGGACATCATTAATTCTTTGATCCTATCGGATAAACACTCCAAACAGCCTACCCAATCACTCGGAGGCATCTGCATGGTCCTAAAGCACACTGTTGCCTCGTTTTGTATCACATTCCAATGATAAAACTGGACAAAATGCAATTTCAGAATGTGGGAGGGACATGTCCCCCCATCCCCAGTGAAAGTTGCGGCCCTGTCTGGACGTATCTTCTGATCTGGAGAATTCTCCTTCCTTGATCTTTGTAACATTTTTAAGCTTATATCATTTTGGGTTATTACTAATCTAATCACAACAAAAACATAATTTATCAGAACATTTTTGCAGGAATTCATAATTACCCTTGTTCCATAACACTATAAGTTAATACAATTCAAATATTTATTGAGATGTTCCATTTACCCAACAAAAAGTTGTCTTTTTTGTATAAAAATGTAAATAGTTGTACCAGTTCTATAATGACTGTGTTTCCTTTCAGAGTTCCATAAAAACATTTTACCCTTATGAGATGAGTAAGCTCTTACTTGAAACCATGAGAGGATTCTTCCCTTAGCTCTGTACTGTGCATCTGTGTTGCTACTTCCGGCCCCAAAATATGATTGTGTCCCTTTATGCGAGACTCTACAATGCTGGAATATGTGAGATTGTCTGACAGTCTGCTTTCGATATTCCAATGCACAGAGGTATTTGGTTACCATTACAATTACAAAAACTAGTGAGGTCAGACGTAACAGACGTAGCTCATCTTCAGAGTTATTGGTTCTGCTGAAGGACCCTTTATAGCTATATATATCTATCTTGAAGATTATTATTTATTTTGCAATTTGAATGGAATTGAAGGAGAGAGAGACTGTTTACACATGCTTGGATTTAAATCAACGATATTCGAGTGATAGGCTGTTTTAAAACTCTGCAGCTGCAATAATAAAAACAATAAAAACAAATATGGTGACGCCCGAAAGCACAATGGTGATATGTAAATTAGATGCGCATTCGATCCTTATATTACTGTAGAATAGGCTATGCTGCAGAAAATGTAGGCCTACCTATCACAAGGAAAAAAGTTATCGTGATGAGATGATAGGTCTACACGCATTGTGAACTGTGCTCCATACTGAGATGGGCTGTTTGTCCCCACCATGAGCATTGATGATTGATCATGCAGAGAGAAGGCCGTAGAGAAACCAGATTTAGACATCGCATATAATTTAACAGTTCCATTTCACGCCATGCTGTTGATAAAAATAATTTATTATAATTTACCGGTTTCTCGCAGTTATTTTTCCCGGGAAAAGGGAGTGGTTTTGGGCGGTAAATCTTGGTAACTAGGTTCCTGTCATTAAACCCTAGTGATGAAGGGAGGAAAGGGATGGCAACCTTCACAAATGAAGTGCATTGGATCCCCAGACGCTCTGGTTTCACTTCCTGGTCTGATTTTGGGAGAACGTTGAGAGACCGTTGGGAGACCATTGGGAGATGGTTGGGTTGAGGTTTGGTCCCTGACCATCAATGGACATAAACCAGCAGGCTGTTGTGAGGCTGGGGAATGCACTTCCCACAGAACCCACCACAACGACCATAGATTCTTGCCCCATCCTACAGACAGAGGGAGAAATAAGAATGAAATGGAGTGGGACAGGACGAATAACTTTCCATAAAGAAATAGGATTTTACTAATGCTACTAGAAATTCCTAGACTAGAATCATAACAGGGGACAATTCAGATTAATAGGAGGGTTTAGAGTACAGTTATTCAGAACACCAGAATCCTAGAGTCCTCCTTACCTCTGATCTGTGGACTTTGACAGAGACATAGTTGCCCTGTGAGGTCCACTTGGTTGCCTCAGCCACCTTCAGACCAGTCCCTATGAGGTTGATGCTAAACTGGCCCTGTGGAAGAACACCACAGTGATTACAATAGACCTCAAACCAACTTCTCTTGAACAAACTGAAATTGTTTTAAAGTGGACCTGATCAGGATTCAAATACATTCAATTAGTCTGTATCTCATTTCCATTCCAGGGGCTGACAACGAAAGCAGCACCACGGTTCAGTGGACAGACACACTGAGCTACACTGGACGGTTAAATGTGATTATGTGGTTACTCCACTGGTGGAAACTGGGAACACGTCCGATTTTACTCCAGTTAACAGACTGGACATGTCAGGTCAATAAAACCCATTCAGACAGAACTGTATTTCAATACTTACCCAGGAAAGGTTGGCTCAAGGCCCCCATCAAAACATACAGGCATACAGATTACAGTCTATAAATTACAGACTCAAAAATGGTCTCTGTTTCCTACCTGAGGACACTTGGCAGCACTGTAGCAGTCTCCTGCTGTGGCGAAGGGGACGGGACGACCAAACAGGGTCTGAGAAAACTTCAGGTCTGTGGCTGATACATAACACCGAGACACAGAGCATATGGTTAAATCAATACACGATCAATAGACAGACAAAGAGCATATGCAGGTTACAATCAATACACAGAGACATGAGTTCCAGTAAGAGACAAGGCGCTCTAAGCAACTGCCCTGGCCTAAAGCACATCAGAGGTTAAACCACATGACGTTTAAGATGAGCTTAGTTACTCTGGGTATTTCTACTTTATTGTCAGACATGATGACCATGACCAGTGCTCCTCACTTTATCTGCCTCTGTCTCTCTTTCTCTGTCTCACTCACTCTCTCGCTGTCTCTCTCTTCCTATCTCTCTCTTTTTGTCTCTATCTGAAAAGGCGGTAAAGTTCATGAGAAACGCATTACACAGCTAGAGCAGCTCATAACCTTCTCTTCATCTTGAAACCATTATTATAGTCAAGCCGCCCCAAATCTAAATGAGTTCCATGCAGTGGGAGGGGAGGGCCTTGTGTGCTGGGAACATGTGCTGTCAGGACCAGAGTAGACAGGGGATGGGGTGGGAAGATGACTACATGTGTTCTGTGGAGTAGTGTAGTGGAGGGCAGTGGGCTCCCTCCTCCTAGCTGCACACAGATATAAATACCACTAATCCGGACCATGCCACATATGCACTAATCTAAGACATGCTCAGGGACAACTGGAGACGTGTGGCTGGATGTCGTAATGGGCAGAGGAATATCGCTGGAGATGTTGCATGTGTGTGTGTGTGTGCGAGAGAGTATGAGCGAGGGAGTATGCATGTGTGTGTCAGAGAACACAAGATATTTTGTGTGTTTACAAGCATTTGTGTGTATATGAGTATGCCTGTGTGTTACCATGTGTCTGTGTAAGTGTGTGTCTCAAGGTGCCCATGCGTTGTCAACTCTATGCCAGTGATCTGAACAAGGCCTGTTGAAAGGCATTATCATGATTTCTGTGCTGAGTCTGAGGGTGTGGCGAAAGGCGGTGAAAATTGTATTCGGTGAGCGAATCCGTTTTTTTATGAGGTGGGCGAGAGGATCGGGCTGTGTGCAGGGGTAAAACAACATGGATGTGTGGTCTCATTGTAGTGGAGTGGTCAGTCAATCACATGGTCATTACTCACTCATTATCCTCAGTGAGCTGATGTCCAGACGGACCTTATGGAAGAGAGTGTATCCCGCTGCAGAGTAATCGTTCCTGCAGTCACAGTCCTGCCTTCTGCTGTCGTTGTAGGGGCAATCAAAAGGATTCAGCAACCTAGACATAAAAAATTTGGTTTCATGTCACGCCTACTCCCGTTCCCTCTCTCCAGCGCTCAACGTCGCCGGTCTACTAACCACCGGTCCTGGCAACCCACATTACGCACACCTGGCAACCATCATTACGCACACCTGCTCCCTATTGTTATGCACACCTGGACTTCATTACCTTGATTACTTCCCCTTTATTTAGCCGTCAGTAGCCTCAGTCTTCAGGAAGTATTGGTTTTGTTCACGTTCAGTACGCTTCTTCTGTTCTGTTTATCTGCTTATTCTCATTATTAAACTCACCTTCTGCATTTGCTTCATGACTCCTAGCATATGCGTTACAGAATACTGCCTCTGAAAAAAATGGAAGCAGCAGAAGATAACCCCATCTTCATGATGGTCGAGGAACAGGGTCATCTACGCCACCAACACCACGACCAACTGGCTCTACTGGGTACAACCATGAAGGAGGTCCTCCCCGTTCTTCACCGCATCAACACCACCACGGAGGTTCTCCATACCTCTGATGGAGGGCCTCCTACCACGGGTCGTCACAGTGAGCCAGTCCCCCAGCCTTCCGCCCTGCCCGACGGTCCCTTCCGCAGATGTATGACGGTACTCCATCGAGATGCCGTGGCTTTCTTCTCCAGTGCTCCCTCTATTTCGCCTATCAGACGGGAGCCCCCACCATCGAGAAGACCAAGGTTACCACAGTCATTTCCCTGCTGACCGGACAGGCGTTGTAGTGGGCTACGGCCATCTGGGAGAGAGGGGGAGCTGGGTTCCTATGAGAGGTTCATGGCTCTGTTCAGGGCGGTCTTCGACCATCCTCCAAAGAGCAGAGAGGGATGTGAGCGACTTTTCCAACTCCAGCAGGGTGCTCAGACTGCTGCGGAGTACGAGGACGGGATGAGCCGGTGCTCCACACTCTATTCCACAGTGGACTGTGCGAGGAGGTCCAGACGGAGTTGGCATGTCGGGATGACAACATATCCTTGGACCTTTGGACTGTGGCAGCCTCCAGCGGACGGGATGAGCCAGTGCTCCACACTCTATTCCACAGTGGACTGTGTGAGGAGGTCCAGAAGTCCAGGAGTTGGCATGTCAACATATCCTTGGACGCTCTCATCGCGATGGCCATCCGTCTGGATAACCTTCTTCGGGAGCGGTGGTGTCCACCTCAACTCCCTCCTTTGGCTGTGCTGAGGCAGAGCCTGAACCCATGGAGGTAGGGGCCTCACACCTCTCTGCGGCAGAGCGGCGTCGCCGTAGACATCTGGGCCTCTGTCCCTTTTGAAGCCAGGAGGGGCACCAGCTTTAGCGGTGTCTGGTGCGTCCCAACCCGGGGTCCACTAGAGTAGAGGGGCGGCCCTGTGACCTTCCATCTCCCAGGGTAGGCATAAGTATTCCATTATCATCTTTTTCCGCCAAACCCTTTCTGGTTCCCATTTCACTGGTTGGCTGACCCTTAAGGTGCCGCTGGGAATTTCATCGACCAGGCCCTTGCCTCCTTCCTGAACGTAACTTCATACCCGCTCTCCTCTCCTTTTCCTGTCCAAGCGACCATTGGGATCCGGCCCAATTACGCACATTTTTTAACTATTTAACTAGGCAAGTCAGTTAAGAACAAATTCTTTTTTTCAATGACGGCCTAGGAACAGTGGTAACTGCCTGTTCAGGGGCAGAACGACAGATTTGTACCTTGTCAGCTCGGGGATTTGAACTTGCAACCTTTCGGTTACTAGTCCAACGCTCTAACCACTAGGCTACCCTGCCGCCACATCACAGCCCCCCTCACCCTGACCGTGGGACCCATGCACCAGGAAAGCCTTTTCTTCCTCATCACCACCGCACCTGTACACAAAGTCATCCTTGGCCTCCTGTTGCTCCAACTTCATAACCCCACCATTTTCTGGTCGAGGGTGAGAATCACTGCCTGGGGACCAGGATGCCAGAGGACCTGCTTTCCTGCACCCTGTGGTTCCACTTTGGTAGAGGGTCTTGTGAGTGGCTTCCAGCCTATCAATCTGTCCTCCCGAATAATTGGCCCCTTGTGTTGGGACATAGATGTGGACATCTGCCAGGCTCTGGAGAGGGAACCCGCTCCTGCTACCTGCCCTCCAGAACACATCTACGTCTCCACAGGGGTGAGAGATCGGATGTTGACCTGGGCACACACATCCCTCGCCACTGGACACCCAGGTATCACCCACACCATCCAATCCCTCTCTTTGATAAATACTGGTGGCCCACCTTGGCGCAGGACGTCACACACTATGTCAACTCATGCACCGTATGTATCCAATCCAAATCTCTCCGGCACGCTCCAGCAGGTAAACTACTTCCCCTTCCCGTGCCTCAGCGGCCTTGGTCAAATCTGTCCATAGACTTTGTAAGTGATGTCTTCCTTTCTGATGGTTATACCTACTGCTCTCCAGGTCGCTGAGGCACTATTCCAGCAGGTCTTCCGGCACTATGGCCTTCCAGAGGACATAGTTTCCGACCGTGGTCCCCATTTCACATCGCGGTTCTGGAAAGCCTTCATGGATAAGCTTGGTGCCACGGTCAGCCTCACATTCAGGTTCCAGCCTCAGTCCAACGGGCAGGTGGGGAGTTTCCTAAGGAGTCACTGCCAGGACCGGCAGGGGTAGTGGGCCCGGTTCCTTCCCTGGGCAGAATACACCCAGAACTCACTTCGTCGCTCCTCCACTCCCTTCCAGTGCATGCGCAGAGGACGTGTGGAATGCCGCCCATGTAAGGCTCCTGTCCTCAGTCAGAAGGATCAGGCGGACCGGCATCGCAGTGAGGCTCCCGTGTTCCATTCTGGTGATCGCGTCTGGCTCTCCACCAGGAACCTCTCATTCCCCCTCTGGTTTTGCTCATGTTCAGTACGCTTCTTCTGTTTTGTTTATCTGCTTATTATCATTATAAAACTCACCTTCTGCACCTGCTTCCTGACTCCTAGCATATACGTTACAATACATTGCTTACATGTAATGACTTTTTGAATGAATGTTCATATAGAATCATATACAGTATTATAGTGTATTCTGTCCATAAACAGAAAATGAATTCAGCACAGACACAGGGTAATCCGGTTTCAATGAGCACACCTGTATCCATAGACCTCTGAGTAGTTGTCTGTCTGACCACTCCGCAGCGTAACATATTCCTTAGGGAAATCAGTCTGCATCTCAGCACAGTAGATCTAGGAAGAAACACATTGAGACAACAATTGCTGAATCCTGGCCTGGAAATTATTAATGATGAAGTGATAGTCAGTGATTCTGACAGAGAGCACACACCTGTAGTATCCTGGACTTGACTTTCAGGTAGTACTCCCCATCCATCCTCACCCCCTGTATCATCTGGACTTCTCTGCAGGATGTCCACAACTGACCTAAAATCAGAAATAAGACGGAGCACCTTTAGGGCTGGATTCAATCCGTATCACCAAAGCATCGTGGAAGTTCAGCGCTATAGCTCGTTTGAAATCTAAAGACAATGTTCCTGCATTCGCGGGGACTGCATTCACGGTAAGCGCTGCTTATGTCGTTGGCTCAATCGGAAATTACCTTCACATTTTAATGAGGATCTTCTGTGATACTTCTGCAAAAACGATTGAATCCAGTCCTTAGTGTTACAGTTTTATAGGATGGTATGTAGGTCAATTTCAACATAACAATATACTTTACATCGCAAATGTACATGATCTACCATCATGTTTTTTCAGTAAAAATCGATTCTTTTAACTTCTTATGGCTGCAGGGGCAGTATTGAGTAGCTTGGATGAAAGGTGCACAGAGGTGCCCATAGTTAACTGCCTGCTCCTCAGTCCCAGTTGCTAATATATGCATATTATTACTCATATTGGATAGGAAACACTCTGAAGTTTCTAAAACTGTTTGAATGATGTCTGTGAGTATAACAGAACTCATATGGCAGGCAAAAACCTGAGAAAAAATCCAAACAGGAAGTGGGAAATCTGAGGTTGGTCGATTTTCAACCAAGACCCTATTGAATACACAGTGGGATATGGATAAGTTTGAACTTCCTACGGCTTCCACTAGATGTCAACAGTCTGTAGAACCTTGTTTGATGCCTCTACTGTGAAGGGGGGCCGAATGAGAGGGGATTGAGTAAGGTCTATCATGACCTGACCATGCTCTGACCATGCGCGTTCACATGAGAGGGAGCTCTGTTCCATCGCACATCTGAAGTCAGTGTAATTCTCCGGTTGGAACGTTACTGAAGATTTATGTTACAAACATTCTAAAGATTGATTCAATACATCGTTTGACATGTTTCTACTGACTGTTACGTCTGCTTTTAGTGAACGCGCTTCCTGACTTTGGATTTGTTTACCAAACACGCTAACTAAAATAGCTATTTGGACATAAATGATGGACATTACCGAACAAAACGAACATTTCTTGTGGAAGTGGGAGTCCTGGGAGTGCATTCCGACGAAGATCAGCAAAGGTAAGTGAAGATTTATACTGCTTTTTATGAGTTTTGTTGACTGCACAATTTGGCGGGTAACTGTATGGCTTCCTTTTGTGACTGAACCCTGTTCTCAGATTATTGAATATTGTGCTTTTGCCGTAAAGCTTTTTGAAATCTGACACAGCGGTTGCATTAAGAACAATTTATCTTTAATTCTATGTAAAACATGTATCTTTCATCAAAGTTTATGATGAGTATTTATGTTATTTGACGTGGCTCTCTGCAATTTCTCTGGATATTTTGGAGGCATTTCTGAACATTGCGCCAATGTAAACTGAGGTTTTTGGATATAAATATGAACTTAATCGAACAAAACATATATGTATTGTGTAACATAAAGTCCTATGAGTGTCATCTGATGAAGATGATCAAAGGTTAGTGATTCATTTTATCTCTATTTCTGCTTTTTGTGACTCCTGTCTTTGGCTGGAAAAATGACTGTGTATGTCTGTGATTTTGCGGTGACCTAACATAATCGTTTGTGGTGCTTTCGCTGTAAAGCCTATTTGAAATCAGACACTTTGGTGGGATTAACAACAAGATTACCGTTAAAATGGTATAAAATACATGTATGTTTGAGGAATTTTAATTATGAGATTTCTGTTGTTTGAATTTGGCGCCCTGCACTTTCACTGGCTGTTGTCATATCATCCAGTTAACGGGATTGCAGCCATACGAAGTTGGGGCAGTGCACTCAAAAACATAATTTATATATATATATGGTTGAAGTCGGAAGTTTACATACACTTAGGTTGGAGTCATTAAAACTCGTTTTTCAACCACTCCACAAACTTCTTGTTAACAAACTATAGTTTTGGCAAGTCGGTTAGGACATCTACTTTGTGCATGACACAAGTAATTTTTCCAACAATGGTTTACAGACAGATTATTTCACTTATAATTCACTGTATCACAATTCCAGTGGGTCAGAGGTTTACATACACTAAGTTCACTGTGCCTTTAAACAGCTTGGTAAATTCCAGAAAATTATGTAATGGCTTTAGAAGCTTCTGATAGGCTAATTGACATCATATGAGTCAATTGGAGGTGTACCTGTGGATGTATTTTAAGGCCTACCTTCAAACTCAGTGCCTCTTGACATTATGGGAAAATCAAAAGAAATCAGCCAAGACTTCATTGTAGACCTCCACAAGACCTCCACAAGTCTGGTTCATCCTTGGGAGCGCCTGAAGGTACCACGTTCATCTGTACAAACAATAGTACGCAAGTATAAACACCATGGGACCACGCAGCCGTCATACCGCTGAGGAAGGAGACGCGTTCTGTCTCCTAGAGATTAACGTACTTTAGTGTGAAAAGTGCAAATCAATCCCAGAACAACAGCAAAGGACCTTGTGAAGATGCTGGAGGAAACAGGTACAAAAGTATCTATATCCACAGTAAAACGAGTCCTATATCAACATAACCTGAAAGGCCGCTCAGCAAGGAAGAAGCCACTGCTCCAAAACTGCCATAAAAAAGCCAGACTACGGTTTGCAACTGCACATGTGGACAAAGATTGTACTTCTTGGAGAAATGTTCTCTGGTCTGATGAAACACAAATAGAACTGTTTGGCCATAATGACCATCGTTATGTTTGGAGGAAAAAGGGGGATGCTTGCAAGCCGAAGAACACCATCCCAACCGTGAAGCACAGGGGTGGCAGCATTATGTTGTGGGGGTGCTTTGCTGCAGGAGGGACTGGTGCACTTCACAAAATAGATGGCATCCTGAGGCAGGAAAATTATGTGGATGTATTGAAGCAACATCTCAAGACATCAGTCAGGAAGTTAAAGCTTGTTCGCAAATGGGTCTTTCAAATGGACAGTGACCCCAAGCATACTTCCAAAGTTGTGGCAAAATGGCTTAAGGACAACAAAGTCAAGGTATTGGAGTGGCCATCACAAAGCTCTGACCTCAATCTTATAGAAAATGTGTGGGCAGAACAGAAAAAAAGCGTGTGCGAGCAAGAAAGCCTACAAACCTGACTCAGTTACACCAGCTCTGTCAGGAGGAATGGGCCAAAATTCACCCAACTTATTGTGGGAAGCTTGTGGAAGGCTACCCGAAATGTTTGACCCAAGTTAAACAATTTAAAGGCAATGCTACCAAATACTAATTGAATGTATGTAAACTTCTGACCCACTGGGAATGTGATGAAAGAAATAAAAGCTGAAATAAATCATTCTCTCTACTATTATTCTGACATTTCACATTCTTAAAATAAAGTGGTGCTCCTAACTGACCTAAGACAGGGAATTTTTACTCGGATTAAATGTCAGGAATTGTGAAATATGTAGCTTAAATGTATTTGGCTAAGGTGTATGCCGCCGGGGCAGCAGGTAGTTTAGTGGTTATTGCGTTGGATTAGTAACCGAAATGTTGCAAGATCAAATCCCTGACCTGACAAGGTAAAAATCTGTCGTTCTGCCCCTGAACAAGGTAGTTAACCCACTGTTCCTAGGCCGTCATTGAAAAAAATAACTTGACTTGCCTAGTTAAATAAAGGTACAATATTTTTTTTTTTATATGTAAACTTCCAACTGTATATACACTGCTCAAAAAAATAAAGGGAACACTAAAATAACACATCCTAGATCTGAATGAATTAAATATTCTTATTAAATACTTTTTCTTTACATAGTTGAATGTGCTGACAACAAAATCACACAAAAATTATCAATGGAAATCAAATTTATCAACCCATGGAGGTCTGGATTTGGAGTCACACTCAAAATTAAAGTGGAAAACCACACTACAGGCTGATCCAACTTTGATGTAATGTCCTTAAAACAAGTCAAAATGAGGCTCAGTAGTGTGTGTGGCCTCCACGTGCCTGTATGACCTCCCTACAACGCCTGGGCATGCTCCTGATGAGGTGGCGGATGGTCTCCTGAGGGATCTCCTCCCAGACCTGGACTAAAGCATCCGCCAACTCCTGGACAGTCTGTGGTGCAACGTGGCGTTGGTGGATGGAGCGAGACATGATGTCCCAGATGTGCTCAATTGGATTCAGGTTTGGGGAACGGGCGGGCCAGTCCATAGCATCAATGCCTTCCTCTTGCAGGAACTGCTGACACACTCCAGCCACATGAGGTCTAGCATTGACTTGCATTAGGAGGAACCCAGGGCCAACCGCACCAGCATATGGTCTCACAAGGGGTCTGAGGATCTCATCTCGGTACCTAATGGCAGTCAGGCTACCTCTGGCGAGCACATGGAGGGCTGTGCGGCCCCCCAAAGAAATGCCACCCCACACCATGACTGACCCACCGCCAAACCGGTCATGTTGGAGGATGTTGCAGGCAGCAGAACGTTCTCCACGGCGTCTCCAGACTCTGTCACGTCTGTCACATGTGCTCATGTGCTTAGTGTGAACCTGCTTTCATCTGTGAAGAGCACAGGGCGCCAGTGGCGAATTTGCCAATCTTGGTGTTCTCTGGCAAATGCCAAACGTCCTGCACAGTGTTGGGCTGTAAGCACAACCCCCACCTGTGGACGTCGGGCCCTCATACCACCCTCATGGAGTCTGTTTCTGACCGTTTGAGCAGACACATGCACATTTGTGGCCTGCTGGAGGTCATTTTGCAGGGCTCTGGCAGTGCTCCTCCTTGCACAAAGGCGGAGGTAGCGGTCCTGCTGCTGGGTTGTTGCCCTCCTACGGCCTCCTCCACGTCTCCTGATGTACTGGCCTGTCTCCTGGTAGCGTCTCCATGCTCTGGACACTACGCTGACAGACACAGCAAACCTTCTTGCCACAGCTCGCATTGATGTGCCATCTTGGATGAGCTGCACTACCTGAGCCACTTGTGTGGGTTGTAGACTCCGTCTCATGCTACCACTAGAGTGAAAGCACCGCCAGCATTCAAAAGTGACCAAAACATCAGCCAGGAAGCATAGGAACTGAGAAGTGGTCTGTGGTCACCTGCAGAACCACTCCTTTATTGGGGGTGTCTTGCTAATTGCCTATAATTTCCACCTGTTGTCTATTCCATTTGCACAACAGCATGTGAAATTTATTGTCAATCAGTGTTGCTTCCTAAGTGGACAGTTTGATTTCACAGAAGTGTGATTGACTTGGAGTTACATTGTGTTGTGTAAGTGTTCCCTTTATTTTTTGAGCAGTGTATATATATATATATATATACACACACTATGAGGTTCAAATAACACTGTGAAATTGGGAAAATTATGATAATGCACTTTTAGTGTAAGAGCTGTTTGAAAAGACCACCTGAAATTTCAGCTTGTTTGGCTGGGTTGGGGAGACATCACTAGGCGGTATATTGTCAGTCAATTGACCAATAACATATTGTAAGTCAATTGACCAATATCAAAGAGAGTGTGCCCTCCTCTCTGCCAATAACAGCTAGTTTTCAGGTTGCACATCCCTCCCAATAGGCTTCTCCAATTACTGTGGGGGAGCTTTGCTGGTGACACTATCTGTGATTTATTTAGAATTCAAGGCACACTTAACCAACATGGCTACCACAGCATTCTGCAGCGATACACCATCCCATCTGGTTTGCACTTTGTTTTTCAACAGGACAATGACCCAACACACCTCCAGGCTGTGTAAGGGCTGTTTGACCAAGAAGGAGAGTGATGGAGTGCTGCATCAGATGACCTGGCCTCCACAATCACCCAACCTCAACCCAATTGAGATGGTTTGGGATGAGTTGGACAGCAGAGTGAAGGAAAAGCAGCCAACAAGTGTTCAGCATATGTGGGAACAACTTCCAAGACTGTTGGAAAAGCATTCCAGGTGAAGCTGGTTGAGAGAATGCCAAGAGTGTACAAAGCTGTCATCAAGGCAAAGGGTGGCTACTTTGAAGAATCTCAAATCTCAAATATATTTGATTTGTTTAACACTTTTTGCTTACTACATGATTCAATATGTGTTATTTCATAGTTTTGATGTCATCAGTATTATTCTACAATGCAGAAAATAGTACAAAATAATAAAAAACCCTGTAATAAGCTCTTCTGTTCAAACTTTTGACTGGTACTGCAGATGTAGCCTATAACTGAAGAAGAGTCTAAAGTAGACTTCACATAGTTCTTGTAAATAGGTCAAAAAATGAAAGTGCTCAACAACAAAACGCTGCAAGCGTTCCAATAAATAAACTCATAAATAAAAACTCATGAAGATGCTTGTTATTTGGCCAAGGTGCGAGTATGAGCTCAACACTGGGGGGCCTTGCTGAAAACAAGAACATCTATCTTTATTTATATTCTCTATTATTGTTCCTGTGTGGTTGGAGTCCAGTTCTCTCTTCTGATTAGCATTAATATTTGACTGGTGAACTGGCTGTCACCCGAGCATTTTAATTTTGCCTTGATGCATGACTTGGCAAGAGACAAGCGGCACAACGCTCCAGCACAATCCCCTGTGTGTAAACATCTGCAATGTGTGGAATGAACCTGCAAACCTTGGCCAGGAACCAACTCAGCTATCACACAGGGTCAAAAGTGAAGACCGCCACAGCCCCATCCTCAGCCTCAGCCCCAGCCTCAGCCCCAGTCTCAGCCTCAGCCTCAGCCCCAGCCTTAGCATCAGCACCAGCCTTAGCATCAGCCCCAGCCTCAGCCCCAGTCTCAGGCAAAGTCTCAGCTCCAGTCAGCCCTAGTCTCAACATCAGCATCAACCCAGCTCTAGCCTCAGCCCCAGCTCTAGCCTCAGCCCCAGTTCTAGCCTCAGCCCCAGTTCTAGCCTCAGCCCCAGTTCTAGCCTCAGCCCCAGTTCTAGCCTCAGCACCAGCTCTAGCCTCAGCTCCAGCCTAGCCTCAGCACACTGTCTGACTGCCTCTCTGTCACCAGCGTGAGTGGAGAACTCTGACTCACTATTTATTGTTTCAGAGACCAATTGCTCAGAGAAAGGCTTAAAGACAAGGTTAAAGTTATGCCCAATTTGTTAAAATAAAGAAATATGTTGACACTATCAGATATGGCAGTTGGCTGATATACAGCACAGTTGATTTCATTCCATTACTATACACTCCTGTTTTCCATTAATAAGCACTCCGTGGGTCAGGAAGGTTGTCAAGGAAACCACATCTAAGTTGTAGGCCTAATACTTCAGAGCGGCGCTGCAATAGCTGTAAGCACACTTTCTGAAAACCACTGTGTACAGTTCACAGGGAGAGGCTGTGTAGAAGTAGTGGAGAGGATTATTAGAGAAGTGTAGAAGTAGTGGAGAGGATTATTAGAGAAGTGTAGAAGTAGTGGAGACAAGCATTAGAGAGCCTGTGTAGAAGTAGTGGAGACAAGTATTAGAGAGGCTGTGTAGAAGTGTGTGCGTGTGTTTGTATGTACAGTGCATTCTGAAAGTATTCAGACCCCTTGACTTTCACCACATTATGTTCCATTACAGCCTTATTCTAAAATGGATTAAATTGTGTTTTTTTCTGCATCAATCTACACACAATACCCCATAATGATGAAGCAAAAACAGGTTTTGCAAATAAAGGATAAAGGCCACACGGCGTGCCGTGGATGACGCGATCCTTCAGCTGATAGTAGGCCATCGTCCCAGTAAACCGACAGAAGAGCTTGCACCGATCCTTCATTAGAACTACACAGGAAAAACACACCCATTGGAAGATGACTGTATGGTGAGATATACATCAGTGGAGGCTGCTGAGGGAAGGATGGCTCATAATAATGGCTGGAACGGAGTAAATGTAATGGCATAAACACATGGATTAAGGTGCCACTAACCTCCTGTGATACAGTGCCTTCGGAAAGTATTCAGACCCCTTGACTTTTTCCACATTTTGTTAGGTTACAGCCTTATTCTAAAATGTATTCAATAATTGTTTCCCCTCATTAATCTACACACAATTCCACATAATGACGAAGCAAAAACGGTTTATTTTAGATTTTTTGCTAATTTATAAAAAATTAAAAACTGAAATATCACATTTGCATAAGTATTCAGACCCTTTACTCAGCATTTTGTTGAAGCAGCGATTACAGCCTCGAGTCTTTTTGGGTATGATGCTACAAGCTTGGCACACCTGTCATTGTAAATAATAATTTGTTCTTAACTGACTTGCCTAGTTAAATAAAGGTTAAATGTAAAAAATATATTGGGAGTTTCTTCCATTCTTCTCTGCAGATCCTCTCAAGTTCTGTCAGGTTGGATGGGGAGCGTCGCTGCACAGCTATTTTCAAGTATCTCCAGAGATATTCGATCGGGTTCAAGTCCGGGCTCTAGCTGGGCAACTCAAGGACATTCAGAGACTTGTCCCAAAGCCACTCCTGTTGTCTTGGCTGTGTGCTTATGGTCGTTGTCCTGTTGGAAGGTGAACCTTCACCCCAGCCTGAGGTCCTGAGCACTCTGGAGCAGGTTTTCATCAAGGATCTCTCTGACTAGTCTCCCAGTCCCTGCCACAGAAAAACATCCCCACAGCATGTTGCTGCCACCACCATGCTTCAACGTAGGGATGGTGGCAGGTTTCCTCCAGACGTGACGCTTGGCAATCAGGCCAAATAGTTCAATTGTGGTTTCATCAGACCAGAGAATCTTGTTTCTCACGGTCTGAGAGTCCTTTAGGTGTCTTTGGCAAACTCCAAGCGGGCTGTCATGTGCCTTTTACTGAGGAGTGGCTTCCATCTGGCCACTCTACCATAAAGGCCACATTGGTGGAGTGCTGCAGAGACGGTTGTCCTTCTGGAAGTTTCTTTCATCTCCATAGAGGAACTTTGGAGCTCTGTCAGAGTGACCATCGGGTTCTTTGTCCCCTCCCTGACCAAGTCCCTTTTTCCCCGATTTCTCAGTTTGGCTGGGCAGCCAGCTCTAGGAAGAGTCTTGGTGGATCCAAGCTTTTTCCATTTAAGTATTATGGAGGCCACTCTCTCCTTGGGGACCTTCAATGCTGCAGACATTTTTTGGTAGCCTTCCACAGATCTGTGCCTTGACACAATCCTGTCTCGGAGCAATTCCTTCGACCTCATGGCTTGGTTTTTGCTCTGACATGCACTGTCAACTGTGGGACCTTATATAGACAGGTGTGTGCCTTTCCAAATCATGTCCAATCAATTGAATTTACCACAGGTGGACTCTAAACAAGTTGTAGAGACATCTCAAGGATGATCAATGGAAACAGGATGCACCTGAGCTCAGTTTCGAGTCTCATAACAAAGGGTCTGAATACTTATGTAAATAAGGTATTTCTTTTCATTTGCAAAAATGTCTAAAAAACTGTTTTTGCTTTGTCATTATGGGGTATTGTGTGTAGATTGATGAGGAAAATGTTTATTTAATCATTTTTAGAATAAGGCTGTAACGAAACGAAATGTGGAAAAAGTCAATGGGGCTGAATACTTTCCGAATGCACTGTATGTAGTAGTAGTAGTAGTAGTACTGTAGAGACTCACACTCTCTCTCTCGACAGGTGGCCTGTGACTCGGGCCTCTCGGCTGGACGGCAGTGTTTGGACGGTTGGCCTTTAGAGAACAGACACTCTACCCTGCGCTCCATTACCCCCGCTCCACACGTCTGGGAGCACTGAGGAGCACATAAAGGACATCAACACAGTGAATTACATGGAAACTACTGACATATTACATACTCAATTTACAAAACGTAACTGTTGTTTCAATACCATGATCTGATACCATTTACCACCCCTCTCTCTTTCTCTCCCTCTCACCATTCTCTCCATCCCCCTCTTTCTCTCTCTCAAACACACTGAAACACACCTTGCTCCATGGGCCAACTTTCCAGTAGGCAGCTTGTGGGCAGTCCCAAAGGAGGCACTGCCTGGTGCTAGGTGGGTGAGGCTCTGGACAGTGAGGGCGGGACAGGGCGGAGGACTGGGCATCATTAGGGTGCAGGGTGGAGGAGGGCTTCATGGAGCAGGACACTATACGCTGCTGGTAGCCCACGCCACAGCTAGCAGAGCACTGGAAATCACACACAATTGAAATCACCCCTCAGTGGATAAGGATATAGAGCAATTTGTGGAATAACACTTCAATATATAAATTTCTGTTTGACGACCTAGGCTAGTCAAATACTGTCGGTAAATTGTTACATCAAATGACACAAAGATAGGTGTATTTAAAGGTATGACCAGGCAGAGTGTTCCTAAACCAAGGTTCCTACTGTACCTGTGACCACTCTCCTGTTATCCACATGTGGTAGCAGGGTGCTCTGCTGCAGGGCTGGTGCAGGGCAGGGCAAGACGAGGGATCACAGAGGGTGTCCTGGACTGGGGTCAGCCCGGCCCCCACACACAGAACCTTCCTGTTCCTCATACCTTCTCCACAGGTGGCGTTACACTGCAGAGAACAGACACAGGCCAATATGAGGATCAGTCATCATGTCAACATCAAAAGGCATTAAAAGTAATACAACTGTAACCTTGTCCCCAGTCTCAATTGCTACCGCATATATGTTTGATACAAAAAGACCCAGCTGGTGGACGAGATTAATACGTATGTGTGGATCAAAGAGTAATGCCTTTAGATTGACATAGGGGGCAGTGTTGGACTGCTAACAGAGACACCCAATATAAGTTCTGACAGGCTTGGTTGTTTCCTTAGCTTTCCAGATGTCCATGCTCTACACTTTATCCAGGGGAGGAAAAGTGGGCATGATATGACATCTCACATTGCTTTCAAGGCCAACCCCAGACATAAAAGAAATGGCAAGTCATGGGTGGATACACAAATTGGTTTTGAGTGATATGGAATGATGGTTTAGAGAGGTAGTCAAAAGTTAAGACCAGTATTACAATGTGAGGAACACTAGGTTTTGAATGGCTAAAGCATATGTCCTATAAAAGCAAAAAGATATCAGTTTTGTTTATTAGAATATCTCATATTCTAAGCACAGTTATGAATGCTGAAATGGTTTTTGGGCCAGAAATGTCTGTTTTTGAGCCAGGAGGCTGTCAGCGGAATGCATCGCAACATAGACAGAATCTGAGTGCGTGCAAAGATTTCTGGAGGAAGCAGCACAAAGTCCTTACATGGTACTCGTCTTGTGTCCTGAAGTTTGGCGACGGAGTATGGGGGACATGAAAGGAAGAGCGTGGCCAAGAGGAAAAAAACACTAAGTTGAAGAGGACTGCTCAGTGCTCATGTCACACAGTGCAGTGCCACTCGACTAGACAAAAGACATGGATGTGATATGGATCAGTGCTTTGAGGTTTTGATGTGATTTATCATAGAGTGATGGTTATCGTTTAAACCCTCATGTCTGATGCAGGAGTGCTGGGTTACCTCAGTGACCTCACAAACACAGCTGGTCTAGTCCGCTAGCTCTGTGTGAGAGCACTGCCAATAACAATCTCCTGTATGATGATCTTATGTCTCTCACACACAAACATCCATGACTGCTGTGTGTTCATTAAACACACACGCTAGCAACTGGAATCTGTCTCTATTAACAAACCTATGTGAATACAATCTAATAAATCAACTGATGAAGTAGTATTTGAAAGCACATTGACTCTCCGAAGTTCTGTCTAGGACATTTTAAAAATGTGATTCTCTTTTCCTTGTGGAATTTTGGAGAAGCAATGCATTCTAAATAGAAGTTCCACTGGGACTTGGTGTTTTGTGGGCTTGTCCAGTCACCCATAAGACATTAACACATCCAATGGACAGCTCCACTCCATCACTGTGCATCACACATGGTGTCTCTGGGTATTCTGGAGGGTTTCGAGAGAGTGTCTGTGGGAAGGTGGAGAGTGAAGAGAGTATGTCTACGTTGGCTACAGTGTAAACCCCTTAAAACTTCTTATGGCTGCAATCCCGGTAACGGGAGGATATGACAACAGCCAGTGAAAGTGCAGGGCGCCAAATTCAAAACAACAGAAATCTCATAATTAAAATTCCTCAGACATACATGTGTCTTATACCATTTTAAAGGTAATCTTGTTGTTAATCCCACCAAAGTGACCGATTTCAAATATGCTTTTCAGCGAAAGCACTACAAACGATTATGTTAGGTCCCCACCAAACCACAATAAGCACAACCATTTTTCCAGCGAAAGATAGCAGTCAGAAAAAGCAGAAATAGAGATAAAATGAATCACTAACCTTTGATGATCTTCATCAGATGACACTCATAGGACTTCATGTTACACAATACATGCATGTTTTGTTTGATAAAGTTCATATTTATATAAAAAAATCTGAGTTTACATTGGCGCGTTATATTCATTAGTTCCAAAAACATCCAGTGATAGTGCATAGCCACATCGTTTCAACAGAAATACTCATCATAAATGTAGATGATAATACAAGTTATACACATGGAATTATAGATATACCTCTCCTTAATGCAACTGCTGTGTCAGATTTCAAAAAAACTTTACGGAAAAAGCAAACCATGCAATAATCTGAGACGGAGCTCAGAACAAGAGTCAAATTAGCCGCCATGTTGGAGTCAACAGAAACCAGAAATTACATGATAAATGTTTCCTTACCTTTGATGATCTTCATCAGAATGCACTCCCAGGACTCCCAGGTCCACAATAAATGCTTGATTTGTTCGATAATGTTCGTTATTTATGTCCAATTAGCTACTTTGGTTAGCGTGTTTGGTAAACAATTCCAAAGTCACAAATCGCGTTCACTAAAACGTGACGAAATGTCCAAAAGTTCCGTAACAGTCAGTAGAAACATGTCAAACGATGTACTGAATCAATCTTTAGAATGTTGTTAACATACATCTTGAATAACGTTCCAACCGGAGAATTACATTGACTTCAAATGAGCGATGGAACGGAGCTGCCTCTCACGTGAACGTGCGTGGTGAATGCATGGTCACCTCATGGCAGTGGTTACTCATTCCTGTCTCCTTCGGCCCCCCTTCACATTAGAGTCATCAGAAAAGGTTCTATTGACTGTTGACATCTAGTGGAAGCCGTAGGAAGTGAAAACTCATCCATATCTCGCTGTAATTTCAATGGGAGCTTGGTTGAAAATCTACCAGCCTCAGAAAAAATCCAAACAGGAAGTGGAACTTCTCAGGTTTTTGCCTGCCATATGAGTTCTGTTATACTCACAGACATAATTCAAACAGTGTTAGAAACTTCAGAGTATTTTCTATCCAATACTACTAATATTATATTAGCAACTATGACTGAGGAGCAGGCCGTTTACTCTGGGCACCTCTGTGCACCTTTCATCCAAGCTACTCAATACTGCCCCTGCAGCCATAAGAAGTTAACAGGACCTATGGCACAAAGGGGTGAATTTGAAGTTTGACAGGAGAAACCCATAACCTACAATAAGACAGTTATACAGAGAGGTGACGAGTCCTTGTTTGTGTCTGTGATGAAGTGTGTTGGGTAGAGATTGTGTGTCAAAGAGAGAGAGAGAGAGAGAGAGAGAGAGAGAGAGAGAGAGAGAGAGCGAGAGAGAGAGAGAGAAGAAGAAGAATACAGGGTAAGTGAGATAAAAAGAGAGGGATATAGACATAGAGCGAGCTAGATAGTGGTCTATACTTACATCTTGCCACTCTCCAGCTGCCCAGGTGTGATGGAGACACTCAGTAGCCTGGCAGGGCTGCGCAGCGGCCGGACGGTTGTGGGAACCACACAGCTCCTCTCTCACCCGCCCTGTACCCTTCAGTCTGCAGTACACATCTCTGTTCTGGACCCCCACTCCACAGGTGGCAGAGCACTACAAACACACACATTAGATTGACTGACACACAAGCTAGTCTGTTCACGATCAGGTTGTTGTCATTGCATTGCCAGCACAGATATCCTCATATGTCTGTCAGCTTACTACTGTAGCAACCAAGTCTGAAATTCACACAAAAACATTCATTTTCCCATCCTGTCCCCTTTCACTCTCTCTGACCTGGACTAAGCATCAATGTTTTGTAACATACAGTACATCCTTTTTTTTGTCTGCTGGGTCTGCGTCACAGGCTACGATGCCTTTACACAATGTCCTTGAATAATGCAGACAGAGACATATGTTTTCCTCTGAGCCTACGGTTGTTGTGTCTGTGTGAGCCGTATTGTCAGTTTCCCCAGAGGTCTATCACCTGGCCCATCTCTTTGATGTCATTGAGAATCCTACCTACATGCTAAGGAAGCTCTCCAGCACTAATAGAACTCCAGGATTTCATTAGAAAGAGGTTTCACGGACAAAGATGAAGTGTTATCCTGGACTAAGAACCATGTACAATGGAGACCCTCCATTCAAAGTGCTTTTTAGTCCAGGGCTAGGCTTAATCTAGGTCCGGAGACCAACCCCCAGGGTTCTAGAAGGAAGCTGTATAAATACTCACTATACAGCCACAATATCTTTAGAAACTGTAAGTTCCCAATTCATGTACAGTATACTGTATCATGTTGTATTAGAACTGTGTGTAGGCCTACATCATCATCTCTAGTGTGTGCCGTTTAAGTGACGTTTTTACTCCTTAACATTTTGGAAGGCGAACAAAAGGCATAAAGAGAAATCAGACCTCAGATGAAGGTTTAAGCAAAAGAACGAGGCCTCATTTAAAGGCTGTCTTTTGTAATATCCCAAAGTGGGACGTAATATAGCCTCCTATTACGATTTTAACAACTGATACGGCTTAAGAAATTTGATTCTAATCTCTTTCCAAAATACTTTTGGTTTTCATTGCCGAGGATTACACTTGTCATAGTTAAGCACACTATTTGATATTGGAGTTGAGTTCTCCAGAAACTGCTGCTCTCTACCCATCTACAGCATGTCGTTTTTGTTCATAAAAATATAATAATTTGTGTTAGAATACAATTAGAATTCAAATAGAATATAAGAAGAGCCTAGAAGTAGAACCTGTGATTCTAATTGTATGGGTTTTAAAGGAGAGAGGAGAGTGCAGCCGACCCACAGACATGCTTTTGCAAATTGGTTGATCACAGAGAGGCAGGAAATGCAGCTGTCACAGACCAATCAGTGAGCTTGCTTCTACACTTGCATTGCTTGCTGTTTGGGGTTTTAGGCTGGGTTTCTGTACAGCACTTCGAGATATTAGCTGATGTACGAAGGGCTATATAAAATAAACTTGATTGATTGAGCTTGCCGCCACACCAAGAGCTCCACAGGCGGTCCTTACCCTTTGCTCACGGATCTCCACACCCCCCTCCTCTCTCGTACCCCTTCACCAGACCCCCATTCAGAGGCGACTGAGGGGATTGAGTGGCTGGCTGCTGAAAAGCCCAAACGGTGGGTGCTGAGGTTTACAAAGTTGTCACAGGCATGAATGTTAAGATATAAAACATCTTTATGCTCTAGTTGTGGATTTCATGGTTTCTGGTGGTATGTGAAGGGAGATGATTGCTTCCAGACACCAGGGAGGGAAAGGGAGAGTGAGGCCCACAAAAGCTGGGAAGTGGCAGTGGTCTAATGGAGGAAGACAGCGATGGGCTCCCAATGGGGATTTCACAACCACACTTTGGGCGTGAGGAGCATACAGGACCTGAGGAGCTCTCTTTGCTCTCCATATTGTGTCCAACAGAAACATTACTTAAATAGAGTACATCTTCAGGGGGCCTGATAGAGTGAGAGAATTACGGCATTACCTCCCAAAATAATTTTCTTTGGGCATTGTCATGGCTGTGTATTTTCCCACCCAGGCAGACACAGGGACGGCTCTCAAGGAACTACACTGGACTTTGTGCAAACTGGAAACCGCATATCCTGAGGCTGCATTTATTGTAGCTGGGGCCTTTAATAAAGGAAATCTGAGGAAAACGCTATTGAAGTTCTATCAACACTCCCATCTCCTATGCTACTCGCACATCGAGCCCTCTTGACCATTGCTACTCTCCGACGGGAACGCAGTGGAGAGGGTGAAAAGCTTCAAGTTCCTCAGCTTGCACATCAATGACAAACTGAAATGGTCCATTCAAACAGACACTGTGGTGAAGAACGAGCAACAATTCCTCTTCAACCTCAGGAGGCTGAAGAAATTTGCCTTGGCCCCTAAGACCCTCACAAACTTCTACAGATGCACCATAGAGAGCATGCTGTCGGGCTGTATTACTGCCTGGTATGACAATTGCAATGTCCACAACTGCAAGGCTCTCCAGAGGGTGGTGCAGTCAGCCCAATGCATCACCGGGGGCACACTGCCCGCCTGTCAGGACATCTACATCACCTGGTGTCACAGGAAGGCCTGTTCATCTCGCTATCATCTAGAAGGCGGAGACAGTAAAGGCGCATCAAAGCTGGGACAGAGAGACTGATAAACAGCTTCTATCTCCAGGCCATCAGACTGTTAAACAGTCACCACTTATGGACAGACAACTACTCCTTCCTCTGCTCTGGACAACCTGTCAGAACATGACAAAGCTCCCTCCACCTCCATCTCCTTTACTCTCTGGTGGCCTTGTGATACATTTGGGCTTATGGATTTCCTCTCTGCTAGCACTGCTAAAGGACTAAATCAAATCAAACTTTAAATGCACTTTAAATAAAGTTTGATTTGATTTGGTCCTAATCTTTAATTTAGATTTTTGGTTGAAATGGAGATGTAAATCCAACATATTCATTATTAACTTGAAGATTAAATTTGACATCAACCAAAACTTGAAACCCTAGGCTTATATGTATTGTCTATTTTTAGTTGAACCCTGGTTTGAAATGAAACAATAGCTGTTGATGACTTTGCAAATGTTATATAGGCCTAAATAGTGTCATTGATGAAATATGATTTCTAGAGAGAGTATGGCTACATTACATTTGCTCTGTTAAACCTACCATGTGTAATGACTTTGATAGCTACAGTGAATCTATTTAGGTAAGAGAGCTCTCAATAATCATTGTCACAATAGCACATTGACAGTAGTCAGTGACAAATATCAAAGCTGGGCTGGACTTGATTAAATGGGATGGGAGACCAAATGGATAGCTGTAGATAGATCAACTCTCCAGTAGGAGGTGCTGCCCAGTCTATTGTTTTTTTTCTGATAGTGGATATAACGTTGAAGATCTGACGTTGTTTAAAGGTACAAATTCAACATATATAAGGTTTGTCTATGTTGAAAATGTGTTACCATGATGATATCATTCTGTGGTTGAAATTTGACTCTCAAAACAAAAATGACTTTTTGCAAATCCAATGTATTTTTCATATAGATTCCACGTTACAAACAGTTGACAAATGACATTTAAACAACGTTGATTCAACAAGTTTGTGCCCAGTGGGATCTGTCTGTCTGTAGAAAGTAGGTACCTTCTTGCATTTGTGATTTTTTTTTAGAAGTGTCAGTTGCATGTTAAAACTTTTGTCCAGCATGCTGCATTGGTGCAGTAAAATGCACCCAAAAGGCACTGGGCAACTAGCCACTGCTGTTTGAAAAGAGTGCAAGAAATGTAAAGGAACTGGCATGATAACTAGTCAAACCCAGGAGAGAGAGCGAAAGCACAGCACAAGCTTCACTGAATTCCCATAACATTTCCTCTCACAAGTATACAAGTATGGTGCATTGCATAAACAGTTATGTAAATGTAGCCTGTGGTGTTTAACTCACATCGGAAGGACATTTGGTACAAGAGTATATAAACTGCTCAGTGATTGGACAGGTGCTCAGTGTGTACAGTACTGTATATGTTCTACATCTGGGGACACTGGGAAGCCCTTGACTGTGTTTGCGTTGGCATCCCAGCTGCTAGAGGTGACTGTTAGCATTAGAGAGTGGCGGGTGGTGTGGTCCCCCCAAGGGGCCTGGGGGTATTTTGAGAGTGTGTGGGGACGGGGTGGTGAATGACACATACCTTGCTCCACCTGTTGGCCTTCCAGCTGGGGCATCCCTGGGCTCGGCAGGCCTTCTGTGTCCGGGGACGTGACAGATGAATGCAGTGCTCTTCCTCTATTTGGGTTTGGTTCTGGTTTTGGTAAACACAGGTTATCTCCCGCTGCTTGGTCCCCCGGCCACAGCTCACAGAACACTAGAGAGACAGAGAGGGAGATAAAACAAAATGGAGACAGTGAGTGCAGAGATTCTAGTGAATGCCTTTTCCAACAACACTTTTTGAAACCATGCTTATACCCGCTGCTCAAGTTCTGCGAAAGTACAACATGTCAATCAGTTTAGAACTTTATATGAATGAAGAGAGACAAAGTACTTAACCATCCAATGTGCTGTTTTGTGTTGCGCATTGAGAGCCTGCTTGTAATGATTTGATGGTTAATGGTTTCAATGGTCACGGTTAGCCCACTGCTTAGCTTACTCCTGAGGAGGTTCCCTCTGTACCACATGAAAGAGTAGTGAGCCAAATGAAATTGTCTAAAAGAGTATAAAAACCACAAGATTTATTTTAGACATACTGTATTGATTTCTAACAAAAGCTGGTACTTTTTTAGGTTTGGACAACAGGAGCTGTGGGCATAGGATGTGAAGAATGACTTCTTTTTCCACTAATGGAGGAGAAGCATTCAAGCACTCAGAGAGACACGTTTGTGCAACACTTGGTGAGTTCACTCTGCTAGAGTACCCATTTGAACCATTTAAACAGAGAGGCACCTCCTGCTATCTTCTCTTCTTTACTGTGGTGAGGGCAGTGCTTGAGTTGACACCGCACACAGATACAGTATATAATACACATTGTAATTACAAAGGCATTTTAAACACAGGGCTCAGCCCAGCTGACTAGGAGACTTCAAAGCTGCCCTGCGTTGACTGACTGATCCTAAACATGGCAGTTTCTTATACCCGCTGCACGCTCACTCAAAAATGATAACACTGCTCCCTCCACTTCAGACAGGAACGGAGACAGGCAGAAATTTACAGTAGGGGCGATAGAGGGGGTGTTAGCCCCTCCTTACTGCTGTCATTGAAGTAGAAAAAAATAGGAAAATAAAAAAGAGCAGGAGGAAGAAAGGAAACCACAGCCATACAGGCAGTGCTACGGGCTGTGCTACGGGCAGTGCTCCTCAGCTGAACTGTATCTGCTGCCTGTTTAACAGTGGGGAGAAGACATTATTAGGCGGCGTGCTCCTCCCTCTCCACAGCCAGGCAGCCTTATCTGTCAGCCATTAGTTAATCAAGGCTGGTAACGTAAAAGTAGAGCAGAAAACTGGCACAGCGCGTGGGGCCAAAGGACAACCTCTGAGAGCTGAGCTGAGCAGAGCAGGAGGAGGGCAAGGACCCGGGAACCGACCAACTCCTCCACTCTAAACTCTACTACCAGGCTAGGCTGCTGCCTCACTCTACTCAACACTGGATCAGGTAAGTCAACTCTCCTCTTACTACGCTTCAACTGCTCAATTGCCTTTCCCATGAATAGCTGCTGGTCTTCTAACTAACATACTGAGGACAAAAGATTATGATTTTCATTTGGAGAATTTAGTAAATGAGTAAATAAATGAGTAAATAAATATGACTAATGAAGGGTTACAGGCTGGTAATGCATGTTACTACAGTAAATACTACAGTGTGGGGATCTCTAACATAATATACATGGGGGGGAAAGACTCAAGGTCACATTCACAGAAAATGTATATGGGGATTACAAACACTTAGCCACTTAAATGTATCCATTTACTGTACTGTAAGTCACACTGGATAAAAGTATATTCTAAGTTGCATATACATGTATTATTACTATTAAAACTTTGTTGAAAAAATATATATATACAAGCCGCATGAAAAATGACTTTCTCTCGAGACAGATTTGCTCTCCCAAGTTGTAACAGCAATTCATTTAACATGATTAGGTGGGTTAATTCTAGTATCAGCCAGTGAATTTCATCTGGAAATAATATGGATTACTTTAGAAGATGGAAATAAATTGTTGCCTGAAAGCCACCCCAGTAACACGGTTTTGTTTAACAAAGTTGTTCAACCAGAACGGGAGATGTATTACAGTACACAGAAAGAGATAAGCGATGTTTGGCCGTTTACTGCATTGTGCTAACAGCTAAGCAGCTTGTGCTTTTTATTCTTCTTTCCACTGCATTCCTGCTTTGCTAGTGTTTCAGGGTTCTGGGACAGTTCACTTCATTTATTGCCAGACCAAATCCAGCTAATTCATGTTTATTCTCTGTGCTATAAAGACCATACTATAAAACAGCTTGTTGCGCTTGTAGGTAAATAGACATGGAGCTGGCTTTTTTCATTTAAATGATTACAAATATTGATACTTAAATGGACTTTGGTAGACTATACTGAAATGTGAGATGCATCAAGAATATTGACAGGTTATGTCTTTTTTCTATTTCCATGCTATTCATAAGATCATGTCTTTGTCTAGGCATGGCAGGCTGCAATTGTATGATGACAGCCGCCCATTCCATCGCAGAGAACAGGTAAGCCAATGGACACATGGAAGCGTTTAGGCATAGAGAGACCACGCTATTTGGTAACTTATGAGACCATGGAATGACCTGTAGTTCAGCCAATGCGACTACGCCTCAGCATATGCCACTTCAACAGAAAGAACACAGAAATCCCCATAGAACAACTCACTTTCAATTGATAGTTCACTTGGAATGTTTGTCAGATGTTTTCAAACCTTAAAAGGCACTGTCTTATTTCTTTAGTACCTATGTTTCTGGAGCAAGAACAAACTCACGATTGTGTGAAGGTTGTCCAGAATATTATACTCTGTACTAGCAAACTAATACTCATATACTATGTATAGAAATTGTCAACAGCTTCAAAAAAAGATGATCAAAGTCATATTGAAGATAATCTAGGTTTATGATCCTCCTAACAACTCAATATGTACTCATTTTCCAACGACCAAGTGATATTAGTGAACAAGATACACTGATAGATTTTATTATAGCTTATTACTCTGATGTTGTTCCACTGATATTATTTCAGTTCATTACACTGATTATTACACTGATGTTATTACACCTTTATCAGTGTCAATGAGGGGAAAACATGTAAGAAGATGTTTGCAAAGCTCAGAGAGTGAGGGAGGCTAAGACATATGGCCAGAGAGCGGGATACTGCCGTATCACGGGATGCTTTTTCTGTTCAAGGTCCTGTTTTGCAAGAACGTTTCAAAGGCAGAAGTCAAAACAACACATGCTGCCGACGTGGAAAAAGCTGGTAAGAGCAGAGCATCGTGGGGCGGAGGAATGTCAGAGTCATAGATCTTTCATCCTCAAGGCCAAAATAGCCACACACATGCCTGATCATCTCCATGCATGGGAAGAAACGATAAGCAACACCTCATATTAGCACTAATACAGTCCAGTCCAACCCTGGCCAACGTGGTCCAAATCTGGCATCCAGACATCAGTGGCCAAAGATATATCGTTAGACAATTACTACACGAGTAAGTAGGCGGTATTAACTGAAATTAATTGGTATTAACTCGCAAATAGGATTTCCTCACAAAAGAGTTGGTACAAACCAATGTCATAAGTATATTTAGGTACCGAAGGTAAAAAATAGGGACATTTCTTATTGGCGTCACCATGGAGTTTATTGTAAGGGTAATGATGATTGAAAAGGATATTGCAACGTCTAAATAATTATTGGTCTGTGTTAACAAAGTTGACAAAATGTTCACTACAAGAGCTTAAGGCTGCTTGTGATGGAAAATGAAAGCAGTCGACTAAACTCAACTGTGTAGTTGGTGCCAAACAATCCTAAAAGGGCATATTAAGTTTCCCCAACAGGATTCTCTTTTTAAGTCAACACCACTCAGAAAAGATGAACTGAGCAACCATAAGTCAACTTTCGGGAATGACAAAAACAACCAGTTTTTCTACCTGTCCAAACATTCAGCTGGAACCAAGATCCATTTCCATGTCCCACTCCAGAAAAACTCCATTGGTGCTTCATTGAGTACAATGCTGTTGTCTCATAAAGCTATGCCAGACCAGGAAAGTGAACCTGATCTAGAACAGCAGAACTAAAAAGACGGAACAATGCATGAGATTCTAAAGTGACCTTTTGGCCCAGGATTTCCAAGAGCTTCCAAGAGTCCCTATTCCTGGCAAATTCCATCCATCCAAATTCCATCTTCTTCTTACTCAACACCACTTCACTGTTAAGCTGTCAAGACCCAAACTCTAGTGTCATTTATCCTAGTGACGAGTTCACAACCAAAGCCAAAGACATGGTGTTCTTTAAAATAAATAAATAAAATCAAATGTTATTTGTCACATGCTTCGTAAACAACAAGTGTAGACTAACAGTGAAATGCTTACCTACGGGCCCTTCCCATCAATGCAGAGAAAAATGATAGAAAAAAATGATAACACGAGGAATAAATACACAACGAGTAACGATAACTTGGCTATATACATGGGGTACAGCTAATGTTTGTCTTTCGGCAATGTTCATCCTGGGTTCCCATAATAGAATTGCATCGTAAGACACCAACGACCTTGACCGTGGCCTTGTGATCCAACCAAAAAGCTACAGTGGACTCCAAAAGTGGTGTTAAACCTTGAGAATAACTGTGTCCTTAACAGTAGAAGTAGAAGGAAAACAAGTTATTAGGTAAAAGCATTGACTACAAAGTCAAAGGCAACTATAATTCCTTGGCTTCCAGCACATCAGATATAATATTTGCCCACCAATGACTGCCTCACGTAGCCACACTGTATATTTTCAGATCCTAGACGGGTGTCAAACATACGGGCCGGTTGAGTATATACTATATTTTTTAATAGGATTATATCATTATTCTATCATTATACTGAGTGGCGCAGCGGTTTAAGGCCCTGCATCGCAGTGCTAGAGGCGTCTCTACAGACCCAGGTTTGATCCCGGCTGTGATCCGGAGTCCCTTAGGGCGTTGCACAATTGGCCCAGTGTCGTCCAGGTTAGGGGAGGGTTTTGCCGGGGCAGGCCGTCATTGTAAATAAGAATTTGTTCTTAACTGACTTGCCTGGTTAAATATATACAGTATATAGTTTTTTAAATTTGATACTTTAAAATGACAAAAAGCAAATCCAAACTGTGTAGAAATAATACAGTTCCTTGACTGTGTCCAGCTCGCTAATAATAATAACCCAAATGAAAACAAGACAGTCAGGGAGCATAGAAAATTCAAAAAACAATGGATAGATTACAATAAAAAAAAATTGATGGCGAGGAAATATAACCAATATTCAGTGCGGCCCTCCAGACCTCATTGACAAAATGAGTTTGTGCTTGCAATTTACTCTGGCGGATCTGACACTGGAGGATGATATAAGAGGACTGAACATTGCGTGATGTAAACGGCGGTGTCGTTTAATCACAAAAGGATGGGAGGGAGACGTTGGGGCTGAATATGAGTACTGTAGGCTCAGACATTGACTTGCTGGAATGTCTTCACCATCTGTGAACCAGCGGCCCTAAAGCTCTGAGAGACAGATGCGCAAGTAGAAACAGACCTGTAGAAACAGACCTACCATTAGCCAGGTAGCTAATGTGGAACGTGCAATACAGGACCCACATCAGTAAAGGTAGAGCCTGGAAGTCTTCATATAAAGAGTAATATACTGACGTCTATTGCACTGCTAACTGACGCCACACCAGAAAGCAGCGGTGTAGGGTGTCTTGGTAAGATGTGAGGTAAAAAGTGATAAGCTCTACTTTCTAGGGAGATATGCTATTTTGAGTGGGTTATCACGTTCTTCTAGGGCATCCTCAAACTCTTTCCCACTGAACCAAGTTTGGGGATAATTTTTTTTTGAGACAAATATGAAGAGTTTGTACAGTCCAACTACCAAGGCACATCAACATGATAGCCACCAACAAGCCCCAACATGAATAATCTCCAGTAGAGACGAGGAGAGAGGAACATGCATTGAAGTCCCATTTCAGAGAGGATTCACCCCATAAGCTTTAGAGACCTTTCTCTCAGATGCGTTGCAATGCCAGTTGAGGACCTGTTCCCAATCATTGGACGAGCCAGGGAAAGCCTAGTTTAAACGCTTCCAGATCTCTACTTATTTTATCCCCCTGCATCCATCCCCAGCTGTAGCGCCGGCGAAACAAAAATCTGCCTAAACTAGTCTCTTCCCCTCTCTCAATCTTTTCCCCACTCTCTCTCCCCTTGCTCTGCTCTGTATCCAGTTTCTTTGTGGTCGCGAGTCAACTCCTGCCATTTTATGTCATCACCCTCTGTCACTGAGACTGCATTAGTGGCTATGTCTAAACGAGGCTTTAATGTACAGGACTAGGCCACAAAGAGCCAAATATATATCAAACTTTGAAGTTTGACATCAACCGTGCTTGATCGCAGATGTCTATATAGGCAGGAGGGTTCACTGGTTTAGATGAAAGACTCTCCATTGCTGACACTTAATATTTATGTTCCATATGTACTATATAAATATCTTGTCTAGTTCTCTCTCAGTCAAACGTTAAGAAATGTGTGTGTTTTGTTGGGCAATCTGGGATAAAAACAAATCAATCTTTGTATACAAGCCATGTCTTTTCTCTGTCATTTGTTTCTATTGAGGCATGGCAGCATTATTTCATTGCTCTCTAAATTGCAAGAAATTGCAAGAAATAAATCTTGGACACATCAATGTTGATGGAGAGCATGCTAATATTACAGTTGTTTTTTAATCAAATCCTGGGACAAAAACAAATTACTTTGATTTAAAACAGACAGGAAATGTAATAATGAAAAAAAAAGAGACTTATTTTGATATATGTTTTGGCTGTACTCCATGTTTTCCAACTGTTTGGCCTTTCGATACAGACTTTGTTGCTGCTGTCAAAGCTATACTTCTGTCCAAAGATGTTGATGCCTCAGATAACATCTCGAAGCAGAATCTGGTTTGGTGCCTCCAAAGGCTTAACCCTCCGAACATGCCAAACCTACAAGTATACTGACCAATACAACTCATCAATTGCATAATTTGGTTTGGTTTAACATTGAATAAACCACCACTAACAGGGACCAAATGTAACATTAGCATCCTGCTCTGGTTTCCAACCTATGACAAGAACCATGCTTGAAGAACTGAGACTGAGGGAACCTCCAAGTCTCCAAGTTCTAGCTAGCTCCAGTTGATCAGTGCTAGACCGGCATATGGGCTGGATCAGAAAACACAAGCTCAATGATGTTACTACCATCTGACCCCAGGGTGACAGGTTTAGGGAATTTGCCTCAGGCCAAAGTCAAATATGTTTATGTTGTGGATTTCATTTTAACAAATTGTTGGTTAGTGCTGCTTCACCCCAAAAATGTTTGCAGCTGTTTTTAAAGCAGTCATCATTACTTAATGATGTTACCATTGTTGCTATATCTATTTTGTGTGGAACTTTACTGCTCCCAAACTGTGTTTGTATAACAAAATCTGTGCAATAAATGTCAATTATTTTCTGTCTTTGGTGAGTTATTCTCTTTGGAATCAGTTAATGCTTACATAGCTTGATTGCTATATTGGACAAACCCTGACTGAAGAATGCCACAAGATACCCTAATCATCTCACCAGGTAAGTCCATGACACAAGATTCAACCCATATAACTGCCACTTGAGAAAGCAAATCCCTTTGTGAAACATGCCAACATACAGTACAGTGCATTAGGAAAGTATTCAGACCCCTTGACTTCTTGCACATTTTGTTACATTACAGCCTTATTCTAAAATTGATTAAAAAAAATCTTCATCAATCTACACACAATACCCCATAATGACAAAGCGAAAACAGGTTTTTAGACATTTTAGCAAATTTATTAAAGAAACAGAAATACCTTATTTACATAAGTATTCACTGACTAGGTAAACCCCTTTCCTTTCCTTTCCTTTCCTTTCCTTTCCTATTCAGACCCTTTGCTATGAGACTCGAAATTGAGCTCAGGTGCATCCGGTTTCCATTGATCATCCTTGAGATGTTTCTACAACTTGATTGGAGTCCACCTGTGTTAAATTCAATTGATTGGACATGATTTGGGAAAAGCACACACCTGTATATATAAGGTCCCACAGCAAAAACCAAGCCATGAGGTTGACGGAATTGTCAGTAGAGCTCCGAGACAGGATTGTTTCGAGGCACAGATCTGGGGAAGGGTACCAAAACATTTCTGCATCATTGAAGGTCCCCAAGAACACAGTGGCTTCCATCATTCTTAAATGGAATACGTTTGAAACCACTAAGACTCTTTCTAGAGCTAGCCGCCCGGCCAAACTGAGCAATCGGGAGAGAAGGGCCTTGGTCAGGGAGGTGACCAAGAACACGATGGTCCCTCTGACAGAGCTCCAGAGTTCCTCTGTGGAGATGGGAGAACCTTCCAGAAGGACAACCATCTCTGCAGCACTCCACCAATCAGGCCTTCATTGTAGAGTGACCAGACGGAAGCCACTCCTCAGTAAAAGGCACATGACAGCCTGCTTGTAGTTTGCCAAAAGGCACCTAAAGGACTCTCAGACCATTAGAAACAAGATTCTCTGGTCTGATGAAACCAAGATTGAACTCTTTGGCCTGAATGCCAAGCGTAATTTCTGGCGGAAACCTGGCACCATGCCTACAGTGAAGCAGGGGATGTTTTTCAGCAGCAGGGACTGGGAGACTAGTCAGGATCGAGGGAAAGATGAACGGAGCAAAGTACAGAGAGATCCTTGATGAAACCCTGCTCCAGAGCGCTCAGGACCTCAGACTAGAGCGAAGGTTCACCTTCCAACAGGACAACAACCCCAAGCACACAGCCAAAACAATGCAGGAGTGGCTTCAGGACAAGTCTCTGAATGTCCTTGAGTGGCCCAGCCAGAGCACGGACTTGAACCTGATCGAACATCTCTGGAGAGACCTGAAAATAGCTGCGCAGCGACGCTCCCCATCCAATCTGACAGAGCTTGAGAGGATCTGCAGAGAAGAATGGGAGAAACTCCCCAAATACAGGTGTGCCAAGCTTGTTGCTTCAACAAAGTACTGAGTCATTTATTTTTGGTATTGGCTCTGCTTATTTTATTTGTCCTGTTGAAATTATCTCCTCTATTTGGAAGCATGATATAATACAACAGAAAAGAGGCAGAAATGAATCCATCAACAATATTGTATGAACATAATTTTGGGGGATTTCGATTTGGGACCTCTTCAAATATAACAAACTTGCCAACATTGATTAATACCAATTATTCTTGTAATAAAACACAATACTCTGTTGGTTTCCAGCGAAAGGCATTACGGAGATAGCCCTATTACTACAATTGTAAACAGATGTATGTGCCAGCCTGTGCCAAAGTTGGAGTATGTTTTCTCTTGAGTGTTTGCAAAATAAAATGATTAAAAAAACATCATAACAATATGAAGAAAGCCTGCAGTCTGTTTTACATTATATTTTGTGTGGTTTTAATTTATGCTGTTTATGCTATTTTATAAAGCACACTTTTATGCTATTCTAAAATACTCAGATTGCTGGTTTTAGATTAGCTGGATAGAGACATGAGGAGTAACTGCAAGGGTATATATTTTTTCTGTATCAACAAATATTGCAGGTATTATATATTGTGTACCAAATTCTATAGGGATATAATTAAACCGAAACAGTTATCTTGAAGTTTGTGTCTGAAGTTAGTTTGACCTGTGTACAACTTTTGGGCGATGGTTCAGCATTTAGGATGTGGGCCTTTATGTCTCGATAACTTTTGCTCAGTGTAGTTTATATTTTAGACAGTATTTGGTATAAACCCCAAAAAATACAGAGCACATATGATGCTATTTCCTGTACTGTGATGAAAGTAAATGTTCAACAATATGACTTTGAAGTTATGGAGCAAATGTCATTGCCAAAGAATACAACACTTTCCAAATATTACAGCATGATGCCACATTGAAAAACAACACACATTTCACAATCTTTGTTTCTTTAATATTTTTTACAGTGGGAAAAGATATTTCAACATTCTTATGTATTTTTGAATGTGAACTAAATAAATAGAAAAAGATTAACATTTGAACAAAAAAACTTTAAGCAATGCACTGTTGCCCCACAGCACAATCACTGAGCACCTTGGGTAAAAAAGTTGGAGACGCGAAGGGCGACTGGGCTGGCGAGGCTAAGGAGGAGTCTTGGATGAAGTGAATGTCTTGGGACAGACGGAGACAAAGGAATGTGGAAGAGGAGGAAGAAGACAAGAGAGAGAGCCCAGAGTGGACCTCACAGGAGACCTTACGGTCAACACAAACAAAGAGCCATTTTGGTAACACTTCACCTGAACTATGTGTCAGGAAGACTGCACCTTGATGTCACACATGTCATGACACTTTGGGAAAGCATGTTTCACGTACTAGTGTTTTTCATGCTGTCGAAGGATATAATATAATATATGTTGACTGGCTTGCTATCCATCAAGCAAGATGTAGTAGTTAGTAATGAAATGTTTTGAAATGTATGGATCAGTTATGGGATGCCAGGTCAGGTTTTTGACAGGTCAGGTTTATGACAGGTCAGGTTTATGACAGCATTACGAAGGTTATGACAGATAGTTCAACCCAAGTGTTACATGTATCTAAACTGAAACAAATACAACATTCAAGCTGCAACAATGAATCAACTATTGTAAACAAAAAAAATACCTTTTATTTGAAAAAATCCTTCAGAAATATAGAAACTGGCCCAAGAAAAAAGTGAAACAGCAACAAATGACTACAGTATCATAAAAGAGAGGTATTTGTGTGCTTCAGTTGGTACGAGATTAGCGGATGCCAATTCAGTTTTATCTTCTGAGCAGACTTTCAGATGAAAAGCACATTGGAAGTAAATCTACTGTGAAATGGTAGAGCTTTAAAAATTGGATTGCATAATTTGACATTTGTACACCATATTAGACGGATTTATCTTGATTATACGGCATGTAACATAAGCTATACATCAGGTATGACCTGTGAATAAGTTCAATAATACAACTTTACAGTGCCTCTTGTACTTGACTGTTATGTCAATCTGTTTAGAGCACCTACAGCCAATTTATCAGAGGCAAAGACAAAAGGGCTCTAATTCGCTGACTTCTGAAAAAATGGCAGACTGGTGTTTCTATAGAAACCCCACTGTAAACATCATTTTGATGTAAACTTCTCTTGTACTATAGTGCAGTTTTACAGTAGAGACAAAGGGCCCACCATGCAAGACAAATATTGAAACCACTTGTGCCACTATGACCAACTAACACACTAACGACAAGACAGAAAAATTACAACACGTACTGGTGAGGATGAGAGTATATTGTGAGGTTGAATGTTTTGCCAAACAGTAATCCCTGTACAATGTTCAGTTCTGTGATACCAGAAGTGTAGAAGGTGTGTGCCTGGCCTTTGTAGCTACTACTGTACATGACTTTCTGCGCCCAATATTTGCCTTGCATAGGCATTATAGCTTTTTTCCTACAGTAACAGTATGTGTCTAAGCATTTCAAATATCTACCATTTCAAATTCAACCCTAAAATACAGTGTTATATCTAGACTATCTATAGTATTCTATAGTTACTGTTTTTTATTATTTTGTATTTATAATTCATTGGCAGTTATTTAAAACTTTAGAAGTCCACCTTGTTACATGAGGGCTACATAGGGATGATAGAACTGTGAAAAGATCTAGAATATAATATTCTAAGAGGGATGGCACCATTTTGAAAACTGCATTTAACGTTTAATTCATGAGTCTTAAAAAAAAAAATCATAATTTTAAAAATAGTAACAAAACATACTGTCGTTTTGAAAGTACTTTCCTCTGTACAAACTGTCATTATTCATGAGACGCAAGAGATCCAACCAAAAGCACCAGTAAAATATTAAATATCATATTCAGTTATGAAACCTAGCCGCTAAAAATAAAATCATACTGTACAAAGATACATACACAAAATACAGTAACAGTAATTTGTTGCTGTTTGATAAAGGTAACTCTTATACACAAATATACACTTGTGTACTTTCAGTTACAGGGAGAGACAGAAATCACAAAAAACGTTTACTTCACGCTTCACATATGAAATAAATATATTTTGAGTTACTCACTCGCCTCTGCAAATATATGGCATTGTTGGACAACATTGTCCTTCTAATTTATAGTTTTCATTTGGAGTCTAAGTTCCAAATGGGAACCGTGTGTTTCTGATGATTCCCAATGTGGAGCAGCATTCCTGTGTGTGCTCTTTTCCCCCTTGTTTCTAATCAGCACCATGCCACTCCAGGGCCCAGTGTGGGCGGGCCGGGGCTATCCTAACCTAGCGCTGACACTAGTGCTCCATTGACTCTCCTACAGATAGGCTAAAACAGTTAGCTAGCCGCTAGCCTCTAGCTGCTAGTGGATGGGCCAGAAGTACACTCCCTGTAATTTAAGCACACCCCCAAGTCTACTCACGGCTTATGGTGACACGCCCCAGTGAAGGAGGAAGTTAAGGAGGAGGAGAAGTTATGGGAAGAGGAAGTACTATCGTACCGGCTTCCATGGTCGGCGGTGCCAGGATGTGCTGCCCGGGCACAGGTACAGGCTGCACTGCTCCATGTCAGGAGGCTTATCCAGGACGTCACAGTTGTGGTCGTTGAGTCTCTGTCCGTTGGGCCGCTCGCACACCACCTGGCGCGTCCTCCTGCCTCCGCCACACGTCTGGGTGCACTGAGAGTGGAGAAGAGAAGAGGGGGTCACTTAGTATTTAGCAAGACTTTTGAGGTAAAGTCAGGCTACTTGGTACAGTATCTCAATAGTTCTTCTTTCAGTGCGGGAGTAGATGAACAAGAGGTGCAGAGGAAAGGAAGCCACTTTAGACTATTGAAATGCATGCCCAGGAGTCTGAAATGGGTATCTGTAGTTTAGTAGTGGACTATATTGTTGTAGCTTTAACAGAGGCAGATCTGTTTAAGGATGTGCATAGTCCCTGTAGTGCCTGTGTACTGACCTCTCGGGAGAGGCTATACAGACACGCCTGGTGCCCAAATTGATGATGTATGTCGCACAGCGAGAGTCGAGTGGAGACTCGGTTCAGTCAGATTCGGTTCAGTCAGTCGTCTCAACTCGTCTCTCAGATGCGCGACATACGTCATCAATTTGGGCACCAGGCGTGTCCGTATAGCCTCTCCCTCACCTCTCCCCAGATGCCGTAGTTCCACAGAGGGCAGGGTCCTGAGTCGCAGCTCTTGGACTCTGCAGGTTTGACCCTCTGGTCACAGTGGCTGGTGCTGCGACCCTCCGCATCCTGACACACAACCACCCTCCTCTGGAAGCCCCCTGCACACGTACTGGAGCACTACGGAGGGGCACAGAGTGTGTTACAGAGGGAAACACACACACACAACTCTGTACACAGCCTATACACTACCTTACCAGCTGCAATCTAGTCATATCCTTACTATCTGTCCGAGTGAATACAGTGAGAGATCACTATGTGAGGAACAGCAGAAATGCAGTCAGACAATTAGGTGAGGGAGAGAGCAGTGCATGGAGATGGTATCATAGTCCCAGAAGTTTTTCTTGACCACGTGGAACATCATGACCCCCCCCGAACCCCCCGGCCATATTGCCTACAACTAGGGGTCTAGGTGTTTTCCCTGGTCAGGTGAGTGTAAAATCTCTGGCACCATGGTACTGTACATACTCCTCCCCAGGGTCCCGTCCTCCACTGGTTGTCTGCCGAGGGAACGTTCCAACTGCTGTGGCCCGGGTGGCTGGCAGGGTTGTGGGGGCTGTAGGGCTGGTCATTGGGCCTCTGGTGGTACACGGAGGGGCAGGGGGTGGCTGTACACTCATGCTCTGTGCTGGGCCTCTCGTCCTGGTCGCAGAATGACTCATCCACCTGGTGGTGGTAGTTACTGCATTCCACCTGCCTGGTGGCCCGGCCCACACCACACGTCACTGAACACTGGGGAAAAAATAGACACAAGGTCATATCACTGAACACTGGGCAGAGAACATAGCAAAATAACTTTAATAAGTGATGCATTATTTTAGTAGTAATGGCATAATAGCTACTCATACATATTTATACTTATAAAAGTAATGGGGTTAAAAAATGACAACAACTGTAACATACAGGAGACCACTCCCAGGAACTCCACTGGCCACACGAGCTGAAGCAGGCTGAGGATTCTGGGGGCCGGGGCAGATGAGCACAGTAGGACTCGTCTGCCACTCCACCCTGGGCGTCCCGACAGCTGACATAGCGGGCACGCTTCCCCTTCCCACAGGAGACAGAGCACTGAGACAGACACACAGAGGAACCCACACACATTCAAGATTAGAGTTACAGTGTGTCACACTTACATATAAAGCACTTTACATGAACTCATACTGGCTGATGTGTTTCATTGAAGATGTGTGCATAACAACAGTCTATTTTCAATGAACTGATAAAGGTTACACTTTAAGCCACCAGCTCAGACACTCTGTGACAAATGCATTAAAATGAATAATTTGTACTCTCTGTCTCTATATGTTCTAACGAGACTCCTCCATGAGGTGAAATTCGAGCTGCACCCGGGCAAACTCAACAGGAGGACATAGTAAACTTTACCAAGGGGTGAATACCTACTGCGATCTAAAGGCACCATCTGAAACACACATGTAAATATCACAATCATATCAATTACACCAAATTGCCCATGACTTTACACGAGAGGATGGCAGTATCGCTCCTGAGTGGAATGTATGTGTGTTTTTTCAGAGGGACCACACTTGCGCTAGCCTCCTCTTTGACATGCGAACTCACAGCCTCTCTGACAGACATACAGACAAACTGAGATTCATGTTTGAAACCAAAGCCTCATGTTTAGACAGAGATCTGTTTTTTTCATTTGCACCGGGCAACAATGCAAAACACCAAGGCGAGGGAGTGTGTGTGTGTGTGAGGCTGAGCAGTGCTGCATTCTATAGACCAGTGAATCAGACAGAGGGGTAGTAATGGCGAGGCAGAGAGAGCTACTGTACGTGAGTGTTTATAAGCCTATTGGTGCGTGTGAGCGGTTGCAGTGCTCACTGTGGTCCAGGAGCCATATCTCCACTGTGTGAGGAGCTGACCAGAGGTGTCAGGGCGGACGGTGCTGTGTTGAGGAGAGGCCCAGGGACACGGTGCCACCTCACAGTCCTGGCTGTCCCTGGGTCTGGATGCTGCGTTACACTTCCTGTCATCCACAATGTCCCCATACAACCCTGACACACACCTCACAGCCCGCATCTGGTAACCATGGCCACACGTCACTGCACACTGCAACAACACACATAGGAGAGAAACACACAGGGTCAGATGATGGCCTGAGACTCCAAAAGGATTGACACTAAAACCTTGGCAGATCAGTGTTTACTTCAAGGAAGGATGCAATTTTAACTCAGCTCACATAGTCTAGCCCAGCCAAGCCCAGTCTAACTTAATGTAGTTGAACCCTACTACTTCCCAGACACCCACCCTCTCCCCCAGATCTCTGCTAACGGAGCGGCAGGTAGCCTAGTGGGGCGGCAGGTAGCCTAGTGGTTAATAGCGTTGGGTCTGTAACTAAAAGGTTTCTGGTTCAAATCCCTGAGCTGACAAGGTAAAACATCTGTGAATGTACCCTTGAGCAAGGCACTTAAACTCTCATTTCTTCTGTACATTGTTCTGGATAAGAGCATCTGCAAATTAATGCATTTGTCTTTATTATGGATCCCCACGGCAGCAGCTACTCATTCTGGGGTCTGGCAAAGTTAAGGCAGTTATAAAAAATGTAATTCCTTCACAACAGATTTTACAACATATTAAGTGTGTGCCCTCAGGCCCCTACTCTACTAGCACATATCTAGAATACAAAATCCATGTGTACGTGTGTGTATAGTGCATATGTTATCGTGTGTTTGTATGCATGCGTCTGTGCCTATGCTTGTGTTGCTTCACAGTCCCCGCTGTTCAATAAGGTGTATTTGTATCTATTTTTTAAATCTAATTTTACTGCTTGCATGAGTTACTTGATGTGTAATAGAGTTCCGTGTAGTCATGGCTCTATGTAGTACTGTGTGCCTCCCATAGTCTGTTCTGGACTGTGAAGAGACCTCTTGTGGCATGTCTTGTGGGGTATACATGTGTGTCCGAGCTGTGTGCCAGTCGTTCAAACAGACAGCTCGGTGGATTCAACATGTCAATACCTCTCCCAAATACAAGTGGTGATGAAGTCAATCTCTCCTCCATTTTGGGCCATGAGAGATGCATATTATTAATATTAGCTCTCTGTGTACATTCAAGGACCAGCCGTGCTGCCCTGTTCTGAGCCAATTGTAATGTACACACATTTGGTGGAGGAAGTGCTGCAGGATTTGGGCAGTAGATTGTGATTACACAGGAATTAACAGCCATATATACTGTATACCAGCTCTGTCAATGGAACTATCATGTTGAGTCAATGAATGGTCAAAGACATGAATTCATCCATTCAATCCTGCCATACTGGCTTGTGCACACCAGACAAGGTGCATGTATATAGGCTGAGGAAGTATTGGACTAGCAAACTTACAGGGTCTGTGTGTGTACGGCTCCGTCTAAGGCAGTGGGGGGACCTGATAGTGTGGTGAGTTATGGAGTGGTGTGCTCTGACTTGAGATGTCATTTCCTCCCCTAGCGCTCTCACTCTGCCCTCATATCCTGTTGGAGTAAATCTGACCCCACACACAGATACACACCACAGATACACACTGGGAAGGAAGGGGATGTATGTGCAAAGCACACGTGCAGCCAGACACATAAATAACACACACTACAATGTTACATACTTAAACATTCATTCCTGCACATTCATTCCTATTCAATCACAAAGATTCAACCACACGAGAACCTGAATCTGTCAGACACAGGCACATGCAGATCCATCCATCTGGACTCACCGGTCCCCAGACTCCGACCTGCCAGGAGGCACAATCTGGCAGCTCACAGCTCCCCACGGCTAGAGGCTTGGTGTTGGGGTCACAGAAGTGTTCACTCAGATTCTCCTCTCCTACCCCCACACTACAGGATACCTGCCTGTGTCTCATCCCCTTCCCACACGTCACCAAGCACTGGGAGGAGACAGAGGGAGAGATAGGGTCAGTGTGAGGGAGCAAGACTAATAAAGTATATGTGTTATGAAGGGTGTGTGTGTGGGGGAGGAAAATTGTGTGATTGTGTGTGTAAAATGTTATCCTCAAAGTGTGTGTGCATGTTAGAGCAAATGTGATGCGTTTACATCAATACACATATACTTTATAAAGTGTGTATATTTATGTGTTTTATTATGTGTTTACATCAATACGCATATACTTTATAAAGTGTGTATATTTATGTGTTTTATTATATGTGTACATTAATACGCATATAATTTATAGAGGGTGTATATATTTATGTGTTTTATTACGTGTGTACATCAATATGCATATACTTTATAAAGTGTGTATATTTATGTGTGTTTTATTATGTGTGTACATTAATATGCATATCATTTATAAAGTGTGTATATATTTACGTGTGTTTATAGAAGCGTTTATTGATGTGAATGTAACAGTGTGTGAATTTGTGTCATGTGTGTGTTTGCACTGTGTGTGTGTGTGTATGTGTGTGTGTGTACTGTGTGTGTGTGAAGTGTGTGTGAAGTGTGTGTGAAGTGTGACCCGTACCTCACTCCACTCGCTGACTGACCAGTCAGGGCAGTCCTGGTCGTTGCAGCTCTCCGCGATCATTCTCTGGTAGTCACTGCACTCCCTGTCCACCAGTCTCCTCCCCAAATTGTTCATACAGTAAGAGTCCCTGGTGCGGGCCCCACGACCACACGTCTTAGAACACTGAATGATGCACACAACACTCAGCATTAGATTCACCATTCAACATGTACTGCACAAAAGTCTAACAAAAACACTGCACCAAACATGTACAAAATACTCTCTACTACCTGTAATCTAAATCACATGTCCACTTATAATAACACCTGTCATGCATGAGAAGACTAAATAAATGGAAATGGGCTGCTTTTCAAGACAATGTGCAATAGCATCACATCATGAAAACAGGTATTGTAATGATGCGCGTCTTTGACTGTAGTTTCTACTGACCTGGGACCAGGCGCTGTACTGCCAGCTCTTGAGCAGACAGTCCCCGTGGCAGGCCTCTCTGGCCTGGGGTTTAGGTAGGTCAGAACAGGCCCTCCCCTCCACCCTCTCACTCTGCCTCTTCAGCAAGCTGTACCTCATACACTGCACGTCCATGGTCCGGTAGCCAGGGCCACACTTAGCAGAACATTCACTCTTCCCTGCTACATTCCACCTGCAAACAGGCTATATGGGTTAGTGTCTGTTTAACAGATATATAGTGACAGTGTGTGTGTGTGTGTGTTAAGTTGTGTGTGTATCTACCTGAGTTTACAGTCAGTGTTACATGGCTCAGTGGCAGCGTTGGGACGAGGTAGAGGCTCACAGCGCTGGTCAGAAACCCCCAGGTGGTCACTCTTCCTCACACATACCGCCTTGCGCTGTCGTTCACCTACACACACACACACACACACACACATGTAAGATTTGAATGTTTGAATTAGATCCGATCGGGCTAGGATCAACTGCCAAAGATCACATTTCCCCCTCCTTTAAATTGTTTTATTAACTCTCTGCGACTGGGTCCCAGTCCAAATGGGATTAGGGGTTCTGGGATGAAACTGCTTCAACTGGATCCTGCTAATGATGCTGAGTCCTGCGAGACACAGGAAGTTTTAACCCCTGGTCCTAGGAGAAACTTTCAGGAGAGATTTAGTGTGCTCAGAACAGGGGAGAACAACTGCCCCCTCTCATTGGCAGGTTGACTTTTAGTCTGAGTCTTGTCCTGGTGGCAGAACTGAGCGATTTGCCCTTAGATAGGCCAGCTGGGAAGTCAAAATTGGCTATAATGTAAAACTTCATGAACCAGAAAATAGCTTTTTGGTCTTAATTTAAGGTTAGGGTTAGGCATTAGGGTTAGGATTCAAATCAAATTGTATTACTTTGTGGCTGTGCCAGCTAGTGACCACACTACAGAGCTGCCTCCAGAACAAGATTCATGAAGAGAAACGCTACCCTGCCTCTCATCGAAGCCACGGAAGTTCAAAGCCGATTGTTTGCAGAAAACAGGATCCCCCATTATAGTGAATGAAAAAATGGCAATCTTTGTGGTCAATCTTTGTGTAAACCCCCCCCCCCCCCCCCCCCCCCCCCCAAAAAACAAAGACAATCATGGTACTAATAATTGCTTCTAATATACCAGATGTATGTCCTTGAACAGATTATTTAAAAATTGCACACAGGAAAAGTTACAAGGATAATTTAGTTGCTAATGGCAGCCTGCAATACCTTGGTCGGACTTCAACCTGAGTTACTCAATGAGAGGGGGCAGCACTGAGCTAGCCTGCAACGTTACTTCCTGTAGTAGCTCAAACTGCACATGTTATGTCTTATGAGACGCCATCTTAACCGACTTCATTTGGCTTCAATGCGCTATTGGATCTTCACATAGGAATGAATGGTGCGGCAGGTAGCCTAGTGGTTAGAGCGTTGGACTAGTAATCACAAAGGTTGCAAGTTCAAATCCTGAGCTGACCTTGTAAAAATCTGTCGTTCTGCCCCTGAACAAGGCAGGTAACCCACTGTTCCTAGGCCGTCATCGAAAATAAGATTTTGTTCGTAACTGACTTGCCTAGTTAATTTAAGGGAACCATTTTTTTTTAAATGGTGTCACGGGATTGATGGCTTTATCCATTCAAATATACATTAATTGGCTCAGTAAGGTTAGAGGGCAGGCTAAGGGGGAGGAAGGTGTACTGGGATGTGATCAACCAGGTCACAGCAGAGGGGCTGCCAGGAGAGGAGGTCGGTTGATTTATAGGGTGGGTTCGTACTCAGTACTCATGCTGTGGTGTGTGGGGGTCAAAATAGCATTGGGGGCTAAAGCCTGAAACACATGGGTAACAGGGTGGACAACTGTGACCTTACCCTGACACTTGGGTAACTGGGTGGATGACTATGACTTTACCCTGACACATGGGTAACTGGGTAGACAACTATGACTTTACCCTGCCACATGGGTAACTGGGTGGATGCCTATGACATTACCCTGACACATGGGTAACTAGTTGGACGACTATGACTTTATCCTGACACATGGGTAACTGGGTGGATGTCTATGACTTTACCCTGACACATGGGTAACTGGGTGGATGATTATGACTTTACCCTGACACATGGGTAACTGGGTGGATGACTTTACCCTGACACATGGGTAACTGGGTGGATGATTATGACTTTACCCTGACACATGGGTAACTGGGTGGATGATTATGACTTTACCCTGACACATGGGTAACTGGGTGGATGACTTTACCCTGACACATGGGTAACTGGGTGGATGATTATGACTTTACCCTGACACATGGGTAACTGGGTGGACGACTATGACTTTACCCTGACGCATGGGTAACTGGGTGGATGATTATGACTTTACCCTGACACATGGGTAACTGGGTGGACGACTATGACTTTACCCTGACACATGGGTAACTAGTTGGACGACTATAACCTTACCCTGATACATGGGTAACTGGGTGGATGATTATGACTTTACCCTGACACATGGGTAACTGGGTGGACGACTTTACCCTGATACATGGGTAACTGGGTGGACGACTATGACTTTACCCTGACACATGGGTAACTGGGTAGACGACTATGACTTTACCCTGATACATGGGTAACTGGGTGGACGACTATGACTTTACCCTGATACATGGGTAACTGGGTGGATGTCTATGACTTTACCCTGACACATGGGTAACTGGGTGGATGTCTATGACTTTACCCTGACACATGGGTAACTGGGTGGACGACTATGACTTTACCCTGACACATGGGTAACTGGGTGGATGTCTATGACTTTACCCTGATACATGGGTAACTGGGTGGATGTCTATGACTTTACCCTGACACATGGGTAACTGGGTGGACGACTATGACTTTACCCTGACACATGGGTAACTGGGTAGACGACTATGACTTTACCCTGACACATGGGTAACTGGGTGGACGACTATGACTTTACCCTGACACATGGGTAACTGGGTAGACGACTATGACTTTACCCTGATACATGGGTAACTGGGTGGACGACTATGACTTTACCCTGATACATGGGTAACTGGGTGGACGTCTATGACTTTACCCTGACACATGGGTAACTGGGTGGATGTCTATGACTTTACCCGGACACATGGGTAACTGGGTGGATGTCTATGACTTTACCCGGACACATGGGTAACTGGGTGGACGACTATAACCTTACCCTGACACATGGGTAACTGGGTGGATGTCTATGACTTTACCCTGATACATGGGCAACTGGGTGGATGTCTATGACTTTACCCTGACACATGGGTAACTGGGTGGACGACTATGACTTTACCCTGATACATGGGTAACTGGGTGGATGTCTATGACTTTACCCTGACACATGGGTAACTGGGTGGATGTCTATGACTTTACCCTGATACATGGGTAACTGGGTGGATGTCTATGACTTTACCCTGACACATGGGTAACTGGGTGGACGACTATGACTTTACCCTGATACATGGGTAACTGGGTGGATGTCTATGACTTTACCCTGACACATGGGTAACTGGGTGGATGTCTATGACTTTACCAGGACACATGGGTAACTGGGTGGATGTCTATGACTTTACCCTGACACATGGGTAACTGGGTGGACGACTATAACCTTACCCTGACACATGCGGCTACAATCCAGCCAGGAGCCTGAGGGGTCCCACACAAACTGTTCCCTGTGCTCCTCGATGGGGATGTTGAAGGAGTAGCGCACATCTGGGTTGTACAGGTTCCCCACACACAGGACCTAGGGCAACAATGATACGGGAAATACTTATATAGAAGTATAGATGGGGGAAGGGAGGAGAGGGGGACAGAGAGAAAGCAGAGAGAGATAAAGACAGAAACAAACAGAAGAGCGAGAGAGAGAGACAAAGAGACAGAGACATCAGCCTTGCCTGTAGGATGAGTTCCTCCTCAACACGTTCAGTGCAGTTGATGCGCTCCTCTTTGGTGTCTGAGCCGCTGTACTCAATGACGGTTCCCTTGAAGGGGATTTCCCTTTTGAACATGGCCACCACAAAGTTCCCATTCAGGAGAAAGTTAGAATGACTGTCAGATAAAGCTGAAAGGAAACAAACAAAAAGTGGAAAAATAAATAATAAAAAGAAAATATTGCCTCAAGACATTGGATAAAAACTGCTTTCTTTGCTAAATACTTTTTGAGTCTTGTGGGTTTCAGGTTTGGAAAATCGTTTGAGGGGGAAAGTAGCTTTGTCATTCCAAGCTGTATGTAAACATTCAATGACTTCAAACCAAAAATGTTCTGCAATGCCATTGTTGCAAGAGGGTATGTTGAAACATTGGTGGCACCAAATTGCAGTCATTTGGAGTTAGACTGCGTGACTCTCTTTACGACTGGCATTACAATGCTAACAAAGTAGCTCCACTGTCTTGAAATACAAACCAGTGCATAAAAACACACAAACACAAAAGACAAGCTCACACATGCTGAACAAACCCTTGTTTATACACTACCAACCAAACACCAACTACCCCCTTCAACACACACACATACACACAAGAAGTATGGTTCTGTGAAATATGCAGTAATTACAATGTGAGAGAGCCCATGTTGAAACAATGTGTGTGATTAGGTCTCTAGGCACAACTTTGTTCACATTCAAGTCTGTACACTACCAGAAGAGGACCCCAGCTAGTCCTCTTTAACCCCTGACTGCCTGTGTGTGTGGTGTGTGATGGCCAATGACAAAAACACCTCTTCTGGCAGTCATCACCTGCACCCTCCAGCAGTGAGAAAAATGCATTGGCTAACACACATACACAAACAAAGCCATTGCCCATCTCACCCAGCCCCTATCCACTTTCATCTGGCCTGGCTACACATGGCTCTAATTAACACCTTTTCTACACACATTCAGCTTCCTCTCATTCTGACACACTGTTTGCTTTCCCAGCTATCCCTTATCCTCTGGCCCATTTGGCTCCGGGCCCCGCCATGCTTCCTCCATATACAGTTGAAGTCGGAAGTTTACATACACCTTAGCCAAATACATAAAAACTCAGTTTTTCACAATTCCTGACATTTAATCCTAGTAAGAATGTAAAATGTCAGAATAACAGAAGAGAAAATTACTTTCATTACATTCCCAGTGGGTCAGAAGTTTACACTCAATTAGTATTTGGTAGCATTGCCTTTAAATTGTTCAACTGGGTCAAACATTTCGGGTAGCCTTCCACAAGCTTCCCACAATAAGTTGGGTGAATTTTGGCCCATTACTCCTGACATAGCTGGTGTAACTGAGTCAGGTTTGTAGGCCTCCTTGCTCGCACATGCTTTTTCAGTTCTGCCCACAACTTTTCTATAGGATTGGGGTCAGGGCTTTGTAATGGCCACTCCAATACCTTGACTTTGTTGTCCTTAAGCCATTTTGCCACAACTTTGGAAATATGCTTGGGGATCATTGTCCATTTGGAAGACCCATTTGCGACCAAGTTTCAACTTCCTGACTGATGTCTTGAGATGTTGCTTCAATATATCTACATAATTTTCCTCCCTCTTGATGCCATCTATTTTGTGAAGTGCACCAGTCCCTCCTGCAGCAAACCACCCCCACAACATGATGCTGCCACCCCCGTGCTTCACGGTTGGGATGGTGTTCTTCGGCTTGCAAGCCTCCCCCTTTTTCCTCCAAACATAACGATGGTCCTTGTGGCCAATAAGTTCTATTTTTGTTTCATCAGACCAGAGGACATTTCTCCAAGAAGTACGATCTTTTTTGTTGCAAACCGTAGTCTGTTTTTTTTTATGGCGGTTTTGGAGCAGTGGCTTCTTCCTTGCTGAGCGCCCTTTCAGGTTATGTCGATATAGGACTCGTTTTACTGTGGATATAGATACTTTTGTACTTGTTTCCTCCAGAATCTTCACAATGTCCTTTGCTGTTGTTCTGGGATTGATTTGCACTTTTCGCACGAAAGTACGTTCATCTCTAGGAGACAGAACGCGTCTCCTTCCTGAGCGGTATGACAGCTGCGTGGTCCCATGGTGTTTATACTTGCGTACTATTGTTTGTACAGATGAACGTGGTACCTTCAGGCGTTTGGAAATTGCTCCCAACCCAAGGATGAACCAGACTTGTGGAGGTCTACAATTTGTCTTCTGAAGTCTTGGCTGATTTCTTTTGATTTTCCCATGATGTCAAGCAAAGAGGCACTGAATTTGAAGGTAGGCCTTGACATAAATCCACAGGTACACCTCCAATGGACTCAAATGATGTCAATTAGTCTGTCAGAAGCTTCTAAAAACATGACATATTTTTCTGGAATTTTCCAAGCTGTTTAAAGGCACAGTCAATTTAGCCTATGTAAACTTCTGACCCACTGGAATTGTGATACAGTGAATTATAAGTGAAATAATCTGTCTGTAAACAATTGTTGGAAAAATTACTTGTGTCATGCACAAAGTAGATGTCCTAACTGATTTGCCAAAAAATTGAGTAGCTTGGATGAAAGGTGCACAGAGGTGCCCAGAGTAAACGGCCTGCTCCTCAGTCATAGTTGCTAATATTTGCATATTATTATTATTATTGGATAGAAAACACTCTGAAGTTTCTAAAACTGTTTGAATTATGTCTGTGAGTATAACAGAACTCATATGGCAGGCAAAAACCTGAGAAGTTCCACTTCCTGTTTGGATTTTTTCTGAGGTGGCAGATTTTCAACCAAGCTCTCATTGAAATTACAGCGAGATATTGATGAGTTTTCACTTCCTACAGCTTCCACTAGATGTCAACAGTCAATAGAACTTTGTCTGATGACTCTAATGTGAAGGGGGGCCGAAGGAGACAGGAATTAGTCACCACTGCCACGAGCTGACCATGCTTTGACCACGCGCGTTCACGTGATAGGCAGCTACGTTCCATTGCTCAACTGAAGTCAATCTAATTCTCCGGTTGGAACGTTATTCAAGATGTATGTTAACAACATTCTAAAGATTGATTCAGTACATCGTTTGACATGTTTCTACTGACTGTTATGGAACTTTTGGACATTTCATCACGTTATAGTGGACGCGCTTTGTGACTTTGGAATTGTTTACCAAACACGCTAACCAAAGTAGCTAATTGGACATAAATAACGGACATTATCGAACAAATCAAGCATTTATTGTGGACCTGGGATTCCTAGGACTGCATTCTGATGAAGTTCATCAAAGGTAAGGAAACATTTATCATGTATTTTCTGGTTTCTGTTGACTCCAACATGGCGGCTAATTTGGCTATTGTTCTGAGCGCCGTCTCAGATTATTGCATGATTTGCTTTTTCCGTAAAGTTTTTTTGAAATCTGACACAGCGGTTGCATTAAGGAGAGGTATATCTATAATTCCATGTGCATAACTTATATTATCATCTACATTTATGATGAGTATTTCTGTTGAAACGATGTGGCTATGCAAAATCACTTGATGTTTTTGCAACTAGTGAATGTAACGCGCCAATGTAAACTCAGATTTTTTGATATAAATATGAACTTTATCAAACAAAACATGCATGTATTGTGTAACATGAAGTCCTATGAGTGTCATCTGATGAAGATCATCAAAGGTTAGTGATTCATTTTATCTCTATTTCTGCTTTTTCTGACTGCTATCTTTCGCTGGAAAAATGGTTGTGCTTATTGTGGTTTGGTGGTGACCTAACATAATCGTTTGTAGTGCTTTCGCTGAAAAGCATATTTGAAATCGGTCACTTTGGTGGGATTAACAACAAGATTACCTTTAAAATGATATAAGACACATGTATGTTTGAGGAATTTTAATTATGAGATTTCTGTTGTTTGAATTTGGCGCCCTGCACTTTCACTGGCTGTTGTCATATCGATCCCGGTAGCGGGATGCAGCCATAAGAAGTTTAACAAGAAATTTGTGAAGTGGTTGAAAAACTAGTTTTAATGACTCCAACCTAAGTGTATGTAAACTTCCAACTTCAACTGTACATTCTGACTGGTATAAACGACTAGTGGTTTGGTATTAGTCCATACTTCCTCACCCCCTTTAACCCCACTTCCTAAACAACCTGTCCCTAAAGCTGGGGTCACTGGGTGGGTAACCATGTTCTGACCAATGGCTGCCCTTTGATAGAGGAGCGGGGGAAAACACATTGACCTATTGTATGGTGCCCACCATTTAAAGAGGCACCAATAAACATATTTAAAGCCTTTATAGCTAGAAAGAATTTGCCATAAACTGGCTGTGAGTGAGTTGGCCTGGTGTGAAGCACCATGGCTAAGCAGTGACAGCATCACTCATGCTCACACACACACACGCACGCACACGCACACGCACACACACACACAAAAACTCACCGAGGTAGTTGTCATCCTCCGACTTCCCAGAGTAGCTGACCTGTTTAATATCAATGTTGGTGGCTCCTGCAGGGATCCGCACCACTGTGTTGTAACCTGGATGGAGAGAGAGAGAGAGAGAGAGAGAGAGAGAGAGAGAGAGAGAGAGAGAGAGAGAGAGAGAGAGAGAGAGAGAGAGAGAGAGAGAGAGAGAGAGCGAGAGAGAGAGCGAGAGAGAGAGAGAGAGAGAGAGAGAGAGAGAGAGAGAGAGAGAGAGAGAGAGAGAGAGGCCCACCCATAAAATAATATGTAATTATTTCCCCGGCCCGGCGCTTGCCTTGTAATTTCCCTGGGTCTGTGTTCCATGACAGGCCGACATGGGTAGAGGAAAGAGGAGAGGAGAGACTGAGCAGGAGCGAGGGAAACGGTGAGAGAGAAGATGGAGGAAGACAGTAGAAACAAAACAGGAGATGAAAGAGAAGAGGTGAGAGGTGGAAAGAAGTGAGAGGAGAGGGTTAAGACAGAGATATTAGAACGAGGGGAGAGGAGAGGGTTAAAACAGAGATATTGGAGTGAAGAGAGGGTTAGAACAGAGATATTGGAGTGAGGGGAGAGGAGAGAGCCAGGGTTAGACCATAGATATTGGAGTGATGGGAGAGGAGAGGGTTAAAACAGAGATATTAGAGTGAGGGGAGAGGAGAGGGTTAAAACAGAGATATTGGAGTGAGGGGAGAGGAGATGGTTAAAACAGAGATATTGGAGTGAGGGGTGAGGAGAGGGTTAAAAATAGATATTGGAGTGAGGGGAGAGGATAGGGTTAGGGTTAAAACATAGATATTGGAGTGAGGGAAGAGGAGAGGGTTAGAACAGAGATATTGGAGTGAGAGGAGAGGAGAGGGTTAGAACAGAGATATTGGAGTGAGAGGAGAGGAGAGGGTTAGAACAGAGATATTGGAGTAGGGGGAGAGGAGAGGGTTAAAACAGAAATATTGGAGTGAGGGGAGAGGACAGGGTTAAACAGAGATATTGGAGTGAGGGCAGAGGAGAGGGTTAAAAGAGAGATATTGGAGTGAGGGGAGAAGAGAGGGTTAGAACAGAGATATTGGAGTGAGGGGTGAGGAGAGGGTTAAAAAAGAGATATGGGATTGAGGGGAAATGAGAGGGTTTGAACAGAGATGGGTTCCCGAGTGGCGCAGCGGTCTAAGGCACCGCCTCTCAGTGTTAGAAGCGTCACTACAGTCCCTGGTTTGATTCCAGGCTGTATCACATCCGGCCGTGATTGTGAGTCCCATAGGGCGGCACACAATTGGCCCAGCGTCGTCCGGGTTTGGCCGGGATAGGCCGTCATTGTTAAATAAAGGTTACATTATAAAAATATAAAAAATAGATATTGGAGTGAGGGGAGAGGGTCAGAACAGAGATATTGGAGGGAGGGGAGAGGAGAGTAGTCAGAGGAGAAAGTGGCTGGAGAGAACTGGATTAAAGAGAGGGGAGAGAGGAGGAGAAAATAGGGGATGAAAAGAGGGTGAGAGGGGGAAAGAGAAGGGGGTGAGTGGAGAAGGGAGAGAGAAGTGCCTGGGCCACTCGGGGGCAGCACTAGTAAAGGTTATGTCTTGTCACACCGACCGACCGGCCAACCACACACTTTATCACTCAATCTACGTTCGGTGGTCACTATTGTTGATTGAAGTGCATTTTCTTTGTAGTCAAAGGAATAAGCCCATAACCCTTATATTCTACAGTCACTCTGGTACCACAAGAAAAGGCTGCAGCTTCCAGTCTTACAGCATCAACAACAAAAAAATTGACTTTTTGCTCTAAATTCTAAAAGATAAACAACAATTGCTTAAGAATGTCCATAAGAAAACTCCAGTGATAAAAAACAGCAGCATAAATGTCTCTTCTGTGCTGTTAGGTTTTAAGTAGCATGTTAAATTCCCTCTCTAACCAGTGAAGACAGAATAAGCACATAAGTACAAGGAGTGGGTGAACTGTGTAAACCGCAGACCAGGTCCCCCTTAGAGAAAGCCACAGCTCATCCACAGACCCTCGAAGCCCCCAATGCAACCGTTCACCACACACACAATCTAAACGCAACCACAGGGAGACCGCGGAATGCAAACACAGTCCTCCAGGAGAGACACCCCTGGTGCACCCTGGGAAAGCTGAGGTCTACCTCATGACGGGCAGACAGACACACAGCACTGTACCGAGGGAGAAGAAGACTAGGAGACCACTGTTCTAAATGTTTTTTACTGTACATACGCTAATTTAGTTACACAGCAAAGGGTAAGCCATAGGTTACTTCAACTTTCAATGTGTCTAAGCGTTACAGCTTGGGATCTGGGTAAAGGAGCTAAATGAATAAAACAAATCATTATTATTATAAAAAGGAAGTGTGCTTTTATCAGGGTCCAGAGTCTCCTCAGCTCTGGGTGAGGTCCTCAAACCCCTGAGTTAGTGGCTCTCCTCTCCTCATTTAGCTGTTTACACTGTTAACTGGCTAAAGAGGGAGATGGACAGGGAGAGGAGGATGGAGAGGGAGAGGAAGGAGTCGAGGGAAAGGGAGAAAGAGAGAGGGAGAGGTGAGGGAGGGAGAAGGAGAGAGAAGAGAGAGAGAGGGAGAAGATGAAGAGAGGGAGAGGAGAGAGAGGAGTGGACCATGCTGGACCAGAGATATCCTGGCTGGGCTGAGTTCCCATTCATGTCATCCTGGTCTAAGCTTGGTCTGGCTGCACATGCTTGGCCTGGGACTCCTCAGTAGAAACACAAGCAGAGGAATGGACAGATAGAGGATGAGAGATGAAGAGAAGCAAATAGCAAAATAAATATTGAGTAAATATTGAGCCAAATTCACAACCATTTATGCTAATTTATTTTGTTATTTTGCAGCTCAGACTTGAAGGGGATTTGATGTAATCAGTGCTTGGCCCGGGAAGAGACATCATACTAATCATGAGTTCAAGGGGGTCACGCTGGGTCGGAGTTAAGTTTGAGAACTTCTAGAGTTTACTGAGGTTTTCAACAGGTTTTGGAGACTTATTCAGGATATCCATTATGCAAAGCATTGTCCCAAAGCAAAAGGAAAATGTTCACTCCCTTCACTAGCATCCAAAAGTTGTGTCATAATTCTGTTGTCATTTGTGCATTGTCCAAGTGTCAATTAGTTTAGCAAGTTTAGCATAGCACAAATCTTTATGTACTTTGTATATTGCATTTCAACTGTTCATAGACAGTTGTTGTTGTAAACAGTGTGCAATACCTGCTAACGTACTTTGGAATAGAGGGAAAGAAGAGAAAGGCAGCCAGGCTTACCATACTCAGCATCGTTGAAGGTCCCAGCAAGGGTTTTGCAGGAGGAGTTGTCCCCTCCACACACTCCACACTTGTCATTTTTCGCCTTGGAGTTCAACACATGATCACAGCCTGCTTGCTGTTAAAACAGACAGAGACACACCAATCAGACAAGGGGTCACACAGAGACACACCAATCAGACAGGGGGTCACACCAAGGGCTATGTCAATCATCAGTGGTCACAATCCTGCACTAAAAATAGACGTTTATATACTCAATCCAACACCGCAAAACTAAAGCTTTCTCTGTTTCTGTGTGTGTGTGTGTGTGTGTGTGTGTGTGTGTGTGTGTGTGTGTGTGTGTGTGTGTGTGTGTGTGTGTGTGTGTGTGTGTGTGTGTGTGTGTGTGTGTGTGTGTGTGTGTGTGTGTGTGTGTACATACTCTGATACAGTATGTCACAACATTGTTAGTGATATGCTGATATAGACACACATCTGAGAGAACATATATCAGTTTGTAAGTTAGCTGTGTTTGATACACAGTATGATGTTAGGGAGTACAGTTACCCGACAGAGGCCTTGAACACAGATATCGTAGGTGTCTGGGCCACACGGCGTGCCGTCGATGACACGATCCTTCAGCTGATAGTAGGCCATCGTCCCAGCAACCCGACAGAAGAGCTTGCACCGATCCTTCATTAGAACTACACAGGAAAAACACACCCATTGGAAGATGACTGTATGGTGAGATATACATCAGTGGAGGCTGCTGAGGGAAGGATGGCTCATAATAATGGCTGGAACAGAGTAAATGTGTTGGAAACCATTGGAAACCATGTGTTTGATGTATTTGATACCATTCCACCTATTCCACTCCAGCCATTACCACGAGCCCGTCCTCCCCAATTAAGGTGCCACCAACCTCCTGTGATATATATATACTGACAAAGCTATGGATGAATCATTTTACATGACATGATATAATGAATGTCAAATAACAACAAAAACAATAATAATGGCAACAACAACAACAATCTACAGTTAGCAAAAGGCCTCACAAAATAGGTCTACAAACTCAAAAATATGTAATTCTCTACAAAAGTACAGCTGTTAACATTTTTGCAAGGGTCAGCAGTTAGCTTTGCTGAAATAACTGCATTTGTATCAGTTGTTCAGAAAAATCCCCATTCTGTTTGACACCATTTTGGCCTCTGTGCTTGGTCAGTGTGCTTGGTCAGTGTGCTTGGTCAGTGTGCTTGGTCAGTGTGCTTGGTCAGTGTGCTTGGTCAGTGTGCTTGTATAACATTGTATTGTGATAGCTCGCGGTTACTTCTTCCAAATCTTAAACCCTGCGCTAAAGCCCTGTCTCCTTTGCCAAATGGCAACTCGTTCAACTGTGCAAGCCATCACTATAATTATTACAATGCGTGAGGTATAGAAGAGGGAAGCTATCCAGGAGCATATATTTTAGTACTGTATGCTTCTCAAGTGTTGATTACTCTGTACATTTTTCATGTCTGTTCCTATCATGACTATGCAGAGCATTGAGGGAAAACACACTGACAGAATTTGCCTGTACTGAGCCAAAAGCCAACAGTACAGTTATCTACCTACCAGGACACAATGGGGAGTGGGGTAAGGAGACAGAAGAACCAGAGCCATGTTTTACGTCATTCAAAATAATATTGACACCTTAACCCCACCTAGCCCTCAATTAGGCATGGTGGACATTCTGACAGTTGAAGTCTGGTTCTTTGAGCTCTGTGAGGGAGCATCAAGAGGTGTCTATAGGTGTAGTATAGGGTAGGGTATAGGGTAGTAGAATGCTATAATGTAATGTTATCAACTGTTATCATAGAGGCTTGGTGTTATCATGGTTTAACTACTAGTACAGTGAGTACTCCCACTAATAATACATGGAGTTTTATATATGGTAGCACTTTTAAAGGACTCAAAGACACTTTACAATAGAGGGTACTCACTACCACTGTACTTGGGCACCCAGCGGACGGTGGGAGGTAGACCGTTGATGTTGAAGTGCTTGCCGTCGAACTGAGAGCACTGCTCCTCGCGGAAGTCTCTCCGTCCTCGGGGACACGGCTCAGTGTTGCAGGACCGGAACTTCATCCTTCGACCCACGCAGAACTTTCCTCCATTCCGGGGCCTGAAGAAACATTACAGCAAAATAACTTGATTAAAACATGACTGACATTCACAGAGGCTTTGACTCTTTGATTGAAATGTGTTTTGCCAAGTATGTCCTCAGGCTTTGTTTGTTATTCTTTCTTACTCAGGTGTAGCATTGTTTTGACTGTTACTCAGGTGTTGTATTGTTTTGACTGTTACTCAGGTGTTGTATTGTTTTGACTGTTACTCAGGTGTAGCATTGTTTTGACTGTTACTCAAGTGTTGTATTGTTTTGACTGTTACTCAGGTGTAGCATTGTTTTGACTGTTACTCAGGTGTAGCATTGTTTTGACTGTTACTCAGGTGTTGTATTGTTTGACTGTTACTCAGGTGTTGTATTGTTTTGACTGTTACTCAGGTGTAGCATTGTTTTGACTGTTACTCAGGTGTTGTATTGTTTTGACTGTTACTCAGGTGTAGCATTGTTTTGACTGTTACTCAGGTGTTGTATTGTTTTGACTGTTACTCAGGTGTAGCATTGTTTTGACTGTTACTCAGGTGTTGTATTGTTTGACTGTTACTCAGGTGTTGTATTGTTTTGACTGTTACTCAGGTGTTGTATTGTTTTGACTGTTACTCAGGTGTTGTATTGTTTTGACTGTTACTCAGGTGTTGTATTGTTTTGACTGTTACTCAGGTGTAGCATTGTTTTGACTGTTACTCAGGTGTAGCATTGTTTTGACTGTTACTCAGGTGTAGCATTGTTTTGACTGTTACTCAGGTGTTGTATTGTTTTGACTGTTACTCAGGTGTTGTATTGTTTTGACTGTTACTCAGGTGTTGTATTGTTTTGACTGTTACTCAGGTGTAGCATTGTTTTGACTGTTACTCAGGTGTAGCATTGTTTTGACTGTTACTCAGGTGTAGCATTGTTTTGACTGTTACTCAGGTGTTGTATTGTTTTGACTGTTACTCAGGTGTAGCATTGTTTTGACTGTTACTCAGGTGTAGCATTGTTTTGACTGTTACTCAGGTGTTGTATTGTTTTGACTGTTACTCAGGTGTAGCATTATTTTGACTGTTACTCAGGTGTTGTATTGTTTTGACTGTTACTCAGGTGTAGCATTGTTTTGACTGTTACTCAGGTGTTGTATTGTTTTGACTGTTACTCAGGTGTTGTATTGTTTTGACTGTTACTCAGGTGTAGCATTGTTTTGACTGTTACTCAGGTGTAGCATTGTTTTGACTGTTACTCAGGTGTAGCATTGTTTTGACTGTTACTCAGGTGTTGTATTGTTTTGACTGTTACTCAGGTGTTGTATTGTTTGACTGTTACTCAGGTGTTGTATTGTTTGACTGTTACTCAGGTGTTGTATTGTTTTGACTGTTACTCAGGTGTAGCATTGTTTTGACTGTTACTCAGGTGTTGTATTGTTTTGACTGTTACTCAGGTGTTGTATTGTTTTGACTGTTACTCAGGTGTTGTATTGTTTGACTGTTACTCAGGTGTTGCATTGTTTTGACTGTTACTCAGGTGTTGTATAGTTTGACTGTTACTCAGGTGTTGTATTGTTTTGACTGTTACTCGGGTGTTGTATTGGTTGACTGTTACTCAGGTGTTGTATTGTTTGACTGTTACTCAGGTGTTGTATTGTTTTGACTGTTACTCAGGTGTAGCATTGTTTTGACTGTTACTCAGGTGTTGTATTGTTTTGACTCTTACTCAGGTGTTGCATTGTTTTGACTGTTACTCAGGTGTTGTATTGTTTTGACTGTTACTCAGGTGTTGCATTGTTTTGACTGTTACTCAGGTGTTGTATTGTTTTGACTGTTACTCAGGTGTTGTATTGTTTTGACTGTTACTCAGGTGTTGTATAGTTTTGACTGTTACTCAGGTGTTGTATTGTTTTGACTGTTACTCAGGTGTAGCATTGTTTTGACTGTTACTCAGGTGTAGCATTGTTTTGACTGTTACTCAGGTGTAGCATTGTTTTGACTGTTACTCAGGTGTAGCATTGTTTTGACTGTTACTCAGGTGTTGTATTGTTTGACTGTTACTCAGGTGTAGCATTGTTTTGACTGTTACTCAGGTGTTGTATTGTTTTGACTGTTACTCAGGTGTTGTATTGTTTTGACTGTTACTCAGGTGTTGTATTGTTTTGACTGTTACTCAGGTGTAGCATTGTTTTGACTGTTACTCAGGTGTTGTATTGTTTTGACTGTTACTCAGGTGTAGCATTGTTTTGACTGTTACTCAGGTGTAGCATTGTTTTGACTGTTACCCAGGTGTTGTATTGTTTTGACTGTTACTCAGGTGTAGCATTGCTTTGACTGTTACTCAGGTATAGCATTGTTTTGACTGTTACTCAGGTGTTGTATTGTTTTGACTGTTACTCAGGTGTAGCATTGTTTTGACTGTTACTCAGGTGTTGTATTGTTTTGACTGTTACTCAGGTGTAGCATTGTTTTGACTGTTACTCAGGTGTAGCATTGTTTTGACTGTTACTCAGCTGTAGCATTGTTTTGACTGCTACTCAGGTGTAGCATTGTTTTGACTGTTACTCAGGTGTAGCATTGTTTTGACTGTTACCCAGGTGTTGTATTGTTTTGACTGTTACTCAGGTGTTGTATTGTCTTGACTGTTACTCAGGGTTTTATTGTTTTGACTGTTACTCCGGTGTAACATTGTTTTGACTGTTATTCAGGTGTAGCATTGTTTTGACTGTTACTCAGGTGTTGTATTGTTTTGACTGTTACTCAGGTGTAGCATTGTTTTGACTGTTACTCACGTGTTGTATTGTTTTGACTGTTACTCAGGTGTTGTATTGTTTTGACTGTTACTCAGCTGTAGCATTGTTTTGACTGTTACTCAGGTGTTGTATTGTTTGACTGTTACTCAGGTATATCATTGTTTTGACTGTTACTCAGGTGTAGCATTGTTTTGACTGTTACTCAGGTGTTGTATTGTTTTGACTGTTACTCAGGTGTAGCATTGTGTCACGTTCCTGACCTGTTTTCTGTTAGTTTTGTATGTGTTAGTTGGTCAGGACGTGAGTTTGGGTGGGCAGTCTATGTTTTGTGTTTCTATGTTGGTTTAATGGGTACCTGATATGGTTCTCAATTAGAGGCAGGTGGTTTTCATCTCCTCTGATTGAGAATCATATTAAGGTAGGTGGTGTCACATTGTTTGTTTGTGGGTGGTTGTCTTCCGTGTCTGTGTATGTTGCGCCACACGGGACTGTTTCGGTATGTTTGTTCGTTCGGTTATTGTGTAGTCTATTTTCCTGTTCGTGCGTTCTTCGTGTCATGTAAGTTTGTTTGTTCAGGTCTGTTGACTGCGTTTGTTATTTTGTAAATTCTCAAGTGTTTCGTGTTTGTCTATCATTTAAATAAATTCATTATGACTGCATACCTCGATGCGTATTGGTCCGACCCATGCTTCTCCTCTTCAGACGAAGAGGAGGAGAGCAGCCGTTACAGAACCACCCACCAACAAAGGATCAAGCAACGAGGGAAAAAGCAGCAACTACAAACACAGGATTACAGGAATAAGGAGGATTTCTGGACATGGGAGGAAATACTGGACGGAAAGGGACCCTGGGCGCAAACTGGAGAATATCGCCACTCTCGTGAGTGGAAGGAGGCAGCCACAGCCCAGGAGCGGTGGTATGAGGAGGCAGCAAGGAGACGTGGCTGGAAGCCCGCGAAGAAACCCCAAAAATTTCTTGGGGGGGGGCTAAGAGGTAGTGGGCCAAGGGCAGGTAGGAGACCTGCGCCCACTTCCCAGGCTAACCGTGGAGAGCGGGAGTACGGGCAGACACCGTGTTACGCAGTAGAGCGCACGGTGTCTCCTGTACGTGTTCATAGCCCGGTGCGGGTTATTCCACCTCCCCGCACTGGTAGGGCTAGATTGAGCGTTGAGCCGGATGTCATGAAGCCGGCCCTACATATCTGGCCACCAGTACGTCTCCTCGGGCCGGCTTACATGGCACCAGCCTTACGCATGGTGTCCCCGGTTCGCCTACATAGCCCAGTGCGGGTTATTCCACCTCCCCGCACTGGTCGGGCGACGGGGAGCATTCAACCAGGTAAGGTTGGGCAGGCTCAATGCTCAAGGGAGCCAGTACGCCTGCACGGTCCGGTATTTCCGGCGCCACCTCCCCGCCCCAGCCTAGTACCACCAGTGCCTACACCACGCACCAGGCTTCCAGTGCGTTTCCAGAGCCCTGTTCCTCCTCCACGCACTCTCCCTATGGTGCGTGTCTCCAGCCCAGTGCCTCCAGTTCCGGCACCACGCACTAAGCCACCTGTGCGTCTCCAGAGCCCTGTACGCACTGTTCCTTCTCCCCGCACTCGCCCTGAGGTGCGTGCCCTTAGCCCGGTACCACCAGTGCCGGTACCACGCACCAGGCCTATAGTGCGCTTCGAGAGGTCAGTGTGCCCTGTCCCTGCTCCCCGCACTAGCCTGAAGGTGCGTGTCCTTAGCCCGGTGCCTCCAGTTCCGGCACCACGCACCAGGCCTACAGTGCGCCTCATCCGGCCAGAGCCATTCGTCTCCCCAGCGCCATCTGAGCCATCCGTCTCCCCAGCGCCATCTGAGCCATCCGTCTCCCCAGCGCCATCTGAGCCATCCGTCTCCCCAGCGCCATCTGAGCCATCCGTCTCCCCAGCGCTATCTGAGCCATCCGTCTGCCCAGTGCCGTCTGAGCCATCCGTCTGTCCCGAGCCATTAGAGCCGCCCGTCTGTCCCGAGCCGTCAGAGCCGTTAGTCAGTCAGGAGCCGCTAGAGCCATTCACCAGACAGGATCTGCCAGAGCCGCCAACCAGACAGGATCTGCCAGAGCCGCCAACCAGACAGGATCTGCCAGAGCCGCCAACCAGACAGGATCTGCCAGAGCCGCCAACCAGACAGGATCTGCCAGAGCCGCCAACCAGACAGGATCTGCCAGAGCCGCCAACCAGACAGGATCTGCCAGAGCCGCCAGCGAGCCATGAGCGTCCAGAGCCGTCAGCGAGCCATGAGCGTCCAGAGCCGTCAGCCAGCCATGAGCGTCCAGAGCCGTCAGCCAGCCATGAGCGTCCAGAGCCGTCAGCCAGCCATGAGCGTCCAGAGCCGTCAGCCAGCCATGAGCGTCCAGAGCCGTCAGCCAGCCATGAGCGTCCAGAGCCGTCAGCCAGCCATGAGCGTCCAGAGCCGTCAGCCAGCCATGAGCTGCCCCTCAGCCCAGAGCTGCCATTAATCCTGAACTGCCCCTCAGTCCAGAGCTGTCTCTCTGTCCGGAGCTGCCCTTCAGCCCGGAGTTGCCCCTCTATCCTGAGCTACCTCTCTATCCTGACCTACCTCTCTGTCCTGAGTTACCTTATCCCGGTGCTGCCCCTTGTCCCGGTGCTGCCCCTTATTTTGATGTTACCCTGTAAATTAAGTGGGTGTAATAGGAGGGTGGTCAATCGGAGGGGGAGACGTAAGATGGGATTGACTATGGTGGGGTGGGGACCTCGCCCAGAACCTGAGCCACCACCGTGGTCAGATGCCCACCCAGACCCTCCCCTAGACTTTGTGCTGGTGCGCCCGGAGTTCGCACCTTAAGGGGGGGGGTTATGTCACGTTCCTGACCTGTTTTCTGTTAGTTTTGTATGTGTTAGTTGGTCAGGACGTGAGTTTGGGTGGGCAGTCTATGTTTTGTGTTTCTATGTTGGTTTAATGGGTACCTGATATGGTTCTCAATTAGAGGCAGGTGGTTTTCATCTCCTCTGATTGAGAATCATATTAAGGTAGGTGGTGTCACATTGTTTGTTTGTGGGTGGTTGTCTTCCGTGTCTGTGTATGTTGCGCCACACGGGACTGTTTCGGTATGTTTGTTTGTTCGGTTTTTGTGTAGTCTATTTTCCTGTTCGTGCGTTCTTCGTGTCATGTAAGTTCGTTTGTTCAGGTCTGTTGACTGCGTTTGTTATTTTGTAAATTCTCAAGTGTTTCGTGTTTGTCTATCATTTAAATAAATTCATTATGACTGCATACCTCGATGCGTATTGGTCCGACCCATGCTTCTCCTCTTCAGACGAAGAGGAGGAGAGCAGCCGTTACACATTGTTTTGACTGTTACTCAGGTGTAGCATTGTTTTGACTGTTACTCAGGTGTTGTATTGTTTTGACTGTTACTCAGGTGTAGCATTGTTTTGACAGTTACTCAGCTGTAGCATTGTTTTGACTGTTACTCAGGTGTAGCATTGTTTTGACTGTTACTCAGGTATAGCATTGTTTTGACTGTTACTCAGGTGTTGTATTGTTTTGACTGTTACTCAGGTGTTGTATTGTCTTGACTGTTACTCAGGGGTTTATTGTTTTGACTGTTACTCCGGTGTAGCATTGTTTTGACTGTTACTCAGGTGTAGCATTGTTTTGACTGTTACTCAGGTGTAGCATTGTTTTGACTGTTACTCAGGTGTTGTATTGTTTTGACTGTTACTCACGTGTTGTATTGTTTTGACTGTTACTCAGGTGTAGCATTGTTTTGACTGTTACTCAGGTGTAGCATTGTTTTGACTGTTACTCAGGTGTTGTATTGTTTTGACTGTTACTCAGGTGTAGCATTGTTTTGACTGTTACTCACGTGTTGTATTGTTTTGACTGTTACTCAGGTGTAGCATTGTTTTGACTGTTACTCAGCTGTAGCATTGTTTTGACTGTTACTCAGCTGTAGCATTGTTTTGACTGTTACTCAGGTGTTGTATTGTTTGACTGTTACTCAGGTGTTGTATTGTTTTGACTGTTACTCAGGTGTTGTATTGTTTTGACTGTTACTCAGGTGTTGTATTGTTTTGACTGTTACTCAGGCGTAGCATTGTTTTGACTGTTACTCAGGTGTAGCATTGTTTTGACTGTTACTCAGGTGTTGTATTGTTTTGCCTGTTACTCAGGTGTAGCATTGTTTTGACTGTTACTCAGGTGTTGTATTGTTTTGACTGTTACTCAGGTGTAGCATTGTTTTGACTGTTACTCAGGTGTAGCATTGTTTTGACTGTTACTCAGGTGTTGTATTGTTTTGCCTGTTACTCAGGTGTAGCATTGTTTTGACTGTTACTCAGCTGTAGCATTGTTTTGACTGTTACTCAGGTGTAGCATTGTTTTGACTGTTACTCAGGTGTAGCATTGTTTTGACTGTTACTCAGGTGTAGGATTGTTTTGACTGTTACTCAGGTATATCATTGTTTTGACTGTTACTCAGGTGTAGCATTGTTTTGACTGTTACTCAGGTCTTGTATTGTTTTGACTGTTACTCAGGTGTAGCATTGTTTTGACTGTTACTCAGCTGTAGCATTGTTTTGACTGTTACTCAGGTATAGCATTGTTTTGACTGTTACTCAGGTGTAGCATTGTTTTGACTGTTACTCAGGTGTTGTATTGTTTTGACTGTTACTCAGGTGTAGCATTGTTTTGACTGTTACTCAGCTGTAGCATTGTTTTGACTGTTACTCAGGTGTAGGATTGTTTTGACTGTTACTCAGGTGTTGTATTGTTTTGACTGTTACTCATGTGTAGCATTGTTTTGACTGTTACTCCTGGTTTGTTTTGACTAATCAGAGCCCTTACTCAAGGTGTGTGTTATTGCTTTGACTGGCTACTCCTGGTGTGTTTTGACTTAATTTGGCTTAATTAGACTAAGACTTGATCTAACTCAGTTTTGTAGCAGTCTCCTGGTGTGTTTTGGCTGATTAGTTAGGTGTGTTGAAGTCTCCTGGTGTTTTGCACTAATCAGAATCAGAGTCTTACTCAGGGTTGTTGCAGTCTCTGGAGGTACTCCTGGTGCCTCCTCCACAGGTCCTGGAACAGACACTGTAGTGCCCCCAGGGGCCCCACTCCCCATGGACCTGCCGCAGGTCCAGCTCCTTGTTCACACACTTCCCATGTCTGCAGTGCTGCACAGAGAGACAGTTTAAGTGGTAATATTTCCAATGTATTCTAACGTATTCACGATGGAAAATAAAACTGAAACTTGAATTTCAAACTTGAAAACACATACACACACAGGGGATCCTCTTAAAGAGTGTGACATCATCACTCATCACAATCCCAACCAACACACCCCAGTTCAAGAGTGTCAACTCAGCTCCGGTTGGTGGAGTTTCCGATTTAGCGCAAGCAGCGATCACAGCTGGGAGTTTTGTCCCTCCTTCCCTAATCCTCTTTTTAAATGTAAGACTATCTCCTAAAAGTAAACAAGAGGATGCTAATCCGGCTATTATTTACCCCAGAGGAATGCTTCCAAGTTCCCCATGCAGCTGTAGGGATGGGGTCTGTTGGGCCCCCGCCCCGGACCAACGACTAGCCTACTGCATGGGGAGGGATGAAGGAAGAGGAGGAGATAATGGGATGACAGTGCCAGTTAGAGGAACCAGAGCCAATACATCTTCAAATACGTTTGGCTGTTTCCTCTCAATGAGCTAAGCTAGGTCCTCTCCTGTTGAATTCCTGCTCTGCTGGTGTCACACGCCCCCTCTTGTGTGGACAGCTAGTTATTCCGCCAAACTATGTAAGTGGGCACTCCAAATGGCACCCTATTCCCTTTAGTTCCCATAGGGCTCTGGTCAATAGTAGTGCACTATGTAGGGAATAGGGTGTCATTTAAGATGCCGCCTGAGCCTGTGATGACTAGGGCATTCTTTCATCAGCAGAGCTGGATCTTGAAAGTGACCCTATGGACCAATCTCAGAGGAAAGAGCTGCTTAATGAAAAGCATAGGGGAGGAAGAAACAGTCATCGGGTTTATCACACTACATTGCCATATATATGTTATCCATTCACGCTGATTCATAAGCTTTTTCGGATGAGCTAAGTGTGCATGAAGACAGTGTGGTATGAACGGAAGACACTCTGCATGTTACTGCCTAGGTATAGGACTTACCAACCAACCCCTGCCAAGAAGTGGTAGACCTAACAATGCTTTCATAAAGCAGGCATGGCAGACTATTTAGCTCTGTCTGTGTAACCAAATCTCTGCCTCCATGGAGAAGATAGCAGGAGGGTCCTTTTCAGAGAAAGAATGCGGGACAAGACGGCGTCTGTCTGGGTGCACAGCGGCAGGCAGGCAGCCCGTCGTCCGGGCACACAGACACGGGAAGCGGTGGCACGGTGGTGATAAAAGAAACCCTAGAGTTGTGATAACAGGATAACACAGCTCATTACTGGCTTGAAATCAGCAGAACTTTGCCTTTCTCCCCATTCAGACAGAAACCATGTGACCAAACCGCAGCACACTGGGCACACTCAGAAAGGAGGCTGTTACGCTGCTTTTATTGTACATGTCTTAACTATCTTCAGTGGTATGTAATATGTATGGATGCAGTTCCATCTGCATGTTCAGCCGTCACGCAGAAGGCCAAGTCTTTGCAATCTCCATTTTCCACTCAACTGTATTGGTATTTTTTAGGATCTCCATTAGCTGTTCCTGTGTTCCACACAAAACATGAAACATGACATAATACAGAACATTAATAGACAAGAACAGCTCAAGGACAGAACTACGTACATTTAAAATGTCACACATAGCCTACATATCAGCACATACTGTACACACAAAATATCTACGTCAAATAGGGGAGAGGCGTTGTGCCGTGAGGTGTTGCTTTATCTGTTTTTTTAAACCAGGTTTGCTGTTCACCTGAGCAATCGTACGTTTTCTTAAATTGAATTGTTTTCTTGAATTTGGGGACTGTGAAAAGACCCCTGGTGGCATGTCTGGGTGGGGTAATTGTGTGTGTCAGAGTTGTGTGTAAATCAAATCAAATCAAATCAAGTTTATTTTATATAGCCCTTCGTACATCAGCTAATATCTCGAAGTGCTGTACAGAAACCCAGCCTAAAACCCCAAACAGCAAGCAATGCAGGTGTAGAAGCACGGTGGCTAGGAAAAACTCCCTAGAAAGGCCAAAACCTAGGAAGAAACCTAGAGAGGAACCAGGCTATGAGGGGTGGCCAGTCCTCTTCTGGCTGTGCCGGGTGGAGATTATAACAGAACTATGCCAAGATGTTCAAAATGTTCATAAGTGACAAGCATGGTCAAATAATAATCATGAATAATTTTCAGTTGGCTTTTCATAGCCGATCATTAAGAGTTGAAAACAGCAGGTCTGGGACAGGTGGCGGTTCCATAACCGCAGGCAGAACAGTTGAAACTGGAATAGCAGCAAGGCCAGGTGGACTGGGGACAGCAAGGAGTCATCATGCCCGGTAGTCCTGACGTATGGTCCTAGGGCTCAGGTCCTCCGAGAGAGAGAGAGAGAGAGAGAGAGAGAGTGTAAGTTGACTATGCAAACAATTTGGAATTGAACACAATATTTCTTATAAAAAGAAGAAGTAATGCAGTCAGTTTCTCCTCAACTTTTAGCCAAGAGAGACTGGCATGCATAGTATTGATATTAGCCCCCTGATTATCGTGAAGAGCCATATGTGCCGCTCTGTTCTGGGCCAGCTGCAGTTTTTCTAGGTCTTTCTTTGCAGCACTTAACAATATGACTGGGCAATAATCAAGATAAGATAAAACTAGAGCCTGCAGGACTTTGTGTAGTGTGGTGTCAAAAAACAGAGCATCTCTTTATAATAGACAGACCTCTGCCCATATTTACAACCATTGAATCAATATGTTTTGATCATGACAGTTTACAATCCAAGGTAACACCAAGTAATTTAGTCTCCTCAACTTGCTCAACAGTCACATTATTCATTATGAGATTCAGCTGAGGTCTAGAACTTAGGGAATGATTGTACAAAATACAATGCTCTTAGTTTTAGAGCACCAGTTTATTACTGGCCACCCATTCTAAAACTGACCGCAACTCTTTGTTGAGGGTTGCAGTGACTTCTCTAGCTGTGGTTGCAGAAGCGTATAGGGTTGAATGATCAGCATACATAGACACACAGGCTTTGTTTAATGCCAGTGGCAGATCATTAGTACAAATAGAAAAGAGTAGAGGGCCAAGAAAGCTGTCCTGCAGTACACCACACTTTACATGTTTAACATTAGAGAAGCTTCCATTAAAGAAAACCCTATGTGCTCTATTAGATAGAGAGCTCTGAATCCACAGTATGGCAGAAGTTGAAAAGCCATAACACGTATGTTTTTTCAACAACAGGTTATGGTCAATAATATCAAAGGCTGCACTGAAATCTAACAGTACAGCTCCCACAATCTTCTTATCAATGTCTTTAAACCAATCATCAGTAATTTGTGTCAGTGCAGTACACGTTGAGCGCCCTTCTCTTTAATCATGCTGAAAGTCTGTTGTTCATTTGTTTACAAAGAAATAGCATTGTATCTGGTCAAACACAATGTTTTTCAAAAGTCTGCTAAGAGTCGGCAGCAAGCTGATTACTGGTTCTAACAGCCGACCAAAGGGTGTTTTACCATTCTTGGGTAGCAGAATGACTTTAGCTTCCCTCCAGGTCTGAGGACAAACATTATTCTCCAGACTCAGATTAAACATATGACAAATTGGAGTGACAATATAGCCACTACCATTCTCAGTAGCTTTCCATCTAATTTGTCAATACAAGGTGGTACTGACAACACCTCACCCACACCAACTTTACAGAATTCAAAATGACATGGCTTTCTTTCATAATTAGGTATTTTATGCAATAATATGACAGCTCACAGTTTGTTGTTGGTATTTCATGCCTAAGTTTGCCTATGTTGCCAATTAAATAGTGATTGGCAAAATTTAAAGACTTTGTGATAAATGAGACATCTGATTCAATGAAAGAAGTTGAATTAGTCTTTCTGCCCATCATTTCATTCAAAGCATTCCAAAGCTTTTTTCCATCATACTTTATGTCATTTATCTTGGTTTCATAATATGATTTCTTATTTTTGTTGTTCAGATTAGTCACATAATTTCTAAATAGACAGTAAATTTGCAGCCAGACTTATTCACTACACCTTTTGCCTCGTCCCTCTCAACCATACAGCTTTCCTTATCAATCCACGGGGCTTTAACAGTTCTAACAGTCAGTTTCTTAATACATGCATGCTTATCAATAACTGAAATAAACAATTTCATAAATGTATCAAGTCCAGCATCTGGATGCTCCTCATTACACGTTAGACCAACAAATATGTTTGGTATCTTCAACATACACTTAGTGTACAAACGAATTAGGAACGGCTTCCTAATATTGAGTTGCACCCCCTTTTGCCCTCAGAACAGCCTCAATTTGCCGGGGCATGACCTCTACAAGGTGTCGAAAGCGTTCCACAGGGTTGCTGGCCCATGTTGACTCCAATGCTTCCCACAGTTGTGTCAAGTTGGTTGGATGTCCTTTGGATGACAGACCATTGTTAATACACATGGGAAACTGTTGAGCATGAAAAACCCAGCAACGATGCAGTTCTTGACACAAACCGCTGCGCCTAGCATCTACTACCATACCCTGTTCAAAGGCACTTAAATATTTTGTCTTGCTCATTCACTCTCTGAATGGAACACATCTCAATTGTCTCAAGGCTTAAAAATCATTATTTAACCTGTCTCCTCCCCTTCATCTACACTGATTTAACAAGTGACATCAATAAGGGATCATAGCTTCACCTGGTCAGTTTATGTCATGATAAGAGCAGGTGTTTCTACTCAGTGTAGGAATCAGTACAGAACATTTTCAGGCCCAGAATTTAGAACTGGCTTTTCTAGAATGGCCACTATATTGTGGTCAGTACATCCAATGGGTATGGATACAGCTTTAAAGCAGAGTTCTGCAGGATTGGTAAACATGTGATCAACACACATGGATGATATAGTTCCTGTACTGTTTGTAAACACCCTGGTAGGTTGATTAATAACCTGAACCAGATTACAGGCACTGGTTACAATGAGCATCTTCCTTTTGAGCGGACAGCTTGATGAAAACCAGTTAATATTCAGGTCACCCAGAAAACTGACCTCTCTGTTAAAGCTGCAATAGGTAACTTTTTGGGGCGACCCGACCAAATTCAAATAGAAATGTGAGTTATAGATCTGTCATTCTCATTGAAAGCAAGTCTAAGAAGCGGTAGATCTGTTCTATGTGTGTTATTTCCATGATGCGTGTCTATTATCCAGATAATGAATGTTAGCACTTAGTGGCCTATAAGCACCCCCAAAAAAGGAGGCTTTAGATGAGGCAGGGGAACGTGCAATCACAACACTTCAACAGCATTAGACATGAGATCCTCTCTAAGCTTTAGAGGAATATGGCTCTGAACATACTGTATACAGCAACACCTCTCCCATAGGCATTCCTGTCTCTTTTGTGAATGTTATATCCCTGTATTCCTACTGCTGTATCATCAAAATAATAAAGTGAGTCTCAGAGATGGACAATATCATTTTAGCAAGTTATTGATTTCATAAACCTTATTTCTAAGGCTACATACAGTGCATTCGGAAAGTGTTCAGACCCCTTGACTTTTTCAACATTTTGTTACGTTACTACCATATTCCAAAATTGAATAAAACATTTTAGTTTATTAATTTACACACAATACCCCATAATGACAAAGCAAAAACAGGTTTTAGACATTTTTGCTCATATATAAAACATAAAAACTGAAATATCACATTTGTATAAGTATTCAGACCCTTTACTTAGTACTTTGTTGAAGCACTGTTGGCAGAGATTACAGCCTCAAATCTTCTTGGGTATGACGCTATAAGCTTGGCACACCTGTATTTTGGGAGTTTCTCCCATTCTTCTCTGCAGATCCTCTCAAGCTCTGTCAGGTTGGATGGGGAGCGTTGCTGAACAGCAATTTTCAGGTCTCTCCAGAGATGTTAGATCGGGTTCAATTCCAGGCTCTGGCTGGGCCACTCAAGGCATTCAGAGACTTGTCCCGAAGCCACTCCTGCGTTGTCTTGGCTGTGTGCTTAGGGTCGTTATCCTGTTGGAAGGTGAACCTTCGCCACAGTCTGAGCGCTCTGGAGCAGGTTTTCATCAAGGATCTCTCTGTACTTTGCTCCGTTCATCTTTCCCTTGATCCTGACTAGTCTCCCAGTCACTGCCGCTGAAAAACATCCCCACGGCATGATGCTGCCACCACCATGCTTCACCGTAGGGATGGTGGCAGGTTTCCTCCAGACGTGACACTTGGCATTCAGGCCAAATAGTTCAATCTTGGTTTCATCAGACCAGAGAATCTTGATTATCATGGTCTGAGAGTTCTTCATGTGCCTTTTACTGAGGAGTGACTTACGTCTGGCCACTCTACCATAAAGGCCTGATTGGTGGAGTGTTGCAGAGTTGGTTGTCCTTCGGGAAGGTTCTCACATCTCCACAGAGGAACTCTGGAGCTCTGTCAGAGTGACCAGCATTTTCTTGGTCACCTCCCTGACTGACCAAAGTCCTTCTCCCCCGATTGCTCAGTTTGGCCGGGCGGCCAGCTCTAGGAAGAGTCTTGGTGGTTCCAAACTTCTTAAGACTGATGGAGGCCACTGTGTTCTTGGGGACTTTCAATGTTGCAGAAATGTTTTGGTACCTTTCCCCAGATCTGTGCCTCGACACAATCCTGTCTCGGAGCTCTACGGACAGTTCCTTCGACCTCATGGCTTGGTTTTTGCTCTGACATGCACTGTCAACTGTGGGACCTTATATAGACAGGTGTGTGCCTTTCCAAATCATGTCCAATCAACTGAATTTACTACAGGTGGTCATGGACTCCAATCAAATTGTAGAAACAGCTCAAGGATGATCAATGGAAACAGGATGCACCTGAGCTCAATTTCAAGTGTCATAGCAAATGGTCTGAATACTTATGTAAAATAGGTATTTCTGCTTTATTTTTCTTTACATTTGCAAAAATTTCTAACAACCTGTTTTCTAGATTGAGGATTTAATTTTTAAAAATATATTTTAGAATAAGGCTGTAACATAAAATGTGGAAAAAGAGAACAGGTCTGAACACTTTCCGAATGCACTGTATATTAATATGGGTTATTTTTTTAGCTTTGGTAACTTATCAGAGATAGACATAATATAACAAATAATTTAAAAGCATGTTAAGAACATTGTTTGGCTAATAGTCAGTCAATCAGGCACTTGTGAGTGTCAGTTGGTTTATGTGTGTAATGTGGGGCTAAAGCTACTGACCCGGAAGCTAGGCTCTCTCACTCCTCCCAGTCTGGGCAGGAGGGTGGAGGGTAGAGAATGAGCGGGAGGGTGGAGAATGGGCGGGAGTGTGGAGAATGAGCCTATCGTAGCAGATGTAAGCAATGTCCCCACGCTCTATGGCAGCTTTCATGGCTGGGATAAGTTCTTTCCGCCTCTGGCGCATAGCTTCCGAGTAGTCCTCGTTAAGGAAGATGTTGGTTCATCTCAAGTTCTTTGCTCTCTCCAGAACAGCTATCTTGTCCCTAAACCATAGGAAGTTAACCACTATCGGCCTGGGTCTTTCATCTAGGCTGGTTCCAGGTTTTCCAGACCTGTGGAAGCGTTCCACCTCAATCTTTGTATGATCCATCAGCAGCTTTTCAGTGATATTTTTTAAAAACGTTCTCCTCAGACTCGGCCTAGTTCTCATGTGAAGACTCTATGCCATCCATAACGATGTTATTCCTCCTGGATTTTGTCCCTCTAGTCAGTTTTCCCAGTCATTGTTAATAATGATTCACAGACAGTGCTGATGTCATCACGCGTGGACTTACAGTTTGTTGTCATATTGCTGCATGTCTCAAGACATCCACCTCTCCTTGGGAGAACTGCAAACTGTTCTTAAGGTCCTGGACCTCTGGTCAGATCGTCCATTTTTTTGTTAGCTGAGTCCATCAGTATTTGGACAAAGCTCTTGAAGCTATTTTCTTGTTGTTGTAACAACTGCTTATAGAACCCTTTTTGTTTGTTAAAAATATCCTTCACCTGTGACTGAGAAAAACGATCCTCTCTGTTACTCCCACCAGCTTTGGTTTTGGATGTCATGGTAGCATCATAGGCCTCGTCAGAGGAACGTTGAGATTGAGGTGTCCCTGTGTATGCCTATGCATTAATGTGCTCTGAGCTAAGCCATGACCTGGGGTGGATACCTGTGGATCTCCCTTCCATACCGCAGACACACACATACGCTCGCACACAGACACATATATCTCTAATCTGGTATGGTTTTCCTGTCCAGGGCTAGTGTAATACACTCTAAAGAGCAATGATGGAGTATAAGGCCTGTACATGATGTCAGGAAGGTGTAAACAGCCCGGGGCCATGAACACACGGTGCTGAGCCAGGCCTTTGGGTTGAGAAAACACTGAACACCAAATACCCCCCCCCCCCCCTCACACACACACATTGAATATCCCCCTGGTGCCCTCCACCGCCCCCTGTTACAGGATTGTATGGGACAGAGGACAACCACTGCGGTGCTGCTGGGCGGTGAGACCTGAGCAAATGTCAAACACAAGGGGTTGGCTGTCAGATAGGACCAAAGCCCCTGTAAGCCTTTAAGGCATTCCCCTCGCTGCAGGCACTTGATGTTTAATACGTTTTTTTTTGCTTGAAAAGATTATGTGGGTTGAAAAAAAAGAGAAAGATTAAATCAGCCATGTGTGTGGGGTGTGTGGGGTGTGTGGTGTGTGTGTGTATGTAGGGGGGGGGGGGGGGGGGGGGGGGTTCTCTGCAGCATCTGGGGCCATGCTTAAGGCATTTGAAGGCCTGGTGAGATAAAATTGCCTAACTGTTGCTTCAATTTGTCATTTTCACACCACACATACACACACACGTTGTTGCTTAAAACTTCTTCAGGATTGGTGGGTCCACTGCGGGACGGTTGAGCTAATGTAGGCTAATGTAACAAGAACGATTCCCAGGACATAGACATATCTGATATTGGCAGAAAGCTTAAATACTTGTTAATCAAACTGCACTGTCCAATTTACAGTAGGTATTACAGTGAAAGAATACCAAGCTATTGTTTGAGGAGAGTGCACAATTTTGAACATGAAAAGTTATTAATAAACAAATTAGGCACATTTGGGCAGTCTTGATACAAATTTTGAACAGAAATGCAAAGGTTCATTGGATCAGACAATACATTTGCACAAACACTGCTGCCATCTAGTGGCCAATATCGAAACTGCACCTGGGCTGGAATAATACATTATGACCTTTCTCTTGCATTTTAGAGATGATGGTACAAAAAGATACAAAAAACAGTTGCTTTTTTCTTTGTATTATCTTTTACCAGATCTCATGTGTTATATTCTCCTACATTCCTTTCATATTTTCACAAACTTCAAAGTGTTTCCTTCCAAATGGTACCAAGATACAGTCCGGCGCCGACAGAGATGGCCACCTCGCATCGCGTTCTTAAGAAACTGTGCAGTATTTTGTTTTTTTATGTATTATTTCTTACACTGTTACATACAGCCGGGAGGAACTATTGGATATAAGAGCAACTTCAGCTTACCAACATTGCGACCAGGAATACGACTTTCCCGAAGCGGATCCTCTGTTTGGTCCACCACCCAGGACAATGGATCGGATCCCAGCAGGCGACCCAAAACAACGTGGTCTTCTGTGTGGTCTTCTGGTCAGGCTCCGTAGACGAGCACATCGCCTACCGCTCCCGAGTATACTACTAGCTAATGTCCAGTCTCTTGACAACAAGGTAGACGAAATCCGAGCAAGGGTTGCCTTCCAGAGAGACATCAGAGATTGTAACGTTCTCTGTTTCACGGAAACATGGCTCACTCGGGATATGTTATCAGAGTCGGCACAGCCACCTGGTTCCTTCCCGCATCACGCCGACAGAAACAAACATCTCTCTGGTAAGAAGAAGGGCGGGGGTGTATGCCTTATGATTAACGAGTCGTGGTGTGATCATAACAACATACAGGAACTCAAGTCATTTTGTTCACCTGACCTAGAATTCCTTACAATCAAATGCCGACCGCATTATCTACCAAGAGAATCCTCTTCGATTATAATCACAGTCGTGTACATCTCCCCCAAGCAGACACCTCGACGGCCCTGAAAGAACTTCATTGGACTCTATGTAAACTGGAAACCACATATCCTGAGGCAGCATTTATTGTAGCTGGGGATTTTAAAACAAACAATCTGAAAACAAGGCTCCCTAAATTTTATCAGCATATCGAATGCGCGACCCAGGCTGGAAAAATTCTGGATAATTGTTACTCTAACTTCCGCGACGCATACAAAGCCCTCCCTCACCCTCCTTTCGGCAAATCTGACCACGACTCCATTTTATTGCTCCCAGCCTATAGACAGAAACTAAAACAGGAAACGCCCGTGCTCAGGTCTGTTCAACGCTGGTCTGACCAATCTGATTCCATGCTTCAAGATTGCTTCAATCACGTGGACTGGGATATGTTCCGGATCGCGTCGAACAACAACAATGATGTATACGCTGATTCGGTGAGCGAGTTTATTAGCAAGTGCATCTGTGATGTTGTACCAACAGCGACTATTTAAACCTTCCCCAACCAGAAACCGTGGATCGATGGCAGCATTCGCGCAAAACTGAATGCGCGAACCACTGCTTTTAATCAGGGCAAGGCGACCGGAAACATGACCGAATACAAACAGTGTAGCTATTCCCTCCGCAAGGCAATCAAACAAGCTAAGCGTCAGCATAGAGACAAAGTAGAGTTGCAATTCAACGGCTCAGACACGAGAGGTATGTGGCAGGGTCTACAGTCAATTACAGACTACAAAAAGACAACCAGCCCCGTTGCGGACCCCGATGTCTTGCTCCCAGACAAACTAAACAACTTCTTTGCTCACTTTGAGGACAATACAGTGCCACCGACATGGCCCGCTACCAAAACCTGCGGCCTCTCCTTCACCGCAGCCAACGTGAGTAAAACATTTAAACGTGTTAACCCTCGCAAGACTGCCGGCCCAGGCGGCACTAGCCGCGTCCTCAGAGCATGTGTTTACGGACATATTCAATCAATCCCTATCCCAGTCTGCTGTTCCCACATGCTTCAAGAGGGCCACCATTGTTCCTGTTCCCAAGAAAGCTAAGGTAACTGAGCTAAACGACTATCGCCCCGTAGCACTCACTTCCGTCATCATGAGGTGCTTTGAGAGACTAGTCAAGGATCATATCACCTCCACCCTACCTGATACCCTAGACCCAATCCAATTTGCTTACCGCCCCAATAGGTCCACAGACGACGCAATCGCAATCACACTTCACACTGCACACTGCCCTAACCCATCTGGACAAGAGGAATACCTATGTAAGAATGCTGTTCATCGACTACAGCTCAGCATTTAACACCATAGTACCCTCCAAACTCGTCATTAAGCTTGAGACCCTGGGTCTCGACCCCGCCCTGTGCATCTGGGTCCTGGACTTTCTGATGGGCCGCCCCCAGGTGGTGAGGGTAGGTAACAACATCTCCACCCCGCTGATCCTCAACACTGGGGCCCCACAAGGGTGTGTTCTCAGCCCTCTCCTGTACTCCCTGTTCACCCATGACTGCGTGGCCATGCACGCCTCCAACTCAATCATCAAGTTTGCAGATGACACGACAGTGGTAGGCTTGATTACCAACAACGACGAGACATTGTAATACTTCTGACAGACATTTTCCTTACTCCGCCCATAACTTTTAGACTTCATAACATTGCCAGAAGGCATGGATTATTGAATCATTATTATTTTTAGACTTCAGACATGACTGACTTTGTGCTGTAGAATTTGTAACATAATTTTATGAGCGATAGAACAGCAGCATACTTGTATGGAATTAAAAATAATAATAATCACGATGCGCAATGCTCTCCAGCTCTGCTTCTTCAACAAAACAAAAACAATTACAAGGCCGCGGGGCGGACAGTGGCACTGTTTCACCCCATCTTTAAGGTTAGGAGCAGAGGTTGAGGTAGATGGTGTTTGCTATAGTGGTTTTATATTTGGGGTATGCATATGGTTTAAAAATCTATTTTTCAGTGAAATGTGAAACATCATGGGAAACGGTGTTCTTCCTCGTGTTCTAAGAGGTGAGAGTGGGGCTTAGAGGGATGATGCAACCACAAGCTGAGAGCCACCCCCTCAACCTCTCACACGATCCTCTCTACTCAGCAGTGGAAGGTTATCAGTAGTTTGAATTAGTGGTTTGGCCCGTAAGCTGTTCAATTCACCTGTACTTCAGATACTTTTACCTTTGGTGTTTATTCCTCTCTCATTTCACATAGACAGATTCAATCCTAGGTTGATGATAACAAAGGTTAAGACAATAGGATTCTAATATTCTAATCGGTTTATTTTCAAAAGCTTCCTCATGGAATTATTAAGATCCTAGCCTGGGTATCTTCAACCTTGAATCAAACTAGACTCTCTCCTCCTCTTTAGGTAGATATCTGCCTCTCCGGATTATTACTTATATTTGCTTTGTAATGTTCATTTCAGATAGTGATGTTCAGGTATTAAATTGTCTTAATATGTTGATTAAAATCAGAAAGTTAGCTAGGAAGAAATGTTATGATGTATTATAGAGCATGCTTAAAAAACCTTCCATTGTGAAGAAGGGCTTAGTATTTTATCGTCCCAATTTGTCACGTAGCAACCTCCTGCTACCTAATCAAAATTAAATCCATCCTGGGTCGCCGAAAGCTACCATCACTATTATACAATATTACACAGAGAAATTATATGTCAGAGAGAGCTAGCAAAACAATAATCCACTTGTTCAGCCAAAGCAACAGGTCTGTGATGATGGAAAGTGGAAACATCCCAGAGATTAGCAGAGAGTGACATTGATACGAGTGAGAGATTCCAGAGCCTCAGCTCACAGGCAGCATCGTACGACACTAGTCTGTATGGCTGCAAGGGGCCCAAGCCAACACTCGCCACCTCAGCCAACGTTCACTGTCTCAGCCAACACATTCTATTCTGCCTCAGCCTGGCTCTGCTTTTCAAGACTTCACTATCTCTCTCTAATCGGCTGAAACAAGAGGAGAGCAGCTTGTAGTTATGAGGAATGTTCTGACTGGAATATTAAAACCAGGACTTCCTCTCTAGCTTTTCACTGACACAAGTCATTCAAAACAACCTTACGAAAATAAGTCAGGAAACTTTATAGTTCAACTAAAATGGAGAACTCTGAAGAATTGATGGTCTTGAAATTGAACGCAATTGATAGTTCCATCCATCGCACCACGCAGAACAAATCACACAAAAAAACTTTCAACAGAGCTTTCCTTCAACCACACACTCAGACCTAAACACTGGGCAGGGTGCTTAATAATTGGTGGGCAACAACAACAGCACATTTGCTTCATTCAAGTTGGGCCACCCACCAAGCTGTTGTGAAGCTGCCTGCCCTGGTGATAAGAGAAGCAGAGAGGGAGGACAGGCTGTTTTCTTCAAAAAGAGGGCCTGTAGATTCAGGCAGGGCCAGGCTGGAGGCAGTGCTGCCTTTGGGCTGACAGGCCCTGATTGACCGTGTTAGTTGGCCCCAGAGCTACACAGGCAGGGCCCTTTCAAAGAAGATGTGAGGAGGAGGAGAGGAGGAGGGCAGATGACAGAGGCACCGCCGAGGGTCACATGACCGTATTACTCCAGCGCCCCGCAAGAAGAGAGAGTATGCCGCACACAGAGAGCATAGTGAGAGAGGAAGGGAGGGGAGGTAGCGATAAAGAGCATAGTGAGTAAGAGGGAGGGATGGGAGGTAGCGATAAAGAGCATAGTGAGTAAGAAGGAGGGAGGGATGGGAGGTAGCGATAAAGAGCATAGTGAGTAAGAGGGAGGGATGGGAGGTAGCGATAAAGAGCATAGTGAGTAAGAAGGAGGGAGGGATGGGAGGTAGCGATAAAGAGCATAGTGAGTAAGAGGGAGGGATGGGAGGTAGCGATAAAGAGCATAGTGAGTAAGAGGGAGGGATGGGAGGTAGCGATAAAGAGCATAGTGAGTAAGAGGGAGGGATGGGAGGTAGCGATAAAGAGCATAGTGAGTAAGAGGGAGGGATGGGAGGTAGCGATAAAGAGCATAGTGAGTAAGAGGAAGGGAGGGGAGGTAGCGATAAAGAGCATAGTGAGTAAGAGGAAGGGATGGGAGGTAGCGATAAAGAGCATAGTGAGTAAGAGGGAGGGAGGGGAGGTAGCGATAAAGAGCATAGTGAGTAAGAGGGAGGGATGGGAGGTAGCGATAAAGAGCATAGTGAGTAAGAAGGAGGGAGGGATGGGAGGTAGCGATAAAGAGCATAGTGAGTAAGAGGGAGGGATGGGAGGTAGCGATAAAGAGCATAGTGAGTAAGAGGGAGGGATGGGAGGTAGCGATAAAGAGCATAGTGAGTAAGAGGGAGGGATGGGAGGTAGCGATAAAGAGCATAGTGAGTAAGAGGGAGGGATGGGAGGTAGCGATAAAGAGCATAGTGAGTAAGAGGGAGGGATGGGAGGTAGCGATAAAGAGCATAGTGAGTAAGAGGGAGGGATGGGAGGTAGCGATAAAGAGCATAGTGAGTAAGAGGGAGGGATGGGAGGTAGCGATAAAGAGCATAGTGAGTAAGAGGAAGGGAGGGGAGGTAGCGATAAAGAGCATAGTGAGTAAGAGGGAGGGATGGGAGGTAGCGATAAAGAGCATAGTGAGTAAGAGGGAGGGAGGGGAGGTAGCGATAAAGAGCATAGTGAGTAAGAGGGAGGGATGGGAGGTAGCGATAAAGAGCATAGTGAGTAAGAAGGAGGGAGGGATGGGAGGTAGCGATAAAGAGCATAGTGAGTAAGAGGGAGGGATGGGAGGTAGCGATAAAGAGCATAGTGAGTAAGAGGGAGGGATGGGAGGTAGCGATAAAGAGCATAGTGAGTAAGAGGGAGGGATGGGAGGTAGCGATAAAGAGCATAGTGAGTAAGAGGGAGGGATGGGAGGTAGCGATAAAGAGCATAGTGAGTAAGAGGGAGGGATGGGAGGTAGCGATAAAGAGCATAGTGAGTAAGAGGAAGGGAGGGGAGGTAGCGATAAAGAACATAGTGAGTAAGAGGAAGGGAGGGGAGGTAGCGATAAAGAGCATAGTGAGTAAGAAGGAGGGATGGGAGGTAGCGATAAAGAGCATAGTGAGTAAGAGGAAGGGAGGGGAGGTAGCGATAAAGAGCATAGTGAGTAAGAAGGAGGGAGGGGAGGTAGCGATAAAGAGCATAGTGAGTAAGAGGGAGGGATGGGAGGTAGCGATAAAGAGCATAGTGAGTAAGAGGGAGGGATGGGAGGTAGCGATAAAGAGCATAGTGAGTAAGAGGGAGGGATGGGAGGTAGCGATAAAGAGCATAGTGAGTAAGAGGGAGGGATGGGAGGTAGCGATAAAGAGCATAGTGAGTAAGAGGGAGGGATGGGAGGTAGCGATAAAGAGCATAGTGAGTAAGAGGAAGGGATGGGAGGTAGCGATAAAGAGCATAGTGAGTAAGAGGGAGGGATGGGAGGTAGCGATAAAGAGCATAGTGAGTAAGAGGAAGGGAGGGGAGGTAGCGATAAAGAGCATAGTGAGTAAGAAGGAGGGATGGGAGGTAGCGATAAAGAGCATAGTGAGTAAGAGGGAGGGATGGGAGGTAGCGATAAAGAGCATAGTGAGTAAGAGGGAGGGAGGGGAGGTAGCTATTAAGAGCATAGTGAGTAAGAGGGAGGGAGGGGAGGTAGCGATAAAGAGCATTGTGAGTAAGAGGGAGGGAGGGATGGGAGGTAGCGATAAAGAGCATAGTGAGTAAGAGGGAGGGAGGGATGGGAGGTAGCGATAAAGAGCATAGTGAGTAAGAGGGAGGGAGGGATGGGAGGTAGCTATAAAGAGCATAGTGAGTAAGAGGGAGGGAGGGGAGGTAGCGATAAAGAGCATAGTGAGTAAGAGGGAGGGAGGGATGGGAGGTAGCTATAAAGAGCATAGTGAGTAAGAAGGAGGGAGGGGAGGTAGCTATAAAGAGCATTGTGAGTAAGAAGGAGGGAGGGGAGGGAGCTATTAAGATCATAGTGAGTAAGAGGGAGGGAGGGGAGGTAGCGATAAAGAGCATAGTGAGTAAGAAGGAGGGAGGGGAGGGAGCGATAAAGAGCATAGTGAGTAAGAGGGAGGGAGGGGAGGTAGCTATTAAGAGCATAGTGAGTAAGAGGGAGGGAGGGGAGGTAGCGATAAAGAGCATAGTGAGTAAGAAGGAGGGAGGGGAGGGAGCTATTAAGAGCATAGTGAGTAAGAGGGAGGGAGGGGAGGTAGCGATAAAGAGCATAGTGAGTAAGAGGGAGGGAGGGGAGGGAGGTAGCTATTAAGAGCATAGTGAGTAAGAGGGAGGGAGGGGAGGTAGCGATAAAGAGCATAGTGAGTAAGAGGGAGGGAGGGGAGGGAGCGATAAAGAGCATAGTGAGTAAGAGGGAGGGAGGGGAGGTAGCGATAAAGAGCATAGTGAGTAAGAAGGAGGGAGGGGAGGGCGCGATAAAGAGCATAGTGAGTAAGAGGGAGGGAGGGGAGGTAGCGATAAAGAGCATAGTGAGTAAGAGGGAGGGAGGGGAGGTAGCTATTAAGAGCATAGTGAGTAAGAGGGAGGGAGGGGAGGTAGCGATAAAGAGCATAGTGAGTAAGAGGGAGGGAGGGGAGGTAGCGATAAAGAGCATAGTGAGAGAGGAAGGGAGGGGAGGTAGCGATAAAGAGCATAGTGAGTAAGAAGGAGGGAGGGGAGGTAGCGATAAAGAGCATAGTGAGTAAGAAGGAGGGAGGGGAGGTAGCGATAAAGAGCATTGTGAGTAAGAAGGAGGGAGGGGAGGGAGCTATTAAGAGCATAGTGAGTAAGAGGGAGGGAGGGGAGGTAGCGATAAAGAGCATAGTGAGTAAGAAGGAGGGAGGGGAGGGAGCGATAAAGAGCATAGTGAGTAAGAGGGAGGGAGGGGAGGTAGCGATAAAGAGCATAGTGAGTAAGAGGGAGGGAGGGGAGGGAGGTAGCTATTAAGAGCATAGTGAGTAAGAGGGAGGGAGGGGAGGTAGCGATAAAGAGCATAGTGAGTAAGAGGGAGGGAGGGGAGGGAGGTAGCTATTAAGAGCATAGTGAGAGAGGAAGGGAGGGGAGGTAGCGATAAAGAGCATAGTGAGTAAGAAGGAGGGAGGGGAGGTAGCGATAAAGAGCATAGTGAGTAAGAAGGAGGGAGGGGAGGGGAGGTAGCGATAAAGAGCATAGTGAGTAAGAGGGAGGGAGGGGAGGTAGCGATAAAGAGCATAGTGAGTAAGAAGGAGGGAGGGGAGGTAGCGATAAAGAGCATAGTGAGTAAGAGGGAGGGATGGGAGGTAGCGATAAAGAGCATTGTGAGTAAGAAGGAGGGAGGGGAGGGAGGGAGCTATTAAGAGCATAGTGAGTAAGAGGGAGGGAGGGGAGGTAGCGATAAAGAGCATAGTGAGTAAGAGGGAGGGAGGGGAGGTAGCTATTAAGAGCATAGTGAGTAAGACGGAGGGAGGGGAGGTAGCGATAAAGAGCATTGTGAGTAAGAGGGAGGGAGGGGAGGGAGGGGAGGTAGCTATTAAGAGCATAGTGAGTAAGAGGGAGGGAGGGGAGGTAGCGATAAAGAGCATAGTGAGTAAGAGGGAGGGAGGGGAGGTAGCGATAAAGAGCATAGTGAGTAAGAGGGAGGGAGGGGAGGTAGCGATAAAGAGCATAGTGAGTAAGAGGGAGGGAGGGGAGGTAGCGATAAAGAGCATAGTGAGTAAGAAGGAGGGAGGGGAGGTAGCGATAAAGAGCATAGTGAGTAAGAGGGAGGGATGGGAGGTAGCTATTAAGAGCATAGTGAGTAAGAAGGAGGGAGGGGGGGTAGCGATAAAGAGCATAGTGAGTAAGAGGGAGGGAGGGGAGGTAGCGATAAAGAGCATAGTGAGTAAGAAGGAGGGAGGGGAGGTAGCGATAAAGAGCATAGTGAGTAAGAAGGAGGGAGGGGAGGTAGCGATAAAGAGCATTGTGAGTAAGAGGGAGGGAGGGGAGGTAGCGATAAAGAGCATTGTGAGTAAGAAGGAGGGAGGGGAGGGAGCTATTAAGAGCATAGTGAGTAAGAGGGAGGGAGGGGAGGTAGTGATAAAGAGCATTGTGAGTAAGAGGGAGGGAGGGATGGGAGGGGAGGTAGCTATTAAGAGCATAGTGAGTAAGAGGGAGGGAGGGGAGGTAGCGATAAAGAGCATTGTGAGTAAGAAGGAGGGAGGGGAGGGAGCTATTAAGAGCATAGTGAGTAAGAAGGAGGGAGGGGAGGTAGCGATAAAGAGCATAGTGAGTAAGAGGGAGGGAGGGGAGGTAGCGATAAAGAGCATAGTGAGTAAGAAGGAGGGAGGGGAGGTAGCGATAAAGAGCATAGTGAGTAAGAAGGAGGGAGGGGAGGTAGCGATAAAGAGCATTGTGAGTAAGAGGGAGGGAGGGGAGGTAGCGATAAAGAGCATTGTGAGTAAGAAGGAGGGAGGGGAGGGAGCTATTAAGAGCATAGTGAGTAAGAGGGAGGGAGGGGAGGTAGTGATAAAGAGCATTGTGAGTAAGAGGGAGGGAGGGATGGGAGGGGAGGTAGCTATTAAGAGCATAGTGAGTAAGAGGGAGGGAGGGGAGGTAGCGATAAAGAGCATAGTGAGTAAGAGGGAGGGAGGGGAGGTAGCGATAAAGAGCATAATGAGTAAGGGGGAGGGAGGGGAGGTAGCGATAAAGAGCATTGTAAGTAAGAGGGAGGGAGGGGAGGGAGGGGAGGTAGCTATTAAGAGCATAGTGAGTAAGAGGGAGGGAGGGGAGGTAGCGATAAAGAGCATAGTGAGTAAGAGGGAGGGAGGGGAGGTAGCGATAAAGAGCATAGTGAGTAAGGGGGAGGGAGGGGAGGGAGGTAGCTATTAAGAGCATAGTGGGAGAAAGAGGGAGGGAGGGAGCTATTAAGAGCATAGTGAGTAAGAGGGAGGGAGGGGAGGTAGCGATAAAGAGCATTGTGAGTAAGAGGGAGGGAGGGGAGGGAGCTATTAAGAGCATAGTGTGTAAGAGGGAGGGAGGGGAGGTAGCAATAAAGAGCATAGTGAGTAAGAGGGAGGGAGGGGAGGTAGCTATAAAGAGCATAGTGAGTAAGAGGGAGGGAGGGGAGGTAGCGATAAAGAGCATTGTGAGTAAGAGGGAGGGGAGGGAGGTAGCTATTAAGAGCATAGTGGGAGAAAGAGGGAGGGGAGGGAGGGGAGGTAGCGATAAAGAGCATAGTGAGAGATAGAGAGGGGGGAGGGAGGGAGGGGAGGTAGCTATAAAGAGCACAGTGAGAGAGAGGGGGAGGGGAGGGAGGGAGGGGAGGTAGCAATAAAGAGCATAGTGAGAGAGAGGGGGAGCGAGAGAGGAAAAGGGAGAAAAAGAGACAGTGTTTGGAAAGAAAGAGAGAGGGAGGTTAGAGATAGAGAGGGAGAGTACAGAAAGAGAGTACAGGATGTATGGTATGAAAGACCAGGAGAGGGTGAGGTGAGAAGGATGAGTCAGTGAAAGAGAGACAGAGAGAGAGAGGCCTTAGGACACACCTACTCATTCAGGGGTTTTTCTCTATTTTCTACATTGTAGAATAATAGTGAAGACATCAAAACTATGAAATAACACATATGGAATCATGTAGTGACCAAAAAAGTATTACAATTGATTATTTTTGAGATTCTTCAAAGAAGCCACCCTTTGCCTTGATGACAGCTTTGCACACTCTTGGCATTCTCTCAACCAGCTTCATGAGGTAGTCACCTGGAAACAAAATGATCTGGTCTGATGAAACCAAGATTTAAGTATTTGGCCTGAATGCCAAGCGTCACGTCTGGAGAAAACCTGGCACCATCCATACGGTGAAGCATGGTGGTGGCAGCATCATGTGGGGATGTTTTTCAGCAGCAGGGACTGGGAGACCAGTCAGGATCAAGGGAAAGATGAACGGAGCAAAGTAAAGTGAGATCCTTGACGAAAACCTGCTCCAGAGCGCTCAGGATCTCAGACTGGGGCGAAAGTTCACATTCCAACAGGAAAACGACCCTAAGCACACAGCCAAGACAACGTGGAAGTGGCTTCGGGACTAGTCTCTGAAAGTCCTTGAGTGGCCAAGCCAGAGCCTGGACTTGAACCCTATCAAACATCTCTGGAGAGACCTAAAAATAGCTGTTCAGCAACACTCCCTATCCAACCTGACAGAGCTTGAGAGTATCTGCAGAGAGGAATGGGAGAAACTCTCTAAATACAGGTGTGCCAAGCTTGTAGCGTCATACCCAAGAAGACTCGAGGCTGTAGTCGCTGCCAAAGTTGCTTCAAGAAAGTACTGAATAAAGGGTCAGAATACTTATGTAAATGTGATATAAAAAAAATATGTTTTTATACATTTGCAAAAATGTCTAATAACCTGTTTTTGCTTTGTCATTATGGGGTATTGTGTGTAGATTGATGAGGGGAAAAAACGATTTAATACATTTTAGAATAAGGCTGTAACGTAACACAATGTGGAAAAATACTGAAGCTGTTTTTATATATTTTTTTATACTGAATCTGTTTTTGTTGGGTTAAGATGTTAGTCATCCCAGTTAAATTATCTTTATTGATGTCTAGTAATCCAAGCCTTAACAGGATGGAACAGGGAACAAATACAGAGACATTATGGAACATATTGGGCTTACATGGGCACACACTGTGTTTTTTTTTGTTCTGGAAAGACTCCTGGGGGAGGGTCCTCTACCCCTCACCCCATCACCACCACCACATGCAAACAAATACTCGTAGCCCACCTCTCCCTCCTTTTCCTCCTCCTCCCCCAACTCCTCCTTTTTGGAATCATTGATGTGAGGTCTATTGTGTGAGCTGAGCAGAGCAGAGGGAGAGGAAGTGTGGCCCTGCGTGGTCTCAGCCTTGGACTCTGTTACGGCCTGACCACTGACCCACTCACCCGCCTTTTAAAGAGGTTTTAGGGTCACAGGTTCACAATAAGGTGACTCAACTGTGAACGACGGACGGCATCTCCTTTCAAAGGCCCGACCTTCACATCTACTTCTCCCCCTCCCTCTCTCTTCCTCTCTCCCTCTATCCCCCAGCCCCATCTTATCCCTCTTTCCACTAACCCCATCTAACCCCTCTCTTCTCCCCAGCCCCATTTCACCGCTCATTCCTCCGGCCCTGTCTAACCCCTCTCTCTCCTCCAGCCCCATCTCACCCCTCTTTCCCTCAGCCACATCCTCAGTGCCTGTCACTATGCACCCAACACCTACCCCGCCGCAACAGTGCTAATCAGCATAGCATCCCAAGGAGGTGAGAACATGAGGTTTGATGAGGGTTGGGGCCTCAGAGCACGGCTAACGCTAATGCTCATGCTTCAGGTTACTCACTGGGGATAAAACCTGACCACATTTCCATGAGCAGCTACAATAGGACTAACTGTGGCCAAGAAAAGTAATTTATACTGACTGCATAGACATCCAATAATTCACAGAGGGATTCAGACTGTATCAATAATCATAGCTGCATTTTAGCCAGACTGTTACATGCTAGCTGTCTAGTCTGTGTTTTATAAATGTGCAATGAGCATACAACTATGCCTTTAAATAAGGAATTGGCAACTCGTTCTCATTCTGAGAAATAAGCATGTTCTTAACCAGGTAGCCACTTGATTTCAAAACCTAAACAAAGTGAACAGGCCATGTTGTTCAAACAGTTGGAGACGGACAGAAGGCTGTATTCATAACAATTCAACTGTTCTACCTTGTAGAAAACAGATCCAAGTTTGCTAGACTTTAAATATAAAGATTAGCTGGCTACTCACGAGCAGGTGGGCTTGTGTTTGAGAGATTGTTTATGAGACCTGTGTTAATTTTCTATATTGCCTGTTACCAGAAGTTGGTCATTATTCCTGGATGTGCATTATGCATGGTTCTGGTTAAATTTGTAACAAAAATTGCATTTTCATAAAAATACTTGACGGCCAATGTTTTGCCCAAAAAAGCTATATTTAGCCTACTGTAGGTATAATTTTACAAGCCTTGAATTCATTAGATTATTCGCTACTGTTGCAAAGGCAGTGTATTGACCTTTATTTGTGCTACAAAGCTTAGTTTGAAAAAAATTGAGATATGATTTTTAGGCCATATCGCCCAGCCCTACAACCCCTACAAAAATGTCCATTAATTATAATGCACATAATAATTCACATTTCCTGTTGATGAAGGATTGTTTTCTTGCTGTAGCAAGCTGGCACATATTAAGATCCTACATCTGTAGTGAAGAAAGAGGACAAACAGTCCCTACTCAACATGAGAACTACTGTCAGTTCCAGACAAGGAGAATATCATGATCCATTTCATACAGAGTTTAACATTTTGTTTGAAATTTGCTCATTGATAACGGAAAGGCAAAACATCAACAGTGGATTTATTGTAAGAGCATCTACTACAGTAGATAATACACAGTGTTTGTCATTGTACCATCAATTTACACTTCAATGGAAGAAATACAGCATTCTGTCCTACCATTCCATGTCCACAGTCTGTCCCATCAGCCAAGGGCATGTGCTGTGTCCGACACCCTTTATGGCCCCCCTCAGCACTCGTACACCAAAGCCTCTTGCACTGTTTCTGTGTGGAAAGAGATAGCGAGAGAGGGAAGAAAGAGACATGCGGGAGAGAGGCGGAGAGACAGAGAGAGGAAGGGAGCGTTAAACACTGTTACAATACAACTGTTACAAACCCCCCACTGCAGGAGAATTATTTAACTGTTTCACCCCAAACTACAAATCCCTAATATTGACAGGCAGACAGAAGGCTCTATTGTGCTGCTCAGTAGTAAGTACTGTGGGATGTGTAACAGGCTTTATGGACAGTTCAGCCTCTAGAACCCCAGACAGTAACTTTTACAGCTACTTGGGCAGCTGTTACTATCACTATAGATTAGCCACACAGTATTGCAGAAGTCTCCAACCAGACCGGAGGGAGCATGAAATCTTAAAGCATGTTCAACATGAGAACGTATGCTCTGTTTGAAGGGAAAGCAGCTTCCCTCACAGCTGCCTATTAAACCCTAAACAAAGCTAATTGTCTCGTAAAACCACCAAAGCTGTGTGTCATACAGACAGCTCATTAAAAACAATGACTGGGGAAGGGGGGTACAGTACAGTGTTGTCTATACTGTATAAACTTATGACTTCATCATCTCAATACAAGTGCCTTATCATAGACAAGACACATTAGAACCTCAGAAGCATATGACATCATTATCCATAGGAGGTTTGGTTGAGGACACTTTTTTGGAGATAATAGAGACTGAGTTTACGTCCCAAATGCCATTCGGGACATCCCTTACGAGACACCTGGTTGTGAGGAATGAAACCTGGCTTACCATGTAAGGGCAGACCATGGATCCGGGACCAAACATGAGCTCACACTGTCGGTTGGCATTGTAGATTTGACCAGGGAGGTGGTTGGGTAGCTCGTACGTCCTGCTCACTGGCTCGTCCAACAGGCACTCTCCGTACCCTGTGCTGAAAGGTAACACATACACACATAAATTAGCACGTATGCACACACACACACACACACACACACACACACACACACACACACACACACACACACACACACACACACACACACACACACACACACACACACACACACACACACACACACACACACACACACACACACACACACCCCACAACCAGTAAATAAGCACACATAAAGCTGCATCAAAGCTGCATCAAAGTACTTCATCAGTCAAGATTCATACAGTACAACAGAGTAGTCAGGATAATGTCATCTTTGTTATCCATCCAGGACTGATAATATTCCAATGTAAACATTTTTGTCCCATGTGGGTGGTCTGGTCTGATGTGTGATGTTACGTAACAGTGAGACTGACACCACTTCCCCTCACTGAGACCTAATATTAGTTAATGCTGTCACTATGAAACTGGAGCCAGGCATCATACAGACGGAATAAAGCTGCATTTACATGCAGACACAAAGCTATCCCAAAGCTATCCCAACCACATGTTTATTCAAAAGACATTTCTCTGTGCACAAAGCAAATTTTGAAGATGGTGCAGGATTGAGATGGCTGCCGTTTTACGGGCTCCTAACCAATTGTGCTATTGTGTGTGTTTTTCGCGTTATTTGTAACTTATTTTGTACACAATGTTTCTGCCACCATCTCTTATGACCGAAAAGAGCTTCTGGATATCGGGACAGCGATTACTCACCTCGTACTGGACAAAGATGTTTTCTTTAACGAGTCGGATGTATAGGATTTACTTCAGACACCTGACAAGGCCCAAATCTCTGTTATTTGCATGAAAAAGAAACAGAAATCTGGGACGTAGGTCTGGGTGCCTTGTAAGGATCCAACGGCGAGTGAGTAATCCCCCTCTAACATCAGTCCTATTAGCCAACGTGCAATCATTGGATAACAAAACGGATTAGCTTTTTTTTCACCTTTATTTAACCAGGTAGGTTAAATAAAGGTTACTTTTTAAAAATAAAAGCGGAGCTCATCCATTTTGTTATCCAATGATTGCACGTCAAGACTATACTACCAACGGGACATTATAAACTGTAATATCTTATGTTTCCCCCGAGTCGTGGCTGAACGACGACGTGAATAACATACAACTGGTGGGATTTTCGATCCATCGGCAAAATAGAACAGCTGCCTCCGGTAAAACAAGAGGTGGCGGTTTGTGTCTATTTGAAAATAACAGGTTTTGCTCGCCTGAGGTAGAATATCTCAAGATACACTGTAGACCACACTATTTAACAAGAGAGTTTTCATCTATATTTTTCGTAGCTGTCTATTTACCATCACAAACTGATGCTGGCACTAAGACGGCACTCAACGAGCTGCATAAGGCTATAAACAAACAAGGAAATGCTCATCCAACAAGAAAATGCTCATCCAGGCCGCTCCTAGTGGCCAGGGACATTAATGCAGGGAAACGTACATCCATTTTACCTCATGCTAAATGTGCAACCAGAGGAAAAAAAACTCTAAACCACCTTTACTCCACACACAGAGACGCATACAAAGCTCTTCCTCGCCCTCCATTTGGCAAATTTGACCATAACTCTATCCACCTGATTCCAAAGCAAAAACTAAAGCAGGAAGTACCAGTGACTCGCTCAATAAGGTAGTGGTCAGATGACACAGATGCTAAGCTACAGGACTGTTTTGCTAGCACAGACTGGAAATGTTCCGGGATTCTTCCGATGGTATTGAGGAGTACACCACATCAGTCACTGGCTTCATCAATAAGTGCATCGATGACGTCGTCCCCACAGTGACTGTATGTACATACCCCAACCAGAAGCCATGGATTACAGGCAACATTTCCACTGAGCTAAAGGGTAGAGCTGCCGCTTTCAAGGAGCACGACTCTAACCCGGACGCTTATAAGAAATCCCGCTATGCCCTTCGACGAACCATCAAACAGGCAAAGCATCAATACAGGACTAAGATCAAATCATACTACACCGGCTCAGATGCTGGTCGGATGTGGCAGGGCTTGCAAACTATTACAGACTACAAAGGGAAGAACAGCCAAGAGCTGCCCAGTGATATGAGCCCACCAGATGAGCTAAATAACTTCTATGCTCGCTTCGAGGCAAGTAACACTGGAATATGCATGAGAGCATCAGCTGTTCCGGACGACTTTGTGATAAACAGGTCAACATTCACAAGGACGCAGGGCCAGACGGATTACCAGGACGTGTACTCCGAGCGTGCGCTGACCAACTGGCAAGTGTCTTCCCTGACCTTTTTTCTAACCTCTCCCTGTCTGAATCTGTAATACCAACATGTTTCAAGCAGACCACCATAGTCCCGGTGCCCAAGAACACTAAGGTAACCTGCCTAAATGACTACCGACCCGTAGCACTCACGTCTGTAGCCATGAAATGCTTTGAAAGGCTGGTCAAGGCTCACATCAACACCATTATCCCAGAAACCCTAGACCCACTCCAATTTGCATAATGCCCCAACAGATCCACAGAAGATGCAATCTCTATTGCACTCCACACTGCCCTTTCACACCTGGACAAAAGGAACACCTGTGTGAGAATGCTATTCATTGACTATAGCTCAGCGTCCAACACCATAGTGCCCTCAAAGCTCATCACTAAGCTAAGGACCATGGGACTAAACACCTCCCTCTACAACTAGATCCTGGACTTCCTGACGGGCCGCCCCCAGTTGATAAGGGTAGGTAACAACACATCCACCATCCATCCTCAACACGGGCCCCCCCCAAGGTGCGTGCTCAGTCCCCTCCTGTACTCCCTGTTCACTTATGACTGCAAGGCCAGGAACGACTCCAACACCATCATTAAGTTTGCTGATGACACAACAGTGGTAGGCCTGATCACCGACAACAATTTAGACAGCCTATAGGGATGAGGTCAGAGACCTGACTGTGTGGTGCCAGGACAACAACCTCTCCCTCAACGTGATCAAGACAAAGTAGATGATTGTGGACTACAGGAAAAGGAGGATCGAGCACGCCCCCATACTCATCGACGGGGCTGCAGTGGAGCAGGTTGAGACCGTCAAGTTCCTTGGCGTCCACATCACCAACAGACTAACATGGTCCAAGCACACCAAGACAGTCGTGAAGAGGGCACGACAAAACCTATCCCCCTTCAGGAGACTGAAAAGATTTGGCATGGGTCATCAGATCCTCAAAAGGAGAGCATCCTGACGGGTTGCATCACTACCTGGTATGGCAACTGCTCGGCCTCCGACCGCAAGGCACTACAGAGGGTAGTGCGTACGGCCCAGTACATCACCGGGGCCAAGCTTCCTGCCATCCAGGACCTCTATACCAGGCGGTGTCAGAGGAAGGCCCTAAAAATTGTCAAAGAATTCAGCCACCCTAGTCATAGACTGCTCTCTCTGCTACCGCACGGCAAGCGGTACCGAAGTGCCAAGTCCAGATCCAAGAGGCTCCTAAATAGCTTCTACCCCCAAGCTACCCAGACTATTTGCATTGCCCCCCCCTCTGGAACGATGATGCTACTCTCTGTTATTATCTATGCATAGTCACTTTAATAACTCTATCTACATGTACATATTACCTCAATTACCTCAACACAGGTGCACCTGCACATTGACTCTGTACTGGTACCCCCTGTATATAGCCCCGCTATTGTTATTTACTGCTGCTCTTTAATCATTTGTTATTCTTATCTCTTACTTTTTTTTAGGTATTTTCTTAAAACTGCATCGTTGGTTATGGGCTTGTAAGTAAGCATTTCACTGTAAGGTTGTATTCGGAAGCATGTGACAAATACAATTTGATTTGATTTGACATAGGCATAACCTTGGGAGCAAGATTGCAGTAGGACTTAACATCACTTTGGAGTCGCCAGGTGCGAACTCCAAACAGGAGGGATGTGCTGATAGCGCGTAGAGCTCCCCAACGCACTTAGTCGACACCAAGGCCATGACCAGGACAGTCTTGTAGGAAAGGACCTGCAGGTCCACAGACTCCAATGGTTCAAACAGATTCTCACAGAGCATCCAGGACCAAAGACAGGTCCTGTTTCGGTGCCATAGGCTTTGACATTGGTCTGAGCTGACGCACGCCTTTCAGGAACTGCACCACCAGAGGATGAGGCCCCGGGGTAGAGCCATCAATTCCTACATGAGACGCAGAGATGGCTGCCACATAAACTTTCAATGCAGAAAAAGAAAGGCCCTGCTCAAAAAGCTCTTCAAAGAAGATCAAAATGTACACCAAAGAGCTCTGAACAAGAGAAACTCCTTTAACCTGGCACAAAGCCTCAAACACTTATATGTATACAACTCACACGTAGAGGGTGCATGCACCAACTGTATAGTCGTAATCACATTCATGGGTGCCAAACTCTCCTGTGCGACCAGGACAATATATCCCCACTACACAGAACCCTCCACAGGCGGATGATCTCCGTGAACCAGGGTTGTCTGGGCCAACGGGGAGCCACCAGAATCAACAACAGACCCTCCTGACGGACTCTCTCAACGATGGCCTGAACCAGGTCCACCGGAGGAAACGCATAGACCACGGTCCAAGGCCACTGAGACGCCTAAGCATCCATTCCCAACAGAGCGCATGCATCCCTCATTGAGAAGAACAGATGACAATTTGTGTTTTCTCAGTAAGGATGCGTCTGTTGTGATCACCCTGTGGAATCAAACACCTTTTCTTGTGATTCCCTATGAACCCCAGAGTCTGAATATGGGAAACCAGTGTGGCAGTGTGGAGCTCCACCTGTTCTCTCGACTCTCTTGCTACGACCAGCCAATCATCCAGATAGGCCAATACTCTGATCCCCTGGCACGGCACCAGTGCCAAAGCCACCTCCACCACCATAGAAAAGGTGTGGAGCGATAGGGAGAGCCCAAAAGGCAGGACCAGAAACTCATAGAACACACCCTCGAAATGAAACCTCAGAAACTTTCTATGGGGAGGATTTGTAGCCACATGAATACATGCGTCCTTCAGATCTATGGACGAACCAAGAACCGGCACTGTTAATTCAGAAGCCCCGTGCTCAGATTAGCCCCCTTGTTAGCCTCTTGAGTTAACTCGCCAGCTTTCCATCCATCAGCAGGGTGAAAACGAGCCCCGCCTCCTCCATACTCTCTACACTCATGAACTCGCCATAACCTGACTGAATGAGGGGAACCACAGGTCGCCTTTAGCTCTTTGGCGAACTCTTTAAATATTTTACCTCCTGTCCCACCGCTGCAGGGACAGGAGGTAAATACCTTCCCCCAAAGTTGGAGGAACTCCGCTAAAGGGGAGAATACGGCCAATACACCCCAGGTGATCTGCCGCCCTACGTCACAGCTCCATCAAAAGCGCATTTACCACCAATGGTTCACTTCACACGCCGAATCCAAAGCCGGGGATTTAAGCTTTCCCGGAATGATGCCATCCGATTCACACTCTGAAAACCCTCCAGAGCCAACCAGGGATATTATATCAACCCTGGAATCCGGACCCTGAACAATGCCAGAAAAAACGGAAAGAGCCTCACTCAGCTGGGATGACGCCCGTATCAACTCTGACCAACACTACTACTGGTCCGAGCCAAAGTCTCCTGAGCGTGTTTCCACCCCAGGAAAACAAGACAGCACTGGTGAGTATCTTTAACTTTCATTGTGAAACCACATGCCCTAGGGCAGGGTCGGATGTTCCTTTTTGAACTTACTCTTACCACTGGCCATCTTACTCAAAGAAGCACTGGCTACACAAGCAGAGCAGAAAGTTGTGTTTTTTTAGCAAACACAAATCCTTCCCAAGGAAGGAAGCATTAGCTACACAAGCAGAGCAGAAAGTGGTAGCTTTTAGAAAACACAAAAACCGATACCAAGTCCCAAAACTCACAACATCTAGGGGGACGGGTACACTCTCCCTACTGACACCTAAGTCAGAGCCAAATTTCATAGTCTTCGTGCACTTGAAAAGCTAAATTGTGTGGCATGTTCTTCCTTCAGGCGAGCTGAAGAGCCCCCGTATTATAGCGAGGAAGGCAGGGCTTCCGAGGCCGCACTCGGAATCTATTGGCCCGTTGGGCGTGATTTCAGTTTTCAGGTGAATATTATTGGTCGTTGACTCCCCATAGTATGTTAGACCGAGTGACCGACTGAAAGGGAACCCTTTGTTTTGTATACCAAAAAGTCTACAAGTGCTTGGTGGAATGAGTTTGTCTAACATTGGGGAGAGACAAATGATGAAAGCTATGATGAGGTCAGTCAGTTCGTCAGGGAAATGAGAAGAAGAGAGAGGGAGAGATGCCCCATATTGAAGCTATAAGGTAGTGGTCTGTTTGTCTGTCAGAGTCCAGAAGAAGGAGAAGAGATGATGCCCCATATTGAAGCATCTTTCACCAGGTTGTCATCGTCTAATGAGAAAACCTATGGGCCTATGATTAAAAACAGGATGGAAAAGGGGTAAAAAACAGCAATTTTTTATTAGGCATGCAGTTTTTTTGGCAAAACAGAGGAGCCAGAGACAGGCGATGCGACTCCCCTCTGGCACCAACAGGGGTTCTACACCTGGCAACCATTGGAAGGCTTCTTTAAAGTGAGTTTATTTAGAAAATAACTTACAGTTATCTCTCAGTGTTTGTCATAAGAAACTACTCCGTAATGAGTTCCATAAAGGCAAACTGTGTTTCCCGTGAGATGGTAGCTGCTACGAGGTTGCTCATATATCAGATTTTATGACCGACACAGGGTATTGAATGATACAACACATCCCTGTTGCACAGTTGTAATAAACTAAATGCAAACAGCACTGTAGTGATTACGCTTTTCATAGGGAGATATACTGCAACCATTACTATTCTAATCCAGCAAATAACTAGAAAATAAGTAGTTATAAAAAGTTTATTTTCACAGATAATGCATCTTGAATTAATTGAGGACATAAAGATATCTTTTTTACCAAAACGTAAGAAAAAAGTTTTTAAATGGAACTGTTTAGGATAGCAAGACATCTGATGTTTGTGTGGTTAGGATAATTCCCAACGTGGGCACCTGGCATCGGAATGTAAAATTATAGGCTTTGCCGGTACTGTGGTCCCGTGTGGCTCAGTTGGTAGAGCATGGCGCTTGCAACGCCAGGGTTGTGGGTTCGATGCCCATGGGGGACCAGTACAAAAAAAGTATGAATGTATGTACTTGTAAGTCGCTCTGGATAAGAGCGTCTGCTAAATGACTTAAATGTAATGTAAATGTACTAATGATTATGTAGTATCAACACAAGTGTACACATCAATTAGTGGGTGGCAACACAGAGAGATTTGCATTTTACCTTTATATAGGTTTAATGGCTTAAACCGTTTGGAGGACTGCCAGGAGCAGAATGAATGGTGTCTATATCACGGCCTAAACATAAAAACACCAAGAACACCAAAGACACTTTTCACTCAGCTCTCAGGTGTGCAGCCAATGGGAGTTCACCATATTACACAGACACAGAAATGAGAACGAGGGGGGTTGGCTGCAGAAGAGGGGTTGAGAGTTAGTGGGTCCCTCTATATTTAAGTTGACAGGAGAGTGTTGTGCATTAGAGTGCTCTGAAAGAACAATTGGTAGTCAAAACAGTGATGTACTTGACCAGGTAAGCTAAGTGGAAAGTGGAGGTGCCGTTTGGATGAATACTCCTAATAATACTATTGTTGAAGTCCTGCAGACTTTGAAAGCAGTGGGCCTCGCTCTCAGCGGCCTGCCTTTCCCACCTCTGAGACTCCTTCACACTGAACCCTATGCTCCTGTCCACAGCCACACAGAACTGTTTATAAATATTACCACTGTTAAACAAATCAGCCATCCTCTTCATGCAGCATGGAACGTTTCGCTCACAACCATTGCCATTTACCTTTTCCAACCCAACCACTCAAAGCTGGATGGATGGATTCATCCGCTGGTAGGAAACTGTGCAGCACAGCAGCGGGACAGGCGTGTAACCTTACAGTCTCGATAGGAGGCGTTCGCCCGGGAGAGACCGCTTACTTCTCAAGATGCAACTCATCAACAAGGAGGCCTTTTGTGGCTGCTCACAATCAACAAAGCGGGAGGAGAGATCAAAGGGTCATGTCCAGAGAAAATCTAATTATAACTGACATTTCCCATCTTAAAGGGAAGCCCTTCAGAAGAGGTTGGTGGCCACCGCTTGGCTGTGGAGCCCGCTGAATGAGCCGCTGCCCCGCGTTACCGTTTTTGCGGAGAAAGCACGCCACTGACTAAATGACTGTTTGTCCAGCATCTCGAGAGCTGGTTCTGTCTGAGTGCAGAGACAGAGGAGGAGCAGGGGAGGATCAATCGCTCAGGTCACCCTAGGAAGACCCCTGCTTCAAACAGGAAATACTGTCTCACACCAGGGAATAACACAGTGGAGACAGTTTACACTGGCCTGCTCTACATTCTCCCTTTTGGAGAAGGTAGCAGAGTTTGCTTCCCAGATTATGTCCCAAGAATACAAACACTTTTTGCTTTGTTATTTATTTGTCTTGCATTTTCTATAAAAAGGAAGATATTAGAATGTTTTATTACAGTGATTAATGTATCTCTAAAAAACATTATATATTTATTTGTATAACAATCTGTATGTTTGTGAAAATGTGTACATTAGGACAATTACAGTGTCCGGAAGAGTATTCTTACATTACAGAAAAAGGGACGAGGTACCTACTCCAGAAACTCAGTGATGTACTTGCGGCTGCACTTGGACCAGGACCAGGGACTAGTGTCGTAGTTGAGGGTGGGCGCCATGACGTGATACTGGTGCTTTATGCCTGCCTCCCTGCATTTGGGGTTGTCATCATGGGGCATGTTGAACCTGCCGAGGAGGAGAACACACACACAGAGAGCGGTTAGGAAAAAGGGGTGATGGCTGCTCAATGGATCAGAAAGCCTAGTGGTTAGAGCGTTGAGCCAGTAACCAAAAGGTTGCTGGTTCAAATAACTGAGCTGAGAAGGGGAAAAATCTGTTGATGTGTCCTTGAGCAAGGCACTTAACCCTAACTTGCTCCAGGGGCACCGTACTATTAGGCTGACCCTGTAAAACACCACATTTTACTGCACCTATCCGTTGTATGTGACAACTAAACATTGTTTTTTTAAGCAATGGTCTTCATTGAACATGATCCGGCACTACGATGTAGAGATGTGGGCCTATGAAGCGTTACATCTCAATGAATTCTAGCAGCTAAATAGTGAACAGTCTAATAAAGTTGCTCATCTTTTTGATGTAGGGCTGTGGCGCTCATGACATTTTGTCAGACAGTTATTGTCATGCAAAAGACTACCGGTCTCATGGTAATTGACCGTTAATTAACATAAACATGTTTAGCATCTTCAGGCTTCCACACATACAAGCCGCTGATGGGCGCCTTTGGAACATCTACATTTAAAAGTCTAATTAACCAATTAAATACACACCATCACAATAAATCCGTTATTTATTTTAATCAGGTCTAAAGAAACATTATGATATGAAGAAAATGTATTTCCAGTTAACAATATGAGTTGGTCTACTGTATGTTATCTGGCTATGCTCCATGCAATGGGCTGTAGCAGAGCCGGGCGGGCCTATACGCTCACTACGCAAGGGCCCTGCCTCCCCCTCGTGTCAAAGCGGGTGTCAATGTTTACAACTTGGATGAGAGGATGAAGCGGAACTGTCCTTCTGGTCATGAAAAGAGGAAAAAAACACCATGTGAGTGAATTGCGGAACAGCAATCAGGTAAACTTGTGTTCTCTCCTCTCCAAGTTTGATGTCAGAAAATAACAGTAACGTTAAGTTGATGTGCTAGCTTGCAGTTCATCTCTCTAGTCTATCTTTCTTGCTAACCTAACTGGGCAGTGCATCTCTTGGTCTGTCTGTGTCTTGCTTGCTTGCCAGCCACTTCCAGGGCTGTGTTCTGTGACTTTGTGCCTGTCAAAAGTCAGAGTGAAATACAACTATTTATTACGTTTGATAAACGACAACGGGCAATGGTGTTTATAAACTGCAGCTCGGAAAAGATAACCGCGTCGCACGTGACCATGTTGTGGCAGATGGCAGGGAGAGGTGAAGGGGGTGGTAATTGAGGAGAGATATCTTGCAGGTAGCTCGCTCCACCCCCAAGCTTTATATGGACTTCCTGCCCCAATGAGGCAAGACTGGGATTCGTTAAGCCAGGGATTGCTTGGGGATAAAGGAGGAAGCAGCCTGTACAACAGGGCAGAGAAGGAGCGAACCAAGCAAGGTATGAGGAGTCAGAGCTGCGAGAGTCAGAGCTGCGAGAGTCAGAGCTGCGAGAGTCAGAGCTACCCCCCCTTGTGTACCGGACCGGATTGGGTGAGGACCCGAGTGTGAGGATTACCCCTGGGAAACGGAACGGACAACGAGAACGGCTTGTGGACTGTGGGGTGATTGGTGTATTTCCCCCTCTTCCCCAGTGTATGAAAATATCTAATAAACTTCCCCTTTGCATTCTATTTGTGCTACTGGTGCCTGTTTTGCTATTGAACTTGGTGACGTGGAAACCCCACACCCTTGATCCTGCTACATATGGTGGAGAAAGCAGGCAAACCAAACCAAGTTCAATAACTAAACAAACACAGAGCACAATGGAAGCATTGGTGAGACAAATGGTGGAAGCAAACATAGCACAGCAGGCTATGCAGTGGGAGCTGCTGGAAGAACGGCGTCAGCAGAACGCTCTCATGCGAGCTGAACTCAGCCAGCTGACAGCCGCCCAGGCCAGTATAGCGACAGGTGCAACAGTCTCTCGCCCCAAACCCAGTAGGTTTCTTCTGAAGCTGACAGAGGCTGACAACAATCTACAGAAGGGACTGCTACAGGAGGTGCAGGCCACAGTCCTCCAGGAGAGGGAGGCCAAGGAGGCACAGAAGTGAGGTGTCCCTCCATCAGCAGAGATCTGCAGAGCTCCAGCAGAGCCTGGAAGAGCAGAAGGTTGCTATGAGGGAGGATCTAGCCAAGCAGAAGGAGGAGAAGCTGGAGACCCTTATAGTGCTGAAGAAGCAGCTTGTCCAGCAGCAGGAGGACAGCTCCCTACAGAAGGTCGTGCAGGAGGCCCAGGCTGCAGCCCGCCAGTAGGAGGCGGTAGATGCGATGAGGGGAGGTGACCCTCGATCAGCAGAGAGCTGCAGCGCTACAGCAGAGCCTGGAGGCTGCTCTGAGGGAGCAGGAGGAGAAGAGCCAAGAGGAGGCCACTCTGAAGATGGAGTGTATGAAAATCCCAGTGTATGAATAAACTTCCCCTTTGCATTCTATTTGTGCTACTGGTGCCTGTTTTGTTATATGAAACCCGCGCTTTCCAGCAGCAACCTCTGTGGGGACCAGTCCAGACAATATATGGGCGTGATGGCACTCCTCATAGGCGCACATAATTTTAAAACAAGACAATGATTATCTAGTCTCTCAGTCATGGTTAGTTACAACTCTGGACTAATGCAAGATGGAAAGCAATGGATTGACATTGACTATTGATTTATATATTGCATTTCAAATGTTGATTAGCCTGGTACACGGAAGAGGTCGACCGATTAATTAGGAGCGATTTCAAGTTTTCATAACAATCAGAAATCGGTAATTTTGGATGCCGATTAAAAAAAATATATATTTGTATTTTTTTACACCTTTATTTAACTAGGCAAGTCAGTTAAGAACACATTCTTATTTACAATGACGGCCTTGGAACAGTGGGTTAACTGCCTTGTTCGGGGGCAGAACAACAGATTTTTTCCTTGTCAGCTCAGGGATTCAATCTTGCAACCTCACGGTTAACTAGTCCAACGCTCTAACCACCTACCTCACGAGGAGCCCGCCTGTTACGCGAATGCAGTAAGAAGCCAAGGTAAGTTTCTCGCTAGCATTAAACTTATCTTATAAAAAACAATCAATCAATCAATCATAATCACTAGTTATAACTACACATGGTTGATGATATTACTAGTTTATCTAGCGTGTCCTGCGATGCATATAATCGATGCAGTGCGCATTCGCGAAAAAGGACTGTCATTGCTCCAATGTGTACCTAACCATAAACATCAATGCCTTTCTTAAAATCAATACACAGAAGTATATATTTTTAAACCTGCAAATTTAGCTAAAAGAAATCCAGGTTAGCAGGCAATATTAACCAGGTGAAATTGTGTCACTTCTCTTGCGTCAGAGTCAGAGTTTATGCAACAGTTTGGGCCGCCTGGCTCGTTGCGAACTAATTTGCCAGAATTGTACGTAATTATGACATAACATTGAAGGTTGTGCAATGTAACAGGAATATTTAGACTTATGGATGCCACCCGTTAGATAAAATACGGAACGGTTCCATATTTCACTGAAAGAATAAACGTTTTGTTTTCGAGATGATAGTTTCCGGATTCGACCATATTAATGACCTAAGGCTCGTATTTCTGTGTGTTATTATGTTATAATTAAGTCTATGATTTGATAGAGCAGTCTGACTGAGCACCAGCAGGCTCGTAAGCATTCATTCAAACAGCACTTTACTGCGTTTTGCCAGCAGCTCTCCGCAATGCTTCAAGCATTGCGCTGTTTATGACTTCAAGCCTATCAACTCCCGAGATTAGGCTGGTGTAACCGATGTGAAATGGCTAGCTAGTTAGCGGGGTGCGCGCTAATAGCGTTTCAAACGTCACTCGCTCTGAGACTTGGAGTAGTTGTTCCCCTTGCTCTGCATGGGTAACGCTGCTTCGAGGGTGGCTGTTGTCGATGTGTTCCTGGTTCGAGCCCATGTAGTGGTGAGGAGAGGGATGGAAGCTATACTGTTACACTGGCAATACTAAAATGCCTATAAGAACATCCAATAGTCAAAGGTATATGAAATACAAATCGTATAGAGAGAAATAGTCCTATAATTCCTATAATAACTACAACCTAAAACTTCTTACCAGGGAATATTGAAGACTCATGTTAAAAGGAAACACCAGCTTTCATATGTTCTCATGTTCTGAGCAAGGAACTTAAACTTCTAGTTCCTCCCAAACCCGGATCCGGGAGCACCCCCATCAGTAAAAAAGCTGACTAGCATAGCCTAGCATAGCGTCACAAGTAAATACTAGCATCTAAATATCATTAAATCACAAGTCCAAGACACCAGATGAAAGATACACTTCTTGTGAATCCAGCCATCATTTCTGATTTTTAAAATGTTTTACAGGGAAGACACAATATGTAAATCTATTAGCTAACCACGTTAGCAAAAGACACCACTTTTCTTACTCCACCATTTTTTTACTCCATCAGTAGCTATCACAAATTCGACCAAATAAAGATATAAATAGCCACTAACCAAGAAACAACGTCATCAGATGACAGTCTGATAACATATTTATTGTATAGCATATGTTTTGTTAGAAAAATGTGCATATTTCAGGTATAAATCATAGTTTACCATTGCAGCCACCATCACAACTCTCCCCAAAGCGACTAGAATAACTACAGAGAGCAATGTGTATTACCTAATTACTCATCATAAAACATTTCTTAAAAATACACAGCGTACAGCAATTGAAAGACACAGATCTTGTGAATCCAGACAATATTTCAGATTTTCTAAGTGTTTTACAGCGAAAACACAATATAGCGTTATATTAGCATACCACAATAGCATACATTGATTCAAGGCAAAAAGAGCGATAACGTATAAACCACCAAAATATATTATTAAACGTTAGCTTTTTTACATGGCACATATTGCACTTTTACTTTCTTCTCCAACACTTTATTTTTGCATTATTTAAACCAAATTGAACATGTTTCATTATTTATTTGAGGCTAAAATGATTTTATTGATGTATTATATTAAGTTAAAATAAGTGTTCATTCAGTATTGTTGTAATTGTCATTATTACAAATACATTTTAAAAATCGGCCGATTAATCGGTATCGGCTTTTTTTGGTCCTCCAATAATCGGTATCGGTATCGGCGTTGAAAAATCATAATCGGTCGACCTCTAGTATACAGATGCACATCTCTCAGAAAATAATAACCGTCAAGTATTCAGCCAAGCCATAGTATAAATAGTATTTTATATTTGAAAATATATAAAAGGAAATCTAGGGGAGCCAGTTTGAATGGGCCTGATGCAGCTGATAAAATTAATAATAGTATTGTTATCTATAATTTACAGTTTGTCAGTAGAGGAGATGCTGGATCATCAGCCAGTACAAGCACAGACTCAGTTGATCCACATCCAGCCTCAGACAATACTAATACAGACCCAGTACAGCCGGCTTCAGATAATACTAACACAGACCCAGTCCTGGCAGCTTCAGCAAGTACTAACACAGACCCAGTACAGCCGGCTTCAGCAAGTACTAACAGACACAGTACTGGCAGCTTCAGCAAGTACTAACACAGACCCAGTACAGCTGGCTACAGAAAATACTAACACAGACCCAGGTGAAGTACAGGCAGCCTCAGCCAGTACCAGCACAACCAGAGGTGTACAGCCAGCATCAGATACAAGCAGCTTAGACTAGAGGTCGACCGATTAATCGGAATGGCCGATTAATTAGGGCCGATATCAAGTTTTCATAATAATCGGTAATCGGCCGACTTAAACGTAACTTAAACGTTAGCTTTTTTACATGGCACATATTGCACTTTTACTTTCTTCTCCAACACTTTGTTTTTGCATTATTTAAACCAAATTGAACATGTTTCATTATTTGAGGCTAAATTGATTTTATTGATGTATTATATTAAATTAAAATAAAAGTGTTCATTCAGTGTTGTTGTAATTGTCATTATTACAAATAAATAATTAATAAAAAAATTGGACGATTAATTGGTATTGGCTATTGGTCCTCCAATAATCGGTATCGGCGTTGAAAAATCATAATCGGTCGACCTCTAGCTCAGACCTTAATAGAACAGTTGCTGCTCTACCAAACGACCCAGCAGATTGGCCCCCAGTCTTAACAGACTTTATTTTTATTTATTTATTTATTTCACCTTTATTTAACCAGGTAAGCTAGTTGAGAACAAGTTCTCATTTACAACTGCGACCTGGCCAAGATAAAGCAAAGCAGTGCGACAAACAACAACACAAAGTTACATGGAATAAACAAGCATACAGTCAATAACACAATAGAAAAAAAAGAAAGTCTATATATAGTGTGTGCAAATAGCATGAGGAGGTATGGTAATAAATAGGCCATAGTAGCAAAGTAATACAAATTTGCAGATTAACACTGGAGTGATAAATCAACAGATGAGGTAGTTAGATTGGGTGGGCTATTTACAGATGGACTATGTACAGCTGCAGCGATCGGTCAGCTGCTCAGATAGCTGATATTTAAAGTTAGTGAGGGAAATGTAAGTCTCCAGCTTTAGCGATTTTTGCAATTCGTTCCAGTCACTGGCAGCAGAGAACTGGAAGGAAAGGCGGCCAAAGGAGGTGTTGGCTTTGGGGATGACCAGTGAGATATACCTGCTGGAGCGCGTGCTACGGGTGGGGGTTGTTATCGTGACCAGTGAGCTGAGATAAGGCAGAGCTTTACCTAGCATAGACTTGTAGATGACCTGGAGCCAGTGGGTCTGGTGACGAATATGTAGCGAGGGCCAGCCAAGTAGAGCATACAGGTCGCAGTGGTGGGTGGTATAAGGTGCTTTGGTAACAAAACGGATGGCACTGTGATAGACTGCATTCAGTTTGCTGAGTAGAGTATTGGAAGCTATTTTGTAGATGACATCGCCGAAGTCGAGGATTGGTAGGATAGTCAGTTTTACTAGGGTAAGTTTTGCGGCGTTAGTGAAGGAGGCTTTGTTGTGAAAAAGGAAGCCGATTCTAGATTTGATTTTGGATTGGAGATGTTTGATATGAGTCTGGAAGGAGAGTTTACAGTCTAGCTAGACACCTAGGTATTTGTAGTTGTCCACGTATTCTAGGTCAGAACCGTCCAGAGTAGTGATGCTAGTCGGGCGGGCGGGTGCGGGCAGCAAACGGTTGAAAAGCATGCATTTGGTTTTGCTAGCATTTAAGAGCAGTTGGAGGCTACGGAAGGAGTGTTGTATGGCATTGAAGCTCGTTTGGAGGTTAGTTAACAGTGTCCAAAGAAGGGCCAGATGTACACAGAATGGTGTCGTCTGCGTAGAGGGAATCACCCGCAGCAAGAGCGACATCGTTTATATATACAGAGAAAAGAGTCGGCCCGAGAATTGAACCCTGTGGTACCCCCATAGAGACTGCCAGAGGTCCGGACAACAGGCCCTCCGATTTTACACATTGAACTCTCTCTGCGAAGTAGTTGGTGAACCAGGCGAGGCAGTCATTTGAGAAACCAAGGCTATTGAGTCTGCCAATAAGAATACGGTGATTGACAGAGTCGAATGGGCGGTTATGATATCGTTTAGTATCTTGAGCGTGGCTGAGGTGCAACCATGACCAGCTCGGAAACCGGATTGCACAGCGGAGAAGGTACGGTGGGACTCGAAATGGTCAGTGATCTGTTTATTAACTTGGCTTTCAAAGACTTTAGAAAAGCAGGGCAGGAAGGATATAGGTCTGTGACAGTTTGGGTCTAGAGTGTCACCCCCTTTGAAGAGGGGGATGACCGCCGCAGCTTTCCAATCTTTAGGGATCTCGGACGATATGAAAGAGAGGTTGAACAGACTGGTAATAGGGGTTACAATAATGGCCGAGGATAATTTTAGAAAGAGAGGGTCCAGATTGTCTTGACCAGCTGATTTGTACGGGTCCTGGTTTTGCAGCTCTTTCAGAACATCTGCGATCTCGTTTTGGGTGAAGGAGAAGCTGGGGAGGCTCGGGCAAGTAGCTGCGAGGGGTGCGGAGCTGTTGGCCGGGGTTGGGGTAGCCAGGAGGAAAGCATGGCCAGCCGTAGAGAAATGCTTATTGACATTTTTGATTATCATGGATATATCGGTGGTGACCGCCTAGCCTCAGTGCAGTGGGCAGCTGGGAGGAGGTGCTCTTGTTCTCCATGGACTTTACAGTGACCCAAAACCTTTTGGAGTTAGAGCTACAGGATGCAACTTTCTGTTTGAAAAAGCTAGCCTTTGCTTTCCTGACTGACTGTGTGTATTGGTTCCTGACTTCCCTGAACAGTTGCATATCGCGGGGACTATTCGATGCTATTGCAGTCCGCCACAGGATGTTTTTGTGCTGGTCAAGGGCAGCCAGGTCTGGTGTGAACCAAGGGCTATATCTGTTCTTAGTTCTACATTTTTTGAAAGGGGCGTGCTTATTTAATATGGGGAGGAAATTACTTTTTAAGAACGACCAGGCATCCTCGACTGACGGGATGAGGTCAATATCCTTCCAGGATACCTGGGCCAGGTCGATTAGAAAGGCCTGCTCGCAGAAGTGTTTTAGGGAGCGTTTGACAGTGATGAGGGGTGGTCGTTTGACCGCGGACCCATAGCAGATGCAGGTAATGAGGCAGTGATCGCTGAGATCCTGATTGAAAACAGCCGAGGTGTATTTGGAGGGCAAGTTGGTCAGGATAATATCTATGAGGGTGCCCATGTTTATGGATTTAGGGTTGTACCTGGTGGTTTCCTTGATAATTTGTGTGAGATTGAGGGCATCTAGCTTAGATTGTAGGACTGCTGGGGTGTTAAGCATATCCCAGTTTAGGTCACCTAACAGAACGAACTCTGAAGATAGATGGGGGGCGATCAATTCACATATGGTGTCCAGGGCACAGCTGGGAGCTGAGGGGGGTCTATAACAGGCAGCAACAGTGAGAGACTTATTTCTGGAGAGATTCATTTTTAAAATTAGAAGCTCGAACTGTTTGGGCATAGACCTGGAAAGTATGACAGAACTTTGCAAGCTATCTCTGCAGTAGATTGCAACTCTAAGGCATATACAGTGGGACCAGGGGCTCCACAGTAAACTAAAACAATGATATTTATCCTAAACAACAGTATACAAGGCATATTGACATTTGAGAGACACATAAAGCGAGACATAAAGCAATCACAAATGTTGTTCGGGAGAGCTAGTTAAGTCAACAACGGGTAAGACAACAACAGCTAATCAGCTAAGTCAACAACAACAGGTAAAATGGCGATGAATGGGCATGGAGGGTCGGTTAACGACACACAGGGCCTGAGTTCGGGGCTAGGGCCGACAGATTAACAAAGGATAACAAAGTGGAGTACCGTGATAAATGAACAGTCCAGCAGGCATCAGCTATGTAGCCAAGTGATCATAGGGTCCAGTGTACAGCAATAGATGAAACAGGGAAACCGCTAGGTAGTCGTTAGTACGCTAGCACGCGGGAGACACGGCGTTTAAAGTTAGCAGTACGGGGTAAGTAGAAGCGCCTGCTCTGTCGTCCGGCAAAGGCCGGTTGAAGGCACAGCTGATGGAATTACGTATGAGGACCAGTCGTGGCCAGATGGCGAAAGAAGTATTGTAGTTGTGGGAATTTCGTTTGCTAGCCGGGAGATGCACCTGGCTCAGGGCTAGCTTCGGGGCTGGGTCACTCAGTTGAAGATAGCTAACTGTGATGAGCAATGGTCCAGGGGTTTACGGCAGGAATCTGGCGTTGTAGTGGAGAGAAACAGTCTGAGGCTGGCAGGTATTATCCAGGCAAAAAAAACGGCTGGTGCCTGAGCAGAGGGTAAAGGCCGCTAGCAGTGGCTAACAATGACTAAATGGCTAGTAACTTAGCTAATTAACGTAAACTCACGTAAACTCGTACATCGCCTTGGTCCGTACAATTGCCCTTATTTTAGCGCCCCAAAAACGTAATACTTCCAGATCAACTGTAATGTCAATACCATTGTAAAGCACAATTTCTCCCCTTTCCAACATTATCAATTACATGACCTAAACGCTGCCCGTTTCTGCATAATTCAAGCAGGCAATGAGCCCCGTCGGAGCTTTTTAAAAATGGCGGGTGGGGAAGCGAAACTAATGCGTGATAGTGAGAAGGAGAGATGTTATGTGGGAAAATTGCTTTTTTTCACTCGATCTGTCCAACTTATCACCTTATCGCCTCTAAAATGTAAATAAAACACTATAAAGAGTTTTTATAATGTGTCATTATATACCTATTTGAAGGTTTGTGTCGAATTTGAATCGTTTTTTTAGGACGGTGCTAAAGCGATCTTAGAAGTAAACAGCGGCTTTGAGAATGATGATCGCATGCAATGATGACGCAAAAAATGACTAGGTATCCCTCCTTACCCCCGTCACTGTCCATTTCTTGTTTTTAAACGATGAGGGAAGTGCTACACCTGGTGGAGAGAGATTGTAAGACAGAAATTGTTGCTTTATGCGTGCTGTACGTTACGACATGACACGTCACGATGTAACGGAGGGTCCGTTTTTTCAACTTTTCTCCAATACTATAGAGCCATCACCATGTCGATCAATGTTTGAATAGAAACCTAGTTCACACCCCAGATTTTGAAGTCAACACAGTCGCTACAATTCGTTTTCTTTGTAGCCTCGTTTGAATGTTGCGGTTGCGCACATTTGTACGGAATGGGGTGAGTTTACGTTAGCTGGCTACCTTCTGATGAAAGTTTTGGCTATAGGGTCTGAAAAGAAGTTAGCTGGCTACCTTCTGATGAAAGTTTTGGCTATAGGGTCTGAAAGAATAGCGGATCCGTGTCACATTGAGTGAGGCGGGTTACCGGAAGGTATATTTAATTTAAAAATGGAAAAAGAGATTGAAAAATAAATTGGAATATATACAAAAAAGACGAAAAATACAAAAAGTAAACGAGAGGACAACAAACCACATCTGCACTGCTACGCCATCTTGGATCACTATGAGGACTGAGTTAGTGCGCAGAGGTGCATTCAAACCAGGACTGGATTTTTCTTACCCTAAAGACAAGTCTAGAAGAGGTTTCCATTCAGGCGTATTACAGAGACAGCTGTCAAATGGGGAAAAGATTACCAGGAGCTGGCTTTCATACTCAATCAAAAACAATGCTGTGTATTGTTTTCGCTGTAAGCTCTTTTCTACAAAAGACTACAAAATAATAAAGGAAGGTGTGAATGACTGGTCAGATATCAACGCCATTCTGAAACACCATGAGGGTAGTCACACAACCAATATGATTAAGTGGAGAGAACTTGATCTTCGCCTATGTCGGGGACAAACTCTTGACCAGATACAAATGACAGTTTTGGAGGCTGAAAGAAAGAGATGGTGAGATGTCCTTACACGTTTAATAAGTATCACCCAGTCTCTTGCTGACAGAAACCTAGCATTCAGGGATTCATCAGACAAACTCTTCCAACCAGATAATGGAAACTTCCTAAAAGAAGTTGAATTACGGGCAAAATTTGACCCCGTTGTAGGGTCTCTGAGACCCAGACAACAGCCAAAAGCATTTGTGAAGAAATTAATGTGGAGGCTGTTCTGAAAGAGACGAGACTGAGAAACAGCAAGAGGCATTTCAGCTATGAGGCTCCTGATGAACCAGTGACTGATGCACTGAAAAACCGTGAAGTCAACTACTTCAACATTGTGGTCGACTCTGCTGTGACATCCATGGATGAGATATTTGAAATACTCAACCAGGTGAAAACCAAATATGGAGTGCTGCTGAAAAACCGACAGATGGAGCAAACTGTTTTAAAGGAGGGAGGATTGTAGTGGAAGCACTGGGGTGTCAGGTGTGACTGTGTGGCAATGGCAAATGGTTTACATGGCTCACGGGTCAGGTAGGAGGGCCCCTTAGTAGAATTTTGCATAGGGCTCCAGGGAGGTCAGGATCGGCTCTGGGCTGTAGGCTTGTTCATTTATCGGACAAGATATGCTTATAAGTCATGTGCCATTAGTATATATTATATAATTTTATAGTAAGAAGAAAATAATTTAACTTAGCTGAATAAAGTAGAAAGGATATTTTGCCCATTCCGTAGTGAGTGCGCATATGAAGTGGCTATGTTGAGTGTTAATGTGATCATTTGAAACCGTTCCTATACGCTAGATTTAGAGTTATTTGGTAACGTTAGTTGTGAATGATACAAACCTTAGAATGTCAAAAAATATAACATTTATGGGCTGCATGATGCGACTATAGACTATTGATGATTTGAGAAAGTCGCCAAAAAAGCTTGCGCTCTGTTCTTTGCCTCAGGCTGCACAGCTGTTCTCTCATCAAGTGATCATATTTTCACCCATCACACTTTTCTCAATTTAATCTTGTCTTCCTGCCGGTCCGTTTTCAATAATGCCTGGTAGGCTACTTGGGTTTTTTGCTGAGCTGTGCTTAATATAAGCAGCTGAGAAATAAATACACAAACACTTATTTCACTCCACGCATTAACCACTGTTTGAGGAGCATGCTCTCGCTGCGTAACAGGTGATATTCCTGTTTGAGGAGCATGCTCTCGCTGCGTAACAGGTGATATTCCTGTTTGAGGAGCATGCTCTCGCTGCGAAACAGGTGATATTCCTGTTTGAGGAGCATGCTCTCGCTGCGAAACAGGTGATATTCCTGTTTGAGGAGCATGCTCTCGCTGCGTAACAGGTGATATTCCTGTTTGAGGAGCATGCTCTCGCTGCGTAACAGGTGATATTCCACCCCAACTCTGTATGCCATGGGCTCTCCAATCCTGTTCCTGCAGCTACCCAGTGCTTCGTTTTGGATACCAAGTGAAATCTGTTCGGGAACATCGATAGTAACATGTTTTCGCAACGAAACATATTTCACTAAACTGTTGACAGCCCCTCTGCACGCTGAAGAAAGGAATACAGGAGAGAGAGGAGGAGATGGAGACGCACGGTGGTGAGATATTCTATATGGCTAAAGGTAATGTGCCACCCAATTAATAATGAACATTTAAAAAAATCCCTATTACTAGGCTTTGCAAAATAAATGTACACATACATGTTATTCAATCATTGCATCCACACTGCTCGCGAGCATCTAAGTGGCCAGGTGCTAAAATAGAAATTAGTTCTATTTGTGATGCTCAACACACTGCAAGTCCTGCCTCTCCGATCTCCTCATTGGTTTTTAGGAGCATATACCCACTTGCCATCTGCTCATTGGTTTTTAGGAGCATATACCCACGTGCCATCTTCTCATTGTTTTTAGGAGAATATACCCATGAATGAAAGATGAGTCCTGAGGTCCACTGAGGTCAACTGAGGTCCAGGCTCTAGTCAGTTGTTGTAATGTACCTAAAGTTGGATGCCAACCGCCATATGAAGTCCAAAATAAGAAGAAGCCTGAAGGAAGGAGGAGCGATTACAAGAAACAAATTCGGTTTACCGTTTTATCTTTGGATTAATTGGCGGAGTAGAGGACCTTCTGCATTTCAGGTAAAATAACAACCCAATGTTTATATCCCAGCACAAATCTAGCTAAATTGCCATAAATGTTTAATGCTTTTCAACCTGTCCCCAAATTAATATAATTGTTTCAGAGTTTGTTTTGATATTTCAACCTGCGTATCCTGATCGCGTCTGGTGTGGGTGGACAAAATCAACTTGGGGTCTGGTCAGCATGTTAGGCTTTGAAACAACATCCGCAATGACCATGTCCTACACTCAGTTTCAACCTGCTGTTGAACTTCTTTTTTCAAAATTGATCAATCACAGTGAGGTGAGTTTTAAAAGCACATACTGTTTTGATAAGTGTTTGATGTGATTTTCAAATTCAGTTGCATTGACATCAGAGTGGTTAGAGGGACAATAGAGCCCCGAATACCAGGCAATTAGCGACCTGGTGATTGTTAGCGAGTTGGGTACTACTAACACATGTCCAGAGTGTGTGCATAAGAGGAGATAACCGTTACTCGGTCAAGTGAAGTTTTACTGCGGTCATGACTCATGACTGCCGGTGTGGCGGTAATACGGTCACCGCAACAGCCTTAGCTGCTGTGCTGAGCTGAGTGGATGTCCTGTCTGTCCTCAACTGGCTGTGTGTGCTGTGTTAGTGGAGGGATGAGGTCGGCCTAAATCTGCACACACACACACACACACACACAGCTGCGTGGTGTTTCGCATTGTGATGAGCGCCGGTCTTTAGGGGTAATGTTTGGAACAGACTGGGGGATAAGTCAGCTCTGGAAAACTCACATTATTCAGCTTTTGATAATGAATTGTGCTCCGTCCTCACTAAATGACATACATTTGATATGACTTCCCTCCATCTCGACGTCAAGTTGAAAACAATGGGCGCCGCATGCAGAGGCCCCCGGTCCACCACATCTAAAGCCCAGGCAGTGGTGACTTTCAGCTGAGTCTCATACAGATCCCCCTGGCTGCCTGGCTTCCTCCTCAAAGCTGTAACATCTACAGGGTTAACTCAGGCCGCTACACTAGGGTATTAAGGTTGGCATGTTATTAAATCCCTTTTTTCCTTTATTATGCTTTGCACCTGCGTTTGAAACGAGGATAAGAGGGCTTTTGTTGTGCGGGACCGGGGCAGGCCCCAGGGGGCCCGTAAGGTAGGACCAGGAGGGGGCCAGGGATGCAGGGGAGAGGGGAGTGTAGAAGGTACTTACACATGGCCCAGCTCGTGAGCGATGGTGAAGGAGGCGCTGAGTCCGTTCTCTTCGCTGATGGAGCAGCTCCGGTACGGGTCACACATGGTCCCCAGCTCCGCCAGCCCTGGAAGGTCACATAGCTGCTTGAACGGACAGAGGAAAAAAATCCTTCCACCGCTCCACCACTAAAGGCGATTAAGCCATCAAACGTCTGTTCTGTAAGAGAGATTAGTACTGCCCTTCATCACCCTCTTCTACTAAACACTACACCATTCTGATCGGTCACTACAGTATATTAGCTGTCAGCTTCTGTTATAAACTCATTACTGTACATTAGATCTCAGTCTCCGAGGGTGTCTCAGGGAGAGTTGGGAAATGTAAAAAAACACATTTACAATTCACACATGCGTATAATACATTGTAAAAATGCAATCACCAACCAAATTATTTATGATTTAGATACTAGCCGATTGTGAAACATTCAAACAGAAATGTTTATCTTAAAGTGAAGCTGTTTGTTTACCCAATGTATCACACTTGTCTTTAGCTCGGCAGATGTCTTCCCTGTGAGAAGACACAAGCACAAACAACATATACCATTATTCATCATCTGTATAAAAGCAGCTGTATGTGTGTTAGGGTAGTAAGATAATGTAGATGGATAAGTAAATACTGTACCTGGTGATCAGGAGTGCAGTGTCATGGTGGGAAGGGTGACTGTCATCCTGGACATTTTGAGTCTGTTGCCAGACACAGAAGTTGTGGAGGGTAGTAGCAGCATTGACATTTATTGAGGGTCCATCCTGTGAGACATGACATAGAGACAGTGGTGAGAATTTGAACAGGTCTTCCTAGATAAAAGATGTTAAAAAAATATAACCAGATGTAAAAAAAATAAATAATAATAATTAACCATGTATCTGTCACAATTTAAAATATTTTCATCTGAGTTAGCTCTCTACCATTACAAGCCCATGTGCTGTGTGCCCTCAGTCCTAGACTAGTCAAATCACACAGTTGTGGTAGTAGCACATAACAGTAATATATTTTTCTCTGAGGAGATTTCACTTGAGGCTTTCCTCTGACAAGGAGTGCAGTGTCCTTCTGAAGGGCTACAGAGAGAGACAAGGTACACGTGTGGCTGACGCCAGCTGTCTCAGAGTACTCACTCACTGCAGCCCCAGTGTCTGTTCTTACCTGTTCATTGTGGATGACAACCAGCTTGACAATCATGATGTTGATGAGGTTTCCTACACTAGGGTCCCTGTAGACCGCAGCAACCTGTAACAAGATGAACACACAGACAAGAAATGCAAACCTCTACTAATCAGGGGTTGGAACCGGTTCAGGGAGCAGAACTGAAAACCAGAAAATAACACAATTATTCGAGGAACAGAATCAGAACCGGAAAAGAAAGTGATCTATACTGTTCCGGAACAGAACAGTTATTTTAAAAGCACGGGAACTGGTTAACAATGTTCTTTTACGTTCTGGGGATTTTTTTCCAGTGCTACAAAAATCACAACAAAGTGCTTATGCAAAGCCCTCACTTGAAACTTATTCCGGCATCTGCCTGCCAGCTGGAAATCTTTGCCAGTGTGTGTGTAGGCTACCTGCCTCTCCCCCTTACTGTTACTGTAGCCTACTGATGACGTTACTTGCGGAATTCAGAAATTAGGGAGAGATGCTTAATTAGAGAAGAATGGATTAACTTTTACAATGCTAGTATACTATAGTTATCACGTTTCACATTGGATTTATTAACTACAAAAAGGTAAAACGTGTTTTTAATTCTAGTGCACCTCTGCACACACAAGCTTGTTAGCTAGCTAACTAGCTAACTAATGTTCGCTCTGGTCCAACGTTAACCAACTCTCGGAATTTCAAAGACATTCAAAGTTACTCCATAGAAGCCACTCCTCAGTAGGTATAATTCTGTGGGCCTAATTCAGATAATGCATGTCATAACAAGATGCCCAGTGCTTCAAGCCAAACTTCCTCCTCCCTCTCTCGCTCTCTCCCCACCCGCAAAATTTCTGTCGCATCTCATGCCCTACACTGCCCTGTCCATAATGACTGGCAGCACAGTGTGTATGTGTTTGTCTTTCATTATGATTAAACCATGCTGTTACGGCAAAATACAATTTGCTCTGAATGACTTTCCTTTACAGATTGGTGCTTACACGCTCCATAGCAAGCTGCTCTATCCGCACTGATTGGTGAAGTAATTTAATGTTGAGCTAAATGTAAAAACAATGTCTATTTCAGAGGTTTAAAAAGGAACAGAAAGGAGCAATATAAACCCATATTTTTCGGGGGTTCGAACCGGTTCAGAACTTTATTTTGCTGGTCGGAACAGTGGAACAGAACAAAAAAAAGAATGGTTCTGTTCAGAACGAAACGTTTGGAAAATTATTTGGTTTCCAACCCCTGCTACTAATGGTACAAAAACAGACAATAGGTCCATTTGAACTAATGCAAATACAAGTATTACTTTGAATGAGAGTAGATCTAGAGACCACATTCTGAAGGCTTGACTGAAATAACAGGACAAGTTGAAGAAAAGAAGGAATGAATGCATATCTTTATTCCTTCAGGGTAAGTTTAATAGACAGTATATTATGATATTATTACATGCAATTACAATTTCTCTAAGGACCCTCTGGTGATGGGGGGGGGGGGGGGGGGGCTTGGCTTGTGTGTATCCCACCACTCCTTGGACAAAAGTTTTTTTGTGCCTTTCTTTTGGTTCAGCCCTATCAGTGTGGGTCACTATCCTCCTGGGGCTATCCTAACAGAGCTCTGACAGGAACTCATTAGCCCTCTATAAACATTTAGCTGGTCAGAGCATAGGGGGCTGCGTGAAGCAGATCCCTCCTCTGATAGACAGACATATAGACAGGCAGACAGACAGACAGACAGACAGGCAGGCAGGCAGGCAGGCAGGCAGAGACAGACAGACAGACAGACAGACAGACAGACAGACAGACAGACAGACAGACAGACAGACAGACAGACAGACAGACAGACAGACAGACAGACAGACAGACAGACAGACAGACAGACAGACAGACAGGGCACCCAGACTATGATGTAGCCTGGTAAATAGATGGACAGACAATCAAGACTCTGATACCCTGGAGGAATGCGTCTATGTGGTCAGTGTAAACACTATGACATCATATCAGAGGGCTAGCAGCCCACCCATTAGCCCCCTGCTCCACTAACAGGCACAACGTGCTGTCACCATGACGATGACGGATCAGTCTTGGCTGATTTCCTTATTCTTGTTTGAAATACAGGGTCTGGTTTCTGTTGGTTTGGCCGGAGAGTGCTAGGTCTTTTGATTGAGAGGCCCTGACAGGTTTTTCTTCGACATCTGTGTGCACGTGTGTGTATGTGGGAAAATAAGTGTGTATACCGTCAAAATATCCTTCCTATTGCCTTTAAAGGGCTGAGGCCCATATGTTTCCAAATAGGTACAGTATTTTACAGTGTTGTATTTTGGTTGAGGTAACACCAGCATATGGTAACGTTAACCAAACTAAAAGCCAATAAGATCGTAAAGAGCTGAGTCAGCCCAGTGAACCCCTTTATGAGTCACATCTCTAACTATGCAGGACAGGTTGCTATCAGAGTAACATTGGAAAGAGAAAACTGGCTATCAGCATTTCTGTCTTGCATGCTTAGGGATCCAACATACTGTCAGTTGCATCGTTTGGCAGGATTCATCAGGTAAAGGCTAACAGGGTGTTGTGTCACATACAATCATAACTGTTGTGTCTCCCAATTTGTTGAATATATATTGTATTACACTGTAATGGTCTGTTTGGATTTTGCTCATTAGTTTTCACCCATGTGGATAGCTTTTTTTATTCAAAGGAGATGCATACAGTATTGTTTAATGTCATACAGTATAGAGGGGAAAACTGTTAACCTTAGATACTGAAAATAGGGTACGGTAGAAAGTCAACTAAACTACCAACCAGATACCAATATTTTTAACCACTTTAACTTATATTAAAGTGAATGACTTTGTATCACAGAAAAGTTACACTTCCTGAAACCATAGTAACAAATCTAGATTCAACAATGTATTTTTCTTTATAATTTTTAAAAACAATATTTTACTTACTACTGACATGATTGTTAGGATGTAGTGCTCGAGGTTGTGTCCGTGGTGGCGCGCCATCTTGACGTCAGCAGTCAGCATCAGTTCCACGTAGCGGGGGTACGAGAGGAACCTCTTCTGCCTGGACGGGGCTCTATGACGGGGGTCTGAGGAGTTGGAGGTGGTGGAGTGGCGGTCTATCTCGTAGCCTGTGTGGTGGATGCCCATTCTGTCTCTCAGGGAATCCAGCTCTTCTACCATACTCCTGTTGCTCTGAAAATTGACAACTGGCCTTTCCGATCCTTCCCCTGTCAGGAAATAGAACGTCATTTAACAGAGTAGCATAATCTGGTTAAAGGTAATATGGTAATAGGAATGGACTTGGACCTGAGTGTAAATAGTGGAACACAATACATTCTTGTAGAAGACAAGAAAACCTCACACCTTTTATGTTACATCTACAAGCATTTCCTGCCGCAGTATGGAACGTCTAGAGCTAAAGAGAAAGGCCTCAGTTTAGCCACATTCCAAAGACCTAACCCCCAAATACTGGACTTTCAAGACAACCTTCCATAAATTACTGTGTCATTCCAAGGTTCTGAAGAACAGTTGTAACAATGACACAGGGTCAGTAACTGAGGTTTTAGGTTAAGAGTTTGAAGGTCAGACAAGCTGCACTCCTGTGCCTCAACTTCAACTTATACAAACACAGAAAACCATCTAATAAGTCTATTATTAACGACAGACTATTCCCACTGCTGCCTCTTCATTTACCAGGGGCTTGCCACAGTGTGTACTCCACATGGGAACATGAATTTAAACCACTTCATTTAAACCATCGCCCGTATATCACAGCAAATGAAAGGGTCACTGAGGGAGGACAAGTTTAACAGAACATTACAGCTGAAATGCAACAGATACCAGATTCCGACTTTCAGGCAAACACAGTTATATTCAGGCCAAAGGAGAAAGCACTTAACAACCTTAAAAGGTAAAAAGAGTACGGAAAGCAGCCATATTCTCTGGCTACACGTAGGCCACTGGCATCACTTCCAATCCTTCCCTCTGTTAGATGGACCTCAGATTAACTGCACGTGTAGCACAGCAGAGCTCAGTCATTGAGAGGTGAGAGATGGATTCCTTTACCATGATGACAGGGATGGGAAAAGAGGGAGGATAAGAGGAACTGAAGGGAGAGAAAGAAAGAGAGAGAGCGAGAAAGTGAATGACAGAGAGAGGGGGGAGAGTATGAGAGAGAAAGTGGATAAGATGAAGATGGGAAAGCACGCTGAAGCCAACTTGTGGAGGTGAAGGAAGGGAGAGGGATAACTATGTGTGTTTATGTTGTCTGTGCAGAAGGTCCTTTCTTTCCTGTGACACTATGCTGCTGAAGCACAACAGCACCAGGGAAGAGGAGCCAGGGTCAGGGCTGTGGGACTGGGGTAGGGAGGCCTCCACTTTCTGCTCAGGCAACCTCCTGGCAGCCCATAAGAGCTGCAGGTGGTCTTACACACTCCAACCCTACCCTACCCCTCACCTGGAATAACGGACTTTAACCATCTCTGTCAAAGAGATCATACTACAAAAGAGAATACTACTACATTATCAAAAAGCATTCAAAAGTAGAGAGATAAAAGAAAGCAAGCCTGACATGCCAGGTCACAGTTGTAAATGAGAACTTGTTCTCAACTGGCCTACCTGGTTAAATAAAGGTGAAAGAAATAAAACATACATAACAAATGCTTCAATGTGTTGGTCCAAGATCAACAATGTATCTGGATGGATTAGGTTTGGATATGGATATGCATGATGAAAAGTACACCATGCATCAGGCTGTCCGGATATGAGCTAATGTATAGCCACATGTGCTGAGATGTCCGACTCTTAACAGAAAGAAGGCTTATAATATTTCTGCTGCCTCACAGCTGAGGAAATATAGATCTCTATGGTCGGACAAACCATCCTATCCGTCCTAACCGTCCTATCAGTAGCTGTTGCTGGGAAGAGAGGGGAAGACTGCAGAAAACTGTGATCCAAGCAGCTGCCGGAATTACCAGTTAACCGTCAATACTAACTCTCTATCATACTGTTTTCCTGCACTTTACTGAGACTGCATCAAAATAAAGTGTATTTTTGTAAAGTGTCTGGAAGGCAGCCATGGCCATAGACAATATACTGCACAACACACATCATTTCCTACCAATTACCAACTTAATTTATTTAATATATTCTCTTTACCTCTGGGAATTATTTCTTACATTATTAGCCCAGAATTGTTTTGGTGTTATTACATACAGCCGGGAAGAACTATTGGATATCAGAGCGGCGGTAACTCACCAGCACTACCAGCATTACGACCAGGAATATGACTTCCCGAAGCGAATCCTTTGTTCGCAACCCCCAGGGCAATTGAACTGATTCTAGAGGCCAACCCAAAACAACGCTGGTGGAGGAGAGGTACTCGGAGTGGATTTCTAGTCTGACTTAGGAGGCGCACACACCCCCCACATCTTCCAAGTACACTGCTCAAAAAAATAAAGGGAACACTTAAACAACACAATGTAACTCCAAGTCAATCACACTTCTGTGAAATCAAACTGTCCACTTAGGAAGCAACACTGATTGACAATAAATTTCACATGCTGTTGTGCAAATGGAATAGACAAAAGGTGGAAATTATAGGCAATTAGCAAGACACCCCCAATAAAGGAATGGTTCTGCAGGTGGTGACCACAGACCACTTCTCAGTTCCTATGCTTCCTGGCTGATGTTTTGGTCACTTTTGAATGCTGGCGGTGCTTTCACTCTAGTGGTAGCATGAGACGGAGTCTACAACCCACACAAGTGGCTCAGGTAGTGCAGTTCATCCAGGATGGCACATCAATGCGAGCTGTGGCAAAAAGGTTTGCTGTGTCTGTCAGCGTAGTGTCCAGAGCATGGAGGCGCTACCAGGAGACAGGCCAGTACATCAGGAGACGTGGAGGAGGCCGTAGGAGGGCAACAACCCAGCAGCAGGACCGCTACCTCCGCCTTTGTGCAAGGAGGTGCACTGCCAGAGCCCTGCAAAATGACCTCCAGCAGGCCACAAATGTGCATGGATTGACTGACATACTGTATGTTATAAATTTGGCGTTGCGTGTTATTTTTAAAGTCTTGGACATTTCATAAGTGGGAAGAGGAAAGAGAAGAGAAAGTTGTAAAGTTTGGTTTTAATCTTACGATAACAGGTAAGACAAAATGTTGCTGGAGAGGGGTTATATTTTTTCCCACTGGAAAGAAAGAAAAATACGATATGTTAAACTGAAAGTGATTCAGGTGTGAGTAAGGAAACATTGTGATAATGTATTCTGATGGTTATTAAATCTTGGTTTGATTGTTTAGTTAACACCAGTGAATTTGAGCAGAAAGTTAATGTAGTCTAACATTGTAATCTGTTTCCATTACGTGGAACAATGTCAGGTCATTAAAGTTGATTGCAGTTTGAGTAGTTTTTATTTTTACAGGGACAGTGCATCATTAATCACAGTTGTGTGTGTCTAAAGGCAGGGTATTCCAGACATGGGAAGCTCTCACACTGAAAGCAGATTGACTAAAGGTACTTTTCCTTAAGGGAACTATACAGTCATTTCTCATGGCAGATCTTGTGGATCTGCTGCCATAAGGTTTGGGTTTTCTGTTCAATAAAAGTACTGAGTGAGAGGGAGCCTGGACATTTAGAATCTTGAATACAAGATAGGTGTCAGTGTATTGCATAAAGCAAGCCTACTCAGGAGCTTATGCTTTCTATAGCTATTGGGTTACCTAACAAGTACTTTGAGAGACGGTTTGCAGAAGACTGAATGGGTATTAATGTTGAAAAGCAAGCTTGGGCCAAACTAGTAAGGTACTATGTTAAGTGGGGGAGTATCATAGATTTTAATCATAGTTTGGTTACCTCTATAGTCAAAACAATTTCATATGTTTTGGGAAATTAGCTAGGTTGAATTTGGTTATTTGAGCTTTTCCCCTGATACATAGACATCTGTCTCAGGGGCATCAGTTGTTTTCTTTGTGAGGAACATGCAGACTGTGTTTTATTTTATTGAGATGCAAACATGAGTCTCTGAGCAATTTTGTAATCTGAACTATTATAGTAGTTTGTTCTTGTGTAGTTTGTTGTTTGGTATTTGCATGAATTTATCACTGTATCATCTGCATACATTGGAACTTCAGACCCTGTACAGACAGAAGGAAGATCATTAATGTACGAGCTGAACAGGATTGACCTTTGGGGAATGCAAACCTTGTGGAAAAAGTTAGTTTTGATTTTTACGCTGATGAGACAGCGCCAACTTTTGAAAGATGTTAGATTTGTTAATAATGAATTTATGGTCATTTGAAATACTGATTTCAAGGTAATTTGTGTAATTGAACAATATAGTTCTTAGCCATATTAACTAAGGCTGCTTTAATTCTATTTTCCGATGACCATATGGGTTAAATCAATTTTCGTTGTGGAGTTTTTCAGTTTAGTGATTTTATTTGGTTAGGTTATTTGAAATGTTGTTTTATCTTTTGTACCAGTAGTAGTTTTGTTTTATACATTACTCTCATACTGAGAGATATGTGTTAAAAAATGGGGGAGGATTCAGTTCTTTGAGGTTTTGGATTGAAGTTTATACACCTTGAGTGATATGTGAAGGAGTGTATTGTATTGTTGTGTTTGTTCTGTTCTATTCCCGAGGGGATATAGGTCTAACTTCCTGATCCTTGGCTCTACGATGGAGTTGACAGTGTGATGGGGAGTATAAGCCAATTTCAAAGAATAGTTTCAATAGAATGTGTGGATATTCTCTTTGAAATATGTTTAGAATTGTATTAAGAATAATTGGTAAGTACCAAGAACGAGAAGTAGAACCTCGCCCAAGAGACCAAACTGAACGATAATTTATAGCTAATGCTATCTGGCTATGGGATACTTCTCTTTCAAGTAAAAGGCCCTTTGTGAAGTTCCTAAGATCTGTGGTTCGTCATGTGAGTTGAGAGGGGTGTATCTTGGCTATAAAAGATACTAAGTATTCTTTTGTAAGGACTCTCAGAGAATTCATTTATAGACACTGAATTGATCTGAGAGTCAAAGGGCTATGTTGAAGCTCATATAATTAAAGATGGACTTTAAAGTATAACTCTGACTTGTGTGTGGTTTGTAAACTCTCATCATTTAGTAATACAGGAAATTACCACAACATAGTGCACATAGAACAACTCTACCTCTTCTTAGACTTGCTTTCAATGAGAATGGAAGATCTATAGCACACATTTCTATGTGAATTTGGTCGGTTTCCTCCAAAAAGTTACATATTTCAGCTTCAACACTATGTATTCTTCCAATAAGACTTTATTACCCACTCACACAAACACAATCGCACACAGGGCGTTTGACCACAATAACCACAAAAAATGTACCTATATATATTATTTTTTGTTTACAATCCAAGAAACATTCAAACAATAGTATATGTTTTTTTACAACAAATGTTTGTTGACATCATTCAAGCATGATGTCAACAAATATGACGTTGTCCTCCTCTTCAGCTGGATTAAAGTCAATTTATTTCATACTCCAATGCACTACGACCTCTTTTCAATCTCGTTCAGATGTATCAATGCCAAAAGCCCAACAATAGGGAACAATGATTTCATTGTTGAGCTAATTAACATTATTTTACAATAACCCACTGGGAGAGAAAGAGCTCTGTCACTTGGGTGCCAATTACGGAGACAGTTTAGTCCGCAGCATTGTATAGCTGTAGTGTACCTTACAGCAAGCATAGATCATGCCTGGGCCAATCAAGGGTCACGTTGGTATGGTCGTTTAACAAACAGTACAACATCCTCTAGACCCACACAGACCTACAATTAAGAGTAATTAAGTGGCTGCTGGCTAGACAGAGAGAATAGGGAACTAATTGTTGCTGTAGAATGAAAGCTTTTAAACATGGCTGCATGACTCTTGACCATTATAAAGAATGATAGCAGCATTCACACACTGTCTTCCCACAGTGGTGTCGGTGTTACTGTCCAGATCCATGTTAAAAGCTGTAGGGTGGCCAGGGGGTTAAGGGTTAGAGTTCAGGTACCAGACTTTCTCAACAGGGAATCACATCCCTCTGCTCTAGAGTTCAACAACAATGATGAAACAGCTAGGTTGTCCTTCAATGTAACCATCTCTACCTCACGCGATAAGAGCAGTGAAAGCTGCCAGACATTCCTTGTTTCTCTCGTGTTGAGGAGACAGAGAAGAGATGATGGTCGGTTAATTTCTGTCTGCTTTTTTCGTTGGGGAGAGTGAGCACCTCTCTGAGATGTACAGTAAAGATGGGCTGCAGAAAACCAAACTGTTATAATACCACGGCACTGAATCAATTACCCCAAAGCATTTGGCACGTACTTTCCCTTCAGTTTTTAATGAGGCCATGAGTGGTCTTAAAATGATTGAAATTGCATTATCCCCCTGTGTCTCAACTGTAAAACTACACTGAACAAAAATATAAACACAACATGCAACCATTTCAAAGATTTTACTGAGTTACAGTTCATATAAGGAAATCAGTCAATTGAAATAAATAAATTAGGCCCTAATCTATGGATTTCACGTGACACGGGAATACAGATATGTATCTGTTGGTCACAGATATGTAAATACATTTTTATTGGCAGGAACTGGAACACGCTGTCGTACACGTCGATCCAGAGCATCCCAAACATGCTCATTGGGTGACATATCTGGTGATTATGCAGGCCATGGAAGAACTGTGACATTTTCAGCTTCCAGGAATTGTGTACAGATCCTTGTGACATGGGGCTGTGCATTATCATGCTGAAACATGAGGTGATGGCAGAGGCCATTGAAGGTGAGCATTTCCCACTTAAGTCGGCTACGACGCCGAACTGCAGTCAGGTCAAGACCCTGGTAAGGATGACAAGCACGCAGATGAGCTTCCCTGAGATTATTTCTGACAGTTTGTGCAGAAATTCTTTGGTTATGCAAACCCACAGCTTCATCAGCTGTCCGGGTGGACGTACTGACAAATTCTTTAAAACGTCATTGGAGGTGGCTTATGGTAGAGAAATTAACATTAAATTATCTGGCTACAGCTCTAGTGGACATTCCTGCAGTCAGCATGCCAATTGCACGCTCCCTCAAAACTTGAGACATCTGTGGCATTGTGTTGTGTGACAAAACTGCATATTTTAAAGTGGCCTTTTATTGTCCCCAGCGCAAGGTGCACCTGTGTAACGATAATGCTGTTTTATTGGCTTCTTGATATGCCACACCTGTCAGGTGGATGCATTATCTTGGCAAAGGAGAACATTTTTGAGAAATAAGCTTTCTGCCATATGGAACATTTCTGGGATTTTTTATTTCAGCTCATGAAACATGGGACCAACACTTTACATGTTGCGTTTATAATTTTGTTCAAAGTACTGTAGATCACAGCAGCAACATCTTGGATTCCAAACTCCATCTACAGTGCCTTCGGAAAGTATTCAGACCCCTTGACTTTTCCCACATTTTGTTACATTACAGCCTTAATGTATCTACATTAATCTAAACACAATACCCCATAATAACAAAGCAAAAACAGGTTTTAGACATTTTTGCTAATTTATCAAATAGAAAAACCTGATATCCCAATACACATAAGTATTCAGACCCTTTACGCATTACTTTGTTGAAGCACCTTTGGCAGCGACTACAGCCTCGAGTCATCTTGTGTATGACGCTACAAGCTTGGCACACCTGTATTTGGGGAGTTTTTCCCCATTCTTCTCTGCAGATCCTCTCAAGCTATGTCAGGTTAGATGCGGACCATTGTTGCACAGCTATTTTCAGGTCTCTCCAGAGATGTTGAATCAGGTTCAAGTCCAGGCTCTGGCTGGGCCACTCAAGGACATTCTGAGACTTGTCTTGAAGCCACTCCTGCGTTGTCTTGGCTGTGTGCTTAGGGTCGTTGTCCTGTTGGAAGTTGAACCTTTACCCCAGTCTGAGGTCCTGAGCGCTCTGGAGCAGGTTTTCATCAACGATCTCTCTGTACTTTGCTCCATTCATCTTTCCCTTGATCCTGACTAGTCTCCCAGTCCCTCCCGCTGAAAAACATCCCCACAGCATGATGCTGCCACCACCACGCTTGGCATTCAGGCCAAAGAGTTCAATCAGACCAGAGCATCTTGTTTCTCATGGTCTGAGAGTCTTAGGTGCCTTATGGCAAACTCTAAGCGGGCTGTCATGTGCATTTTACTAAGGAGTTGCTTCCGTCTGGCCACTCTACCATAAAGGTCTGATTGGTGGAGTGCTGCCGAGATGGTTGTCCTTCTGGAAGGTTCTCCCATCTCCACAGACAAACTCTAGGGCTCTGTCAGAGTGACCATCGGGTTCTTGGTCACCTCCCTGACCAAGACCCTTCTCCCCCGATTGCTCAGTTTGGCCGGACGGCCAGCTCTAGGAAGAGTCTTGGTTGTTCCAAACTTCTTCCATTTAAGACTGATGAAGGGCATGGTGTTCTTGGGGACCTTCAATGTTGCAGAATTTTTTTGGTACCTTTCCCCAGATCTGTGCATCGACACAATCCTATCTTGGAGTTCTACGGACAATTCCTTTGACCTCATGGCTTGGTTTTTGCTGTGACATGCACTGCCAACTCTGGGACATTTTAAAGACAGTTATGTGCCTTTCCAAATCATGTTTAATCAATTGAATTGACCACAGGTGGACTCCAATCAAGTTGTATAAACATCTCGAGGATGATCAATTGAAACAGGATGCATCAGAGCTGAATTTTGAGTCTCATAGCAAAGGGTCTGAATACTTATGTAAATAAGGTATTTCTGTTTTCTATTTGTAAAATTTCTAAAACCCTGTTTTCACTTTGTCATGATGGGGTATTGTGTGTAGATTGCTGAGGATTTTTATTTATTTAATCAACTTTAGAATAAAGCTGTAACGTAACAAAATTAGGAAAAAGTCAAGGTGTCTGAATACTTTCCGAAGGCACTGTATATTCCATTGGTCTCAATTCCTTAAGATCAAATAACCTCCATATACGTTCCATACATAAGAGTAACATAATAATTTCAACAACTTGTTTTGGTGCCTATAAGTATTCAGATGGACATAGGAGCTCCAAGCAATGACACTGCACATCTCTGGCCTGCACATCTCTGGCCTGCACCTGTCCTCCCATCAGGGTCAATGGTGTCCCAGCCTGCCCATGTCCCTCACCTGTCAGCACCACACATCTGACTGATGTCACTATAACAGAACACTGCTGCCCATCTGTTCAGACAGAATACCCAGACAGACAGACAGTAGACCGCTGCATAAAATAGCCGTTGGAATTTGTCACTGGAACTCCGAGACAGAGACAACACACTGGGCTGGGTTCACTGGGGTTGTCCTGTCGCTATTGCCACATGACAACTATTAGACTGCTGTCTGTCTGTCTGTCTATCTTTCTATATCGGTCTGTCTAGTGTGTATAGCTGATCCAACACCCATTCAATCTGTTTTCGTCCAGTCAGTCAGATGACCATGAGGAAGAATGATGAGCTGCCTATGTCACTCTCTCCATAAAGAACATCAGAGCAATGAGTGCTCTATTATTTCTGAAGTGCAGAACTGGAGTTCATACTAACTATAAGTTACTAACATTAGGTTCACAATAACTATTGACTAGGTCGGAGAAGCATCATAGCACTTCATACCTCAATCGATTATAGACAAAGGCACAATTTTCACCAAATGTATCATTAACTATGTCTGATTTCTTTCTTTCCTGAGTGCCCCAGTTACTACACAGTCCAACTTCTCCTGTAAATTCATAGTTGGAGTTGAGTTTGAAAACTATAACGTGGATTGAGGGGCTACTACAGACAGAGACACGGTGTAGAGGGGAGGTAGGCAGAGAGAGCCTGAGAAACGTCCGGGGCCAGTGCCAGGGTTTAGAGCGAGACCGGCACATGCAGCGCAGACCAGGCTAGGCACACAGATGAAGACAGAAACTTGCTCCTCTCCTGTCCTCTTCTCGCTCAGCAATTCCAACTCCTCAGAGAGCTGTCTCTGTCACAGCAGCAGAGACAACAAACACTCACACACACACACACACACACACACACACACACACACACACACACACACACACACACACACACACACACACACACACACACACACACACACACACACACACACACACACACACACACACACACACACAGTCTGTACATGCGCACACACTTCACATGTACACGACACAAACAAAGCAAACATTTTAACACACTCACTCCCCCAGATACACATTTCAGGATGAGTAACAATATGGTGTGTTGGGGACCTAAGCCCTATGGAGCCAGATTACATCCCAAAGCCCCCACAACTTCGTGAGCCAGATCGTAAAGGTGATAGAGGTTGTCTGACCGATAACCATTCATCCATCGCACCATGCATACCTCTACTGAGCCCATTCCCAACACGGCATGAGAGACAAAAACAACTTCAACTGAGATCGTAAACAATTTAAATGGAGTTCTGAACACCACTAGGGAAGAGCCCGTGGTCAGATCCCATCCAATGAGTGACCCCAAACAAAAGGTGACACAAGCCAAAGTTACACACAACACACAATAAGCGCTTCCATTCACATACATGGGCACGCTAAAGAACAGGGAGCGATTGAAGTCGGCTAGTTCAATACCAGAACGCACGGAAGACAGCATGAGAGAGCATTTTCCATTTAAATTAATCCTTTGACAAAAAAAGCTGAAGCTTGCATTTGGACCCACGTCATTTTTACATTGTGGGCCACGCGATGGGTGATTCCCATAGAAATATTTGTGTTTAGAGGTCAGGGGCAAAGGGAAATGCTGCGATGCTTTGTGTCGGGGAGGGATAGCCACAGGCCCACAGCCAACCAACTCTGTGTACTCCAACAGAAGCAACTCGGACCTTCTCTATAATCACACTAATTATTCCATTCACTGCATCCCAGTCCTAGTACCAGGGACCAGTCAGGCCTGCAGTATAGTAAGTACATCATGAGAGAGAAACACACAACTACAACCTCTTATTACCTTCAAAGCTCTCATACATGTCAGCCCTGGAGAGACCTAGTGAGCAGAGTGAGAATAGTCTTCCCCTATCCTGGGCTACCCCCATCCTTCTGACTATCTCCATCTCAGGACAACTGACACAGAGATTCACATGCAAACTTTTGCCCACAGGCAGACAGACAGATAACCCCCAGAATGTTGCATTAAGGGACCGACACAGTCACAGTGTTGTTGTGATTTCAGTCTGACGAGCTCCTTTGGAGAAGCTTTTAAACCTATCCTGGCATAATGAGGAACATTCACCTTTTAAAACTTAAGAACACTCGCCTCTTAATCACCCACTCAACAGCTCCCAACTTCACAGTTATCAAAAACAGTGGCAAAACCACCCAAGATGGCTTAGTGTGCATATCGAGCTGTAGTCCTAGACATGGCTGCTCGGTGCCTAGTGAACAGTAGGGGGGAAGGCGATCTAGGTCATGTTAGTGTCAAGGAAAGTTATCTATCTGAACTTGAATTTACAAAAATATTATGCCTAAATTATATATTCAGTTTGAGAAATAGTAGCTCTTCAACTTGATCTTTGTTGACTTTAACTCAGTGTAAACATACTGTTCCGCTTCTACAGAATCAACACATTTTACCAAGGTGTGCAGAGATAGGACCACACCAACTATGGAAACCATCAGGACCACACCAACTATGGAAACCATCAGGACCACACCAACTATGGAAACCAACAGGACCACACCAACTATGGAAACCATCAGGACCACACCAACTATGGAAACCAACAGGACCACACCAACTATGGAAACCAACAGGACCACACCAACTGAGGAAACCATCAGGACCACACCAACTATGGAAACCAACAGGACTACACCAACTATGGAAACCAACAGGACTACACCAACTATGGAAACCAACAGGACTACACCAACTATGGAAACCAACAGGACTACACCAACTATGGAAACCATCATTACTTCACCAACTATGGAAACCAACAGGACTTCATCAACTATGGAAACCATCATTACTTCACCAACAGGACTATACCAACTATGGAAACCATCATTACTTCACCAACTATGGAAACCAACAGGACCACACCAACTATGGAAACCAACAGGACCACACCAACTATGGAAACCAACAGTACCTCACCAACTATGGAAACCAATAGGACATAACCAACTATGGAAACCAACAGGACAACACCAACTATGGAAACCAACAGTACCTCACCAACTATGGAAACCATCATTACTTTACCAACTATGGAAACCAACAGGACTATACCAACTATGGAAACCAACAGGACAACACCAACTATGGAAACCAACAGGACTACACCAACTATGGAAACCATCATTACTTTACCAACTATGGAAACCAACAGGACTATACCAACTATGGAAACCAACAGGACTTCACCAACTATGGAAACCAACAGGACATAACCAACTATGGAAGCCAACAGGACTACACCAACTATGGAAACCAACAGTACCTCACCAACTATGGAAACCAACAGGACTTCACCAACTATGGAAACCAACAGGACTTCACCAACTATGGAAACCAACAGGACTTCACCAACTATGGAAACCAACAGTACCTCACCAACTATGGAAACCATCATTACTTTACCAACTATGGAAACCAACAGGACTATACCAACTATGGAAACCAACAGGACTACACCAACTATGGAAACCAACAGTACCTCACCAACTATGGAAACCATCATTACTTTACCAACTATGGAAACCAACAGGACTATACCAACTATGGAAACCAACAGGACTTCACCAACTATGGAAACCAACAGGACCTCACCAACTATGGAAACCAACAGGACTTCACCAACTATGGAAACAAACATGAGTACACCAACTATGGAAACACGCAGGACTACACCAACTATGGAAACCAACATGAGTACACCAACTATGGAAACACGCAGGACTACACCAACTATGGAAACCAACATTACTTCACCAACTATGGAAACCAACAGGACTACACCAACTATGGAAACCAACATTACTTCACCAACTATGGAAACCAACATTACTTCACCAACTATGGAAACCAACATGAGTACACCAACTATGGAAACACGCAGGACTACACCAACTATGGAAACCAACATGAGTACACCAACTATGGAAACACACAGGACTACACCAACTATGGAAACCAACATTACTTCACCAACTATGGAAACAAACATGAGTACACCAACTATGGAAACACGCAGGACTACACCAACTATGGAAACCAACATTACTTCACCAACTATGGAAACCAACATGAGTACACCAACTATGGAAACCAACAGGACTACACCAACTATGGAAACAAACAGGACAACACCAACTATGGAAACCAACAGGACTACACCAACTATGGAAACAAACAGGACAACACCAACTATGGAAACCAACATTACTTCACCAACTATGGAAACCAACAGGACTACACCAACTATGGAAACCAACAGGACTACACCAACTATGGAAACCAACAGGACTACACCAACTATGGAAACAAACAGGACCACACCAACTATGGAAACAAACAGGACAACACCAACTATGGAAACCAACAGGACTACACCAACTATGGAAACCAACAGGACTACACCAACTATGGAAACCAACAGGACTACACCAACTGCGGAAACCAATATTACTTCACCAACTATGGAAACCAACAGGACTACACCAACTATGGAAACCAACAGGACTACACCAACTATGGAAACCAACACGACAACACCAACTATGGAAACCAACAGGACTACACCAACTATGGAAACCAACAGGACTACACCAACTATGGAAACCAACAGGACTTCACCAACTATGGAAACAAACATGAGTACACCAACTATGGAAACACGCAGGACTACACCAACTATGGAAACCAACATGAGTACACCAACTATGGAAACACGCAGGACTACACCAACTATGGAAACCAACATTACTTCACCAACTATGGAAACCAACAGGACTAAACCAACTATGGAAACCAACATTACTTCACCAACTATGGAAACCAACATTACTTCACCAACTATGGAAACCAACATGAGTACACCAACTATGGAAACACGCAGGACTACACCAACTTCTTAAACAACTGAAAGTAAACACTTGCAGTATACCATGATAGGCCTATAGTTTTCTTCTACAGCATTCCTGAACTTTCACGTGAGTCCCAAATGCAGCAACAATAGACAACACAGGCCTATCTGAATGTAAACCTTATCTTTTCGCTGATACACATTTTGTTTGTGTTCTGGAAGACCGCTTGACAAAACAGACAAAACCTTTAATCTTTGTCTGTTTTCAAAAATATGTGTCTCCCTGAAGAGCATAGCAGGAAAGGCAGGGGAAGAAAAAAACGACTGACTGAATGACTGAATGTATAGAGTGAAGAACGGCTGGCAGGATGGTTCATTATGAAGCGCCTGGCATTTCCATGTGTGTTCTGTTCTGACCAACCGGGATAGTTGGCAGGTTTTGATCCTCCTTGCATCTCTCCAACCCACCAAAGCCTCAAAAACCTTCAGCCCCCTCAGTAATCAAACTCCGACTAGCAACTTTGATTTAAGACAAGCCTCCTCTTTCACATATACATAAAGTGTGGAGAGAGAGGACCATGAGATCATTGACCCTCACAAAGAGTGCTTTTATACCTCCTCAGAAAGAGGAATAGAGGGATAGCAATAAAGGAATCTGCCCTCTAGTAGCAACAGGTTCTCTTTTCTTTCACTACTGTACAGGTGCGGACTAGGTCCAGAAATCGGCCGTCATTTCCAACACACAGGCCCATTTTTTACCTTGAGGCCCTCCACTTAAGGCCCCCACAAGTTTACTCTTGGTTTTGTAGCGCAATATCTTAATCACATCTATCTGCTTGTGCATTTAAAAGGAGCTATACCTACTTCATATTGTATACCCAGAGATTTTCCCACATACAGCTGCACTCTGCCTGGTGGTCCTGACTGTGTTGCTCAATGCAATTTGCTCTCAGCAATTACGCTGCAGTAAAGAGCTACATGTTTATGCAGCCTGTGATGGGATGGAGGGGGAGGGACGAGAAATAGAGAGAACATTTGTGAGGAGAGAGCCAGAGACGGAGAAAAATAGGGAGAGAGAGGGGGGGTGGAGTGCACCTAATTTATTAGGACCAGTTGTCCATTAAAACTTCTCTAGGATAGGGGGCAGCATTTTCACTTTTGGATAAATAGCGTGCCCAATTTCAACTTCCTTCTACTCATCCCCAGAATATAAGATATGCATATTTGGATAGAAAACACTCTGAAGTTTCTAAAACTGTTTGAATCATGTCTGTGAGTATCACAGAACTTATGTAGCAGGCAAAACCCCGAGGACTAACCATTCTGATTTATTTTTTTTGAGGTCACCGTCTGTTCAATGAGTTTTCATTGGGATACTAGATTTCTAATCAACCTGTTTGCAGTTCCTACCGCTTCCACTGGATGTCACCAGTCTTTGGAAATAGGTTGAGGTTATTCCTTTGTGCAATGAAGAAGAACGGCCATCTGGAATCAGTGTAACGTTATGTGTACTGTTTGAGAGTTGCGCAAGACTAGAAAAGTATCGTTAGTTATTTGTCCTCCTGTATTGAAAACAGATAGACCCGTCTTCAATTTGATCGATTATTAACGTTTACAAATACCTTCAGTTGTATTACAAAAGTAGTTTGAAATGTTTTGGCAAAGTTTAGAGGTAATTTTTGAGATATTTTGTAGTGACGTTGCGCAAATTGGAAGCTGTTTTTTTCTGGATCAAACGCGCCAAATAAATGGAAATTTTGGACATATATGGACGGAATTAATCGAACAAAAGGACCATTTGTGATGTTTATGGGACATATTGGAGTGCCAACAAAAGAAATTTGTCAAAGGTAAGGCATGATTTATATTTTATTTCTGCGTTTTGTGTTGCGCCTGCAGGGTTGAAATATGCTACACTCTCTTTGTTTACTGTTGTGCTATCATCAGATAATAGCATCTTATGCTTTCGCCGAAAAGCCTTTTTGAAATCTGACATGTTGGCTGGATTCACAACGAGTGTAGCTTTAATTTGGTATCTTATATGTGTGATTTAATGAAAGTTTGATTTTATATCATTTTTTTGAATTTGGCGCTCTACATTTTCCCTGGCTTATTGGCCAAGTGGGACGCAAGCGTCCCGCCTATCCCAGAGAGGTTAACTATATAAGAATGCCAGCCCCAATTTACAGGCAGCGAATAGATTGCTCTTCGACATCATCAAATCCAATGATCATCTAGCAAAGGAAGACAGTACAGGTGTATCAAAGCCGGGACCGAGAGATTGAAAAAGCTTCAATCTCCAGGCCATCAGACTATTGAACAGTCATCACTAGCCGGCCACTGCCTGGTACTCTGCCGGCACCTTAGACACTGTCACTAGCCGGATATCGCCTGGTACTCTGCCCTGCACCTTAGAGACTGCTGACCTATGTACATAGTCATTGAACATTGGTCACTTAACAATGTTAACATACTGTTTTACCCACTTCATGTGTACACTATATATATAAAATCATACGGACACCACTTCAAATTAGTGGATTTGGCTATTTCAGTCACACCCGTCGCTGACAGGTGTAGAAAATCAAGCACACAGCCATGCAATCTCCATAGACAAACATTGGCAGGAGAATGGCCTTACTGAAGAGCTCAGTGACTTTCAACGTGGCACCGTCATAGGATGCCACCTGTTTGTCTGTTTGTCAAATATCTGCGCAGGTAAAGCTGTAAGTGCTATTACTGTGAAGTGGAAACATCTAGGAGCAACAACGGCTCAGTCGCAAAGTGGTAGGCCACACAAGCTGACAGAATGCGACCACCGAGTGCTGAAGTGTGTAGCGCATAAATATCGCCTCTTCTCGGTTGCAACACTCACTACCGAGTTCCAAACTGCCTCTGGAAGCAACGTCAGCAGAAGAACTGTTGGTCGGGAGGTTCATGAAATGGGTTTCCATGGCCGAGCAGCCGCACAAAAGCCTAAGATCACCATGCGCAATGCCAAGTGTCGGCTGGAGTGGTGTAAAGCTAGCCGCCATGCCTTTGGACTCTGGAGCAGTGGAAATGGGTTCTCTGGAATGACGAATGACGCTTCACCATCTGGCAGTCCGACAGACGAATCTGGGTTTGGTGGATGCCAGGAGAACGCTACCTGCCCCAATGCATAGTGCCAACTGTAATGTTTGGTGGAGGAGGAATAATGGTCTGGGGCTGTTTTTCATGGTTCAGGCTAGGCACCTTAGTTCCATGGAAGGGAAATCTTAACTCTGCAGCATACAATAACATTCTAGACGATTCTGTGATTCCAACTTTGTGGCAACAGTTTGGGGAAGGCCCTTTCCTGTTTCAGCATGACAATGGACCCATGCACAAAGCGAGGTCCATACCATATAAGGTCCATATAAGGTCCAAATGGTTTGTCGAGATTGGTGTGGAAGAACTTGACTGGCCTGCACAGAGCCCTGACCTCAACCCCATCCAACACCTTTGGGATGAATTAGAACACCGACTGCAAGCCAGGCCTAATCGCCCAACATCAGTGCCCTACCTCACTAATGCTCTCATGGCTGAATGGAGGCAAGTCCCCGCAGCAATGTTCTAACATCTATTGGAAAGCCTTTCCAGAAGAGTGGAGGCTGTTATAGCAGCAAAGGGGAGACAAACTCCATATTAATGCCCATGATTTTGGAATGAGATGTTCGACAAGCAGGTGTCCACATACTTTTGGTCATGTAGTGTATATACTGTATTCTAATCATGGCTCATCCTATATAACTACTCCTGTACACACCTTTTCTATTAATATACTGTCCATACTGTATATACACACCATTTATATATATATATATATATATATATATATATATATATATAGATATATATATATATATACACATTTATATTCTGAACTCTGTCATTGCTCGTTCTGATATTTCTGATATTTTCTAGCCTTTTGGATTAAGTGTGTATTGTTATTGTATTGCTAGATATTACTGCACTGTTGGAGATGGACGTATATATCTTTTTTGGGGGGGTAATTTTTATACCTTTTTCTCCCCAATTTCGTGATCTCCAATTGGTAGTTCAGCTGGCGACCAAAGTCAGCGTGCATGCGCCCGGCCGCCACAAGGACTCGCTAGAGCGTGATGGGACAAGGACATCCCAGCCGGCCAAACCCTCCCCTAACCCGGACAATGCTGAGCCAATTGTGCACCAGCTCGTGGGTCCGGGATCGAACCCGGATCTGTAGTGACGCCTCTAGCACTGTGATGCACTGTCTTAGACCGCTGCGCCTCAGAAACAAAAGCATTTCGCTGCACCTGCGATAACATCTACAAATCTGTGTAAGCGACCAATAAACTTTGATTTGATACCTTTGCTGTGCTTTGAGAGCAGCCAACCAACACAGTGTTTACTCCTGACCTGATAGTAGCAGTCAGTGTGTGCACTGCACACATTCCCATAAAAAGAAATGAGGCCTACTAGCAGCCAGCCAGGCAGGCAGGCAGGCCTACTGTGGCCTTCAAAGAGAGGCATTTATCAGTGAATCTGGAGAGGAGCCTATCAGATAAGGGTGTGGAACCACAGCCCAGGACACCTCACAGTGCTCCTGTCCTAACCCGGCCCTGTGTCGTCTCTGTCCTTTAATCCTGCCTCATTGTGTGTCTGCTCTGCTGCCCTTTGATGAGGCATTCTGCAGGTGTCTTCTCTTTCTCCTGCTATATATCTATGTTATAACAAGACCCCATTGACGTATTAAAAAGTGAGGAGGAAGAATGTGTTTGCTTGGGTACTTTGAATAGAAAAACCTACTGTATCTAATCTGTGAGGTTCGAAAGATATTACATGGAGACTGGGTGGATAGACCCACAACTTGTGTGAGCTGCTACACCTTCATGTCAAACCAAGGCCTTTCAAGAGGCTCCCGCCTCCCACCCACTGTCTGACAGTGTCTACACAGAGAGAGAGCATATTTTAAAGTCCTCCAGTGCCTGGCTGAGAGTGAGACCCTCCAGATTTTGCCCCTCTGTGTTTGCCACACACAGACTGAAGGAGTGAAAGGCAATATTAAGGAGGTTTTGGCCTGGCCCCTCAGGTCACTCCAACTACTTTAAACCCAGCCACAGACAATGGCCACAACCAGCACACAATACCCGGGTCCAGACAACAAGCAAATCAAGTGTCCAGCACATAAAAGATTTATTGCATCAGCCAACAATGGGCGCCCACAAAGCTCCCCATGAGCCATCTTTTAAGGGCCTGCGTCAGGGTGAACTCTGCTGGGTCACTTTGCTTTTTGTGGGCCTCTCCACCACCTAAAGTCTGCAGCTATTAAAATTCTAATGAAATGGAGAACATTTAAAAGCGGCTTATAAAATGCAGTGCTCTCCAGTTTCAAAATGTATCTCCGACAGTGCAGCAAACTAAAAAGCAATTATTTCTTCCTCTGTTCTTCCGCAGTCTTGGGTGTGAACACTCCAGAAAGGAGAGTAAAAACCTCAGGAGGCGATGGCTAGCTGGAACACATTTTAGCTTAATTAAATAAAGAATGTCAATGACTCTCAAGACTCACATCTTCTCGCTAAACCCGCAGTCAAGAATCGTGACTAAGTATAATTTGCTGTTAGCGCAGCTATTACGGCTGTGACACAGAGTGAACTACAAAACAGAGCAGGTCATACTGGGGGTAAGTGTGAGGGGAACCCCAGTAACAATTAGACTGTGATTAGTATAGTAAAGTATAGTGTAGAGTAGTGTAGTGAAGTATAGTAAAGTGAAGTATAGTAAAGTGCAGTGTAGTGTAGTATAACGCAGGCAAGACTAAATACATGTTGTTCTCTAGTTCTCACAAGAATGTTTCAGATGGACTACATATTTATTCATTGGATGGTTCTCCCTTTGATCGGGACACCACCTACAAATATCTGGGCATTTGGATTGACAAAGACTTCATGTTTAAAGTTAAAAAGCTAAGATTTAAATCGGGCTTCGTTTTTAGAAATAGACCTTGCCTTTACCTAAATAGCAGGAAGCAGATTGTACCGTCAACTTTCCTGACAGTTCTTGATTATGGTGACACCATTTACCAGATTGCAGCAGCCACTACTCTTAGACCTTTGGATGCCGTCTACCATAGTGCTATTCGTTTTATCTCTCTCAACAGTTTCAATACTCAACGCTGCATCCTGTATCAAAAGGTTGGCTGGTCCTTGTTAAAGTCCAGTAGATCAATTCATTATTCCCTTTATGTTTACAAAGCCCTGCTACACAAGCTTCAAACTTACTTAACTTCGTTGCTAACATATAAAAGAATGAGCTACCAAACCTGCTCACAGGATTGGTTAACTCTTGAGGTCCCTCTGGTCTTGACCAATTTAGGTAAATCCTCCTTTAGTTTTAGTGCCCCCCACTGTTGAAATAACCTACACAATTCCTGCCGCTATAGTAGTTTAGGACTCGGCGTGTTGAATGAATTCATTGAGGATTGCAGATTTTTCTATTGATTGTAGTGGTTTATTTGCTAAAATTGTGGTGTTGTGGTTGTGCCTTGTGGTTATTTTTATTTGTCTTGTTTTAATTGTAATATAAATTGTTCTTCCTGTTCTGAGTAAATGTTTGTAATTAGGGCACCATTCGGAACGAGACCCTGGTCTCAATTGGGCTACCCTGAATAAATAAAAGTGAATACAAAAATAGTATAGTGTAGTGTGTAGTGTAGTGTAGTGTAGTGTAGTGTAGCATAGCGTAGTATAAGAGGGTTTCCAAAACTCGATTTCCCAAACTCACCCCGCTGATTCAAATTATCAAAGCTTGATGATGAGTTGGTTATTTGAATCAGCTGTATAGTGCTAGGGCAAAAAACTAAATGTGCACCTGGGGGGTTTGGGGGCAGGACCGAGTTTGGAAAACCCTCTAGTATAGTGTAATACAGTATAGTACAGTATAGGACAGGATTCAGACTATGATTAGTACAGGGGCAGACTGTGGTAGAAAGGTCTGTTACCTGAAGCTGAGCAGGGTTGTGTGGGTTCACTGGCAGGACTCTCTCTCCTCTTCCTGTCCTGTCTGTAGACGAGGTGAGGTTTGTTGTGCTCCTCGTCGTACTCCTCCCCCTCCTCCGCCTTCATCAGGGGCTCTAAGAAGTATTCACCATGCTGGGTGGTAAAAGTTCCCATCTGGCGGAGAAAGGGTAGATTGAGAGAGAAGAGTTGGTTAGAGGAGGTCTGTTAAGTGTGTATGGCAGCTATACATATGTAGGATCTTCATTAGAGCCAGTCTGCTACAGCAGGAAAATAATCCTGCAGAAACAGGAAATGTGAATTATTATGTGAATTATAATTAATGGACATTTTTTGTAGGAGTTAATACATTTTTCATTGGGAGAAATCAAGTCTGACATTTTAAAGTGGAAATTACAAACTTTAGAAGCCTTTTTCAACATCAAATACACTACAAGTTTGCATGTCCTGCTGTGCAGGAAAATTCTCAACAACAAAATTGTGATCAAATTAAGATCTTACATCTGTAGCATGATAGGACTGGTGTCTAGAGAACTCCTTTGAGTAGTCCCTACCAGTCAGCAAGTGCATGTCCTGTATTATCCCAGACATAGATCTAGAGACAACTCAATTCCTTGTGCTAATTATTACATTTGTTCATTCAGGACATAACGGTTATTGGCACCATGTATCAGTGATTGATGTGAGTGATGTACCTAGCTGTTATAGCATGTGTGCTGTTTCTCTGAGTAAATGTTGAGTACTAGTGAAGTACACAGTGTACTATGCATCATTAGTTCCATGACTAGTCCAAAGAACACAAGAATAACGCAAAAAGAAAATCTAAAAAATACAGTCTTCTTTAGCTGGTGGAAATGGGAACACCTTGGAAAATAGGCAAACAGAAAAAAACTACTTAGAAAGGTATCTGTCAATCCCCATTTATCACACTGGTAATCCCTCTTACTACAGATGTTTGATCTTAATTTGACCAGACTTGTAGTCGCAGTAACACGATCTTGCCGTGGCAGTATTTGAATGTCCGATCATGTTGCCGCGGTATATGGATAGGCCATCATGTAATATCCTATGTTTCTCAGAGTCGTGGCTGAACGAGGACAGGGATAATATACTGTACATGTAGCTGTTTTTTCTATGCATCGGCAGGACAGAACGGCAGCTTCGGGTAAGCTAAAGGGGGGATGTGTGTGTCTCTTTGTTAACAACAGCTAGTGCGTGATCTCTAATATTAAGGAGGTCTCAAGGTTCTGCTCGCCTGAGTTAGAATACCTCATGATAAGCTGTAGACCAAACTATTTACCTGTTTACCACCACAAACCGATGTTGGCACTAAGACCGCACTCAACAAGCTGTATAGGGCCATAAATAAACAAGAAAATGCTTATCCAGAGGCGGAGCTCCTTGTGGCCGTTGATTTTAATGCAGGGAAACTGAAATACGTTTTACCTCATTTCTACCAGCATGTCACCTGTGCAACTAGATGCGAAAAAACTCTCGATCACATTTACTCCACACACAGAAATGCATACAAAGCTCTCCCTTGCTCTCCATTTGGCAAATCTGACAATAACTCTATACTCCTGATTCCTGCTTACAAGCAAGAAACTCAAACAGTAAGTCCCATAGACGCGCCCAATATGGAAGTGGTCCGATGAAGCAGATGCTAAGCTACAGGACTGTTTTGCTAGCACAACCTGGAATATGCTACATACGATGGCATTGAGGAGTTTAACACATCAGTCACCAGCTCCATTATTAAGTGCATGATTGACGTCGTCCCCACAGTGACCGTATGTACATAAGCCATGGATTACAGGAAGCATCCACACTGAGCTAAAGGCTGGAGCTGCCGCTTTCAAGGAGCGGGATACTAATCCGGACGCTTATAAGAAATCCCGCTACGATCTCCGACGAGCCATCAAACAGGCAAAGTGTCAATACAGGACTAAGCTTGGATCCTACTATACCGGCTCTGATGCTAGTCTGATGTGGCAGGGCTTGCAAACTATCATGGATTACAAAGGGAAACCCAGCCGAGAACTGCCCAGAGATGCAAGCCTACCAGACCAGCTAAATGCCTTCTACACTCGCTTCGAGGTAAGCAGCACTGAACCATGCATGAGAACACCAGCTGTTCTGGACGACTGTGTGATCACGCTCTCCGTAGCCGTTGTGAGTAAGACTTTTAAACAGGTTAACATTCACAAGGCTGCAGGGCCATACGAATTACCAGGACGCGTACTCAGAACATGCGCTGACCAGCTGGCAAGTGTCGTCACTGACATTTTCAACCTCTCACTGACCCTGTCTGTAATACCTACATGTATCAAGTAGACCACCATAGTCCATGTGCCCAAAAACACCAAGGTAACCTGTCTAAATGACTATCGCCCCGTAGCACTCACACCTGTAGTAATGAAATGCTGGCCTCCCGAGTGGCTCAGTGGTATAAGGCTGTGCCACCAGAGATCCGGGTTCGAGTCCAGGCTCTGTCGCAGCCGGCGCGATTGGGAGACCCGTGGGGCGGCGCACAATTGGCCCAGCGTCGTCCGGGTTAGGGGAGGGTTTGGCCGGCAGGGATGTTCTTGTCCCATCGCGCACAAGCGACTCCTGTGGCGGGCCGGTCGCAATGCACACTGACACGGTCGCCAGGTGTATGGTGTTTCCTCCGACACATCGGTGCGGCTGGCTTCCGGCGTTGTGTCAAGAAGCAGTGCGGCTTGGCTGGGTTATGTTTCGGAGGACGTGCGGCTCTCGACCTTCACCGCTCCCAAGTCCGTACGGGAGTTGCAGCGATGTAACAAGACTGTAACTACCAGTTGGATACCATGAAAATTGGGAAATTTGTTTTTACAAAAAAAAATAAAAAAATAAAAAGCGAAATGCTTTGAAAGGCTGGTCATGGCTCACATCAACACCATCACCCCAGACACCCTGCACGCACTCCAATATGCATACCGCGCCAACAGATCTACAGATGATGCAATCTCTATTGCACTCCACACTGCCCTTTCCCACTAGGACAAAAGGAACACCTACGAGAGAATGCTGTTCATTGACTACAGCTATGTGTTCAACACCTAATTGCCCTCAAAGCTCATCACTAAGCTAAGGACCATGGGACTGAACACCTCCCTCTGCAATTGGATCCTGAACGTCCTGATGGGCCGCCCCCAGGTGGTGAGGGTAGGCAACAAGATATCCGCTGACCCTGAACACAGGAGCCCCTCAGGGATACTCCCTGTTCACCCATTACTGCATGGCCACGCATTACTCCAATACCATAATTAAGTTTGCTGACGACATGACAGTGGTAGGCCTGATCACCAACGATGATGACACAGCCTATAGGGAGGAGGCCAAAGACCTAGCAGTGTGGTGCCAGGACAGCAACCTCTCCCTCAACGTCGGCAAGACAAAGGAGCTGATCGTGGACTACAGGAAACGAAGGCCGAGAACATCCCCATTCACATCGACAGGCCTGTAGTGGGACGGGTCGAGAGCTTCAAGTTCCTCTGTGTCCACATCACTCAGGATCTATCATGGTCCACACACACCAACACAGTCGTGAAGAGGACACGACATCGCCTCTTACACCTCAGGATGCTGAAAAGATTTGGCATGGGCCCTCAGATACTCAAATACTTATACTGCTGCAACATTAAGAGCATCTTGACTGGCTGCATCACCACTTGGTATGGCTACTGCTTGGCATCCGACCGCATAGCGCTACAGTGGGTAGTGCGTACGGCCCAGTACATCACTGGGGCCGAGCTCCCTGCCACCCAGGATCTCTATACCAGGCAGTGTCAGGAAGGCCCAAATGTTTTTCAAAGACTCCAGCCACCCAAGTCATAGAGTGTTCTCTCTGCTACCGCACAGCAAGTGGTAACGATGCACCAAGTCTGGAACCAACAGGACTCTGAACAGCTTCTACCCCCAAGCCATAAGACTACTAAATAGTTAGTCCGGGTAGCTATTTGGTTAACTATTTAACTATCTGCATTGACCCTTTTCGCACAAACTTTTTTTGACTCATCACATATGCTGCTGCAACTGTTTATTATCTATCTTGTTGCCTAGTCACTTTATTCCTAGCTATATGTACATCTCTACTTAAATTACCTCGCACCCCTGCACATTGACTTGGTACTGGCACCCCATGTATATAACCAAGTTATCATTACTCATTGTGTATTTATTATTACTTTTATTATTACATGTTATTACTTTTTGATTATTTTTCTATTTTCTTTTTTCTGCATTGTTGGGAAGGGTTCGTAAGTAAGCATTTCAATGTTAGTCAACACCTGTTGTTTACGAAGCATGTGGCAAATAAAATTATTTTATTTGAATGCAAATTCCATAATTTGCATTCTGGAATGCCTGAAGAATTATTTAATTCTTTGAGTTGAGGACATTGTGTAATAAAGGGTCAGATGACAGCATCATCCTCAGGAAATCCGATGAGAAAAAATGGGCTTGATTGACACATATCTAATAGTGTCATTTCATATGACGGGCCTCCCGAGTGGCGCAGCAGTCTAAGGCACTGCATTGCAGTGCTTGAGATGTCACTACAGTTCCGGGTTCGATCCCGGGCTGTGTCGCAGCCGGCCGTGACCGGGAGACCCATGAGGCGGCGCACAATTGGCCCAGCGTTGTTCAGGTTAGGGAAGGGTTTGGCCGGCAGGGATGTCCTTGTCACATCGCGCTCTAGCGACTCCTGTGGCGGGCCGGGCACATGCACGCTTATGCGGTCGCCAGTTGTACGGTGTTTCCTCTGATACATTGGTGCGGCTGGCTTCCGGGTTAAGTGAACAGTGTGTCAAGAAGCGCGGCTTGGCAAGGTTGTGTTTCGGAGGACGCAAGGCTCTCGACCTTTGCCTCTCCCGAGTCCGTATGGGAGTTGCAGTGATGGGACAAGGCTGTAACTACCAATTGGATGTCACGAAATTGGGGAGAAAAAAGCCTAAATAATAATACATTTGTATTTTATTTATTTCATATCACACACCATTAGCATGTCACCTAAATACAGACTGTGGCTTTAAAACTGTTTTTTTTTAAATGGTATTTGAGAGTGCAATACTTTTAATCGTGACAGGATGAGGCGGCTGTCAGAGCAATACAAATATTGATGTGGCAGATGAGGGAGGCCCTCACAAAGCTGCTTAGTTCAACAGCCAGCCACTCGCTGGCTCACTCGTCTGTGAAGACAAAGGTGTTTGTATGGTAATTTCATACGCACACTTTAACAGGATATTGTGCAGTGGAATGTTATCTTTTGGGGGAAATTTCAATGACCATCTCCACAAGTGATCGGTGTTTGACAACGGAAAATATCCAGATAGGAAAATAATATCCATTACAACCAAAATAATAATGTACAGTTCCTCTTTTCGTTCACAATAGATGTTATAAACACTTGAACACACACACCCTTGCATCTTGGAAAGTCTAAGTGTTGCAGACCTAGCTATATGATGAGAGATCAACCTGAACCCAAGTACAATATAATGACTGGGTTGTAATAACATGACACAAAGCAGAGGAAACAAACTTCTGCAAGTTGGCAGACACTCTCTCTCTCTCTCTCTCACTCTCTCGCTTGTTCTCTCTCTCTCTCTCTCTCTCTCTCTCTCTCTCTCTCTCTCTCTCTCTCCTTGTATACTGTGTGTAAACTAAACTACCTTGAGGGCAGGAAGGCAGCCCCACTCTGCTCCTCTGAAGGCAGTACAGTAGACGAATGAATGTGAATGTACTGGCATTGAGCAGTTACACTGTATCATTAAGAGGCATGGTGCTGGCAGTTTGTGCTGGGGGGAAGTGTTTGAGCACAAGGCCATCAAGCAGAAGACATCTTGTAGCAGCCTATCCCATGCAGCAGAACATTATGTTTATGTCAAAGTGCAGACAGGCACTGTCAGCCTGAAGCACTTACTCAGGTACTGTGTACAGTAATGTCAAGGCTAATGTCAGCCTTTCACTCAGGTACTGTACAGTAATGTCAAGGCTAATGTCAGCCTAAGCCTAAGGTATTCACTCAGGTACTGTACAGTAATGCCAAGGACTGAGTGATTACTGAGTTGATGAACTAGACAGAGGCTGGGCACTAGGCACTTCCTACATGTGCTGTGTCCAATAGAGCATGGGGTCAAGACAGTAGTGATGCACAGACAGACAACGACCAATCTAACATTGTACATCTCTGTATGACATTTACCAAATTCTATCAGACCAAATGTGAAAATGAGGTAGTAGTACATTGTCAGAATGAGGAATAGACTTGATTGATTTAATTTATTGGATAATTAAAAGCAGAAGGCTGCTCCAGCCGGAGACAACATTCCATACATAACAAATGATCGAGGATAAAAACACAAAAAAGCCTGGAGGCTTATTTTCATTGTGGTCCTCAAATTTCCATTGTGGTCCTCAATTTCCATTGTGGTTCTCATTTCCATTGTGGTCCTCATTTCCGTTGTGGTCCTCATTTCCATTGTGGTCCTCATTTCCGTTGTGGTCCTCATTTCCATTGTGGTCCTCATTTCCGTTGTGGTCCTCATTTCCGTTGTGGTCCTCATTTCCGATGTGGTACTCATTTCCGTTGTGGTTCTCATTTCCGTTGTGGTACTCATTTCCGTTGTGGTCCTCATTTCCATTGTGGTCCTCAGTCCTTACACCTTCCCATATTCCCACGAAATGTTCCCACATGGCTAAACCCACACCAAGTGTCAAGTCTTTGCTTGCACAAACGAGGAAGCATGGTGTCAGGGGTCTAGTGTTAGTTCCTAGTCACTTGGAAATCTGAAAACGAGGTTCAGATGGACAGACAATGGTTGCTGTCAGGAATGGGTGCTGAAATGGGACTTTGGTGGAGGGGACTCCACAGAGTGCTTCAGGTCAAGGCCATGGTGCAGGGGACTCCACAGAGAGCTTCAGGTCAAGGCCATGGTGCAGGGGACTCCACAGAGAGCTTCAGGTCAAGGCCATGGTGCAGGGGACTCCACAGAGAGCTTCAGTAGAGTTTTTTCTGGATCAAAAAGGAGCTTAGGCTGTGGGCGTGGCAGTGGGGCATATCAATGAGCGTGGTCGGCCTGAAGGCACGGCTAATATTTTTGAGAATATTTTAGAGGCCCCCCGTCTTCAAATCAAATTTTATTTGTCACATACACATGGTTAGCAGATGTTAATGCGAGTGTAGCAAAATGCTTGTGCTTCTAGTTCCGACAATGCAGTAATAACCAACGAGTAATCTAACCTAACAATTTCACAACAACTACCTTATACACACAAGTGTAAAGGGATGAAGAATATGTACATAAAAATATATGAATGAGTGATGGTACAGAACGGCATAGGCAAGGTGCAGTAGATGGTATAGAGTACAGTATATACATATGAGATGAGTAATGTAGGGTATGTAAACATTATATTAAGTGGCATTGTTTAAAGTGGCTAGTGATACATGTATTACATAAAGATGGCAAGATGCAGTAGATGGTATAGAGTACAGTATATACATATGAGATGAGCAATGTAGGGTATGTAAACATTATATTAAGTGGCATTGTTTAAAGTGGCTAGTTAAAAAAAAATTATATACATTTTTCCATTATTAAAGTGGCTGGAGTGGGGTCAGTATGTTGGCAGCAGCCACTCAATGGTGGCTGTTTAACAGTCTGATGGCCTTGAGATAGAAGCTGTTTTTCAGTCTCTCGGTCCCTGCTTTGATGCACCTGTACTGACCTCGCCTTCTGGATGATAGCGGGGTGAACAGGCAGTGGATCGGGTGGTTGTTGTGGCCTTCCTGTGACATCGGGTGGTGTAGGTGTCTTGGAGGGCAGATAGTTTGCCCCCGGTGATGCATTGTGCAGACCTCACTACCCTCTGGAGAGCCTTACGGTTGTGGGCGGAGCAGTTGCCGTACCAGGCGGTGATACAGCCCGACAGGATGCTCTTGATTGTGCATCTGTAAAAGTTTGTGAGTGCTTTTGGTGACAAGCCGAATTTCTTCAGCCTCCTGAGGTTGAAGAGGCGCTGCTGCGCCTTCTTCGCCACGCTGTCTGTGTGGGTGGACCAATTCAGTTTGTCCGTGATGTGTACGCCGAGGAACTTAAAACGTACCCTCTCCACTACTGTCCCGTCGATGTGGATAGGGGGTGCTCCCTCTGCTGTTTCCTGAAGTCCACGATCATCTCCTTTGTTTTGTTGACGTTGATGGTGAGGTTATTTTCCTGACACCACACTCCGAGGGCCCTCACCTCCTCCCTGTAGGCCGTCTCGTCGTTGTTGGTAATCAAGTCTACCACTGTAGTGTCGTCTGCAAACTTGATGATTGAGTTGGAGGCGTGCATGGCCACGCAGTCGTGGGTGAACAGGGAGTACAGGAGAGGGCTCAGAACGCACCCTTGTGGGGCCCCAGTTTTGAGGATCAGCGGGGTGGAGATGTTGTTACCTACCCTCACCACCTGGGGGCGGCCTGTCAGGAAGTCCAGTACCCAGTTGCACAGGGCAGGGTCGAGACCCAGGGTCTCAAGCTTGATGACGAGGGTACTATGGTGGTGCAGAGAACATTTTTCAATTTTATGCCAATTTCCTGCAATTCTACAAATTTCTCCACTGAGCTGAGAGAAGTCTTAGCAGTTTAAAAGCAAATTTCCTACAATTCTATGCAAATTGCCAAGGCTAGTGCTGTGTTTTGCTCAAACATAATAACAAAATGAATACTGCTAAATTCATTGTTTTTGGAATTTTCTATTTCCCCTCACTGTCTAGCTTTTATTTTAGTGATTGTTAGTTCTCAGAGTTTATATTATGAAAAAATATATAGGTACATGATCTTTTCTACACACTTTATAAATGGTTTTAGTCATTTAAGTTTACACTGAAAGCGTTTTTTCCATTCCGAAAATGTACTGTATATATATAAAACAAATTAAGTAACCCCAAAAAGTGCTTAAGCAGCCGGCCCAAGGATTACAATGACAGAAAAATGTTAAGGCCATGGTGGAGGGGACTCCACAGAAAGCTTCAGTTCAAGGCAATGGTGGAGGGAACTCCACAAAGTCCAAGGTGAGGAATCTCTGTCTGTTGGCACACAGCTAGCAAAGACCACTGTCATGCCCTATAGGCTGACTCATCTAATGTGACGTACAGTAAAGACAGTCCATCTCTCAGGTTAAATAGACCGTTAAAGTGTCTAGCATCGGATCTTTACATAGACATCCATCACTTGGCAGTTGACTGTAGAAACAGAGAGAGGGACATATGGGATACATAGGGGGTATTCTGAATGTACCCCCATTATGTTCCTTTAAACAGAGAAAGTCCCAAGGACACACATTTCCCACGGTGTGAGTTGTCCTCTAGATTCCTCTCAGCACCTTCATTGGTAATTATCCACAGCCCAGGATCTTTCTCCCGTTTCCCACAAGTCACAGCACACTGTGAAAAGACACAAGGCCCCTAGCCTCCCCGGAGGGAAGCCATTGGGCACCAGAGACAAGGGAAACTTCCTTCTCAAAATGACTCTTTTGTTTTAGAGGCTTAATCATCCCTTAATGACCTCATCACACCAAAATGTGCTCGTCCAACGAAGCCCCAGCAGCCTCCACTCTCAGAGACTAGGCCAACACGTTTATGACCTAATAGCCTAGAGCCATGGGTGTACTGATGCTCTCTCTGTGCCTATTGTCCTGTCGTTCTCAATGACTGATGATATGACTAACGATTTGCACATTGTTACAACACTGTATATATACATATATACATAATATGACATTTGAAATGTCTTTATTATTGTGGAACTTTTAATTTTAATGTTTACTGTGCTTCTACACCTGCATTGCTTGCTGTTTGGGGTTTTAGGCTGGGTTTCTGTACAGCACTTTGAGATATCAGCTGATCTAAGAAGGGCTATATAAATACATTTGATTTGATTTACTGTTAATTTTTATTGTTTATTTCACTTTTGTATAATATCTACTTCACTTGCTTTGGCAATGTTAACATATGTTTCCCATGCCAATAAAGCGCCTTGAATTGAATTGAATTGACAACATCACAGAGGGTACTAATAAACTTTACAGATGCAAACACATTTGGAAAGGAGCTTGAAGTCATACATTAATGTTTGGAAAAGAGCTTGAATTCATACAGCACATCAAGTTGGGCAGGATGACAATCAAATCTCATAAATATTATATCTTATTTCTTCTTTTTCCAGAAGGTGAGGTACTGTCTGAAGTCATCCATTAAAGATGAAAGTACATAAATAAAAGAGGTAAGAGAAGGGTGTGATTCACTGAAAACACAATCAGTTGATGATGTTTTGTGCTAGTTAAGGTATACAGCCATGCAGAACATCTGATACATGGCCAGTGCCAGTTACCCCAGGCAAAACCCCTTTGAGGTCATACTTTGAAGAACCTCAATTATAAAATATATTTTGATTTGTTTAACACTTTTTGGTTACTACATGATTCCATATGTGTTATTTCTTAGTTTTGATGTCTTCACTATTATTCTACAATGTAGAAAATAGTAAAAATAAAGAAAAACCCTGGAATGAGTAGGTGTGTCCAAACCTTTGACTGGTACTGTATAGTCCAAGAGGCCTAGGCTATGTGTAATTCTGTAATTGGCACAATAAAAAAAAAGCATGTGTGTCCAAGGTGTTTCATAATTTAAAAACCACATGTATGTCACAGATACCCACTTTGTAAACAATATCCAGCAGAGGACATTATGCAAATCGTGTGTAATAGCAGCATCACCCCAGTGGTATTACTGCTGAATAGGCATAAGATGGGATGCTTCCCTGTCCCTGCTCACACTGTGGTCAATGACACATGTCAAGCCACACATGCTCATGTTACACATATGCACTTCACTAGTGTGTTATGGGGGATATGCTTGGAATCCGTTGAAATGGGAATTGCCCGGGAGACTTGTCAGCAATGTCTGATAAAAATGTATCTAAGTTTAGAGTCATACTCACAAGGCCACTGCATAGACTGAAGACAGCGGTAGATTCAATCTTGGCGTTGATGTGTCCGCGGAAAAAGCAGTGACGCATATCGCTGAGGTCTTGTTGGCGGGACTCGGTTGCATTGCTGTGTTCCGCTCCCAAATGTGTCACAGTGTATGTGGGGGCGATAAAACCGGAGTCGGCGGTTAGATTGAGATGAAAGCGTTGTCCGAATGCGTCAATTCTGTAGTGAGCACGTAAACCAGCCGAATAATCTGCATTTACACTTCTCCGTTTCCTTTTGTAGTGCAATTTGTGGGGGAATGATTCTCCGAAATCATTTATCCGCAACGGGGTGATAATTTCATAGGATGACAACTGTTTGATGAAACTTTCTAAAAGACAAGGAAAAGTGCATTAGAGTTTATAACGGTAATAAATGTAGCCAATAGAGATGTCAATGTAACAGTTTTGAACATTCAACTATTTTATATGAGAACATGTAGGCTACAATGTACTGTTACTCTACTGGAATATTTTCTCAGTGCCATTTAGCCTACTAAACATTTTAAACATACTCTCAGAAACTGCATTTTAACCGGGTGGATCCTACCATAAATCAACAAGATATGTAGGCTACCTTGTTTCGGATGCAATCGATATTCCAAGGAGTTGCGGACAAGTGCTGACAGATGACACATTAGTCCAACCAGCCAGATTGCAAACTGCATGATTTCCTCAGCGAAGAAACCACCGGCTCTCGTGTCCAAGGCAGTACTATCCTTCTTAAGCGCCTCTTCTCTCTCCTCCCGGATTCAGCAACAGGTCGTGGGATCTGCGGAGGCTCTCTGCAGCACAAGTCTTGCAAAGTGCATTGGCCTCATCGCATTATTGAATATGCATCCACTATCCTCTGCAAACACGCACTATTTACGATACATTACAGAGTATTTGATGCCTAACGTAAGCTACGTCTATATGGAAAGGAGGGATCAATGCCAACTAAGCTTTTCCTTAGCCATCCATAGAACACCCCTTGAACCCTAAAGGCTCGCCAACATCAGAAACAAGACCCGCCCCTAAGCCGGAGAGCCAATGGTGAGTGTGCCTCGACCACCACACAATTTGGAGCAGTCTGTAGCCTACTCTTTGTGAGTTGCCTATGCTATGGTAAAAGAGAACTGCAATAGTGATAATGCATTTATAAAACCTGCCTGTATGTCTTATTATCATCTCAAAATGAACCAGTCAGTTGGCATTTTGATACTTAGAGAGACATTACATACTCTATTATAAATCAAATCAAATCAAATTTGTCACATGCTCCGAATACAACAGGTAGACCTTACAGTGAAATGCTTACTTACAAGCACTTAACCATCAATGCTTCAAGAAGTTTTAAGAAAGAAAGTGTTAAGTAAAAAATTGAAAATAAAAGTAGCAAATAATTAAACAGCAGCAGTAAAATAACAATAGCAAGGCTATATACAGGGGGTAACGGTACAGAGTCAATGTGCGGGGACACCGGTTAGTCGAGGTAATTGAGGTAATATGTACATGTAGGTAGAGTTAAAGTCACTATGCATAGATAATAAACAGAGAGTAGCAGCAGCATAAAAGAGGGGTCTGGGTAGCCCTTTGATTAGCTGTTCAGGAGTCTTATGGCTTGGGGGTAGAAGCTGTTAAGAAGCCTTTTGGACCTAGACTTGGCACTCCTGTACCGCTTGACATGCGGTAGCAGAGAGAACAGTCCATGACTAGGGTGGATGGAGTCTTTGACAATTTTTAGGGGCTTCCTCTGACACCGCCTGGTATAGAGGTCCTGGATGGCAGGTGCCTTGCGGTCGGAGGCCGAACAGTTGCCATAGCAGGCAGTGATGCAACCATCTTTTCAGTCTCCTGAGGGGGAATAGGCTTTGTCGTGCCCTCTTCACGACTGTTTTAGTGTGTTTGGACCATGATTGTTTGTTGTTGATGTGGACATCACGGAACTTGATGCTCTCAACCTGCTCCACTACAGCCCCGTCGATGAGAATAGGGGCGTGCTCGGTACTCCTTTTCCTGTAGTCCACAATCATCTCCTTTGTCTTGATCACGTTGAGGGAGAGGTTGTTGTCCTGGCACCACACGGTCAGGTCTCTGACCTCCTCCCTATAGGCTGTCTCATCGTTGTTGGTGATCAGGCCTACCACTGTTGTGTCATTGGCAAACTTGTTGATGGTGTTGGAGTCGTGCCTGGCCATGCAGTCATGAGCCTTATTATATAAGCGTTATTATAAATGCTAAAACTTTCTTATGTCAAGTTACAAAGCATTATACCTGCAGACTTTAGTTATACAGTAGGCCTATAAGTAATGTGTTACCAAATGTGTTGCCGGACTATTACAGAGCCCACTGCAAACCTCTTATCCGAAATTGAAAGTATGTCAATCATCTATTCTCATTAATGTACCTATTACATACACTATTGTGAGTATTTAAAAAACCCACATAAAAGTAAGAAGGATTTTTTCTTTCTAATGAAACCTTGAAGCCGGAGCAATAAAACAGTTTGAGACAAAATAAGAATTTCATTATAACACCTATTAACATTACTAATTTCATGTGTTTAGAATACTTTGTGTCTCTAATTCATAAAAGCTCTGGTCAGTTCACTTCCTAGTTAGTCATTTGGGCATGTAATGTCTAGCACACACTTGATGGACATCTGAAAGAGACCATGTTTTTTCATCTTCTTTGGCCACAAATGTCACTTCATTGTGCATGATTATATTCGGTGGGTACCCCGGAATAGTTTTGGGATCTGGTCAGAATCAGAATAATCTTTATTCACCAAGTACATTTACACATAACCCAGAATTTGTCTTAGTGTGAAGATGCTGCCTGCAACAGACAATAAACAAACAGAATAGAGACACAAGTCCACATCATACAGAATATACAATATCGGTACAGTAAACATAAAACTCTGGAGTATAGGCTGATTACAGTAGGAAAACACAATTTACAGAGGGGATAAAGCTATACAAGCAGAGGGAGTGATGCTGCCATGGCAAATATATACAGTGCATACAGTTTACAGTGTTACAGTGAGGTCTTTTGCTCTGACTTTAAAATGAAAATAAAAACATTCAAGAAGACTCAACGATATGGCTTTTATCTATTCAGAAACCCTCTCTGTAGTTGCATTGCTTGTTGCATGCTATCCACTGCCACTGGAAAGGCGCAGTGCACTCAAAAAATTGTTTTATATATATTTCCACGCTATGAGATTGTAATAATACTGTGAAATTGTGAAAATTAATATAATGCCATTTTAGTTAAAGAACATTTTAGTGCCTGACATTCAGCCTGTTTTGGTGGGATGGAGTTTTGGCCTGCCTGTTGACATCACCAGGCGGTAAATTACTTAATAGACCAATAAAAAAGAGAGTTCCAAACCTCTCTGCTAATAACAGCTAGTTTTCAGTTTTCCCCTCCACCGTCCAGACATTTCTAGCAAAATTCATGCTTGAGAAATTGATCTTTGCTAAGAAGCTTCTTTTTTTAAACTATTTTAATTGAAACAATCATCGTAAGGTACTTAATTGTTACCCAGAAATTATTTGATATTGAGATCAAAACGGCTGCATTGGACCTTTAAAGTAATTCAAAGTGAGGCTCACTGCAGGAGCCACAAGATGAGGTAACTAAATAATTAATTTCACTGACTTCACTCTTTTAGGCCTATCATGGTGACAACGAGAGCATTCATCCATTCTGATAGAGTGAAGCCAATTTAACTGAGCACTTGGACGGCCAGTGTCTGTCCAAGCACCACAGTGTCTGTGCAAGCACCTAAGCTGCGTATGAATCTGAGGGGTCCTCGTAAGATGTGGTGATTGTTCAGTTGAAGTAAATCTTTCTACTGTAGCTCCTCAATCTGATGCTTCCCTGATGTTTATTCATTGATTTCCAAGCCTCCCGTGAAGCCATTGATTCCTAAACCACTCTCAGAGCTCTTTCACAATCAAGATCATACTGTGAATGTAGAAGAAGAATTGAATTTGACAAACAGTAACCAGTTACAGTCCAACTGCAGTCCAATTCACTCTCAACTGCTCTGCAGAATAACTCTATAAAGGTGATGAACCTACCGCTCCAGCTTTCCCCTATAGATACACTATGTTACAGTGAACTTTATGGACATTCTGATTTATTCCAGTGCTTTACAATAAGGGTACATGAGCACACAAAGGTCCAAAGGTCCAAGGTCCAACTCAATGTAGAACTCAGGGTTCTACATGGAACCCAAAAGGGTTCTACCTGGAACCAAAAAGGGTTCTCCTATGGGGACAGCCGAATAACCCTTTTGGAACCCTTTTTTCTAAGAGTGTAGGGATATAATCCTCCGCTGGCTTGCCAAACTGGTGCCTATAGCCCCCCTTCGGTCATCACTTTATTAACCCTCGTACCTACCCCCTCATTCCCACCCACCCCCAAACAAACATCATTCCCATCACCTACGGCACTCAGTGACTACTCCTTAAATGAGCCAAGTGCCTGTATGGGGTTGTCTGTATAACGACACACCTTTTAATTAAGCCTCCACAGATGCAACGGTTTGTTAATAAAAAGTGCAGCAGGCTTATTATTATGTTACTTAGTTATCCCATTACCAGATGTGCTGAGAGTCAGGCATTCTGTCACATGGTCATAACCCCTCCGCTTACTGCATCTGAAGCCCTTGTTTTCTTAACTAAAATTATCTCCACCAAGTGTGATTACTTGCCTAAATGTAGCCAATCACATCAATGTCTGTTGTGGAGGCAGAGCTGCCCTCAAAACAAGATTGAAAGAGGAAAACTCCAATCTGCCTCCTCTTCTGTTGGACATGCATCAGATACCTCATCATCGGACCATTTGAAGGACTTGTGGAATTATGGGATTTGGAGGATAATCACCTGATCTCGCAGTTGACCATAACTTACATTTGTTGCTCACATAGTTTAATGTAATATTACAAACAGCACTGAAATTCGCTCACTGTGTGGCCAATGGCTCTAGTTGAGTTCCTGCCTTTCCAGTCATGGACAGAACAGAAAGCATGCAGGCAGGAGGAAAAAGAGAAAGAGAAGTCATGCCCTTTGCAGCCACTAATTCTCTGCATATTGAGGTCATTCCTCCACATATCAGATGACAATGACATTAACAAAGTGCCGTTTAGTGCCTATGAGTTCCACATGTTGAGCAGGTTTGTCATCTAATGATGGAACACTCTTGAGTTTCCCCTCTTCTCCTCCTACTAAGTCCCTTGGCCTGGCTTGACCCTGTGGGGTTAGGGGAACAGGGTGGGGGTGGGGTGCTCTGAAGGGGTTACTTGATGCAATGCAGCAGCAGGGAGTGTGAAGAGGGAATTGTTCCCTCAGACTGCATGCAGTCCATTGTGTTTTGACACAACCCATCAATGGAGCATCATGGAACCAGAGGAATAGATGATTGCTGCTGACTACAGCAGATAGATCAGATAGAGCAGTATGCTGTTCTAAAACAAAGAGACTTCACATATGGAGAACAAATGTCTTTATTCCCATTATTTATAGAATATCATTGGAATATTTATTTGAATAATGTTTCACATTTTTGTCTTCAAATTATTTCTGTGGTATACTGTATTTTGGGGGGCCTTAATTGGCTTTGAGGAGAAGATATTTCATGCAGTATAACACATCTTGGTTCAATCTGGATTACTCTGAAAAGGGACATGTGTGCAGAACAATGTGTTGAGCTCAAGTTTTTTAGTCCTGTTTGATCTTTTTACTAGGGTTGATCATTTACTCAACTCAATAGTGCAAGTTTTGACCCAGATTTATGACATGCTAGCTGAGCGATATTGTTGCCATGTTTTCGGAAAGAAGTGGCCTTGTTTTAGATTCATAGCTCAATGAGAATGTGACACCTAGTGCATGCATCTTCCGCAAATAACCCAACCCCTTTGAATCAGAGAGGTGCGGGGGGCTGCCTTAATCGACATGCATGTCATCGCCGCCCAGGAAGCATTTTTTTTTTTTTAGGGCCTTCCTCTGACACCGCCAGGCAACCTGTCAGAATGCTCTCGATGGTGCAGCTGTAAAACCTTTTGAGGATCTGAGAACCCATGCCAAATCTTTTCAGTCTCCTGAGGGGGGATAGGTTTTGTCGTTCCCTCTTCACGACTGTCTTGGTGTGCTTGGACCATGTTAGTCTGTTGGTGATGTGGACGCCAAGGAACTTGACGCTCTCAACCTGCTCCACTATAGCCCCGTCGATGAGAATGGGGGCGTGCTCAATCCTCCTTTTCCTGTAGTCCACAATCATCTCCTTTGTTTTGATCACGTTGAGGGAGAGGTTGTTGTCATGGCACCACATGGTCAGGTCTCAGACTTCCTCCCTATAGGCTGTCTCATCGTTGTCGGTGATCATGCTCTTAACCATTAGACTACTTGACAGGATCAAGTAGCTCATGATTAATCTCATAATTCAAGAAAATGCAGCCTACTTGCCTTTCCAGTTCAGCAATCTGGGCCTCATTAACATTATCCATACAATAGCTGTTGCTATTCGATAAGAAGATGGCTTATTAAACACTTACATGCGCAGTATGTTGTACCAGTGTCCACCTTTGCCAGATGCGATGGCGTAAGGCTCCAAACCAAAACCATGAACCGCTGGCCTTGGTCAGTAACTCCTTCTTAACGCCTCGGCATTACTAAATGCAGCAGTGGCAGCCTTTCAACTAGCATCTCAGGTGCTAGCATGTCAGGATGACACCCCCCCCCAAACCTCCCATCACCCCTCCCTCCTCCCTGCCCTGCTCTCCCCCAGCTTGAGCAAAGCTTGGCCTTGAGTGTTCAAACAACCCCCCCTCCCCCACCAAGCATGGTTCAGTAAGTTTGAACACTCAGTCATAACAGTGATGTATACCTCCAGATCAGTGGGTAGGTAACCTTACTTGCTGCCACTCCTTGCAGTGTTGCAACGTTTAGTCTTTCTGACCTGCATTTGCACCTTTTAGAATACAAGATAATTAAACTCTATTTATCCCCGGGGGAAGTTAAGGTGTCACAGGTTTACAAGGTTTCCTTACAAGGTTCAGACACCACTGAGTATATGAGTATGACAGTTCTAAGAACTGTAATAGACAAGACTAACTGCTTAACTGAGTATGACACTGCACATTATTATACTCCTACTACAGTATTACTATATGTAGTAAGCCTACAATACTGACAATATTCTTAAATTAACCTAATGAGATATTCCAAATTCAAATTCCTTTCCAAAAATGATTTTTTTTTTAGTAGCACATAGTTGCACATAGTTCCATCAGTTTATAGAGCACCTTTCATGAAAAAAAAAGTTAATTGAAAACCAGATGTTTTAGGCTTAGTTATAGTGAAACACGTCAATTCTGGTCTTCATGTTGACAGTTTGTATCAAAAGTGATATACAGTGCATTCGGAAAGTATTAAGACCCCTTTATTTTTTCACATTTTGTTACGTTACAGCCGTATTTTAAAATGGATTAAATCATTTTTTCCCCTCATCAATCAACACACAATACCACATAATGACAAAGCGAAAACAGGTTTTTATACATTTTTGCACATTTATTAAAAATTAAAACAAAAATACCTTATTTACATACAGTTGAAGTCGGATGATTGCATACACCTTAGCCAAATACATTTAAACTCAGTTTTTCACAATTCATTTAAGACATTTAATCCTAGTAAAAATGCCCTAAATGCCCTTAGGTCATTTAGGAACACCACTTTATTTCAAGAATGTGAAATGTCCGAATAATAGTAGAGAGAATTATTTATTTCAGCTTTAATTTCTTTCATCACATTCCCAGTGGGTCAGAAGTGTACATACACTCAATTAGTATTTGGTAGCATTGCCTTTAAATTGTATGACTTGGGTCAAACTTTTCGGGAACCTTCATCAAGCTTCCCACAATAAGTTGGGTGAATTTTGGCCCATGCCTCATGACAGAGCTGGTGTAACTGAGTCAGGTTTGTAGGCCTCCTTGCTCGCACACGCTTTTTCAGTTCTGCCCACAAATGTTCTATGGGATTGAGGTCAGGGCTTTGTGATGGCCACTCCAATACCTTGACTTTGTTGTCCTTAAGCCATTTTGCCACAACTTTGGAAGTATGATTGGGGTCAATGTTCATTTGGAAGACGCATTTGGGAACAAGCTTTAACTTCCTGACTGATGTCTTGAGATGCTGCTTCAACATATCCACATAATTTTCCATCCTCATGATGCTATCTATTTTGTGAAGTGCACCAGTCCAAACTGAGCAGTCGGGTGAGAAGGGCCTTGGTCAGGGAGGTGACCAAGAACCCGATGGTCACTCTGAAAGAGCTCCAGAGTTCCTCTGTGGAGATGTGAGAACTTTTCAGAAGGACAACCATCTCTGCAGCACTCCAACAATCAGGCCTTTATGGTAGAGTGACCAGACGGAAGACACCCCTCAGTAAAAGGCACATGACTGCCCGCTTGGAGTTTTCCAAAAGGCAACTAAAGGACTCAGATCCTGAGAAACAAGATTAATCTGAAAGCATTTTTTTATAAAGGGGTTGGGCAAAAGCTGAAATTGGGGTTGAGAGTTACCCTTTAAAGCATCCTGAGGAGAATGAGAAGGCAGTGGGGTGTGGAAGGAGGGTTACTGTGTAACACATAAAATGGTGACCAGACCATGTCTTCCCTCCCTCTTTCCCTCTTTTTTCTTCAGCCCCGCCTTCCAGCCCTCACCTCCCCCACCAACCCTCCCCCACTGATTCCTAGTTCAGGTGGTTCTCATGGTGGATGATCAAGGAGCTGCGTAGTCAGCCACCTGAGACCTGTGTTGGCTTGCACTCTAGATTAAGACCCCCTGAGCTGAGGAGCTTCCGCCTCCACCGCTGCGCTGCTGCGCCGAGCCGAGTCCAACTTCATAAACTGCGAATTGACAGTGACCTGTCAGCTTCTTTCCTGCCAATTGAGTGAAGCATTGGTTAGTCTTAGCCCTGGAAACAGTTTTAAAATGCTGTCAAAACAGCTCTCTCAATTAGTCCTAACCCAACTCTCTCCATGCATTGTATAATCTTCCCCAATGACACATCATATTCTGGGAGAACGCCAGAAAGGAAAACAAATAAATAAATAAAAGATTTCCATGAACAAAAATGGAACCACAGATGGACAATATAGTGCTTTCATAGTATAGAGTACAGGTTTCATAGTATAGAGTACAGGTTTCATAGTATAGAGTACAGGTTTCATAGTATGTTTTGATGATTGTATTGAAAACAGTAGTATTCTCACATAATTGAATGGCACTTTTCAGAAATGGTTGTCTTGTATTTTAAAATCCCCACACAGCTTGACAGGACCAGTGTTTACTCTTGAGTGAGTCTTGAATGGCAGTGAGAGAAGGGCTAAGAAAGGCTTTTGATCAGCATTGTGGTGTTGGACCTACTGCATCACAGCCAAGCTGTCAACGAAAACACTCTTTGCAAAACAGAACTATCATTTCATTGGGATAACTTCATGCCCTAATAGTTGCTTTTTAGTTCTCAAATGCCTTCACACATCTGCAGTTGAACTATGCAAAACAACACAAAAAAAGCAGGTATGGTAAATCTTCATTGAAAAAGCTGTTTTTTAAAAGTGGAACTCTCCAAACCAATGGCAACATGCTACATGTGAGAAGATGTTCTGAACAACATGTACAGGTATTCTCCTGTCCTCTCTCCACTCCGCTGTCTTTTTAAAATAAATATATGAGCACAACCTGGCTATAAGGTGTTTGACCTGGAAAGAAAAGTTCCATTAATCTTGTCCTCTCTAAATTTGCCTTTTTACAAACCCCTGTCTCCAGGCTTTGATTTCTCCACTGATCCCCTCTCGGGGCAAACACCTACTTAGCTCTGTTTTCCATAGGCTACCACCACCACCTCCACCTCCACCACCTCTGTATACATTTTACTATGCTAATGGGGGACCAGGGGGCAAGATGGGCGAGGGAGCACTGGTAATGGGAACGTTCCGGTTGTAGATGGATACATTACTGAAAGGATCACGTGTGATATATTACATAGTTATACTGATTAGCCCACTGCTGATTGCGATAGGTGGAGGAAAAAATGGACCACACAGCACATTCAAACCCCTTCAAATGATATCATATTTAATTTAAATGAATTACAAACAATTAATGAAAGTCCTCCTTTAACAGAAATGGTATGGCATTGGTGTAAAGTTTGAGGTGTGAATATAAACCTTATGCAACTCCAGCATAAAACCCAAAACAGGAGCCATGGCTGCCTGGGTATATTAGGCCCAGACATGTCTCTACACCCAGAGTGATGCCTGCTATATGATCCATGTGAATGTCTCAGAGTTATCAGGTTTCATTGAGAAACATATTCCCTGCAACAGCTGTCTGATTTACTGGCAATCATGTTTCTATTTCCCATTCATGGCAGTGAGGCACAGGCCCCTAAACAGTCACATGAGGAACGGACACCGGCATGCCAGTGTACTTTTACCCTCCACTCACAACACATACTTGCCAAGAGAAGTTTGTTTGACCTAAATAAACAATTATTGGAAGGGTGTGGGACATGTAATCTGACATCAGTGTGAGTTCTTTGATATTTTATATCTAACCATCATTAAATGAATATAGTATGCATTACCTACAATCATTAAAACTCATTCCTTTTAGATCAAAGTATGACAAAATATAAAACACTGAGGGACACATTTGGAGAGCTTTGCATTTTCTACTGTCACATAGAGCACTAATCCGCTGGTGATAAGTGCCATGGTCCATGCCAGAGACAGGTGCCCAGTGTTTGGATTATTAACAGCTGTGAACTTTTAGCTGCACTGACTCATGAGATTTGATGACAGTCCAATAGGGGGTCCTCCATTTTCTTCCGCCTGTTTTTAGCACACAATATCCTGAAAACGGTCCATTGAAGATGACCTCATGGGTAAAGACAGCCCTGGTTTCGGTCCTGTTTCTCAGTTCTCTCTGTGAGGTAGTATAGCAGGATATTATGAATACGCTTTAATGGTCCTACATCTGGTGATGGGTTTAGGTATTAGAACCAGGTCCAGTAGCGGTCATGTTTCTTCTCTACCACATCAAAATGTCTCACTTTCTGTCTCTTCCTCTCTCTCTTTGTCCCCGTCCCCCCCCCCCCTCTTATTTCCGTCTGTCAATGTCTCTTTCTCCCATTTCTCATGTCTCTACTTCCACTCCCTCCCTCCCCCCGTCTCTCTCAGTAGGTCAGGATCAACAGGTGACGTTTAGATATCCCAGAGAGCAAAGCTCAGGGGAAATGAGCTTGCTGTGTGTACTTCCGACTGCCCGTGACCTGGTGCTTACAGACAACGTTCACCTCTCTCACACACATATCCTTTAATCTCCTCTTCTCTCTTCTCCTGCCCTATTAGTTACCCCATCTCCATGGGTACAAGGGTCACTTCTGATGCCCACATAGACAAAGATAAGAGCAGGACCAAGGTTAACTTTGGGAAATGTAAAGACTATCACAGTATGTTAAAATAAGTATATTATTGGCATACACCCATTTGAAAACTAAATGAAACCTCATCTCAGAAAGACCCCATAGCATGGATATGGATAGAGGTGGGAAAGCAGAGCAATGCCTGTTAAGCCCTGATGCCCACCGGCGAGACAACTGCAGCACTATTTGCGAACTGGAAACCAAAATAACAGGGGAGGGTATTGGGTGGGAATGGATTTGAGTATCCAGTGAGAGCTTGGAGTTTGGGTCCCCAGCAGTCCATTAAGGGGCCCTATGGATTGCCAGTTTAGACTGAATGACCCCTGGGCAAGGTTTTATCGTTTTGTGAATTAATATTAGTTTTTATTTATATTAGTTTTAGATTTTTATTTTGAATTTAGTATAGTTTCAGTTCATTTTCAGACTGGATTTGCTTGTTTTTATTAAGTTATAGTTGTATACAAATATTTATATTTCGTTTTTATATTATTTAGTTTCAGTTTTAGTTTAAGTGTTAGGGACAGAAAGCATATGTGGCTAGGAGCCGTTTGGGGGACAGTAATACATAAGGTGATTGGTCAGGTCATAGATTAGGTTAGCCCTACTCAGGATTGGAGTCATTCCACATCCCTTTTGATTAGTTGTGGTGATTTGGTCGTGAAACACTCTATCTAGAAACAATTGATGCTTGATTGCACTCAACTTAACTATAATCAAAAAATAACTTTACAAATACAAAAGATACACTTACTGTTTTACCAAAGATTTCCACAGAGGTTTTTTGTGTAACACAGCTTTGCACTGACAGGTATTTTTTGTTCCCTCCCGAGTTTCCATTAGCTCAGGAAGTGCAACACAAAACACCTCAGTGGGAATCTGTGTTATAAAGACGCACAGTAAGTGTATCTTTTGTATTTGTAAAATCATTTTGGGGTGATATGAATGTAGAATTTCAGAGATTTCCAAAACCGTTTTGCATGCAATAATTCTTAACGTGTAGACAGAGCATCTGTACAGTTGCACACATTGGCCCCGCTGTGATTAATTGTTCAAATGAGAACACTATGGTTTTATGGAATTGGGTTCTCGAGAGCTAAGGTTAGGTTAGGTTAAAATTATAAAGTCAATGTCAATGTGCCTGTGATTTAAAAGGAATAGTGCAGAGACTTGTTCAAAAAATATGTTGGAAGGAAACTCTCTCTTGCCCATGTTTACCCAAATCAAATGCTTTTTAACTTTAGTAGTACATGTAAGAGAAATCAAGTTAGCCACCTAGCCGTTTTTTTCCCTGTTAGCTGTAAGGATCGACGCTGGAGACAGGAAGCAGGTACAGGGAGAACATTTAATGCATAACGGACATGAAACAGGACAGGAACAGCGTCTGGACAGGGGACAAAGTAACGACATCAATGCAGACACAGGGATGAAACAGAGGAAACAGACAGATAAAGAGGAGGCAATCAAATAATGATGGAGTTCAGGTGGGTTCAATGAGGCGCAGGTGCGCGTAACGAAGGGGACAGGTGTGCGTAATGATAGGCAGTCTGGCGCCCTCGAGCGCAGTAGAGGGAGAGCGGGAGCAGGCATGACATTAGCTAGTGTATCTAGCGTCCTGCCTAGCCATCTCATTGCTCAGTGCACCTTGGAAGGAATCACTTACTAGCGACCACTCCGCAAAATACTGCTGACAGATCTTTTTATAAATAATTAGGATAAAACGTGGGGTTCAAAATTAAGTTTAGTAACTAATTTAGTAGCCGTGGGGAAAGATAGAAACCAACAGCTTTTTACATGGTGGACTAATTCAAAAAAGTAAAATTAACTGATGTGTGTGGGCACAAACGTCCCTTTTTCAGGACCCTGTTCGTAAAAATCCAAATAACTTCACAGATCTTCATTGTAAAGGGTTTTAACACTGTTTCCCATGCTTGTTCAATGAACCATAAACAATTAATGAACATGCACCTGTGGAACGGTCGTTAAGACACTAACAGCTTATAGACGGGAGGCAATTAAGGTCACAGTTAGGAAAAAACTTAGGACATGAAAGAGGCCTTTCTACTGACTCAGAAAAACACCAAAAGAAAGATGCCCAGGGTCTCTGCTCATCTGCGTGAACGTGCCTTAGGCATGCTGCAAGGAGGCATGAGGACTGCAGATGTGGCCAGTGCAATAAATTGCAATGTCCGTACTGTGAGACGCCTAAGACAGCGCTACAGGGAGACAGGATGGACAGCTGATCGTCCTCGCAGTGGCAGACCACGTGTAACAACACCTGCACAGGATCGGTACATCCGAACATCACAACTGCGGGACAGGTACAGGATGGCAACAACAACTGCCCGAGTTACACCAGGAACACACAATCCCTCCATCAGTGTTCAGACTGTCCGCAATAGGCAGAGAGGCTGGACTGAGGGCTTGTAGGCCTGTTGTAAGGCAGGTCCTCACCAGACATCACCGGCAACAATGTCGCCAATGGGCACAAACCCACCGTCGCTGGACCAGACAGGACTGGCAAAAAGTGCTCTTCATTGACGAGTTGCGGTTTTGTCTCACCAGGAGTGATTGTCGGATTCGTGTTTATCGTCGAACGAATGAGCGATACACTGGGGCCTGTACTCTGGAGCGGGATCGATTTGGGGGTGGAGAGTCCATCATGGTCTGGGGCGGTATGTCATAGCATCATCGGACTGAGCTTGTTGTCATTGCAGGCAATCTCAATGCTGTGCGTTACAGGGAAGACATCCTTCTCCCTCATGTGGTACCCTTCCTGCAGGCTCATCCTGACATGACCCTCCAGCATGACAATGCCACCAGCCATACTGCTCGTTCTGTGCGTGATTTCCTGCAAGACAGAAATGTTAGTGTTCTGCCATGGCAAGCGAAGAACATGAATCTCAATCCCATTGAGCACGTCTGGGACCTGTTGGATTGGAGGGTGAGGGCTTGAGCCATTCCCCCCAGAAATGTCTGGGAACTTGCAGGTGCCTTGGTGGAAGAGTGGGGTAACATCTCACAGCAAGAACTGGCAAATCTGGTGCAGTCCAGGAGGAGGAGATGCACTGCAGTACTTAATGCAGCTGGTGGCCACATCAGATACTGACTGTTACTTTTGATTTTGACCCCCCCTTTGTTCAGGGACACATTATTCCATTTCTGTTAGTCACATCATGTCTGTGGGACTTGTTCAGTTTATGTCTCAGTTGTTGAATCTTGTTATGTTCATAAAAATATTTACACATGTTAAGTTTGTTGAAAATAAACGCAGTTTACAGTGAGAGGACGTTTCTTTTTTGATGAGTTTAGTTAGTCTGATGATGCATTGTTTGATGAGAAAATGAAAAGTCTTTGAATCATATCAAGGTCCTAAAACAAAATAAGGTGATGATGAATCAGACTGCTCTGAATTGAGAACAAATCTCAATACATCATATGTCATCAGTATAATATAATAATATATAATATGTTATGGCCATTTTGTCCACTTCTCTTGATGAATCCCTAGTAGCTGCATGTCTCAGTGGATGTGGCAGTTCTCAGAACCTCCAGAAGGTTAACTCCCTGCTCCCAACTCCACAGATACTATAGTGCTAAAATTAAGGAGATAAAGCTGTTGGAGATTTCACACTGTATTATGGTAGTCACTTTGTTCAATCCCTCAGACCCAGTGTGATATCTCTTTCCTGGATGGCATTTTGAGAGATACTATACTACACTGCTCAAAAAAATAAAGGGAACACTTAAACAACACAATGTAACTCCAAGTCAATCACACTTCTGTGAAATCAAACTGTCCACTTAGGAAGCAACACTGATTGACAATAAATTTCACATGCTGTTGTGCAAATGGAATAGACAAAAGGTGGAAATTATAGGCAATTAGTAAGACACCCCCAAAAAAGGAATGGTTCTGCAGGTGGTGACCACACACCACTTCTCAGTTCCTATGCTTCCTGGCTGATGTTTTGGTCACTTTTGAATGCTGGCGGTGCTTTCACTCTAGTGGTAGCATGAGACGGAGTCTACAACCCACACAAGTGGCTCAGGTAGTGCAGTTCATCCAGGATGGCACATCAATGCGAGCTGTGGCAAAAAGGTTTGTTGTGTCTGTCAGCGTAGTGTCCAGAGCATGGAGGCGCTACCAGGAGACAGGCCAGTACATCAGGAGACGTGGAGGAGGCCGTAGGAGGGCAACAACCCAGCAGCAGGACCGCTACCTCCGCCTTTGTGCAAGGAGGTGCACTGCCAGAGCCCTGCAAAATGACCTCCAGCAGGCCACAAATGTGCCTGCTGGAGGTCAGATATCATCAGTAAAACAGATATCATTATTATTATTATTATCAAGCCACTTATACTGCTCAAAAAAGATATCAGCAAATCTGATCTGCATTAATTGCCGTCTATTGCCGTAATACGTCGTATTCTCATGATCTTTGGATAACTATTGGCACAAGCATTCGAAACAGCTGACTTGTAGATGGAACATGGCACAAATTTTAGAGAAGAAACAAAAATGTTATAATGTATGGGGCCAGGAGCTTTTCTTGACCGCTTGACTTTCCCAGGGAAAACTCCTAGCCATAATAATGAGCAGCTATTCCCACATGCAGGGTCTTAATCCACATACAGTATGTTCAAATGTTCATATACAGTATGTTCAAATTCAAAGCTACCCCCCTACCAACTGTAACGGCAGTCTAGCTCTTCCTCCTCCTCGGACGAGGAGAGGAGAGAAGGATCGGAGGACCAATGTGCAGCGTGGTAATTTTCCATGAATTTAATAAACACAAAGACAAGATACTGACAAACTAATACAAAACAACAAACGACCGTGAAGCTACAAACGAAAGTGCAATACACAAGCTACTAACGTTAGACATAGACACGATACAAAATAACAAACGAACTAACCGTCACAGTCCTGTGTGGCACAAACACTGACACAGGAAACAACCACCCACAATCCCCAACACAAAACAAGCCACCTATATATGATTCTCAATCAGGGACAACGATTGACAGCTGTCTCTGATTGAGAACCATATTAGGCTGAACACAGAAACAGACGAACTAGACACACAACATAGAATTCCCACCCAGCTCACGTCCTGACCAACACTAAACAAGCAAAACACATAAGAACTCTGGTCAGGACGTTACAGTACCCCCCCCCCCCCTGAGGTGCGGACTCCGAACGCACCCCTAAAACTCAAGGGGAGGGTCTGGGTGGGCATCTGTCCGCGGTGGCGGCTCCGGCGGTGGACGAGGACACCACTCCACCACTGTCTTTGTCCCCCTCCTTAGTGTCCTTTGAGTGGCGACCCTCGCCCACGACCTTGGCCTAAGAATCCTCCCCAAGGCCCCCACATGATTTAGGAGGTAGCTCAGGACAGAGAGGTAGCTCAGGACAGAGAGGTAGCTCAGGACAGAGAGGTAGCTCAGGACAGAGGGGCAGCTCAGGACAGAGGGGCAGCTCAGGACAGAGGGGCAGCTCAGGACAGAGGGGCAGCTCAGGACAGAGGGGCAGCTCCGGACTGAATGGCAGCTCCGGACTGAGTGGCAGCTCATGACTGAGTGGCAGCTCATGACTGGAGGGCAGCTCATGACTGGAGGGCAGCTCATGACTGGAGGGCAGCTCATGACTGGAGGGCAGCTCATGACTGGAGGGCAGCTCATGAGTGGAGGGCAGCTCTGGCAGCTCCTGACTGGCTGGCGGCTCTGGCAGCTCCTGACTGGCTGGCGGCTCTGGCAGCTCCTGACTGGCTGGCGGCTCTGGCAGCTCCTGACTGGCTGGCGGCTCTGGCAGCTCCTGACTGGCTGGCGGCTCTGGCAGCTCCTGACTGACGGACGGCTCTAATGGCTCGGGACAGACGGGCGGCTCTAATGGCTCGTGGCAGACGGATGGCTCAGATGGCGCTGGGCAGACGGATGGCTCAGACGGCGCTGGGCAGACGGATGGCTCAGACGGCGCTGGGCAGACGGATGGCTCAGACGGCGCTGGGCAGACGGATGGCTCAGACGGCGCTGGGCAGACGGATGGCTCAGACGGCGCTGGGCAGACGAGCAGTGCAGGCGGCGTTGAGCAGACGAGCAGTGCAGGCGGCGTTGGGCAGACGGCAGACTCTGACCTGCTGAGGCGCACAGTAGGCCTGGTGCGTGGTGCCGCAACTGGTGGTACCGGACTGGAGACACGCACCTCAAGGCTAGTGCGGGGAGCAGGAACAGGGCACACTGGTTACTCAAAGCGCACTATAGGCCTGGTGCGTGGTGCCGGAACTGGTGGTACCGGACTGAGGGCACGCACCTCAAGGCTAGTGTGGGGAGAAGGAACAGTGCGTACAGGGCTCTGGAGACGCACAGGAGGCTTGATGCGTGGTGCCGGAACTGGAGGCACTGGGCTGGAGACACGCACCACAGGGAGAGTGCGTGGAGGAGGAACAGGGCTCTGGAGACGCACTAGAAGCCTGGTGCGTGGTGTAGGCACTGGTGGTACTGGGCTGGGGCGGGAAAGTGGCGCCGGATATACCGGACCGTGCAGGCGTACTGGCTCCCTTGAGCACCGAGCCTGCCCAACCTTACCTGGTTGAATGCTCCCCGTAGCCCGTCCAGTGCGGGGAGGTGGAATAACCCGCACTGGGCTGTGTTGGCGAACCGGGGACACCATACGTAAGGCTGGTGCCATGTACACCGGCCCGAGGAGACGTACTGGAGGCCAGATATGTTGAGCCGGCTTCATGGCACAATGCTCAATCTAGCCCGCCCAGTGCGGGGAGGTGGAATAACCCGCACCGGGCTATGCACACGTACAGGAGACACCGTGCGCTCTTCCGCATAACACGGTGTCTGCCCGTACTCCCGCTCTCCACGGTAAGCATGGGAAGTGGGCGCAGGTCTCCTACCTGACTTCGCCACACTACCCTTTAGCCCCCCCCCCCCCAAGAAATTTTGGGGATTTCCTCTCGGGTTTCCTGCCTCGCTTACGTGCTGCCTCCTCATACCACCGCTCCTGGGCTTTAGCTGCCTCCATCTCTTCCCGAGAGCGGCGATATTCTCCAATGTGAGCCCAGTGTCCTTTACCCTCCAGAATTTCCTCCCATGTCCAGGATTCCTGTGTAGTGGGCCGCTGCTGCTCGACTCACGCTGCTTGGTCCGAGTTAGGTGGGTGGTTCTGTAACGGCAGTCTAGCTCTTCCTCCTCCTCGGACGAGGAGAGGAGAGAAGGATCGGAGGACCAATGTGCAGCGTGGTAATTTTCCATGAATTTAATAAACACAGACAAGATACTGACAAACTAATACAAAACAACAAACGACCGTGAAGCTACAAACGAAAGTGCAATACACAAGCTACTAACGTTAGACATAGACACGATACAAAATAACAAACAAACTAACCGTCACAGTCCTGTGTGGCACAAACACTGACACAGGAAACAACCACCCACAATCCCCAACACAAAACAAGCCACCTATATATGATTCTCAATCAGGGACAACGATTGACAGCTGTCTCTGATTGAGAACCATATTAGGCTGAACACAGAAACAGACGAACTAGACACACAACATAGAATTCCCACCCAGCTCACGTCCTGACCAACACTAAACAAGCAAAACACATAAGAACTCTGGTCAGGACGTTACACCAACATGTACTGAACATCAAAACCAGTTAGAGAGTATTGATAGTAACCCTGCCTACAATATATTGATTAATACATCAGCCAGTATATCCTCCTTAGGAGCTCATGGGCTCAACTGACTGTATACATGAACTATGGCCTAACCCAGGTTCATGACATCAGAGCCTGTGCGCTGTGCGCCCCTTTCCCGTTTCTGCACATCTACCATTCCAGTGTTTAATTGCTATATTGTAACTACTTCGCCACCATGGCCTATTTATTGCCTTACCTCCCTTATCTTACCTCATTTGCACACACTGTATATAGACTTTTTCTACTGTTTTATTGACTGTATGTTTGTTTATTCCATGTGTAACTCTGTGTTGTTGTATGTGTCGAACTGCTTTGCTTTATCTTGGCCAGGTCCCAGTTGTAAATGAGAACTTGTTCTCAACTAGCCTACCTGGTTAAATAAAGGTGAAATACATTTTATTTTTTTAAACAAAACCATTCCTAGGACTTTCAAATCCCAAACTGTGTAAATCCAATGAGTCCATGAGGCGTCTTAGGGTATGGTGTCGAGGGGATTAGCCCCAGTCCAGGTGGTCTTCATTTAGACACCCCCCACCCCTCCCCATCTGGAGGAAGGGTGCATGGCTGCATGCTGCAGCATCACAGATCCCCCTTGCCTGCACTGCCTCTGTCCTGTACTCAGTGCAGTACACCCAGTACAACCTTGGCTTTATTTCCCTATTCACCACAGCGTTCTCCACCAGAGCACTGAGACTCATAAAAACGTGTTGAATCTCTATTACGTTTGATAAGGCCTGTGATGGATTACTCCTCCTTTTCAGCGTATAGTCTCTGTCCAGCAGCTGAGATCGCAGCAGCACCATCGCCGGACTACAGGCTAAAACAGCTAAATCAGCGTGAAGAAAGACAAACAGGCAATGCCCTGGAGAGTGTGGAGTACAGTGTGCCATCTGTGAAGTGATGCCCGACTGTACGGTATAGCATCTTCTAATCATTAGCCTACTTCAGGGACTGATACTGACATGCATATGATGCTGATGATGAAGATTATTTTAAACTTGAAATGCCTTTAGGGTCTTAGCATCTTTAAATTCACTGCAAATAAAATTAACTTTACCACATGCAATTCCATCTTTTTCCTCTTCCTTTTCACACCCTTTTAAGTTGGGGGAATCTATGTATTGACATCCTACTTGTGAAGAGTGCAGTTGTGTAAACACCTCTAAATGGCAGAGGAGCTGAAGAAGATCTGAGGCCGAGGGTGATCAAAGCCTACAGCCGGTGTCAGGGTCTTTGTGTGTGTGTGTGCGTGTGCGTGTGCATGTGCGTGTGCGTGTGCGTGTGTGTGTGTGTGTGTGCGTATGCGTGTGTGTGTGTGTGTGTGTGTGCGTGTGCGTGTGCGTGTGTGTGTGCTCTGCAGTGGGATGATGACAGACAGGGATCTCTGCTGTTTTACACTTCCCAGGGGCCCGCTGCATCCCCACCCCCAGCGTTTCCACAACAGAAACCCAGGGAGCAGGCAGGGAGACAGGTCCCACCTGGAAGACCAGCCTGCATGGTGGGGATCTCCGTCAGAGTCAGTAGACCAGACCACCATGATGGAGGTCATGATAGAGGCAGAGAAGCTAATGCTTATTTTTGTTTTACCACTATACTATTTGTATCATCAATAACCGTTTTTCTTGACAGATCTGAACAAACATAAAGAGACTCACTAGGATAACTGTTCTGCTCAGAGAGAGAGAGGAGTGACTTTGAAAATCGGTCAACATAGAGCGAAAACAAAGTAAAAGGTTTTTCAGGAAATCTAGAACTAGGACATTTCAACAGATTATTGTCTTATGTGACATTGCATGAGCGAGAGAGAGTTCCTTTGGCTGTGTCACTGAAATGCAGCAGTCCATTCCTAACATCCAGAGACCACCCAATAGTCCTTTCTAATATAATGCCTATTCAGGCTTCATGCCTATTCACAGACCTGTCTGTCTCTCAGCTCTGCTCTGTTCTGGGCGGTAGGGTGGAGGGCCTTGTGT